>NC_047533.1:69685870-70354345 GCF_012275295.1 Melopsittacus undulatus
TGAAGACACCAGTTACTTGCTGGTCACTTCCACTTGGACTACAAGTAGTTTTGGCCAGTAGACAGCCTGGCTTCTTGTAACAATGGCCAAATGACAGAATCTCACAGCAACGACCTTATAGCAATATAGGTTTTTTGTGCTTGGGGACCTGGAGTAGGACCCATAGAATTGGTAGCATTTCCTAGTACAGGCAGTACTTGGCTCAGCTATCTTGGGCTGGTCAATTCAACTTCTCTTATACCTTTGTCAGCCTTTATGCTTTAACCAAGGCACTGTAAAACTGGGACCTTGTAATGACATCTTCTCCATCAATCACCACCATCGCAAATGTCCTCCATTCGTCCACCAGCTCAGAAAGATTAATCTGGCATCTAAATACCAGAGCCTAACATAAAGTTCTTTTTGCTTTTGTAGGGTAGTACTGGTGGCAAAAAACCTCAGTAACTTTGGCATATGGGTTTTCTGGGAGGGACTTTGGGTGGGTTTTTCTCTATTTTGCTTTTTTATAGGATATACAAAGAAAATATACTGCTAATGTTCTGCAGATGTATTAGCTTTGAACTGCTGACAGATGCAGGAAGTTGGTTTTAGCTACTGTAATTAACTAGTATGATCTTCAAAACTCACAGGGCATTAGCACATGCTTTATTACTGCCCTCCATTCCAGTACTGCAATCAGAATCAGGTGGTGTGGCTTTCCTCAGGTTTGGAACTGCTGCCTAGTTTTAGTTCCAGGAGAGATGGGAACCTTGATTTTCAGCAGGACCTTCACTTGGGACTCAGAAAGCAGACAGGTTCCTGTGATGAAAGCTTGGAATGTGAGCAAATGACACAAACCATGATGTGCTACGTGCCAGCATAAAGCTCTCTAAGCTCTCTTCATAATTCTGGCCATAAACCCTTCATACACAGCCTGTAATCACTGTCATTCAGGGAATTAAGATCACCCTTACACTTAAAATCCCCTGTCATCCCTTGACTTTGTGGCCTTGGGCAAATTACAGACTGGCAGTTCTTCACCCATAAAACTAGGTAGGTGATGCTCAGCTGTCATCAGTGACAAAGTAAGGATTAATCAGCTAATGTCTTCAGAAGCCTACTAATCAAACAATGAAGCACGGCAACACTACATGCAGTCATACTGCCTGTTGTTTAGCTGCTGAGTGTGTCCCAGGAACAGGTCTCATAGAAAAGAGAGACACAAACAGTAAGTATGATGGGGGAATTAGTTTCAGACACAGAAGTAAATTATTTGAGGACTGGCACGTGTTGTCACTGTGCTTTTAACATGAGCAAGGCAGTGGACAAGCAAAGAGGTGCGCATCCAAGCAGAAGGGCAGGGTGTACAGAGGCACATTCTGACACAGATGTTAAAAGATCCAGCCAACAGAAGCCCTAGACTGCTTTCCTCCTCTCTCATCATCAAACATTTACATCTTCATGCCAGTTACTTCTCCTCAGAGGAGGTGGTGTGACCTGCTAATGCCTTTTAATGAAGGACAGTATACTCCTCATACCTCCAGCTGGTCTTAATTCGGAAACAGCGGTTTACAGGAAGGGTGTGAATGTCACAAGACTCAACACCAAGAGCCCCTATTTAACTACAGAGGAGAGAGTGAGTGTTCTCCCGTGCTGCCTCTTACTGTACCTCAGGATACTAACCTTGAGAAACCCATTACAAAGAAGACACCAGCAAAGCATCAATTGAGGACTTTCAGGGCTTTGTTATTTGTGCATGTCTGTCTCCATCAAGAGGGTTTAGTCCCAACAGGAGACTGAAACAGTGCCTCCCAGACCAGATCATAGAATGATGTGGCAACACCTGTATGTGTCCAATCACATGAGCATAACAATCACATTTGACAAAACACACTTTTTATACCAACTGAATGTGCCACCGAACTCACCGATCTGCTTCAAACTGCATGCCTGCCATGCTTGCACTTCTTAGAGCATCATGACACTCCACAGTTAACACTTCTAGTGAAGGATGAATGCATTGCACAACAAAATTCCCCCGTTTCTTCACCCATTTTAATCACTGCCCTAAGTAGTCAGGGCAGAATTAAAAACATTAAAAATAAAATAATAAAATCTCTTCAGAAGGGATTTCTTTTCATTATTGCTGTACACATTTTGAAAACACTATTTTTTGATGTTTTGACTACCAGCACACAGAATTCTACCATTCTAATGAGCCACACACATGCGGTTTTCCAAGTATTGCTGATGATTTCAGATGTCTCAAATCTGAGCATTCAGAAACGTCTTCAATCAGGCTGGGACCTGGCGAGATGGAGAAACTTCCTGCAGGTGATCAACCAAGGCAGATCTCAGATGCTGGAAACCAGTTACTACTCTCAGATTCTTAAAAACAATCACAAAGTATATTTAAGACTTGACCTACAAGGTAATCTTGGTCAACTTGCACAGAATTCTTCAATCCACAGGTTCTCCAGGCTCTAGAAAGACAGACTGAAAACTGCCAACACAAAGAATCGCAATGAAAGCATGGAAATGGAAATTGCCACATCAGAGATACAAATGCACGTATCTACATGTAGTCCACAGGCAGCCCCAAGTACCAGAGTACCAGAAATAAGGTCTGTAAACAGAAGCCACGGTCCTGCATACTACCAGTCCCTATTTTATTGAATATAATGGTGATCCACTGTATTCAAACTCCTGTTTAGAGTAAATTTTCAGTAAGCATAGATTAAGAGTGCTGTCTGGTGGTGATGGGGCTGTAAGTTCGTGCATTCAGGCATCTTTTCTTGTTGCCATCGCCCTTGAGTAGATGCTCCCAAAGGAAAAGGCTGTGTTGCTCTATTAAGAGCACTTTGTAATTTTCCAAGTTGTCATGGCTTCATACTGTAATACTGCTTGAGTTTAAAGAAACCTACTGAGAGCTATTGATTGTTCTCAGTTGCCAGCCAGAAATCAAGCACCTGAGAAAGGGCATGGTATTAGAGTAGTAGACATATTCATGGAATGACTGATAACAAGGAAGTCCAGTTAATATGTGCTGTGGGGACAACTATTAAAAACAAGTGTGGGAAGTAACATAAAGCCTTCTATTCCAAATTGTTAATCTACAACTAGGATTAACCTCCTGGTAGAAAACAATAATTGGAATTTCATGGCAGTGAGTAACTGGGAGGAATTACTCTTTTCATCCACTTTCCATGAAGGCATGTAGCAGTAGAGAGTCAACTTCTGAAGTTGTTCACCTTCTTGTGACCCTTGACCACAAACCAGTATATTGGCAGATACACTGGATTCAATTACTTAAGAAATAATTGCACATACATCTTCACTGGTGGCAAAACTGGTTTAAGAAGCTTTTCCATTCCCACCCAAAGCTTGTTCCCTGTAACTTCTTTGTTGTGCTGATGCAACTTGTCAGATAACCTTGCAAAACCAGACCAGTGAAAACATCTCTTAACCCCCCCCCCCAGTACTTAAGTGTGATCAAAAGTGGGGATAATGAGTATCTGGAGTGGAAGGAGCAGGCACCTTTTGAACTAGCTTTGTTACAGAGAAAAAGGAACAAAAACATAAGACTGCAATGTGAGCATCAATATTAGAGTACACCAGAGACTCTGGAGAACAGAAACAAATGGGAATTCAGCAAAGTGAAATGGCATCCCACAGCTGCATCCCAGGGAAACCTGCTCTGCTCCAGATGAGCTGTCAGCCAGCCCTTCTAACAGGAATTCCCTACACAAGGGGAAAAAGAATATAAAAGCTGTATCCCTCAGTAATGCCAAAGGAAACTGTAGCAGGAACAGGAGTTAAAGCCAAATTTGTGATTGTAAAACTCCTGCAGAGCTCTTACCCCTTCTATACCACTGCCTGCATTTCATGAAGTTTAAGTGTTCGAGGCACACACTTAGAATTTGATTCTCTGTGTCTGCCCCGGAGGGCTCACAGGGGAACAGCAGAGCATCCATTCTCTCAGCTCATGCTACATTTCTAGCTCAGACCAGGGAGCAGATGTTCAGATGCCCCTTTTGTATGAGGAACATAACCAAGTAAGCATTCTGAGAACACACCAAGCTCCTGAGGTTCATGGCACTGAGAAACAGAGGCATCACCTACAAGTCTCAGAAAACAAACAGTGGGGCACAAGGAAGCATACACAGGGTGAATGCTGAGTTCAAGACAAAGATTTTCTGGCAAGGGAAAGAAACAAAGCTCAAACACAGCACAGCATAAGGGTTACACAAGCAGAGCCACTAGAAGGAAATCCTGTTAAAACAGGAAACTGTGGCAGTTCAGGGCAGTTGGGTTAAGGAGGTATCACACAGAGGAGAATACTTGAGGTCGGATTGACAGGCCAGCAGAGGAGGAGGATGCTGGTGACAGCCAAGGTGAAGGCAATTTCCAGGGACACATGGAGCACCAGGGAGAACTCTAGTGCAAAATCTGACCCTGTGTCTACTAAGCCTTATATTGGGGTTTTGTGGAACTCGGTTCAATTAGTTTCATTCCAGGCACAATTCAGTTTCCGTGACACCATAAGAGTGATGCTCTTTGCCCGTAACCTCTGTCATTTTGCAAGTAACAGTAGCACAGATCATCACCTGCTTCTTGAAGCAGTTTGTGGAGTGCCTACTATTTTTGCTATATTTCATAAAACCCTCTCAACAGATCCATCCATCCAGTAGAGCATGCTGCTGGGAATGCTGTACTACAGTGTGTTTGAAGTAGCGGCTGTGAGATTCAGAGTCACCACGGGAAGCACATATATACACCAACCAGAAGAGAACACAGGCTAAAAATGGGGCAGTAGGCACTGCTGCCAGAACTTGCAGCAACATCAATCACCGTGTCTACTTAATACTGACACCCCATCTTTGCAGTTGCTTTGTTCCAGGATCATCCCCCAAAATAACTTATGCAAGAGAGTGATCAGCAGTCATGCATGTTTTAATTTACTTTTCTTCACTGAAATGGTAAGAATCTGCAATCCTGCCATCGGTCCTGGAGCTGAAATCTTGCTTCTTGCTCTGGTACTTACCTTCTCTCCGGGGCACAGGACATGGCAAGAGTTTTATATGGTGTGTAAGTTGACATCTTCTTGTAACATGACAGAGACGTGTGCTTGGGAGTACTTTCTTCTCCTTCTCTACTAAGGGTCTGACTTCTGTCTAGGTACCAATGTTCAGCAATAATTGCTTATAAAATGAGCTGTCAGGCACACAAACATGGGCTCTTACCTCCACTCTCAGGCTGGTTGCTTGCTAATCTGGTCCCTTGACTACACGTGTTACTTAACAATCTGTAGCTGTCACTGCCTTGGTCCTGAGCAGCTGTCCTCTCATGAAGCCAACATCGAATGCCTGAGAAGGGTGGGAAAAGGAGTGGTGAAAGAATGGAGGGCTCTCCTTTTTCCTGGCTCGGGGTTGTGTTGTATGACATGAGCTCTCCCTCAGTGGGCTGTTTATTAATAAACTTCACCCCTCCTCCTTCTCTATCAGCTTGTCAGGACACTGGGAAATACCTGACAGTGAGCACAGACCTCGGTGATAGACGCTGCACTTTTCTTCTGCTCTGACACAAGACAGCCTCTTTCCACTACAGAAAAGGAACAGCTGCTCTGGGGACAGCAGAAGTCAGTCATTAAAGATCTAGGTAGGCCCTTGGCTGTCATGAGGTGTGCCACATTCCTGATAAATTCCACACTGCAACTGAATGCAACTCTTCAGAGGGCGTACTGTGGCTATGCACATGCAGCCCTTGCTATTGTAAGGGAAGCAAACTTGTCCCAGTCATGTGTCACACATAACTACCTAACTTTGTTAACTAATTAACGGTCATAATGCTGCAAGGTTATATGAGATAAACTTCCAGTTAGTTGGTAAGATGGTCCAGCCCCACAGCTGGGTTCTGGCAACATCTTTCAGGAAAGAATGTGACATTTCTTTAAATACAGAAATAAGATGCTCCTATCTCTTCACCTTGTAAACCCTGTTTCCTATCAGCTTGTCTTTCTTGCGTTGATTTTCCTTCCCTCACACTCTGTGATTACATGTTCCCCTCTTCTCCAGACTTACTCTCTGCAGTGCCTTTTTTGCCTGCGCTCAGTCTGGACAAGAACACGCTGGAAACATACAGCCTTGTGCTGCTGTTCTGCAGCATACTAGCATGAAGAACTGTTGTGCTCTCCTCATTTTACAACGCATGCTGTCCTGGAAGCAGATCCTACAGCTTGTCCTGCTCAGCCATGGATTATCTGTGCAAAAGAGGGAGGAGAAGAAAGGAAAGCCTTCTCATCTGTTATATGCAGGATTCCTTTGACATGAGGCATAGGCAGACCTCAGGGTCTATCCAAATAATAAAACAGGTGAGTTATGTTTGAAGTATGACTATACAAATTTAAGAAGAAAACAAGCCTAGACAAGAACAAAGTAATGATGTTTTCTGTGCGCACATGGTCTGAGGAGATGACACATTACAACAGATTAATAGCACACCCAAGAAACAATAATATTAATCTTCAACACAATGAACTCTGGATTTAATATAAAACTCCAGGAGATAGATGTTTATTTTTTTAATTGCATCTTATGAGGCCATTTTTAGAAAATGGAATCAGTCTGATTCCTCTAGGTATGTGCACAGCTTATATTCAAGACTTAGCAATGGTTCAGCCTCTAAAATGTGAATGCATGGAAGCACCGAGTTCCTTTCTGATCACAACAAATAGGATCTTTCTCATGAAGTCCTAAATACAAAATATAATGACAAAAAGCCACAAGGAGGCAGAATATTAAAACGTTTGTGCTGTAAAATGACATCCACAAGGATAAAACAAACAAACAAACCCCAAACCCCACCTCTCTCCCAAATCTTCAACATTTAGCAAATGTATTCTCCTGAGCCCCCTCCTTGTACACTCTTACACACTCTTCTCTCTTCATACCTGAAATTAGTAGCAATTCTACTGCTAACAGTTTACTGCAGGCACACAGTTAAAACAGAAATCAAACCCATTTCTGGAATAGCATTTAGTGGAAAAAATGTGTAAACAAAGAAGGTAGAAGTGAGATGACAAAATATAAAACCTCCTGACAGACTAAACTGCTTTTGCTGCCTCTGGGGCTTATCAAAACCTTCCAAACCTCTCAGCCCTCTCCTAACTGGCTTTTTTATCAATACATAGCAAAATGCCACCCAAAAGGAAGCACTGGAATTTCCAACAACCCAGGAATATGCCCTGGCTCCTTCAACCGGCAGAACTCCTGGATCACTGCCATGCTGTGTACCACCACTGCTACAGGTCTGGCTTGCAACTGTGCTGCCCTGGGCACAGAACCAGAGCACTGATCCAGCTTTGCATTTCATGACCCATGAAAGCTGGAAGTTGCCTCCTCTCCTCCACTCCCGCAGGTCCTTTTCTGCTCCCAGACATGGCTCAGCACAGGATAAGAATGCTTAAAACTACTACAGACAGATATGAGCCTTTTAAACTCATGTACATTATTTAAAATACTTATTATTTGTGTAATATAATGTATTTATAGTCAGCAAGGCTAAACACAGACTAACTGCTCTTAACAGCATCTTGTGCTACAGGCTGAGCACATCAAACACCGTAAGGCAGCTGCAGCAATGTGCAAACTACTTAAACTATTTCTAAATATGGAGCTATGGCATATGCAAAATCTATGAACAAAGTACAGCATGAGTGGCGTACAATCGAGTCCTCACAACAGGCAGCTAAGGACTAACCCGAAGACAAACCACAGTTGCAAAAGCAAAGGCTCCTAATTTCAAACTGCAAGCTCAATTCCTAAGAAATAGCATCTATGAATTCTAAATTCCAAAAGACCCAACACACTTTGCAATGCAAATATCAGAGGTCATGGGGAAATTAAAACACAAGCACAATGTCAGCAGAAATCACAAATTTATTAATCCTTAAATATATATCAATCATTTACCATTATGGCAAGAAATATGTACACTGTGTCCCATGGTAAACTGCAGTGTTCCAAAATGACAGAAGTGTATAACTTGGTTGTGGTGGAGAGAACAAATCACAATTTCCTCACATCTTGGTGTGGAAGACAAACTTGGTCTATAGTATTATGTCAACACCACATGCTATGTTATAAGTATAAAAAAAACACCCTACACCTAATTTGTTAATCTTAAATACAGTTATGCCACTTATAGCTGCTTCACAAATAAAAAGAAACCCAAAAAAAAACAAATCAGAAAAAATGAGGCCATTACTTTTATCACAGATCCCATTGGCAGGTTAATATGGCTCAACACATTTATTGTAGATGCTTATTTTAAATATATATTGTTTAAAATCATGAAGTAATTATCAGAGAAGCTTAAATCCATCTACCATACATCCACTAGTAACAACATCAAAATGTTTAAGAACTGCTTTTGATTAGTAATCAACACAAAAAGGTGAAAGGGTACATATTAGGAAACTTTTCCATTTCAAGAACTGAAAGGGAATAAACCTAACTGCTTGCAGGGGGGTGTTTTCACAGCAATGGAAGGGAAGCAAAAGTAGTCCCTGTTACAAAGTTTGCATCTGGAACCGCGAGCACTCTGCGTGCAGGGTTATCAGTGTCCAGCAACCAAGCCAAGGTGGTGATGCTGCAAGAACTGTTGTCCTTTGGTGCCGTATGCTGTGTGAGGACGTCGAGAAACCAAGAGCAGATTGAGGGGGGAGAAACCGATCTGTGGTACAGCATGAGAGTCTTACTAGAAACCTGGTGTATCTATAACACATTTCCAGAGAAGCAAGAGCAGCAGTGTAAACTAAGTAAAGTCTTCATACTAAGCTTTTAAGGCCTAATATTTCTGGAGTGTATTAACCACACAACCGGTCTACAGCTTAACCAAAATGTTATATGTTTTAAAGACTTCCTAAAAAATTTATAGTACACCCTAGAAGTGATAAAAATCTATTTTTTTTCATCTGAATCCTCAGAAAATGACCCTCAATCATTACTTTGTTCCTTACAGTTTTTAATTCGGCTTAGCCATCCAATAGAAATCTTCAACTAGCACAGTAAGGAAGAAAAGGTAGAGACTCAAAGGAAAAAAAAGAAGCTGCTGGCTCACTAGAACATCAGCAGTTAATTCTGTTGTGATCAAGCCAGCAACCGATGGAATTCTTCCAGTTTACACAGACTAATAAACTAAGAAGGCTTCAGCTGGTACAAAGCCAAGGTACCATCACTTCCACATTTATCAGTAATTTTGTCCATCTACATGCTGTAATTAAAATCTGCTTTACAGTAACGGAGCTGCCAGCAGAAATCCTAACCAATCCTATCAGAACCAAAGCAAAATCTTGGGACTTGGGGGAGAAGGAGTCAAAAACCAGTTCTTAAAAAATGAGGGTAAAATGTACTTTTCCCTTTTTTTCCTTTTTTTTAATAAACAGGGTTATTTTTAAAGTTCTCTGTCAAAACTTGGCATAAACGGAGAAAGTGACACATGTATTCCATATCTACTGCTGTCTATCAAACATTTTTTGTCTTTTAAGCCTTGTTACTCTATTTGCATGGAACATCACCTTCATTGAAATGTTAACAGTGTACAGATGGTACATACAGCAACATGGTGTATCACAATGTGTTACATGAAGAACCTTCACAACTTCATGCACTCAGAGACATGCATGAAGAGAACGGGATGGCCAAGATGGTAATCAACCAGGTGCACTGGGTACAGAAAATGCAAGAGCGGTATCGCTGATATTTTAGCTAGGAGGAAGGAGAAAAAAACAAAACAAATTGCCATTACTGAAGTAACATTGCCACCAGTTAATACAGCACATGCTCAAGTGCTAGCCAGTACTATGGAAAAAATTCTTCTCAAGATCATCTAAACACAGTACTGTGAAGGAAACCAAGGGGGACAAAACCCTTAAAACACTCAGCAAACCATTACTTTTCAAACAACTTCACAGGCATTTTTCATCTTTACAGCATGCCAGAGTCTGTTATGATAAAAAAGGAAACTGAGCTAGGAAGCCAAGTGACTTAACCGATTTCTTAGAGGAAGGGCAGTGCTCAGATGTGAATCTCTGAGTTGAATTCACTTCCTCAGCATATACATTACAGACACTGCCATGGACCCAGATTGTCACACAAAAATTGAATCAAGAAATGAGGAAGAATCAGACGAAATTTACATGCAAGACATGCAGGAGCCATATGCAAAGAGAAAAGGAAAGGAACATGTAAGCAAGTAGTTAACTAACTCCGCTCATAGTAATGTTTGTATTACCGTCGCATCAGGGGACGAAGTCATGATTGAGATCCCGCTGTGCTAGGCACTGTACAAACACAGAACAAACTTTATTTAAGTCTTCCTGCTATTTGGTATTTAACTTATGAAAGTGCAAGAAGGTATAAGTGAGGGAATATAAGCCTTGGAGCCTCAGGCCTGAATTTAGGTTTGGGAGTCAGTTTTAGGTCCAATAGCCCTTTGAGTGCCCGTACTAACTTGAGAAGATGGGGATTAAAGAAAGAGTATGTAAAATAACTAAAAGAAAAATGGCAATGCTTGGGCTGAAAGGGGAGCTACCAGCCTAGAGAAGACTTGGTAGTCTTTGCCAGTGACCCAAGCACAAGCAGTAGGACTGATCTCGGGTAGTATACTTACACTTAGGTGGAAGACACTATAAACACAAAGGAAAATGAGAGTATTCTGCAAGAAGAACCAAATAACCTTGAAGGCTGGGTAATCCAGAAATGTTACACATAAGAAGTATAAAACTGCACACTCAGCATGTTTCTATAGACTCCTTGGTTAGAAATGAAAGTTGAGGATAAATGCGTGGCTGTCAGATGATCCACTGATATGATGTAGATGACAAGAGTTTAAAAACAGTGCCAGAACACAACAGTTGTGGCATCATTCTCAAAAAGGAAAAGAAAGACCTTGTGAAGTTAAATAAAGCCCTGACCACAACTGTACATGGTATTTCAGAAGAAACCAGCCTAATGAAAAGATGAACCTCAAACCCAAAGAAGGCAATGAGCTATTAAGGAAGCCAGGAAAATGGAGATCCTAACAAAAAAAAAAGCTACCCAAGATAGTATTGGTTATTTACTCTACAAAAATAGAAGGTGGGAAATGATCTCATCAGCCTTCACGTAAAACAGCTCATGGTTGCATACCTATTCCCAGTATAAAAGAACAATGACATAAGAATAATAGAGGATACATTGAATATGACTCAAATTTAGACTGGAAAGTTAAAGTTTCTAACCATTACACAAATGACAGTTTAGAACTCCAGAAAACGCCTCTGAATTCAAAAGGAGAGCTAGGTAAGGGATTTAAGTGATATTAATGCCAATGCTATGTAGAGGCTACATATTTAGGGCTATGTTGCAATCTCAGATCATCTTTCCGTAAGCCTTAACCAAACTCTAAGGCTTTGAGTTGCTCCTCCTCCTCTGTGGCTTTTTCAGCTTGGATACCGTTGTGCAATCCTCAGATCTCTGTCTGATCCCACAGGCTCAGAATATACACTGACATAGACATAGCCCTCCAGTCTCAACAAAATTATTTCTCAGCTTATCCTCCTTCCATCTTTAGTGGAAATCCTTATCTTTATTAGAGAGCATGAGCAGCCATAAAGAACTGACATAAGTCTTAAATACTGGCAGTGTTTCTGAGGGGCAAATCTCAGACCCGTACATACAACTGCATTCCCTGGACATATGAAGTCTAAGGGCCAAGAGTCACTTGCTCTGTGGCAGTTAGAGCTTGGCCTTTATGTTCCAGAGAAACTACCTCTGGTGAGCTTTTGTAGGACCAGCATGTGTCATGCCACACAGCAGCTCATCGCACATACACATGTTACAAGAATGAAGCGTCAAGGCTCCTGTTACAACACTATCCCTCAAAAACAAGAAGCTGTAGAAGCTGTTCAGTATATATCTATAAAGTATTCCTCAAAGAATTCTTATAGGAATTATTGGCTAAATTCCATAATCTGCCATGAAAAGAGGAAAAAGATGGCTGTTTTCTTGCCTTCTGGTTTTGGTATGTAAGAACGAGTGTCGAAAATTACCTTTTCTCTTATGGATTTTTTCCTATAAATATGATTAAAAAAATTAAAGTGACACCACCATCCCCCTTCTCAAAAACCAGAGGGGATGGAAAACAACAAAGAAAGAGATTTAATAACTCTCTAGTCCAATTCATATCATTCTGCTAGAGACACTTACTGTCCAGGGCGCACTGGGGCAGATGAACCTGTTTCACTTCTGCTTTCTGGTTGCAAGCATACTCGGGTGATGTCCCCTAACAAAATGCTCTTTTATGGAAACATCAAAAATCTCCATGACACTACATTTCACGAGGGGGTAACTACTGTTTCAGTATTATCTGTGTGAACACTGGCAGTGCAGCTGGCATGTGAAAAACAATGGATGACAGGGTTTGGGCTCCCACTGGTTTCACATTATGAAATAAAATACAATAGTTATCAGTAAGTAATCAAATGACTTTAAAAAAAACCTAAAACATCCAAAACCTGAAACTCAAACAGAAACAAAAAAACACCCCCCAAAAACAAACAAACAAAACCAAACCAAAAACCACAAACACAAAAATCATCCCCACTGAATTTCTAACACTTCATTCTATACTATCATGTTCCTTATTTCATCTGGGAGAAGAATACTATTACAAGAAGTAAAAGATGGGGCATGATGAAGTTGGAAGGATGAAATCTAAGCTCTTAACATCCACGCCAGGAAATTCAGCCACTATCCACGTTAAGATACCTTGCACAAACATGATTATATCCTATCAGGGGAGCTTGCATCTGAGCAAACCAGGGCCTATGCCAGTGCTGTCTAATCTGGAAACAGTCTAACCTAAGCCAGAAGTCAGGGGGGTTGGGCTCTGAGCATATGGCAGCATTAGCAAAGACTGCACACAGAAGAATAGAAAAGGATGTGAACAGAACCTCTTGAAGAAGCCTCTTTATCTTGTTATTGGAACTATGAGTGTGTTGTAATTTAGACTGCTCTAAATCTGGCTCAATGAATTCAGGTTTGCATGCATTGAGTCATGGCATGACTTCGAGAGTATGAGAGGGCATGTAGAGATGCCCGAATGAGTAACAGAGAAAAGTCATGACAAGCAAGATTTGAGGTGTACCCACACAGATGTCATAACTGTCACACAGTTACTGACAGCTTAAGTTCAGCAGTCAAGCAAAGAGAGCATGGGAAAAGAGGTTAAAATGTGACAGGTACCCATATGATTTAATTTACAAAGTAAATACATACACCGGCTCAAAATCTACTCGCAGTGAACATAACTAGGCCTGAGTAAGTAGAAGTGGCTGGAATTCACAACAAATATTACTCAGAACAGTGATACTTCTTTCCTTTAAACTTTCTGGTTCGCTCTAATAGCTCCAGGTATCCTCTTGCTTTTTATCTTCTCAGGTTTTCAAATTCTGTGTGACTTGTCTCAGGCCTTATTTATACTCTAACATTTTTCTGCTCTTCAAGCTGTCAGTTCAGGGACTGAGTTGGGTCAGTGGGCATCACAGTTGAAAGCAACAGCAAGAAAAGCATTATTGTAAAAATATTTGCACCAGTACTATATGCACATTACTGAATGTAATACACACTGCACAAATGACCACAAGGAATTACACTATCAAGAGGACAGTTTCAAAGTTTTTAAGGCCAAAAGCAGCTATTTGACTACATAGTTTTAAGCTTTTGGTCTGAATTGTTGCTTACTTGATAGGTACTGTTGGTGACCCTGAACGGTGAAAATGAACATTCTGCCACTTTCCATCACGACGGTGCCAGACACGTGTTTCCTCTGACTGCATAGTCTTTGGCATCCCGCTTCCATCCATGTACTGTGTGAGCCGGATATATGCAATGCAAGCAGCATCATCACCCACCAGGTGCACATGAGGATTGAGGATAATGGTGTGGATTGGTTTGGTACTTTTTGATAAAGCTAGGAAGCAAACACACACACAGAGCATAAATCACATTTTCTCTACGTATGCTAAAATAACTCATCTCATCCCACTTTACACAATAAGGAGATCAGCTGCTACAAAGTAGCAATTTTTGTTTAATGATGATCATGACTGACAACTAGCCTAAGTACATTGTACAATTCAGCACAGTTGCAGCGTATTTTCCCCTTTCCTATATGGAAATCAAGCAAAAGTTTACTAGTACATATTACTTAATCCATGTACAAACATACAATAAATAAAGCGAGGGCCATGATCTTGAGTTTCCTGATTGGGTTTTCCCAGTACTTCACTTCCCTGCTGTGGCTAATGTCTGACATTTGTACTTAATATTTTCAGTTAAAATAATTCAGCTTTTAACTCAGTCTTGCGATTTATCTTACTAAGTGCTGACAACTATGAAAAATAGAAAGCAGGGGCAATGAAAGGGAACAATATAAGGAAAAAATATGGAAAATACTGTTTTGGAGGGGGAAAAGGATTTAGGAATACAATAATATCATCTTACACTCAGGCAATTCTCAGAAATTACTGGATAAACTTCATTTATCTCCTTTTCAGTCAAGTCAGCTCTAAAATGGTTACCTACATTACATGGTCTTCCCAAAACTTTATTAAACCCATTCTACAGACAATTTTTCTTTCTAACAGATGACATGACTGTAAAATATGTGTTATATGTATTTTTTTTCCCATATATATATATATATATATATATATATACACACACACAGGCACACAACCAGTACCAGAAAGAGAGCTGATCAGCAGTGTAGACAATGTCTTCCCAACAAATCACACTCACTACAAGTGCTGTCAGTTGCAATCATTGCAACCACACTATTAGGGACATTTCCTGTAAGTATATTCACAGCATGATTTTATCTTTTCCCCAGTGGAAAAAAAACCAATGTATGAGAATTACTTATTGATGGTTTGTTTGTATTTTCTTTTATACACCTTGGTTTTCTCTTTCCAAATACCTCAAACTTTCCTTCGCTTTCCAAAGTGCTTTGCTTGAATGAGTAACCCAGTAACAGACAGGAAAACACACAGAGCAGAACTCTGAAAAAGATAAAATACTCTCTTCCCCTGCCCAAATCAATTAACACCCAACTAACACAATCCCATGGAACAGACCAAGATTCATGGAGATGAAAAAGCAATGTTTACCGTTTTCAAAGTAAAACCGGTGAAAGTCCATCCCTTCCACTAGATTACCCAACGCTTCAGGTTCAAACGATGTAAGGCCTGGATCACAGATTTTTCTGTGGAAAAGAGGAAATTCTGTCATCAACAAATGCAGTTCTGTAAACACAACTTTGGGAGAGATTCCTTTTTAAGTGTTTCCTTTATTCCCACTGGAAATGTTACTTACCTGTACCATGATACTGGAAAAGAACAGAACTTACATAGGGAGAAGTAATGGAGTTCTGTTTCACCTAAAGTAGTAAATTTGGCAGCTTACTTTAGGTGAACTAGGTGTCACAGAAATCATCTTTTGACAAAACAAAAGAACTGTCAAAGAAGGCTCTTACAAGTCTATGGTGTTACAAGCAGGAATTTTTACTTGTAACTGAGAAGTGTTTCTGCCCAATCCAAAGGATATTTTTTATGTCTCACATCATAATTCAAGCAAGATTTATTTATTTATTTTTTAACTGACAAAATTTACATAAGAAATGGGATTAAGTTTTTACTGTGAGGGTGGTGAGGCGCTGGAACAGGTTCCCCAAATAAGTGGTAAATGCTCCATCCCTGGCAGTGTTCAAGGCCAGGCTGGAGAGCTTTGGGTGACATGGTCTAATGTGAGGCATCCCTGCCCATGGTAGAGGGGCTGGAATTAGATGATCTTAAGGTCCTTTTTAATCCAAACCATTCTGCGATTCTAAGTTTTCTCTTGACATCTGTACAACTGAGGATTCAGTGTTATCACACCAAACTAATGTTTAGTACTGGCAAGTCTTTAAAATAGGATATGTCCTAGGTTCAGCTGTAACAGTTGTTTTTCTCCTTCTTAGTAGCTGGTGCTGTGCTGTATTTTCGACTTTAACAATGCTGGTAACTCATCAATCTTTTAATCGTTGCTAGATAATGCTTACCCCAATCAGGGACTTTTCAGTCTCTCATGCTCTCTCTGTCAATGGGGGCGGCACAAGAAGCAGGGAGCAAGCTGATCCGAACTACCCAAATGGGTTTTCCATGCACAGCACATCATGTCCAGTATATAAATTGGGGAGAGTCACCCAGAAGGCCCTGATCACTGCTTGGGTAGGGCTGGGTATCCGTTGGCAGATGGTGAGCAATTGTACTGTGCATCACTTGTGCTTATTGTTTGTTTTTCCTTTTCCCCTTTTAGTTTTATATTCTCTCCCCTTGTTATTTCCCTTATCATTACTGGTGGTTGTATTAGTGGTTTTGTATTATACTTTAGCTATTGGACTGTTCTTTTCTCAACCCATGGGATTTGCATTCTTTTGATTCTCCTCCCCATACCTCCAGGAGCAGAGGGGGGAAGAAAGAGGGGAATGAGTGAGCAGCTGCATGGTTCTGAGTTAGTGCTAGGCTTAAATCACAGCAGATGAGGACTGTCACTGTTGAACTGTGGGGCTTATGCTGCATCAGGACAGAATACACCCAGAGAAACACAGGAGTCAAAAGGAAATGCTGAGAAGGGTGTTCTTCTACTTTTTCTTTTTAAAGAGGAAGAGAAGCAGTGATGGAATTGGGCCTTTGCAGAGAAAAGCTGAGACAAATCAGTCCACTTTCTCACAGCAAATTCTTGCACAGTTCTCTGCTCTTTCTCAGCAGGGGCTGGAGGAACCTAAATTCCACATGGTCTTTCACGCTCTGGGATTCTAGGTACTATAAATCTCTACATCAAGAAAAGATTTCTGCTAAAAGAGGTTTCTGCTGTGTCTTCTGGATTCTAAATCACAAACATGGCTTTACATTAGTATGCCAAGACAGATCACTGTGTATTCTGCGGCAGGATTATGATCCTGCCTCAGAGCAGAGCAGTACACTGGATTTACACTAGCAGCTCCCCTGAAACTTGCAACCAGGCTTGTGTAAACTTGGGGCAAAGCAGCAATGAACTCATCTTGGATTTCTTGGGGGCACCAAAGAATTAATTCCAACAGTACATAAATACAAACACACTCATATATAAATACGTGTATTTACATCTACAGTACCAAATACATCAACTCTCCTCACTCCCTCCTAAAGGATAAAACTTACGTGTAAGCTTCAAAGTCCCCATTGTTGATAGCTTCAATCAACTGCTCGGTAACCTTGATAATCTCCTGCTTACGAGCTGGGGAGAGATACAAATACAACTCAAAATGGAAGGCAAAGTGGCAGGTGACAGCTGAAAGGCTGTCAGAAGAAGAGCCATAACAAAGGGGTTCTGTCACTCCCCCTCTGGCGCAACAGCCATTTCTCTTCCTTTTCTATGACCAAAGTACATGATGTTATATTGATGCTTTACACTTGTTTGGCTTCAGGTTACTCCTGTATTCATGAAGGGATTAAAACAAGGCAAGATCAATCCACTTTCCTACTATGCCTCTTTTCATCTTCCACCTGCTGCTTAAAAAGCAAAACAGAATACCACCAAACTCAAACCCCAACTCTTAAATTCAAATTAAAGGAAAATTATTATCGTTTTACAAGCGATGCCCTAATGTCTCATTACAAATGTTCTAACATTTCATTAGGCCTTTACCTTTTAGGTGTCCAATGCTGATTTTCAGGAATCTTTCTAGCATTTAGCGTTCACTTTGGTCAAATGTGTACGTTTAAGTACAGAGGAATTTAGGCCTTAAGCCTATAGTCAAGATCCTCTCGTGCAAAGTTCAAGGATTACATATAATGCATACACATCAACACACATCTCATTACAAGACCATGTCTTTCAGCTCTGACTTCTGCGACTATGCCTTTTGTGTGTAAAATGCTTAATGTACCTATATTACAACAAAACTCACTGAGATCATTTGGCAATATTTTATCTCATCTGCTACTAACAAATGCAAAAGAGTAACAGAACAATATGTAGTTCTACTAAGAATATTCAAAATCAGTGTTTGCGTATGCTTCAAAGGCAAAATTAGGTGAAATGGTTTCTCCTTTATCTATCAATCAAGAAATGAGCTCTCAGTTCACATTAAACCTCAGAAAATCAGTTTAGAAGACCAAACCTGAAATCTAAAGAAATGCAAGCAATCAGGCTATAGCAGCTTCTCTTGTGCAAGCAACAGCTGCAATTCTCCTGCACACTCCTACACATGAACTAGACTATTAACACACATGCAAATATGCTTAGGATGTTAAAACCAAAGTACTGAGACAGCTCATATTCTTTGTCAAAAATAGAATGTTGGAGGGCATAGGCAGAATGTAAGTCTCCAATGCTGTACTACAAAAACTTGCACTGTGGTTTTGAAGAAACTTTTCTTTTATGCCCCATCATCTCCTTTAGTCAGTGCACACCTAATATATTCAGACAAAAGCTACATAAAGAAACCAGCAAAGAAAGAAGCAGTGGAGAAAAAAAGTGGATATAGAGGCCTAGTAAGGTTTTCTGTAAGTAGCTCTTAACTACTAGACAGCAGAAAGGGCAAGAATTTTTCACAGCAGTGGCTCCATTGGTATATATTTAAACAACACATCAAACTGGACACTGCACGGCACTGTCAGCACAAGGCAGGATGACTGAACAAGAAATAATGGTGCGGTGCTAGAAAAAGCTGGCCAAAAGAAATCTAGAATATGCAGAGTTCATGCAGTGAGGAAATCACGAGTTTTGCATGCAACATCTCACATATAGAGACATCTCATAATGAAACTAAATAACCTAGTAATACATTCCAGTCAGAGACTAGGAAATTACTATTAAATTAGACAGTGAAAAATGAGGTAAAAATCTCTGATGAGCTACTACTTAATCATGAGATCATCTTATTGGGTAACAGTGTAAGCAATGCAAATGTCTATGAAAGTACTGTAGTTCTCACACCCAAGAGACAAAAACCACACAGACATGTAATATTACTTCTACTTGGCTAGAGACAATGGGCAATATTCCCCTTTTCATTAATATCAGTCTTTCATTTTCCAAGTCTTACCAGGAGAAGCCCACAGTTCACTTAGGTGTTATACACACTGAGACAGGGAACAGCAAACAACAATATTATTACACAACATTCCGTGATCCAGGCCCAGAGGCTTATTAAGGTGTTTGGTTTTAAATTAATGATGTGCAACAGCTCAATCAACCTGACTCACTGGCATCTGTTTCAACCTTCAATAGCATGAGTTTAAAGGAATGTGAATGACATAAGTTTTTCTCTGTGAATCTTTGAGATTCTTAGCCTTGATTTCTAGCCTGAATGAGAATTGAAACTTGTTCTGGGTCAATCAAAATGTTGCACTTCCATTACATATTTGATGTGGTACTACATTACAAGATAGAATTCACCATCAGGCTCAGAAGGGAGAAATGGAACCATGCTGCCAAATTGCTCTGTTTCCTGTTTTTTCTTCCAAAATGTACCTTCAGTGGAACACAGGCTTCCTGATAGCAGCCACCTAATGTTACAGAATACTGGTCTAGTAAACTTCCTCTGGGCACTACTACCACCTAGCAGAACTGTGCCCATGGAACAGAACACACATCCATCAGGAAGCCCTGCAGGCCACCGAAGTAACTGAAGGAGGTACCACTGGCTCAAACCAACCATGTCCAACCCCAGCAACAGTTCTCCCAGTACTTTGGGAAAGACTTTGCAGGTCACAATACAGGCTGTGATGTCAACAGAAAAATGCTGCCGAATAATCTGCCTTCCAACTGATTTCTCAATGTTTCTACAATATACCAAGCACCATGTGAAACTGCGTATGAACGCAACTACTTTACTCTTCCCTTTCACCAACACACAAATAATTAGACACATAATGAGATCAGTTAAATTTCTTCTGATTTATTTATTGGATATGCAATCTCACTGGCCGAAAGTGACTAAGAGCCAAATACTGGAGTTCTGGGATTTTTTTATCCTATGTGCTCTGCCTCATTCTCAGCCCTTACTCATTTGAGAGCAAGAATGAACATTACAAGAAGAAGATGGTTAAGAACAAGGCAGTACAAAATACTCAATAAGATCAGGTATCAAAGGACAATTGCAAATCTCAGTAGTCACTGTAATTTTACACACACTGGTTGGTTTTGGGGTTCTTTTTTATCATAGCATTTTATACTTTCTGTATAGGTGTATGTGTGGGTGCAGGGTGACAGAGTACAAATACAGACCAAAAGTATTTCAGCTTATCAATACATTATCTAGGAAGCAGAAGTTTAGCCTGGGAAGAAGGAAGAGAAAGAAGACATGAAAGAACTAGAATACAACAAGCAGAAAATTGGAAGGAGACTGGAAAGCCACAAGAGGACAAATGTAGCCATGACTTGGTGGCCACAAGCACCAAGTCAATTACTTTAGTTTTTCCTTAATGCAAAGGAAGAACTAGGGAGGGCATGGAAGAACTACAGAGAAGTGAATATTGGTAGGAACAAGGTCCTGCTATTGCAGACATCTGACAGAAATAATGGGCACTTATTAAAATGGTAAGAAAATTACCAAATTTGAATTATTAATTTGATGGACTCCACTCTTCCAAACCTCCAATTTCTTTTTTCCATCTAAATACACATTACAAAGTACAAAAGGTCAACAAGTGAAGCACAAGACATTAGGGAAGAGGCATCTGGTAAGTTCCCCTCTGCCAGATAAGTGTCACTTGAAATCACCATTTTAATTTTTAATTTAACCCAATAGTAGCTTTGCTTGAATTGATCAGTGGTTAGTAGCAATACGCTTTTGTATTGTGCTTTGACTTATTTAACACAAAATAACCCTAGGAACAATCATCATACTGCAAAGTATAAACCCTGTATTTTTAGTCTTTCAGAAAAGAGCTTATCAAGCAAGTACAGACATCACTTGCAATAGAACCTATGGAATCCATAGCACAGACAAATCGCTTTTATCTTTCAAATAATACCCAAACTGCGGAACTGCATATCCTTTCCTACTGTTTGCTTTGGAAGAGACAGTGATGAAATCCCTGCTAAGCAGTAAAGCACCTTTCCAGAACAATAAGGTATCATCTTTACAGATTAGCACATGAACTGGAAGGTGATTAAAATGATTCTGCTTCTAACTTGCTCACAGGTTGTTTCTCAAGGAAAAAAACCTTCAAACATTTCAACTCAATACTCTTTTAACTACACATCTTGTTATACACTTCACACTAGATTAATCTCACCACATTTTGGACATGTTTAAATACAGACAAGTGAGTTTGTTCTCTCAATTCCCTTCCCTTATAGTCAATGGAGAGGAAATGAGGACTTTCAGGGCACAATTCATTATATCCTAAAATAGATATTTAAGACAAGTATGACTCATCTGACCTATTTGCATTGACTGAAGGGAGTCTAGATAACTAGATCAAATATAGGCATCTACATTGGGGAGGATGTCTAAATCTGGAGAGACAAATCCTACCCATGGTGCTATCATTTGAGAACTGCACAGTCTGTGTCAAGGTGACACTGATTTGCTAAAATGTAACGGCACGGTATGGGGGAACCCAGCTTCGCTTCTAATCTGAACACTGTCCTAACAAATAGGAATCAGATGGAAAGCACACAGCCATTAATGTTATTCCTACACTCTGAAAATAACCAAACTTTGAAAAGAAAGAGGAAGAGGCTAGAAATTTTATCCTCTGTTGCATAATGAACTCTGACTACATGGATGCACCAGACATCATTCAACTTTACAGAACACACTGATACTCCAGAAGAAGACAAATACAGCACGTCACAACCATTCTCTTCATATCAATATTTGACAATTCTCTGCTGATCATTTCTTACAATTTATTCCACAAATATGCCAAGAAATTAATTTGTGTCAAGAAAATAAAAGGTGCTGCATGGATAAATGACTGCTTGAATCTCAGATCTACATAAAAACTATTTAGACCCTCAGATGACAAGGCATGCTCCAGGAGACTTCTCACTCAGGAATCTCATCAAAATGTAGAACATGTAAGAGTAGAGCTTATCTCTCACCTCACCACTTAAACTTTGATATGAAGTATGGCATGTGAGTTGTCATCCTACATGGAACATCTCTTTCCTAGTGCCTGCTGATTCCAAAGACTCACCCCAATTCATCAAATTATGATACGGGTGGACAGTCTGCAGAGCTGATTTTTAGACTATTGACAGTCTTTCATCTTCCTGAAAACCTGTAAGCCTACCACTTGTCTAATGAAAAGAATTACTCATGAAATACGTAGGCAAATAGATAAAAATTAGCCCAGCACTTTTCCACCCTATACTGAGAAGAAAAAAGAAAACAAAATGAATGCATCTCCTATTTAAACCTTTATCATAATGCAACATCATATGCACTACATAGTTTATTGTGATTTATATGAAATCAATCACTCCTAAAGATGCTCTCTTCTTGGAGCTACCGTACAATTAGATTAACACACTGCACGGCAAATACTGGCAAATGTTTATTTTTAATGGCAAATCCCCTAGTCTCAGAACAAAGCTGCATCATGGTCACTGCATTTACAAGATACCACACTACAATTTCCCAACATGTTATATTAATCATGGAATCAGGCTGCTGTCTCAAGAAATGATATCTAAAGCCTTGATAACCAAAACATTAACAAGCTTTGCCATTGTGCACATTTCTATTTAAACTATGTTCCTATTTAATCACTCTACCAATTCAGAGAAATACTGTTGCTGTTGAATAGTCGTTTACAATGGAAAATCAGTAATGACCCTCAATTCTGCACCTCTTTACTTTTAAATAAGCTTTAAAAGCAGTGAGCTGTGTTGACACAATAATAATCAATACCATGCCAAAACAACAGATCTAAGAAGTATGGCATTTGCCTATTTTACTCATAGGAAAACTGTGTGACATTTAAAAACATATTCCTCAGTAGCTCTAGCACCTGGACTGGAATGGGAATGTTTTATTCTCCAGGATTCACTTAACTATATGATAAACCTTCTGTACCTTGCCTTTTCTCAACACACCACATTTACATCATCTTCTTCCCACGTCTGTGACAGCAGATTAAAACCTATCAAGTTTACCAGCTAAGAAATCAATACTTTTCTTTCTTAGAATTATAACGTATACTGATAATTATAATAATTGCTACTTAACAACAAATAAGAGAGTGAATTTAGTTTCATCCTACACAGAGCTAATACTATTTTGGTTCCCACCTTCTTATAACCATTCTGTCAGCATGGGTATTCATCCAGCTAATCTCCAAAGCCTTTCTCATTTCCCAGACACTTTTGCCACAAAGAAACTGCATGTGTCTCTATCAACTCCCATCCTCAACTTCATAGTCTGACTTCACTGTTAACTTTTTTCTTCTAAATTTGCTCTTCAGAAACACTGACATGAATTCTCCTGTTATGCAATCTAAAAATCATATCACTTGAGCCTGTATTATGTTAGCAGCAACCCCAGTAACTCCCATGTAGTGTCACAAAAAAGTCTTACCAATATTAACTTTCACTGATTTTCCTTAATATTGCTCACTGCTTGGGAAAATTATTCATTACTATACCTGTTTGTAGCACTTATCTTTTTTCTGGTGAATGCAAGTGTGCCAGATGTAGACAACTCCAACAGCCTCTTTACAGTAATATTGCAGACACATCCATAGTCTGTACCAGTATTCTGAAACATCATTAGAGCCATCCAGAGAAAACTGTACTTCAAATTGGTGTTAGCATAAACACACCTTCTGTTAGCCACATCAGCAGTTTTTACCCTAATAGCCTATCGTGTTCCTAATGTCTTCTCTCAGCACTTCAGTTGTTTTTACTTGTACTTGAATTAATCCTATCTTTGGTAGACAATAACTACTTTCGGTTTTACGAAGAGAGGCCGTCCAATGAGCACACTGTTGCTAATGCAGATTTTATGTTATGCTGCAGATGAGCTTCACTGGGCATTTATGTCACAGGATTGACCTTTTCTGTGCTACTGTCAGATGATGAGGAGGGAAAAGGAGGAGACAAAAGAGATCATCTGGACAGATGAGTCTCTCAACTTACACAGCACAGAGGAAGGAGTGGAGTGGGAGAGTTCAGACTCAAGTGAAAGACTCTCTGAGTTTGCATTTTTCACAGACTTGCCCGCTGAATTGATGGAAAGAAACACAACATATGAACAAACAAAGATGAAGAGGTAGAATGTGATCAGAATCCTCAGGAGGCACTGGCAGCAGGAGCGGCCGCTGGGGCATGGCAAGGGTGGTGACCAGTGAGATGAAGAAGCAATGGAAGAGGAGTGGTGGGTGGAACATAACCTCTCCAAGTCACCCTCCTTTGTGAGAGCTGTGTGAGGGTCAAGTAGACGTGAAGGAAGAAAAAGAGAAGGCCGAGAGAAAAATAATGATAATTTAATTACAAGCAACAAGAACTTACAAAGCCTTTGAGAACACAAACAATGCTAACAATGTACTTTTGGGCACCAAAGAACACTTGTAAAAAGGTCGTAGCCATAAATGACTGTTCAGATGCCAGTGCAGATCTACCCCTCTATCCAGAACTGAGGGTTTTGAAAGAGCAGTTAAAAAAGGTTTTTCTTTACTAAAGCATATTCCAAATAGATTAAACTGATTTCTTCCTACTGTTAAATAAAATGAAAACAACAGGTATAAAATTAAATGAATCAGCAAAATGCATGAAAATAAATGCTTCCTGAATGGTTAATACTTTGAAATGATGTAGCAAAGATTAGCCAAAATACACCTGATCTGTATGTGTCCCATAACTCAGCAATTTTTCCCATTGGGAATCATAATTCTTACTAGTGCTTTCATTAATTTATTTCCAGAGAAAAAAAATACCATGAGGAATCTGGATTTCCTAATCATGTTAAATTTAACAACTCAGCTTTATAAAAGTCTGTGCACTGCTGGCAAAAATAACAGTGGTTATTCTCCAGCTGAAAAAAACCTTATCAATCTCTTATCAAAGAGATGCTGCCAAAGAGTTCCAGTTTATTACCACAGGAAAGGGAAATCCCACAAGCAATCCCAGTTTTCAGTATGTTCTGTCCACTCCTGTCCTTAAATTTGGGAGGGATCATTGTAACACAGATTGCCCCATGACCAATGATTAACATCAGAGATTTCTGCTAGCAAGGAACCTGAATTTACAGCTTCAAGAAGTTTTAGACCCAGAGTCTAGAATTAGCTTATTTCTTGACTAATTAAAGCTCACTGTTGTTTGCTAAGCTCTGTTTCTAGTAAAAGAAATATGTTCCAGCCCTAAAAGATGTCAATGCATACAGAAGCAAGACAAAGTTACAGATGTTAAAATTTTCCACAAATAACAAGTGAAAACTAAGCCTGATTGTGCTGTTTTCAAGCTAAAATACCTGCCTTCAAAATGAAAACAGGGTAAGATCCTGACATGAGCGGATAATACTGTATGCAGTCCCTGATAGATATCAAGCACTTGTTCCTATAGACACATTTGTGATAGCTGATTTAAGCCTTCTTTTTTTACCTGCTATGTTTCTTAATGAATTGTAACATTTGTGATACTTTGCACAGACATGCATACACACAGTCACTCCCACAGGGCACACAGAAACACAACTGGGCTGGATATACTAGATCCCACACAGGCTCACATTAGTCATATGACTTTAGCACGTCAAATCAATTTTGAAGTAAGAAAATCATTTGATGCAGAACTGAGTGTTTTAAAGATGTGTGGGGTGGTCGTCTGTACAAAGGAACCTGTACCTGTCTGTGCAATCTACGCATGGTGTTGTAATACCAGGAGGAGGAATACCAGGAAAGTGCAGAGATTGCATGCCTTTGCAAAGGAGTCGTTCCCAGTGAGGTGTGGGGCATACTACGACACTATAAACTGTATCCTAATACCATTTTTCATTTACAAAGTGGCATTCCCATTTCCTTGCTCCTTTGCAGGAGAGCCTCTTCCCACCTTATACTGCATGCTGTGAAGGAAACAAACAGGTTTGTAAGGTCATTTATCACCTAAGATATAAAACATGCCTTCCAGGTCTCAAATTTGATGACAACCATCATCTTGAGTATACACATAGGAATCCAGACTGTTATCAATCTGAGAGAAGTCTCTGCGCTACCTTTGAAACCCACTCATTCCTACCAGCATCTTACCTCCAGCTGCAGTCAGTGCAACCAGCAGCTGTTACTGGTAAGACAACAGCTTTCTCACTGTTGTCCTAGAAAATCTACATCCAGAAGTTTGGTATAGGGGGAAAATATAATTCGTATGTGCCTTGCTAAAGCATGAAGCTTTATCTCGTAATAGTTGTCAGGGTTGCAAGACTGCCTATTCCCTGAATCATTCTA
Organism: Melopsittacus undulatus; assembly: GCF_012275295.1. Classification (NCBI taxonomy): domain Eukaryota; kingdom Metazoa; phylum Chordata; class Aves; order Psittaciformes; family Psittaculidae; genus Melopsittacus; species Melopsittacus undulatus. The sequence goes on from NC_047533.1 coordinate 69,712,368, forward strand.
GAAATTAGACCCTAGGGGTTACTGTTGGCTTTAATTATAATGAAACAATCTGCAAGCAGCCTCTGGTGGAAAGAGTGGAAGTGTGAGAAGAATACTAAAAAGTGAAAAACAAGTAAGCTTGCAAGCAAGTAATTGGGAGATTATATTTATTGTTGTGGTGTTTATCTTTAATAAACAGAAAAGGAAATCCCTATGCATTGAAACAAAATGTGCACCTGGGGTCTGGTGAACAGGGTAGTGGCACTGCTGTGTGTTAGGCCATGGACCTGCTGCTGATACAGCTGCATCAGTGTATGAAGTTGTCGTGATCATCCCAGACATCAGCAGTTCAAACTGTCATTCTTGGTGACTCTACCTTCCCACCAAAGCAGGTGAAGAGCAATGCAACACTACTCTGCTTCCTCTCTTCCAAGCACAGGTAACATCCTTCAGCTCCTCCTTCTGCAGTCTCCAGAAAACACATAATGCAGCATTCTCTGGAGTACAGCCTCAGCTCTTCTCACTGCCTGAATCCACCTTCTGTAGCACTATTATGTGGCAATGGGTCAGGAACCTACAGATAACAGAAAACTTCACCTGCTGAACATTCTACAGCAAAGAGAAAGACACGACTAGGATTTTGTCAGATCTGTGATTGCTGCAAGATCCTCTTTTGGAAAAAAGGATACTGCAGCCATCCAACCTGTTCTTACCTGTGATGGCTACAGAATCATATTAAAGAATTAGGTGAAACAGGTTCATTGTAGTTATTCTTATAATTATGCTACTGAGATATAACTGTGTGCTAAGCTTCAGACAGAATTCTATAAAAATCCTACCTTTATAACATCATGCTATATTGTCACACAGAGGATCTATAATTAAAATATTCATTTAATGAGATTAGTCTCTAAACTACACATAATGGTTTGAAGGAAGAAAATACAAGGTGTTATGAATAAGGGTAAATAACACTGTATTTTCCTCTGCATCAGCCCCAGGTACCTGCAACTGTCCTCCAAGGCATTACTTTGCATTCCCTCAAACCACTATCAAAAGGCTGTTAAAGTGAGCGGGAACAGTTGTTAATGCAAGACTTTGAGCAAGTGGAGGTGAAATGAGTCACTGAAACATCGGAGACCAAATTAGAGCTAACTGCAGCTCCTATAGTACTCTAAGTCACAATTTACAGCTACATTGCTACTAGCGGTGGATAGAAATATCTTCTCTCCATGGAGAGAACACCAAGTATGCCAAAGCAGAGGGAATTACTGCAGTGCAGCAGACCGTAGGTATCAGCCCAGCTGAGATCCTTGGCTTTCCACGAACAGCAGCACAAACCATTGGCTGCGCCCTGCTGCAGGCCCTGCCCTGTGCAAGCCTGAGCTAAGCTGCCTTGATGTAAATGCCGAAGAATCTCATATGCAGCATAACATAAAAGCTGCATTTTCAACCCTGCGCTGCTTGGACAGCCACTACCATCACATGGTGCTTTCGTGTTTGCACTATCAGTTCATCACCCTGGCAATACTGGCATCTTTATCAAACATGCACAGCCACCTGTACTTAGAAACTAAGCACTAGGTACTTTTGATGCAATTCTAACTACTTTATGTTTGAATCTCTTTAAAGTCGACAGTGCCCCTGTGCTCTTCAGAAGCCAGTGAAACTCTAATTGATTCAGGACTGTATTTTGGGGGCAACTTTTCGCATACACACTGTTAATGGTGACTTAGGCATTATACTTCCAACATATAGCAAGCCTCATTATTTCAATAGTTTCCCACAAATCCTCTTTTCCATTCTCCACATTTTATATTTACTATCATCTCTGCCTTGTGTGTATCTATAATGTTATTCTTTTGACACTGAAATCAAGTCTTTTCTGTGAACCAGAGATAACACAAACCTAACACAGTTTTTTTAAAGCCCCTTGTTTTAAAACACAATGTTACTGAAGCATGTGTAACATCACAGTATAATACACAGAGGTGAAAAATGAAAACAAAAGCAGTATCTGTGAAGTTACACAATTTTATTAAAAAAATTCTTTTTTAAGAAATTAAATTAAAATAAGTGTATGACAGAAAAGTTAAAAAACACTGGCATCTGAACAGAATAAAAATGCAAATGGTGACATGAAAAAAGGCAAACCCAGAACATAAATGTATGCTAAACGTACATTAAATAAGAGTTACAAAGCACAGACTTACACATTTTTATTCTACTACTATTATTACTGGAACTCGTATCTTAGTTAATAAGCGGTAACTTTATATTCTTCATCCCAAAACATCATGGCAAATGGTGTTTTGGGAAATGAGAAGTCAAAAATGAAGTCTGAAACATGTCAGAAGTAACACAGAGGAGCACAAAAGTAATTTCTTTTAAACTAGGAAAAACAGTACTTTCTCCTACGATTCATTAGGAGTTTCTGTGTTTAATGACCTAAAAAAATACATTCACAGAACTCATGTTATGGCTTCTCCAAACGTTTCAAAGCTTAAAATCATACCTTTCACATCCTCATCTTCAATGGTTGTATTGGAACTCTCTGTTGACTCCTGTTGAGAAGTAAATATCAGTGGAATGTATAAAACAAGCCAAGCCTCACTTGCGTGCCCTTGAAAATTACAGTTAGTTACACGTATCATGCAAAGCCTTAAAGCAGGGTGGGATGTAATTCACAAACAAATGGTCACACAATGATTAAAGACATTTCCAGCTGAAACCGATGTCAAACACTGCCAGTCTCTACAGTAGGGAACATAAATACATTTCCTGCTGTTTAATACATTTACTTCACAGGAATGAAAGTCTGTATGAAATGTTACATGAATTACCTCAGCCAAGAAGGAGTGCTTGCCATTTAAGCTTAGTGATTAAACCAACTGTGTAAAGTAAGCCATTCCATTCTACCTTTTAAACATGCAGACTTCTGCATGCCATGATTTACAACTGTTTTTCTGCTCATATGACTCAGCAACACATATTAAAGTCTCCCAGTGATTTTAAGGATATCAGACCAGATTCTGTCATTTTCATACTGGTTCTGTGATTAGAAATTTTTTAAGGAGATGGAGAATTGATAACTACATGATAACAACTTTGACAATCTAAGGTATCTTTGCAGTAGTATTATTGAGACACCAGTCATGCAGAGGAATGACTCATTATGGGACAGCTTGTACTTAAGCCACCAGACTGTTTAAAAGGCAAGGATACTGTAACTCAATCTTTCACAGATTACCAGAAACATGAAATACTACAGGCAAATCCAGCAGGGCACTGTCAAATCTAACAGGTAACTGGGTTCAGAAATTTGGAGAGCTTATAAACTGAGGGCTTTTATATTTGTATTTTCTTGAAAAGCAGAATAAATTTCTTCTTCTTATTTTATCAGTTCACAGCTCAACAGCAAAAAGCATTATCTGGTCCATTTTTATTTGAGAGATAGAAGACAGGAGCAGTATTGTATGTAATTTTTGAAAGGATTTGACAATTAAGTAATAAAAGGTAAATCTGACAGTGCCCTTTATTTACTGTGTCCTCACAAGGCTGAGCTGAAGGAATGTTCAAAACGATTAACGCATTACTCAGACCTTTAAAAAACAAAACGTATGTGCATCCACAAATAAAACTACATCAATTAATGCACACACAAAGAAAACTGAACAGGTTGCCATGCTTTTCCTGAACTGGCTGGTGTTAGACGCTTCGCTCTGCACAGTGTATCATGCTCTATAAGTACTTAGAAGTAGACAAAAACCCCACACAGATACAAGTTGTAAACACCATGCACAAGCTCACATGGCATATGTAGCCTCTAATACTGAAGCATCCACTCCAGTTGCCATACTACAATGATAAATCTTTAAAATTTAGGAGTAACTCTCTGTATTAAGTGGTTTGCTTATTTTCTGTGACCTCTTGGGACTCTGAGTATCTTAATTGCTACGATTGTACAATTAAGTCAGGTAGATGTAGTCATGCCAATATTTTATCTGGGTTTTCTGGTCTTCAGTGGACTTCAGTGGTAAAGGTCAGACTCGTGTTCAAACACAGGCTGTCCTGGGTCTGTGAGTTTAAACATGGGGAGCTGAAGAAGGAGTAACATGAAAACAAAAGCTTGCGTGTTCGACAGATGTGAAGTACATAGGGGAAGGGGATACACAAGCACAACACACACCATCGGCACTTCCATGCTTGAGAAATGTCTGCATGCGTTACTCTTTCACTCAGATTCAATCCTTCTCGTATGAAATAATCACAAATAGTTAGGACTAGTTAATGAAATGTCAATTCCTTAAGTCAACACTGTAAACAGTGATTTTTTTGTTGAAGAGTACATTCTTTCCAGGAAACCTAGGAACATGTGCTATATGGAAATGATGGTATTTCCTGGCCCTTTTCAAGTCCATGCATGCAAAAAACAAAACAAAACATGTTTTAGGAATAAGCTGCCAAACTAAATGTCACAATACACAAGAAAAAGAAGAGTGTGAAGGAAACGTATAAAAATCAAAAGAACTCTTTGTCACTTGAAATGTTAAAATGTTTTTGGAACTACTCAGTGATGTTACCGAAGAAAACCAAAGTCCTGTGTGAAAGACACATCACAACATGGGTGTACAAGCATGCTGAGAAACAGCAGATGGGATAAACTGAAATGACATCTTTAGCTAAGGTGACAAGTGCACATATAGAACTCATCTGTATGATCTCACCACACTCTGAGAAGAGCGTTCTTTTGGTTTTACTTAGGCTGCAGCATTTTTGGCTGAAATGGGAGAGTTAGGTGCTCCCTGAGCCCAGCTGCACAGGCTACTGCACGTTGCCAACTGCTACTGACTCCCCAAGAGCTTCAGAAGCTCAGCAATCAGCAGGACGCACGAAGCAGATGAACACGGATCAGAACAGGCTCAAGAGACAACACATGTAACAAATGCAGGAATGAGATTTTCCTTGATAAACTCCTGGAACAGCCCTATTTTCCTGTGGAACAGTGAGTGAAATGTGAGGTGTGGAAAAGCAAGATGGAGTTGATTCTTTCTGAATACCTTATTTCCATCAGGGTTGTGGATTACTGTAGTTTGGGGCTCCTAAGCAAGAACAAAATAAAGAGAAAAAGAGTACCCATTGGTAAATACATCCTTGTTAGTGCGAGGGAGTGCAAGAGCCAGCTCACAATGCTGAATACTGACAAGAGCTAAAGCAAATGTTAATTGTCGCCAGATGGTGAAACTGGATGTCTCAAAAAGTTTTCCTCAACAGCAAGCCAGCAAAAAAAGACCATCTTGCCTAATGCAGCAGCATGCAGAGACCTTATTCATGACCAATGTATACAGGGCTTTGAAGTTCTGGAGATCGGCAGAGGCTCTTTGCACAAGGGCATACTAAATTCTTTACACATTTTCCTCTTCAAGCCAGGCAAGGCAAGGCCAGAAATGACCCCTTTTCTTGAAGCAAGTGATCAAACAAAAATACAGATGAATCAATACGGATTAAGGATGAGTTGACTACCTCCATGTTTTGGAAGATGGAGATTAATACCAGTTGCTGCCCCAGCAGAGCAGCATGAAAATACGTAAGAGAGATCTTTGCATCATTATAAAGTGTTCCCAAATCCTTTTCTCTTAAACAAAAGAAAAAAGAAGAAAAAAAGATGAAATAATCTTTGAAATGGCAGTTAAAGAGCATACTTTCAGCATGGTTATTGTGTGTGGCTATGTCTGGGAACAGACTGCCTTAGACTCAGGCATGAAACCTGTTAACTGGTCCTTAGGACTTGCTTAGCAACGCCAGTTGTGCAAAAAAAAATCAGGAGGAAAAATCTCTCCCCAAGGCCATGAATGACCCACCTTTTCAAAGCTATATATGGAGACACACAGGAAACACCACCTCACAAGTGTTACTTATTGGCATTCATATTTGTGGGTCCTGTGAAGCGCATACGCCTAAGAAATGGGAGGTACTAATAAAAGCAAGACTGCAACGGAAGCATTAATGAACAGCACTCCATTAGTAACATATTCCTAACGGAGCTTATTAATGACTTATGTCTCCTGCAGTTTTAAATGTAAGAGAAACAAGCAAAAAATGTTTAGCACTAGATGCCTCTTGATCCCAGTGAAGACTTGCAAAGTCCTGCTGTGTTTTAGGAAATGTGAAATGAAAATCTGAATAAGGTCTATTTTATGGTAGCCTAACAATAATCCTGTTAGCTTTCCTTGGTACTCACACTAATACAAAGCAGAGTAAAATAATAGATTTTTTTTTGGTGCAATAGGTTAGCATTAAAAAGATGGAAACAGTCATCAGGCAAAGAACTAAGAGCAACACAAAGCGCATTCTACTCGCTTTCTGGAACAGCATGCAAAAAATCAGGTACAGTTACAAATGCTGTGACTGTACCACATCCAACTTCCATGTAACATTTTCTATCAATAAACACACTCGAATGGACTTCCTCACAAAACAAAAGAAAGCATAATTTAAACAGAAAGTTGTTCCAAAACCTGTTTTTAGAAAGCAAACAAGAGTAAATGCATGGAAAAGCGAAAAAGAAAGAAGAACAAACAGAAGACAGTCAAAAACTTCAAGATAGCATGAGAAGGAAGATTCCAGGTATACCAGCGCCGGAGTAGGAATATTTTCCTTAGGGCTGGTTACCACGTTCGTTTTGTTGTTTATCTGTAGGTATGCAGAAAATAGAAACAGGCCTTAGAACTCACAGTAGGCATCTATATCTCACTGTATAGAACATCTATATACAAATATAGATTCCTATAAACAGATATAGATATGGAAATAAAGAATAACAGAAAGATGAATTTATGAACTTGAAAGAGTGCTAACAATAGATCCTATAGCTAGCTGCAGCTCCTCCAAACATGCTAGCTACAGGTTTTCAGGTGCACTATAGCAAGGTCTATAGAAGATGACTTCAGCTGCGACACTTAAAAGAGCCTTTTAAGTAGCAGCTAAGCATATGTAAGAAGAATAAAGAATTAATAGGGGTTTGAAGAAAGTCCTCAATAGCCATTGTGATTTCTTGACATGCAACAGTATTAAATAAATTGCACCCAGTTGTTCTTTATTTCTGATTAGCTATCACCTATTTCATTACCCATAGCTCTTCAGGTATCTATAGATTTGTCCTGTGGGCTTCTGGGAACAGATCTGAATAAATACATCTGATTCCAGACATGCACAATACAACTAAAGCTACAAAGAGACTGGTGCCCCTTTAGCTTTTTTTGTGTTATTTTAGAGAAAAGTAATGGGTGGCTGTGATTATCTGCAGTCTCAAGAATCCTGCAGTAATGGTGTATCAGCTGTTCAATTTTGGTCCTATAACCTATAGTCACATTATAGTATCTGCATTCTTACTCCACAAATCAATACATATCTGCTTAAGCTTACATGTAGGTCATCGTCTTAATTCTTAAGCTTAGCATAGTATTACAGCTTTACTTATACAAAATTTTAATCCAAATTAAACTATTCAGCAATAGGTTTAAATGTATCTGATTCTTTAAATCCACTTTTAAGAGTCAGCTTTCATAAACAGCATGGCATGAAAAGAACTAGTCACAGATTAGTGACAAATGTGTCAAACAAAGGAAAAATACCCAAAATTGTTCCGTTCATAGATTTTTTTGTAAAAAATGTAATTAATCTCTTCATTTAAAGAAACAAACCCTAGAAATTTTAAGGTCAAATTTGGCTATTTTTTTCTTCTAAAATAAAAGCCTTTCTAAACTAATTTAAAAATGGCAATAAGTCGCATAGATGAAAAAGCATAAAGAAAGAGGAAGTCCCCAAGCAGGGACCAAACTCAGCTGTCCATGAAACATCTGACTTTTGATTTAATCCTCCCGGTGACTGTAGTTTTAGCTGAAGTAAACAGCTTCTCATCATCTAAGTTTGTTCTGCACTGAGGGCTTTGCTAAACTGGAGCCTTCAGAAGTTAGCACCACTGAACTTCATGTCCTCAGCAGATTTGGGGGATTATTCTACCTTGGTAAAGGTGTGGCAGCTGACTTGTCCATTACAGGAATTAAGTCTGCAACTGAACAGAATCTTACTTAGGATATGTTGAGATCAGGACATGTCAGGGTTTGCATTAATTAATCACAGACTGCCAATATCCTTATCTTAACCAGCATTTAACTGGCTTTGAAGAGTATAAAGCAGTCTTGCTACTCAGTATCAGGGAACACTATTTTGAAACTAAATGTTATCTAGTAGTATTTGTGATAGGAACCATTTTCCCATACAGAATGAAAACATTTTTCTTTGACTTGAAATCAAAGTTCATGGTGCTTTATAACAGGAAGATGAGAAGTATTTAACAATGGTCTTTCTACAGAAATTGTCATTAAGAGAAAATATGAGTCATCACTGAGTTCCAAGTGTTTAGTTTAAACCCCACCTTGGCCTAGTTATTGTCAAATAGATTTATCTATTCACAATTAGAGCCATAGGTTGCAAGGGTGTCTGAACCAAGACAGGGACAGAATAAATACCTTTGTGCACAAAGTCATCTGTGGGCAGACAAGTTTTAGTAAGTATTTTATATATCAACTAACTTGCTTTGATATTTATGGGACTGTGAGATGGCAAAACCTGACCTCCTTACTCAGGAAAACAAGCTTCAACCACTTCAACGAACTAGTTCTACAGGAGAATTGTGCAGTAGTGGAGAACACATACAGTGCTGCTGAACAGCACACTAAATCTTCCAAAACGAAGGGGAAAACCACATATCAAGCTGTATAACTACAAGTTCCTACTTTTATGAGAGTGCGGTCATCAAGAGACCATGACTAAAAAGGCCCTAACAAAAGGAAGAGACACAAAGCAAAAACATGAGGCAGGAAGTGAAGATTTCACCAGATTTCATACAGTCCTTTTTAGTAGTGGCTTAATACAAAAAACGGGAGTGATATGACAGACAAATGCCTGTTGTTGAATACACCATGGAAGCAGGTTAATCAAATTTCAATTCCAATTTTGCCTGAGTAAGGAGAGCAGGCTTAGGTCCATATTCCCTTGGTGAAAGTCCTATAAAAAAACCTGGTACCTATTACAGCTACTGCTGAAAACTGCAGGAAATATATTCAAGCCTTCTCAGTTAGATACTGAGAATACAGTATTCATTTGTAAAAGCAGAAAGAGATAATGTGATTCAAAATACAGTTATTTCTTCTGAGTAAATGGAACTTGGTAAAACACCTCAAAACTTCAGAGAGAATAAGTCTGTACACTTTCTCTCCCTCACAGAATGTACACACGAGCTTCTATAACTATATGAACACATGGGGTTATATTTGCATATATTTTTAACAGCAAAGGGAAATGATTCCAAAACAAGTAACATTTTCACATGAAACAGTTATTTTAAGGCTGAATTGTGCTTCATTCTACTTGTTGCTAGGAAGGAGAACATTTATACTAATGAATGGCTTGTGAAAAGCCACTCTCTTAGGTCTGAGAGTAGGACAAGACAGACACACACAAACCCTCCAAACAGCTGGGCATGACTGTCTTTACAAATATCATACAATGATAATGGTAGCGGTAATCAATACTGGTCTTTACCAATATCATATAATGTAAAAATATCTTAAGAAACAAAACCTGTATCTCGGGACTTAACCTTTCACATGGTACTTCTGTAACAAAACTTCACACCTGGAATATCAGAAACACCCTCACTGTACCTTTCTGGTGACCCTCACTTGGACACTGCTGCCAGTGATTCTCTGCCACTGAAAGTCTGTGTTCACTTGAAGAACAGATCTCTCTAACTACATGTCTGTGCAGACCTGACCAGCAGTTTTTGCTTTTCAAGGCAACTTGTAATCCGCAGGGACAGGTGTGGATGAGGGATATTTGCCTTCTCCCTACAGGCAGCAGGAACAGAAGCTGGCTGGGACATCAGCGTTGATCATCGCAAACATCTCACAAGTCAGATTCAAACCCATAATAAACAGAAATAGAGGAAGCCGCTGGGTCGTATCACAGAGGACAAATGAAACACAAAGCTGCAGAGTAGGCTGAGGAGGAAGACAAGTTACTGAGACTGTCAGCGACAGAGCCTGAACTGTGAAGGAACATAGCTCAGAAACTGTAGTATGGAAAGACTGGGAAATTGCTTTTCTTTTTACTCCTGAACATTTAGCATCTTGCTCTACAATGGCTCAATTAAAGTGGTACTAATTCACTGTGTAATGTGGTTTGTGTTATATTTTACTATATTAATATCATTAACTTTTAAAATAAGGAGGTTTTAAAAATTAATAGAAGGCTGTTACAAGGATACTATTTTGTTACTATTTTAACTGACTATAGACAGCTGCATTGGCCAATGTTACATCTACATTTTGTTTTCATATGTTAAAAAAAAAACCACCTGAAAACTGCAGAACAATTCACTGTGGATGGCATACAGCAACTGCAGGCTTAAAATTCACAAGGCTGTACTTTCAGGTCTTGCAGCTTCTCAAGGAATGTTAACAAAACTAAATGCAACTGTTTGATTTCTAGGTGTGAACGTTTCACAGGAGTTAAAAATGCTGTCGATAAAGATCCTCACCATCATCTGAACACTCGAACTGGACTTCCTTTTCTGAATTGACCAGTCAGAGAGAAAGGAAAAGAAGAAAATGTGACCGGTTGGATTTGAAGTTTCAATGCATGGAGTACAGTATATTTGTTTTGGCTTTTTTTTCTTTTACAAAGACAGCTTAGGCCGTAGGGGTGGAAAATGCTATGGAGTACATAGTATCTCAGTAACAGAAATGACAAAAGACTTCGCCAGATGCAAATTTACTCCCTTTGCTTCACCTTACCATGCAGACAAACAGCAGACATATAATATATGCTGAAAACCAAAATATCAAGTTCCAACAAGTGTAATTTAGGCAAAACTTTGGCAACAGTTGTTTCCACATATATATAAGCTATAACAAATACCATTGTAGACCTGTAGGAGGAATGATATTTGAAAAGGAAAAGCTGGTCAGATGGAGTACATAAATCTTACATATTCCATAACAAAACAGGTTAAGGGTTTTTCATATGAATGAGAGAACAGTACTGAATGTATGCTTCTCCATATAACTAGGTTATCCACTACTTGGCAGTGAGAAGCATTGAAATGGTAGTGTATTAACTTAATTTTAAATCAGTCTCATGATTATTTTTTTTACTAGGAGAAGTGTGCATATGTGGGAGAACAGGAAAATATATACTATGAATATGGTATTTAGTTATACAATATTTTGTTAAAATAAAAAGATCAAATAGGAAATTAAAACTCAGGCCAAAGACACACTTCTGAGCAAGCACACAATGCACAGAAGAGTATCTTTTGTATCATCTAATGAAAGTTTGAGGCATTTATTTTAATCTTCAGGATCTTCTGCAAAAATAAATACTTTTAATTGCTGATAGCTTTTTGTAAAGGCTGTTTTTCAACGTAATTATCCAGAATGTTCATTTGTGAAGCATCTCTCCTCCTGCAGGATCTGGTGATATGAGAATAGAAGCTCTAAATCATGTATGAAAGCTGCCAAAACATTCCCTTCTTAGCAAGGCCTGTCAGTCAGAATGAGCTGATTTGTTGATATAGTAAAACCCTTCAAGTTCTGCCAAATACGGCAAGAACATCTGGCAGGAAACACCTTACATGGAGCCAAGCCTACCAGTAAACGTTTGGTCTTCCATGAATCTAATGAAAAGTCAAAAGAGAAACAAGGAGGCAAACAAGGATACATAAAGGCTTACATGCCCACCACCAAACCCCTATTTCTGGTTATAAGCTAATTAGTAACATTGAGTCATGTCCCGGGTTCTTCTCCCCATCCCTCTGGGAGCAGGGGGAGGAAGCGAGGTGGGGGAGTGAGCAAGCTGCTGTGTGGTTCTGGGTTGCCGGCTGGGTTTAAACCACGACAAGTCGGTAAGTGCAAAATCATCCTTCATTAAAATAGCAAGAAGAGCATTTTTGCCAGCAGTTTTCTATTTTCCACTTATTAAAATGCTTGGTTTTCAATTACTTCATTTTATTTATTAGCTTTACCTTCTAATTTTAATCACTTTAATACAGTAAGAATCACTTATTAACAGATTTGATAAGAGAAATAACAATGAACAATTCTAAAAACTGTCAGTAATTACATATAGGTGGTGACTAACAAAATAGATTTTATATCACATGTTTAACCTACCTTAACTCCATCTGGCTTTTTCAGTAAACTCTTGGCTGCTGTAAAACGAGATAATTAAGTTCAGTGTGAGGTGGTTACCACTGAGGTCAACCAGCTGTGCAGCAAACCCCCATTGCCTCCCAGCTGCAGATATACTCTCAGCTTTATTTCCTCCTTTTGTTGCTCTGAGTGTAGGAAGGAATATATTCTAGAAACTACGAATACTTCAGATATTGTACAACTCTTTTTCCACTGATTAAAGCTGTAGGTTAACTGTAATTATTGAAGCAGAGACCTTCTTGGATGGCATAGAGGACATGGAAGCAGCATGGGTGAAAAAGAAGCGGCTTTGGATACGTTCATTTTTTCAGCTGCAATGTGTTCACAGTTGTTGATGGAGACTGTTTGATATGACTGCGAAAATTACTGTTCTGATGGCAGGGACTTAGGCCTAGTGTTTGTAGAGCACACTGGTGTCTTAATGGTATTATTTGTATGACAGTGATATAAAAGTAACCAATATCAGATCAACCTGAAGAGCACAGTGAGGTACAATACTCTCCATTCCACCTAATGAAAAATAAGTTGTGTTTTAAATAAGCATCTCTGAGCAATGGTTCATTGGGGGTTTCCCACCTTGACAGCACAGTCACCATGCGCAAAAGGCTAGGAAAGCTGAGGGCAAGAAAGGAAGAACAATTTGCTAGCAAAGTGCTGTTCCAGAGGAGCACTTCCTAGGAGCTACTAAGAACAAATGGCAGGCTTTGCTTCAACTTCTACTGAAGAAAACCTACTATTTCCCAAATCATGTTGGACACTGATCAAATTTCTCCAAAGCAGTGCAGACTGTTGGGCAAAATTTCACCTGCCTTAATGTTACCCATCTGTTAGGCTTTAAATTCCACCACTTAAAGCTGGCACCAAGAATGGGGCTGAATCACTCCAGATAACTAAATTTGGAGGGCTAATGTGCAGAGAAGCATATCACAGCTCTGAACCTGAAAAGTTTACAGCAGAAATACAGCTGGGTGACCTACTAAATTCAAATACACCACTCACTGAAGTGCAGAGTTCTCAAAATTCACTGCCAAGTCTTGAAGAAGAATAAATTACAAAACAACCTTTTGGTTGTAGTGTTGTTTACAAACCCATCTTCCTATCAGAAAGTGTATCATGGCTTAGGGTGTAAGTTCTGTTCTATATACGCTGTTTTGTTCAGAAGCAGAAACCCTTTTTGAAAGGGAAATGCAACTAACAATCTGGCATAATCAAAGGGAGACAGTCCTCACATGAAGCTCCCGTCAGCATCTGCTCTTTAAAGCAACAAAAAAACCCCATCAAAACCAAATCAAAAGAACTGGACTTTGCAAGCCCAAGGTCACTCAAACTAGCTGAGGATACTGGAGTTATTGAGTATGTCGTTTAAACTTGATTTTTGTATTTCTGGCTTATTCTCTGTCTACGTCTGCATTAAGTGCTCATTTAGCTCTGGTCCAGAGTATAGAAAACGTGAGACCACCTCAAAAACTGTACAGAAATAACTAACATCCATTATTGTGTTGTTTACATTTAAAAAAGAATTGGAAAATGAAGCCAGATTAATGTTTCTCATTTCATTATTATATCAGCCCTCCAAATTAAGTTTTTATTATGCACCTCAGCCATTACAATTTCCACATGCCCCATGATTTACAACTAAAAGAAACATGCCTGTATTATGCAACAGGACCACTGGATATTCTTATTTACAGAAACATGTAAATCAAAATAAACAGGTTTACATGAATTTTTGAGATAGACACATCCTGTTGCAAAGTGTGCTTACAGGACCTGATGCCGCAGGGCCTTACATTTTACACTGGGTACATTCCATGAACTTCAGAAACTCATTTCAGAAAAGCAAAAGGAAGGAGCTATTTCTAAAACCTATGGCCAAAACACCCAGAATTTCATTACTTTCAAAAGCTGTTTTATGCTGCTGGCCCTTAGAAAAAGATGGGAAAACATAAATTCTTACTGGCTGCTGTTTGTAACAAATCGGGTTCTTTTGCTAAATCTGTACGTAAAAGTTTTGAATTCTTTTAATACTTAACAAACATTATGTGTTATATGTAAGCAATTAAATGAAAGCCAGTAAAATGAGGGCACCAAAAGCAAGAACTACAAGTATTGTGCTTATGGCATTGGAACTAAATGATCTTTAGATCCTTTGCAACCCTAACTATTCTATGGTTCTATGATTATGCAGTATTTTATGTCACAGGACAAATTCCATACATTTTGGCTTGGAATGTAGCTATAATAACATCTTTCTGCATCTTTCTTTAAGCATAGATACTGCATACAAATAAAATCTTTAAAGAATTTGCAGTAGCAAAGCAATTAGCATATTCTAAATTAAGCCCACAATGAAAGATTTCTTGCAACCACAAGCAATAGCTATAAAGAAAAACTAAGGCAGCACTAATAGGCCAGAAAGCAGATTAAAAAGAAATGTTGTTGTGACAACATGTAGAAAGTAAAGTGGCTCAGGACAAACAGCAATTTTGATTTAGAAAAGAGAAAAGATGTTCCTTTCACGTGCTGAGGGTCTTACCTCACAAGAAATATACATTCCACATAAAAGGAAGAAAGAAAAAGGAAAATAAAACACTTTTGTAGCCACATTGTTATGGACAAATGACCTTCAAAGGCAGGCTTTGCAATGAAATACAACAAACAACTTGAAAAAATAAAACATCTTCAAGGAATACTATGGATCATTATGGTGTAAAACAAAGATGGCAGATGAAAAATATCCAAACCAAAGCCAAAACCCCTGTCTGTTCCTCATGCTGAAATACTTCTTCAAATTTACTTCAGCTTTTTTTGGTTCAGGAAAGTTGAAACTAACCCTTACACTATAAACAGTGAAAGTTATGAAAAGTGATGAGAAATGATGTATTTGTTTGAAATTTAATAATAATTCATGTTTACAAGATATGCAGCCTACAGTATTCCCACCTTTCAAATGAATTAGCAGATACTGGCAATCCATTAGGCATTAATGTAACGTGATTTGCATAAATGTAGTCTTCTGTGTTACAGGTGTGTGTTAAACATAAGAACTTAACTAAGAAATTGTATTTTAAGTATTATGCAAATTGAACAATTTGCTCTTGCATTCATGATTATGTAAATTATTTTTGATGACTCAGTGCTTATTATTATCCAAATATTCCCAAAGCACTATCCTGCTTTTGTCCATATATTAACTTACATTACGCTCCAAGAGAGACCACAGAACAGGGGGATATGTAAAATTACTGGGTTTTGAATTTGGCCTTTTTTTCACTGTTCACTTCAAATCTCAGATGGCAAAATGAAAAATTCAACATAGTACTGAAATTTTGGCAATACTGTTATTGAGGACAATTGTACCTACAATAACAGCAAACTCATCATAGGTTTTGCTATTAAAATTTGTTTAGTATAAAGATCTAACTCTCCAGGGATACGACTACAAAGCTATTCCATAAAGAGGCAACACCTCTTGTTATTTCCAGCTATGCATTAGAAGGAAAAGGACTCATTTTACTACATTTCTTACACTTCTTACTTAGAAGAGCAATACAGAATGGATGTGTATTGAATTTTTTTAATGCACAATACAACAGAATCCTGGAATGACATTTCAAGTATATGAAAATAAGTAAATTTTTAACTGTTGTTTGGTGATACTTATGCATGTGGAACTGTATGCATAATTTTCCAGTTTTCTGCACCAAAACAAACAGGAAAACACTGTCTTTTGACAGATGACACTAAAAAAGCAAAGAGAAGAAACTCACATTTTACTGAAAAATTAAGACTGTCATCTACAAGGGATTCTATTAGGCCCAAATAGTTTAAATTCTCTTGCTTGCTTCTGCAAAGGAAACAACTTAAGACACCATGTTTAGATGCTCCTGAATAACAAATATCTTGCTGTGCTAATAAATCCTAATTAGAACTTGATCATCACAGACATCAAAACATGAAGACCATATTAATCTGGAGCTCAATGAACGTACCTGAGAAATTTCTGGTAGCCAGCATAGTTGTCAAAATGGCCCCCTGTGTAGACATACATTTGTTCAAATTAGCATCACACTTGTGTACAGTTCTGAATGTGAACACGACACAACAAAAAGGAAAACACACGAGTAAATTACATCAATTACTACATTAACCCTGGAAGAATAGCTTGTCTGTGCATTACCTATCATGCATGATGCCATGAGTGCATAAACTGTAATTTAGTCTGAATTACACACCTATCAGCAATTCTCACAATCTCAAATATTTACCTGTTGTGAGTATGTAATGCACAGACCATGAGTACTCACATGCACAGTCATTATCAGCAAAAGACATAGCTGAATATGAAATAAATTGTCACTAATGTATTTAGATACTTTTATGAGTAAGAAGAGGAGTTTACTTGTAATGTGCTAATTAGAAAAGTTTGCATCTGCAAAGTTACCCTGTCTGGTCTGATCAGGAGAAAACAAGGGACAACCTAAAAGAACAACCTTAAAGATTTTCCTTCAACAAAATATTTTTAAGGTGTTTGAACAAAGATGATTGATTGTCATTCTTCTGAATTTAACAGTATTATGCTATGTCCTGTTCACTTTCATTAAGAGCCAAAGGCTGATCATGTATCAAACAGTTCATTTAATACATAATACTCAAGAAAGAATTGCTTAGGGACCATTTGCTTTACACGTAGAACACAAGCCAACATCCTTTTATCTCTCCAAAATCAGCTATTAATCTTTGCAGAATTCATTCTTACCTTTAGTTTTCTTCTTGCATTGAATTTCTTCAAGCAATCTACAGTCTCTTGTCTGTGCATCATAGAGGCAACAGTAGAGCGTTGCTGAGAAGAAAAATAATTTTAATGCACCCAGCCACATCTCTAGCATTTTATTTACAAGATACATATTAAAACCCATATGGTCCTTTAAGTTCTACTCTGTCTGACTCCCCCTTTGTTCAGGTTTCTACACATTTGGGACATTTCCACATCTACAAAACCAAGGTCTCGTTTTACTCAACCATGTGTAAAGTCCACTTGAAAGAAACAGGGACTGAAACCCCACAAAATTAAAACAAGAAGAGAACTTTTCTTTAGCATTAGTAATATTAGGTAAGGTACAGAAAATAAAATACTTCAGAGAAAATTCAGCATCTGAATTATCTGAGTTTTCCCTGTACCTCAATGTCCTCTGCATCACAATTTTAACAGCAAGATAATGCAGCCTGCGGGAATGAGAAAGAGCTGGGAACCAGCTATGTGTCTTGCTGTGAATTTCAAAGTGTCAAACCAGCCTAACTGCAAAGTCAAACTGTAGAATGTACTGAGAACTGGAAAGCAGTTCTGGATTCAGTAATAGATAGGCAGCTTCTGCTACATGAAAACTGATCTTTTAAAAGTCCCTTAATTTTCTGCCTTTACATTTCATGCTTATCATAATATTTACAGGGAAATAAAGATGCAAGGCATTATCTAACTCAATATTACTTTCTTATACATTTTTTTCTCTGTAAATTTAAAACAAAGAATGCTCTAATTTTGGCAGTGAACTGCACCACAAAGTCAATGAAAAGAAGTTAATTTCTGCAAAATCTTATTCTAGGCTGAGACTTCAATAAAGGATACTATTGACTGTATCAGTATAACTACAATTTTACACTCCCCTAGTTACATAGCTGCACGAGTAAGAACAAATATTATCCTCTAAACATCTCACTATATGCCGAAGTATGTGTCTGCCAAATTATTCTGTTAAATCTGTGGAAACTCCTTACGCAGATCCATGGATGCTTCAGTGCTTCTGATGCTGTGATACGTTTTGCTGGGTTGATAGTAAGCATTTTATTGATAAGGTCTTTTGCTTCAGGAGTCACTGTATCCCATTCTGGTGAGGGAAACTGAAGAGAAAAAAGTATGTATGAGTATGTCATCTTGTACAACCTTTACACATTTTTACCTCAGGATTTTCACTGATACTATGCCAGCCCAGCAAGGTTTGTGTTACTAAAGCAGTACTTACTACATTGCATTAAATACTGAGTATACTCATAAGGGTAACCAACACAAGAATAATTTCAGAAATAGTTCTTATTTCACTTTCACTCTAGAAAAGTTATTTAGGGGTACAATTATAAAAAACTCAATAGACAGCATATGGTACATACATCGTAAGCACCAGCCTTGATTTGCTGGTAAAGCCTGTGCTGGTCTTCATCCCAGAATGGAGGATATCCCACCAGAAGGATATACAGAATGACACCTGCAGAGAATTCACAGTAGTATTAAGGGATGTCAAGAAACAAACCCTAGAAATTCATTTTGCACCCAAGAACCATGTAAACCAAATGGCTTAACAGTATTAACCCAGCTACTGAAAAATAGTGCCTATTCATACTGGAGCAAATAGTAAATGTAGGGTTCACAAGATAACCTCCTTGCAGAGTGAGGGGAATAATGAGTATCTGACACTACATCAGATCACGAACACTGAACACAAGTAGACAGCTGGAGAAATAATTTTCAGCAGTCACAGATGTTCTAGGAAAATGCACTTTTACCTCCGGTTTTACCATGGCTTGTACTGGTGTCTGCAATATTGTATTTTAACTAATCTCATGCAAAGAAACTTTGGGCACCTCAATTTATCTGTACCAATATACAGTCAACAGGAAATGAAAAAGTCCATTTGCTAGTCTTGCAGAGATGATTCACTGTGACTAAAGAAAAGTGCTTTCATAAACACATCCAAGTAAGCGTGGGTAGAAGTAAAATAAGGAAACCACCAATTGTTTTGGGCTAGGTAGCTGCCACTTGCCAGAACCTTAAAATATGCTATTTCAAGAACTGGATGATAAAGTAATTGCCTTGTAGTTAACAAAACACTTAGTTTCCCAGTTTAAAACTGCAGCAGTAGGATACTGGTCAGATCAGATTTCAGGCTGCTTGTTAACCAAAACTAAGCATGAATTGGTATGATTTTGAGCTATTTAGGTGTCAGGCACCAGCAGCTATTTCTTATTACTTTCTGAAAGTGTTTTGTGTAGCCACAGCCAAGAATGCCATGACAACACACCTCTGCAAATGACTTAAAGAAAATTAAGCTGGTAGAATAACAAAAAATACGGTGACCTCTTCTAAAAATTAACACTGAATTTTACTAAATACATACATATTTTCTGATGCAGAGTATCATGTATTCTGGACATCATTTCTCATCCTTAAGATACCCTAAGGCAGACAGAACATTGTCTATCAGAATAATTTCTTACCACATGCCCACATATCCACAGGTTTTCCATAAGGATCTTTCCGTAAAACCTCTGGAGAAAGGTATCCTGGAGTACCAGCAAAGCCTGTCAAAAGGCAAGGCAACTACACTCAAAAGCTGTAAGTGCTCTGCAAAAGTCAAGTGATTCTCTGCTCAGCCCACATACACAGGACATCATTTCCTAAGCCATTGACCACTAACAGCTTCACTGTGAACTTTTTATGGTGAATCATTTAGAAACAACAACAACGGGAATGCAAATGCAGACTTGGCACATCCTTTTCTGCCACTGTGTCTAGCAGAATTGAGGGGAGATTAAAAGCTGGCTGGTTACCCATCTACACCAACACTCCAGGTTCTACAGAGGTGTTAAGCATCTGGTGACAGTGCAAGAGAGGAAAGCTTCCAGAAAGACTACAAGGCAGTTGAAGAAATGTCTTTCATGACTCCTACATTACTGTAAGCTGTAGTGAGATGCAAACATATCTGGCTTAGGGTCAAAATTAGCCAAGTAGGAAGAGTGATCCATCTGGGTGATCCCCTTGGAGATACTAGCTGAAAGACAGACAATGTATACCATGCATGCCAAAGACTGCTACAGGTTTGAGGTTTTTTAATCACTAACTTAGGCTATTTTTAATGAGCCCCAAACTATAGAGATGAGGATTGTAAACAAGACTTTCTTGGGATTTCTGGGAGTCCATCAGCTGTCATCTGTGAACTGGTAAAACACACAGTGTACTTCCACTGACTAATTAATAAAATAGAGGGGCAGCTAAGCTACAGTCTTATGACTGTAAGGAGCATTTAAAGAGCCCTATTCAGTCTTAGAGGAGGGCATATCTCTGAGTAGACAACACAAAGGGCTAGATTTAAGAAATGCTTACATATTGAGAGACCTCTTTAGAATAAAAAAAGAAAAATAAAACCACTGTTCAAATGCCTTCACACACAAGTGGAAACTCAATTCCAGTTCCAGATGGTGGCAAAATACGTGGTCAGAGATGCTGAGAATTAGCTTTCACAAAAGCACAGCTGGCTATTACCTAGGATGAAGACCATCAGCTTGGGCTCAGCCTTCTTATAGCCCTCTGCTGTTCATATTTTTCACAGCTACTTCTAATCTTTTGACTGCAAAAACTCACTCCTGTGAAGTCATTCCGCTTCTGGAAACCTCCTTACAAAAGCTGACAAAAAGCATCTCCAGAGCAATGTAGCCTTTAAAATCTGCATGTTCTTCATTCTTTATTCATTACCAGCTCTGCTGCATTCTCGTAGGAGAAATGGAAAAACTAGGTATAGACTCCTTTGTAAATAATAAAAACTAAATAACCGAAACCATTAGAAGCCATCTCAGTATGTCTGCTCTTTCAAGCATCTTTGCCTAAAATAAATGCTTGAGAATTCTTGAAAGGTAAGTATTTGGTGCTTTTATGAAGGAACACATGTGATTTCTGAAATACCACAGTGGATTCCACAAAACATGGTGATAATGTATAAATTGTACAGCTACAGACAAAGCAAGCCTTTGCCCTTCAGTTGGCAACCAGTTTAGAGTGGGAGGGGGCAATGAAGGAACACATTCTGTCTATTCTACTGAGAACATAGCTAAAATATTTCCATGAAATATAAGCTTGGCTTTTCACAGTTTCCTGATACGAGAGCTATGAATTGTTAGAGCACTATCATACAGGAAACATACTTAAGCTCTTTCGAGAAACTGAAAACTGTATGTTCTAAATAGCTTTAAAGATAATATTTTGTATCTCTTCTTGGCTGTAGTGCTCTGCATTAATAATTTTATTTTTTATTTATTTATTTTTATTAATATTTTTGCTTATTTTAAAAGGGATGTAAAGTTGTCTCCATTTTCAAGCTTATTGTATCTCCATAAACATTACTATGCATCACTTGAAAATAAATATAGTACTTGGCTAACTTGATTTTCTGATGAAGATACAGGATGGGTTTAAATAGAAGTAATTGTTATGGTTTTAGTATATATTCTGAACTTGTTTAAAGCGGCAAACACAGAAGAGTACACAGAAATGATTTCAGGGAAAAACATACTGAAATTAACTGTTCTTTATCAGGTAATTCTGTAAGTGGTCAGAGGGATCCCAATACAACTGTGTATCTTACAGAAAACCACTGGTAACAGTAGCAATTACTTTAGCTGAAACAACTCACAAACCTGGAGAGTGTCACTGTACAGTGAGCAGAAAAGACTCCATCACCTTGTGCTCCTATCACCATATGACTTAAGTAAGTATCCAAAACTCCAAGACATATGCTGTGCTTTGCTGAATTCAGTGGCACACTGGTACATAGCGCATGGCACTCAACTTACAGTCTCAAAACCCTCTTACAGAAAGACTATATATATACTTAACATCATAAATGGTGAGCATGTCTCTGGAGTCAAACCTAGGCTGAAGGTTAACTATAATTCCACAACATCAGTTGATACATCTTAAACACACAGCAGAAGAGATTACTGCTCTAAGATCTGCCCTATGCTTGCATCATCCCCTTGCTAGACTTAACAGTCTTCTCAACACTTCTAATGCAAGGATTCCAAACTAAAATGGCATAATAAACCATGTTAGTTTAAACAATCTAAGTTGTACTTCTTTGTTAACATACCTCCCTTTCACTCAGGAATAAAAATTCAAATGAGACATCTGGTAAGAACATACAGAGAAGGTGGCAACAAGGAGCAAGAGCAAGCAGCTGAGAGTAAGTATAGAGCAGTAGCTTTCTCCTGCACAGCTGGATCCAAAAGACTAACTGTAGAAAACCTAAATTTCATGCAACCAAGAAATTCATTCCGTGGAGCTACTCAAATTACTTAAGTGGTGCACATGCTAGTTCTGGATGCAGGACTGGACTTAATTTGGGATGCAGCTAGGACTAAATCTAGCTACCAGTGAGTTAAGTGCAGTTCTTCCACCGACTTCAGCGAGGGACAGTGGGTCAGTGGAGCCCCCCTCTTTCCCAATACACCTGCTAATGGGGCAGGGTGTTTCAGCTAAACCCTGTGACACTTTCTACAGACAGCCAAGGAACAGGTTTGTTTTGTCAACAGGCAAAGCATAAATGTGTTCCCTTGTATCGGAACACACAGGGCTCTAGCCAGTTTCCTGCTGAGACGTAGTTATGGCTTAGGCGGAACAGTGACCATCACATCAGAGGACTACACCCAAAAGAAAAGGAAAGCAATAAAAAAACCCAAACAAAAAACAACTATGGGGGGGGGGGGGGGGGGGGAAGGAGGAGAGAAGACAGAAAAAGAAGGAAAAAAGAAAACCCTACTATTGCAAAGCTATAATTGGAATCAGAGCATGCTGTGAGTCACCAAGTGCTGCAGAATCCAGTGGAAAGCTGAAAAACCTTTCAGCAGGGAGCAGTAAAAAGTTCAAAATGCCAAGCACATCCAAGCTTTTTGCCTTGTTAAAGCAGTCATAAAGTTGAAAGAAGATACTCAGATCATTACAGAAAGGTTTTGCAGAGGACGTTTCAGAAAAGGTACAGAACCCCCTAGTCTTATCAAATACCAACAGTAATAAAAGAGCCACATCTGACTACTTACTCTATTTTCTGTTACCTCACTGCCAGCTTACCTCTTCCTTACATGCATATTTTGAAGACATTCTGTTCCATCTCCTTTCTCCCAAGTTCAACATGGCAGTAGCTACAAGTCTAAACCAAGCACTTCACAGGAACCAAAGGACCAAAATATCAAGTGCACTCTTTCACAGGGAACTGCAACCTTCTGTGAGTCATCTGCATGCACACAGAGGTATTCTCTATAGAAAATAACCCTGAAGTCAAGTTTATTCTGCTCATTTTTCTTGAGATACTTCCTGTTTACCTGATGCTTCTGTTATTATAATAAATCACTTGTGTTTTGTCCTATCTCTATCCCACTCCTGTTGTACTGGCCTATTTGCTAATGTGCAAGAGCAATCTCCTCTGTGTTTTGTGGATTACTGAAATCCATTTATGCAAAGGCTGGGATTTAAAACAACAGGCTAGTTTATAGATTTACCAACATATGTCCAGCAGTACTGCCTGTGTATCCTTGTGTAGCTATATTCTAGGTTTCCAACACTCAGTCTCTCACGAAATCCTTTGTGCTTTCATTCTAAGCTTTGACAGCAACCTCACAACTACTTGGTTCAATTTCAGATGATACTTTCTAGTTGCTCTGAGTGAGAGGACAGAGCTGCTATATTTTATTCTGTATTTTTCCCTCCTCGGGTTCACATCTGTGCTTCACATCTGTTCAGAGGGTGGTGTATGAGACTGATGCACTGCATTTGTATATGTCCTATTACTTACAATGACCAGTATTCAATCTTTTCCACTGTTTTCCTTTGGGCACTTGGTAACTGCAACAATCTATAATTAGCACTTGTTTTTTTTTTAATTAACAACAAAAAAAGAGAAAAGTTCAGTGAAATTGGAGAGAAGTGCATTTTATTTAATTTACTATCTTCCATCCTCTTCGAACGTGAGGAGAAGCATTGTACAGCACACCTAAGCTCCATTTGAGGTGTCAGTTCTGGAGAACTGGTTTACACCACCAACTGCCACCTTCAGGAGGGCAGATACCCTCCCTTTACAAACTTTTGTGAGCAGATTTGAAGCCCAGAATGTTCTCTCTTCAAGTGGTCACATGCACAGACTGGGTTTGCTTCCACATTTGCATACATCTTTGTCACTTCACCATCAAGAAAGCATACTCTTGATCACTCCCAGATGAAGGCAATGTTTTCAAACAAGCCCCAGTATCAGCTTCTGAAGATGTTGTAAGCTGTGGACAGACAACCCTTTCCTGACTACTGTGCAAGGTTCCAGATGCTTTTAGGCCACACCTTACCTTCCTGGCTTTATGCTCTCCATGATGTACTACATGAGCTGCTTATACAGTAATGAATGTACATTTTTAATAAGCCAGCTTATTTTGACCTCAGTGCGTCAAAGACCAGTTTTACAAGCAGCTTCATTTGCAAATGTGAAGAGACAGTCACCTCTAGGGCAGCAATATAAAGAGTTGTGACAGACAACTTGCACTCTCACAGCAGGATCTTGATGTGGATGACTGTGCACAGCCTCAGGTACCCAACCCCCTTTTATTTTCATTCAAGTCACATTCCTAAGTGCAAATTTTGAGGTATTTCCAGTTGACAGAAGATTTTTCAGACAAAATGTTTTTGATGACAGGGTGGGTACACTCAGCACTATTAACCAACAGTCTTACTCTTCAGTCACACAAGCACCTGACTGGAAGCTGCCCGTCTCCATCCCAGGCTCTACACCCGTATTTCCTTCATCTAGATACACAGGTGAAAGTGGGGGAGAAGGGGGTGGTATGCACCTAAGTCAAACCTATGGGCTGACAAAAGCTAGGACAAGCAGGAATCAGGAAACCTAAGTTTCCAGGTCAAGAAATGTCAATGGCACACAGACTACAGTCAAAAGGAACGTTTGTAATGCTGTATTTACTAGAACCATGAATTATAAAACCTTCTTCCTCCATCCTGCCCTGTACCAATACTGCTGTGCTGGCAAAATCCCCAGTATGAACACAGTTGTGCCAACACAAGAGACTTTTGCCAATTTATTATATGTTATTGGTTGGTGATTTACCTTTGCTAGTGAAGAGGAAGCTATGAGAAAAAGAAGACCCACTTCTTGTCAAGTTAGCTCTGAGATTTGGAAATATAGCTACAGGTCACTTCTGAAGTGTTGGGGGACTTATTTGTTTTCCTTTATTTGTATATTTAAGCACATAAACTCTGCTGCCAAGCTTTGTTTAATTCAGTAAGAATTACAGATAACATTCTTCCTGCAAGGGAAAAAGAATAGTATTTACTTACCAAACCAAGCCTGTTGTTCTCCTTGGACTTCTATAGCTAATCCAAAGTCCGCCAGTTTTACTGCTGCTCCCTTGGATTTGCTGGCTAGAAGTAAGTTCTCAGGCTTTACTCAGAGAGAGAAAAAAATTGAGATGTAAAGATAAGAAAATACATCTTATATAGTTTTCACTTTTTCTTAGCTACAGTAGTCTGGGAAAGAAGAAATACTTATAGGAGTGAAAAAGAGAAGAAACCCATGTATATTCTCCATGAAACTGCAAAAATTGCTCTTCCTATTCCTACTTGGAAAGAACCACCATGCCTGTAAAGAGCCTTTAGGACCCTATGACAGCATGACTACGGACAGCGTGCAGATCTGCTAGTGAAGCAGGATAGGCAGAATGCTCATATGGAACTGCAACACCCGTTTGCGTGACAGGACAATCCAAAGACTCCTCAGAACCCACTACTAAAACAATACTGAAAAATCTCACAAAAGATGCCTTTTCTTGGATTGCTAGTCTATCCTATGCAGTTTCCAAGATTAGGCATCTGTACTGTCATACATACATTTGTTTTGCATGACAGCTTAACAATAACAGACTTATTATTACATTTGTATTTAGAGGGTAGGTGCATTTACATTGCAAATCCTTCAGCCAAACCAGCATACCCATGCCTGTGCTTGCAAAGAACCTATTGCAAATAACAATGCAAGTCTGCAAAAGTTCCCTCTCTGCTTTTTTTCTTTTAGGGAACGTTGGTCACATCTGAAATCAAATGCTACAGTATACTCAGAGAATTAAAAGGATCTGAACAGAACAGTGGTGTTCATTCTGCTGTTCATAATGCATCCTTTTAACTTCATTTATCAAATATATCAAATGCAAATTGTCCAAGAATTCAACAGATAATTTCAGAGAAATGTGAGCTCTATGGTATTGTCTTGCCTTTTCTTTCTTTTCTATCTCCATTATTTTTAAAAAGGTTTTGTTCTGCATTTACAGAGTAACAAAACTTCATTTTCAAGGGTACTGCAGAAGCAATTTTTGTAGCAATAGGTTACAAGGGAATTCACTACATCCAGCCTGGCACTGGGGATCCAATTCTGCAGACTCTTAAACTCTGATTTCCTTTTAAATCCAGCAGCAATCCTGTAGGTTTCCAAGGGACTATTTATGTGATTACAGTTAATCCCATGCAGGTACTAAGTCTGGAAACAATTGCCATCATAAGCTTCTTTCAGCAAAGGCTACCCTTAATACATCTATCAATTATCCAGCAAAATATGCTTAAGCCTAATTAAGACCTCAACTACTGTGATACTAATTAAAAACACAACTGACCCTGACAAACTCCTTAGTCTAAAGGTGTTTTTTCCCCCACTCACCAAACCTTTGTTGCTATGTCATGGCAAAGAGAGTATTAAAACCCTTTCACCAATTCATCAACTTGATGAATCTTCTATTTCCACACTTTTAAAAATTAAGATCACTCAGAATAAAATATGATCTGAATTTTGAAGCAACTTGAATTATCAGTAACCACTTCAACTACATGATCTCAAACACTGAATAGCTGAGGACTCTTCTCGAGGTTCATCAGCACTGATTTAAGGAATGTCACACTGTTTGTCATTTAACTACATTAATTCACACATGTAGTCACACAGTTCTTGAAGGTTTCCTATGAAAGTGAGAGATGTTTAGTCATTACTTCTTGGAATGCACTTCCTTCGCAAAACCCCTCAAAGCAACAGACGATCATACTTGGTTGTGACATTCAGCAAGCCGAAAGCAGGGAAATGCCTCATCCTCTTGGTTGAACACAAGCACTAACTTAACAAACACATACCACCTCGCACCCCATGGGATTACATACAAAAGAGTTTTGTGGGTTTTGCTGCTGGGTTTTTTGGTTGCTTCTTTTTTTCCCCCTTAGGATATATATATATTTAATTTCATTCTACATCTACCCTCTGCCAATCCCAACACTCTGGAGAATTACCACTGTCATAGGTATGTTTCATCAGAAACTGAAGCAGACTTCCTGATTTGTTCCTCTGCCAAAGACAACATTGGGTGGGACTATGTGCTTAAGCAACATGCAGCTGTCATTCCAGGATGACAGGAGGCATATTGGATATTTACCATGTATTAACTTAGAATGAATGCAATTACTTGGAAAACATTAACAGCACATCTTGGACCACTCTGGACTCATACTTTGGAGTCAATAGTGTCACCTTGTGCCACCAGCCCAGGACTGGCTGCAGTCAAGAATGGCAGTGTTAACTACTACTACCACTTGCAAGTAAATGAACATGATTTATGCCTTACTTTTCCAAAGGTCTTCAAATCTTGGAGATCAAGTACTTACACCTCTGTGTATTTTTGCTTGAATACAACCAGGGCATCTGATTTTTGGGGGAATGCAAGAGGGTCATAATCATAGAACTTCACAAAAGCAGCAAGGCTGCCAACTGCCAAGAGCTGAATTCCTACCCAGAAGTGCACTTCCACCATCTGTTAAAGAAAGGCTGCCACTACCAGGTTCATTTTTTCTGGCTCTAGTTTCACCACCATTTTAGCTTACACCATGGATTACAAACAGAGCAGCAACAGGTTGTAGAAGCCTGCAGAAGCTCCTCTCTCCTACTAAATAATGCTAAAAGAAAGGTGAATAAAATGAGATTGTTCAAAATCTCTCCCTCACATTGCTCCCCCAGCCCCAAACATGCCATCAAATTGTGTTATCGACAGAAATCCATCAAGGTTTCCAGAGTAAGGATTCATGCCAGGCTATAACCATCTTCTGCATATCTTGCCATTCTGGTCTTAGGACTTGGCTTCTTCTGCTGGGACTTCACCATAACCTTTTGTATTCTTTCTCACAGTTTTCCCAGTTCATCTTGGACTTGCCAAAGTAAGAATTCCACATTCTGGTTTGGCACAGGGAACACCTGGATTTAATGCATTTTCAAACCAAGAGTTATTTTGCCTGAATGTGTGGGAAGTTCTAGCAAGCATTCCTCATTTTGCCAGCTTGCACAGCTACAATCTTTTATTCCAGTTCCTTCTTGTGCATGTACGTTGAGGACAGGAATGGCTGGAGCAGCTAGAGAAATGTGACATCCCTGAAATGAATTTAAATGTACTCCACATGAACAGGCTAACATGCAAGATTTATGGATTTGATAGAGACTTGTCAGCCTCCTGTTATGCAACCATGACACAGGAAAATCCAGAAGCACAAAATGGGTATTTAGTGTATGTGTCCCTGAGTTCCATCATGCTCTCTGAACTTTCAGAATGTAACCCTTTCTGTTCCTAGAGGAAAAGAAATGGGACTTTATAAATCAGACAGGAGCACTTGTTTACTTGGAAATGAAGGCAAAAGGAAAAAAGAAAGATGATACTGATTCCAGTGTTATTACTAATGGCAACCACTGGAAAATTCTTATCCTGGAAGGAAATTCCTGCTCCCCATAACTCATTCAGAAAGGAAACTCAGAGGCAAAGAAGCTGTGCTAGAAAAAAATGGCACGTCTCACTGTCTTAGCCCACAGGCTATTTCTTGCTGCCTTTGTAAAGGGTCTAATATTTCAGACAGTGCCCTCCACTTCATTTCAGAATAAACAAGCTTCTTTTACTTGAGGCTCTTGAAGCCTAAGAGTGTAAATTAAGTCCTCTCCTTATCCACACTACTCACTAGTTTACTATCAGCTTTGAGGCAGACTTGCCTCTCTGAGCTTCCCAGTAGAAGAAAATGATCTTTGTTTATTTCTGTGTCAACATGCTTGAAATGCAGACAGCATTTTATCAGTAGTTGTCTCCAGCTATTTGGATGGGTAAGGGAGAGGTAATGCTCTTCTCAACACAAGGGCTTTCCTTCTGAGGCTTCTATTCCAACAGTATTGTTCATTCAGAAGCAGCTTGATTCCTTAGGTGATCATGGAGAGAACACTGTAGAAATGTGTTCTGAAGCCCAGGCATCATCTGGAGGAGAGAGAGGTCTTTGTGCCAGAAGCCTCAGAGCAGCTGGCCTTTCATCACTCCAATGCGTGACATGAGAGCCCAAGTGTGCTTCCCAGAAGAACTCCAAGTTATACTGATGGGAGACAGAAAGTTCCCCACGCATCCTGCCCCAAAAGCTCTGCATGACAGAGAGGAAGATCATGTATTTGATGAATACATTAAATGCTTGAAAAGCAACTCCTGTTCTCCCTGGTACTGACACCGGGTGCCAGCAGACTGTGGATCTGTATAGTGAGGTTATGGGAAGTCTTGAGAAGAGTTTCTCCAGCGGTTTGGCAGAGAAGTGATACAGAGCAGGAGAAGGACTTGGGGGTGTTGGTCAATGAGAAAATGAACATGAGCCAGCTTCAGTGTGTGCTCACAGCCCAGAAAGCAACCGTATCCTGGGCTGCATCAAAAGGAGCGTGACCAGCAGGTCAAAGGAGGTGATCCTGCCCCTCTACTCTGCTCTCGTGAGACCTCACTTGGAGCATTGTGTGCAGTTCTGGTGTCCTCAACATAAAA
Source organism: Melopsittacus undulatus (assembly GCF_012275295.1). NCBI lineage: Eukaryota > Metazoa > Chordata > Aves > Psittaciformes > Psittaculidae > Melopsittacus > Melopsittacus undulatus. The sequence continues at coordinate 69,742,295 of NC_047533.1, forward strand.
AGGACATGGAACTGTTAGAACAAGTCCAGAGGAGGCCACGAGGATGATCAGGGACTGGAGCACCTCCTGTATGAAGACAGGCTGAGAAAGTTGGGGCTGTTCAGCCTGGAGAAGAGAAGGCTGCGTGGAGACCTCATAGCAGCCTTCCAGTATCTGAAGGGGGCCTACAGGGATGCTGGGGAGGGACTCTTCATCAGGGACTTTAGCAATAGGACAGGGGTGATGGGTTCAAACTTAACCAGGGGAAATTCAAGTTATATCTAAGGAGGAAGTTCTTTACTGTAAGGATGGTGAGGCACTGGAATGTGTTGCTCAGGGAAGTTGTGAATGCTCCATCCCTGGCAGTGTTCAAGGCCAGGCTGGACAGAGCCTTGGGCAACATGGTTTAGTGTGAGGTGTCCCTGCCCATGGCAGGTGGATTGGAACTGGATGATCTTAAGGTCCTTTCTAATCCAAACCATCCTATGGTTCGTTCCTGTGCACAGGTGAAGAGAAGGGGAAAACAAACAAGTAAAACGCTAAAACCCCAAAAGCAAACTGCTCAAGGCCGTGTTTTCGGTAGGGTTTCCTGCTCCCCTCTGTCGCACGGCGTGGGGAGGGCTCGTCGGGCAGCGGCACTCACCTTGAGGTCGCGATGGACTACGCCCATCTGATGGCAGTGTAGCACGGCCTCCAGGATCTGCTGAATGCAATGACTGCATGCAAACACCAGGGGGCGCGTGTTAGTCCCGAGCGTGAACAGGCCGCCCGCACGGCCGCAGCCAGGCGGGGCCGGGGCAGCAGCGGGGTCCGCTCTCCCCGTTCCGCACCGCTCAGAGCACGGCGGCCTCAGGCACCGCCGCTGTGGGATCCGTACGGGACGGACAGGCTCGGAGATGTGCTGCGGGTCGGCTGCTTTGCTTTGGTCTTAGTTTAATTTAGTATTAGTTTTAATGGCAATTTGTGAAAGGCAAATTGTCGGGAACGCGCACCAATTCTGCCAATAATCCATTGGCTAGGTCGTATTAAACATTTAGCATCCTCTGCACTTTTTCGGCCCTTCCTCACCCATTCGCTCACAAACTGTAGCGGCCATTGAGGTAATAACCCCCCCCACTCCGAGCGAGGCAGGTGAGGTCAGTGATTAACTTCTCGAGGTCCCATTTTGCCGGCAATTAGCATCACTTGCCTGAGGGTTCGTCATACTCTAACGCAGCCATGTGCGACCGGCGGTTCTGCAACTGCAACCCCGGGCCTCGGAACATAAGTGGTGCTTAAATCTGCAAGCCGACATACATCACTGCCAAAGTTCACCTCCATGTGCGGACACAGCGATACATGGACAGCCTCAACAGATAGATAGATACCAGAACACATTCGAAAGCACAGGGTTAACTCCAGCGCCTTGGTAGGAGACAGGTTTTTGGCAACCATTCCCCCTTTTACCATGATGTATATTAGGCCTGTAGACTTGCAAACTGGAAAGAGGTATCATGCATTATTTGCTTGACTAGTTGTTTTGAGGGTGAGTAGGACAGGCAAGGAAACATCACAAACAACCCACCCTCTGCCCCTACCCAGCAGAAAATAAATCCCCAAACTCTTATAGCCAATTGATGGGCACCAGATACTGACCTTCAGGTCTCTGTGAACTATGCCATTTAGATGACAATGATTAACACTTTCTAGAATCTGCTGTATACAATGACTGTAAAGATACAAGGGCAGAATGGAAGGGAGAACATTTTAAAGGCACATAATCACATCAAATACAAAAGAAAATAAAACTTAAAGAAAAAAGATAAAGAACAAAAACAATTTTACACCTCCTGACACGTCTCGATAGCACATTGGCCAAAGCAATCAGCTTTGGAGATCTCCAGCTGTAACGCATAGAAAATAACTTAATAAAAACATAAAAATCAAAGCCAAAGAAAAAACCAAAAACAGACCAAAAAGAGACACTGAACATGGAACAGATGACACCTATAAGACAGAATCATTCTTTTGTCTTTTCACTCAGCAGTATGGAAGCTTTGTCCAGCTTCCAAAAAACTGCTATAGGAAAAATAAAGTGCAGGCAATAAAACAATCACTGGTATGTTTTGGGGTTTAGGATTTTTAGGGTGAAATTAGCTTTACAACAGGTGCTGACACAAGGAAATGCTCAGAAATGCAATGATACACGGAAAACAAATGAAACAAACAAAAAGGAAGGTAAAAAACTTAGGAAAAGCAAAACATTTCTCATTTTGAACCTAAAGGTTTCTTAAAATCTATTAGTAGAATAAAGCCAAGTCATTCAAAAAGGTGGCATGCACTTTCATTTAAAGTATCATCCAGCACTAGTCACTCATTAAATGGAAACCCATGTTAAAAATGTGGAAAACTGTTTTATTTTGGTGCTTTAGTCATTTAATTAGCACCTAATTTTTCCATGCCCAAGTTTGCAAGTTTTGGCCAGCCTATGATGCCAGAAAGCACAACTCAAGTGTTCATCCTCTAGATCACTTTTCAGATGGTTTTTGGTACCACAACAGCTTACGTTTTTGGTTTTGAATATCATCTTGTGGCAGAAGTAAGTGATGTAGTAGTCAAGGGCCACGGATTTGATACTGATCTAAATTTTTAACCATTTCAATTTTTAACCATTTTGACCATGGAATTCAGAAGGAATGGTCATAAATCAGTAACTGGAGCCCAAGCCTGAAAACCCTTTCCTCTGCAAGTAGTTCGTAACTCACTGAACTGGACTGCTTGTATGAGTAAAGACTACTTGCATGAGTAAGGACTTGCAGGAGCAGACCAGTATCACAGTCCTAGGATATGCAGCTATACATTTCATTAACTATTTCTATAGGGATATATATACACACACACTATATAGATAGATATACAAACACATACACACGCACAAATTATATATATAAATATATAAAAATACAGAGATGCATTATAACTATTTCACTATTTGGTCAAGTTTTATTGGATATATAAAATGCACATATATATGATATATATATATCATATATCATATATATTTATATGCACAGCCCCTTCCAATATGTCACAATTCCAACACAGAAAAAAAATCATTGCAATTTTTCCTTTTAAAACACGGGTATCTTAAGAACACACAATGACACCATATGCTGGCCTTTGGCATCAGTATTTCAAATTCTGCTTGAATTTGCAGGCAGAAAGTAATTCAACATTTTTTAAACAAAACTCCTTCCATCTCACCTAAATTAACAATTCTGTCTTCTCTTCTACAGTGTGTTTTGCTATGTATTGTTCTGCATTTTAATGCTTCAAGGAATGATGTTTCTAGTACTCCTACTAAAATTAGGGGGAGCAATAAACAGTAGAAGCTTCTTAATATTCAAGAGAAACTTCTTTGTTCGTAATTATCCTACCACTGTTGTTAATGACACTTAATGCTTCCCAGTCATCTGCCAATTAATTCCAAGGAATAACTGGAATTTAAATATATATCCATGGTGGTGTGTGACTATGAACACACAAAACCATAAGGATTCTTTGAGAGAGATTTTCTGTCAAGAGTTTAGTGGTAGAGCATATTTTCTTTACAGTAATTGACCACAAAGTTTAAGATTCGTAATTACATAAGAGTATTAAAGATTTATTATTATAGGAGGGCAAACAGATTCTGAGATGAAAAAATGGCCCTGATGCTTTATGTCAGCATGCAAATTATGGTAATTGTCAACTTACTCTTCAAGTTTTTCAACAAGCACTTGCAGAAAATTGCTAGAGATTTCATATTTGAGCTCAGACTATGAGATGCACAGTGTAATTGCTTATTGATGACACACAACAAAAATGTTTAAATATGAAAAGGAAATTAGTACTTGTGGTCTGAGAACAAGAACGGTATTTAATGTAAAATCTTTTTGAGACCAGCATATATTTCACACTTTGATCAGCACATTTAAAAATCCCTAGATGAGACAGCTGAAATGTCATGTCCAGTTTGCAGAGGAGAAAACTGGGCAGGATTTTAACTATGTCACAAATTCACAAAGATTTTAACAAAGTGAGAAGTGATTCAATCCTTTTCAGATCAGCAGATGTCAAGACTTCATAGGAGTTCTTCACCACACAGTCATAAGCTCAAACCAGCAAACTGTGCCCTTCCAAGTCTAAGAGACTCTAGGACAAATCCTAGAGCTCCACAGGCTGTGCTAGTGAAACTGATGCCAAACACCATGAGAGATGTAAGTAAGTATCCTATAGTTATTAAAGGCAATGTCAGAAAAACAAATTACTTACCTGGCATCTGCTTCACTATAATATTCTCTTGCAACTATATCTTCAAATAATTCACCTCCAGTGACTCTGTTAGATAAAACAAGGTGGGAATGGAGATTTCAGAAGTGAAAACATGCATCATAAATTAACTTGACAGGGAGAAGTCAGAGAGGAGTAACTGAAACATCTGTACAGAAATGCAAGAGGTCTTGAGCAGCAAGGTGAAGGGACTCAAGTAGAAAGTTTGTCCATCCTAATTATTACATGAATAAAAAGAATGTGGTGGGAGAGCAATCACTGATAGAAAATAAAAGCAAAGAGCAGCAGTTCATTGGGCAAGATACCATACACCAGTTCAGGATGTCAAGAATAAGCAGTAAAACTACAGAGTAAAGGGAGCAGACTAGCATGGGAAACTGTGAATGAAGTTCAGCACACTTAAGGATAGAAAACTTCAATGTAAAGACAGATGTAAGGAAGGAGAATAAGATAATGCTAGAAAGGCTAAAAAGGGAAAAAGGCCTTTAAGCATAGGCCAAAACACAACAGAGGGATACCCATGTGCCTGAGGGTACTTCTTGTGCTTTTGCTAGAAAGAGGATTACTGAGTTGGAAGGAGAGTATCATTACAAACAGAGTACCTTAATCAGTTAAATTATAATGTTTTTTTCTACAAAATTTTCACTTGTCTTTGTCAAGAAAGTAGAAATAGTTTAGAAAAAGTGTCACTTCAAATAACTGAAGAGGCATTAATGGTATGAAGGAAGAACTGTATGATCCAGTGAACCAGTAACAGAAGCAGCCATGCATGGCTGCATACTCAAGAGCTTCAGTGTACAGCCAATGGTTTAATAGTAGGAAGTGGTTAAAAAGAAATAAAACTGTGTTGTTATAAAGGAAGATGACAGTCCAGAATGAGTCACCAGCAGGATGCTTGGAATGCATGTGAAAAATGGTGACAGCAATGTTTTGACACACCACAGTAAAACCCCTCCTCATATGATACACAGTTCTGGTCATTCAGAAAAGGGAACTGAATCAGCAGTATGACCAGAAAATTATTACTAGGCTGTCCATTCACTCACTCTATCTTCCCATAGAAGCCAAGACAGTTTAGCTTGGCAAAACAAAGTTTAAGAGGAATTAAAATAACCACTGAAGACAAAGAACAGGAACCATGCTCTCCATAGAGGAGAGCTGTAAGGGACGATATTGGTAGACTAATGAATAAGCATTCAATACCTGTGAATAAATGTAAGCTCAAAATCAGGAGCACAAGCTAACCGGAGCACCTTAACACGGCCTCAGCAGACAGGATGCACGAGTTAGTCTGATTCCTGCTTTCAAAAACTTTCATCCTACTGATATGCCAAAATAAATGATTCCTAGATGGAAGATCAGTGCTTGTATTTCTTTACCATTTATGAATAGAGTGATTTTTCATATAGCACATTATAAACTCAATGAATTCCCTAACATAAAAACTAGAGTGGGTTACAAGATGCTTAAAGATTAAGATGCTTCTATATTACAATGAATACAGTTAAGTTTAAAAGGATAAAAAAATTAAAAGTGGGAATACTTGTAACCTCCAGAGCTGTAACACTCGTTTGCAAATCTCTGTACTAACTGTTCATTGTGTATCTCAGTTTATTTAGTCACCCTAGATGAAGACAGAAATGACCTGCTCAATCAGCAGCACAGTTCCTTTCCTCAGGAAGGCCAGTTAAAGAACTTTAATGTTTCCATTTACACTTGGGATACATCATCCTTTTTCTGAGTTTACACCTCGCTGACTTGGTAAGTAATCACTGTCAGGTAACAGTGCTATTCTAAAAGCAGGAGGAGGTAAAATAGCTGGTTGCCTTATTTGTATTCTCTTTCTCTTTTACCTCCCAGAAACTGGTTGTGGCTCCTGTAACACAACAAGTTTGATTGATGCATATTTTGACAGGCTTTGATACCTCAATTTTGTATGTATATTTATCTACCACAGTTCTGGTAAAGAGAAACAATTCCGACTTTGTGATGAATGAAGAAAACAAGGCATCATTTGATCTTACTCTTCCCTAAAACATTTTGATCCAAGCCAAGAAAGAAAAACTTTTTGTCATCAAAGTGTGTTTCAGTGGGAGAGAACACCAACCTGATGCTTGCTCTTCTTGAGCATGGAGAAAGAGGAGGATATGCATTCTTATTTGCTGACACTAAAATTTGCTTGGCATTCATACCCATTGTTACATGATGAAAAAAATGAAAGCAGGAACAGAGAAGGTGAATTTCACTGACAAACAGTAAGTCAGCAACTCCCATGCCCTGTCACTCTGAAGGACACATCAGGCATCATTCTCAGAAGAGATACATGGCCATAATGAAGGAACAGGAGATTGAGACAGGCCAGAACTCTCCTGCATCTCCTGAGCCTCTGACTCAGAAAATCATTATAGCCATGTTAGTGGCCTTTGTATACTAAGAGTGCATGAGCAATGAGCCCTTGCAGCAGCAAAGGTCTGCTGCATCATGATATATATATAGGAGAGCCAGGAGGTTGAAAGAAGCAATTCTTCCCTGGCATTTGGCACACGTGAGAACACACCAGGATCATTTCCCCTTTTGGGCTCCCCAGAACATGAAAAACATTGACACAATGGTGTTTAATGAAGGGGAACCAAATTCATCAGAGTTGGATGCCCATGGAGAGGCTGAGATAGTTAGGTCTTTTCACCATTAAGACGGAAAGGCTCAGGGGAGATCTCATTGCTGTTTACAACCCTCTAATGGGCAGATAGGCAGAGACAGCATGAAAGACAACAGACAAGCTGAAACACTGGAAATATCAGATATATATAAAGATTTTTCTTCCTTTATTGTTATTGCCATTATTTACTATGCGTTTGTTGCTCAAAGAGGCTGTGGAATTTCCATCCTTGAAAATGTTCCAACCTCGAAACCCCCCCTGAGCAAACTGATTCAACTGGACCCTGTTGCAGAAGGGGGTTAGACCAGAAAACTTCTAGGGGTCTTTACCAACCTATGTTACTCACTGATTTTATAAAACAAGAACAGAGCAGTTACAATAAGCTGCTATAAAACTGAAGTCCATACAGTTTAATACCAAAGTTGTGATAAAGCATACTACTCCTTATTAGACGTCATTTTGTTAGGATTTTGTTCCCTTATATCTTGTATAAAATATAAGTGAAGAATGTAAAGCAGGAAACCAACTTGGGTCCTTCAGTATAAAGCTACATGAACACCTGCCAAGCTGTTCTGTTCTCAAGATTACAATGGGAAGTAAATCTATCTCAGTGCCTTTCTGATACAGATAAATCGTCAACTTCAGTGAGATCCTGTTTCACAACAGGATATTCATGATATGAGCTCTGGTAACTCTCAGGATACAAATTAAAAGCCTCTCACAAGTTATTACTCTTCTTCCATAATTTTCTGAAGAGTACACTTAAAATGGCAACAAATAAAGCAAATGGGTTTGTTCAAACAGAAGTACAAGCAGCATGTAGAAACATCAAGGCCCTCTGCACCAGGTATGCTTCCAGGAAACCTGCAAAGAGGGAGGCAGAAGGGTTCTATGTCCAAAGGATGCTATTAGTGCTCACCTCACAGAAGAGGTACATCACAATGTAATTTATAACTACTTCATTCAACTGACTTTTACTGCTCAGTAAAACAAATTACTGCATTTACAATGTTAAATGCCACTTTCTTTTGTTGGAAACATTTGTAACAACACATACAAAAATACTCAACCTGATATACCATATGATTGATTAGGAAAATTTGTATTTTTAAGAAGACATTTAAAAGGAACTGCTGAATTAGCAAAGCTAGCTAGAAAAGCTTCTGCTGCTGCTGATCACACTGGCATTGTTTCCTCCTAGACTTAACTTCTATTTCTTAAACTGTTTTCATAATGAAGGTGCAAGGAAGTAGTCTTACAAAATTACAATGGCCATATACTTGGTACATTTATCTGTGACCTTTCTACTTCCCGAAACAAGCAGTTCAGGCATGTACCCTGTGCAAACACCAGTCCAGAACATGTCAACTAAAGCAAACACTGTTTTGCAAATAGGACTTCTTTAAAAAAATAATAATTTTGGTTTCTTCTACACATAAAATCCCTCCACTTGGATTCAACAGCAACACCAGGAGTCTTAACGTACCAATTGCTGCATCTCAAGTGCATTAAAATGGGCAACACTGAATCTTATTGACTTGCACTAGAGTCTTCAAGTGCTACAGTTGTTTCCATTCAGACACAGCAATTAATAACAGCAGAATTGACTGGATTTGAACTCATTTAACATCATTACCGCTGAAGACAAACTCATTTGTGCGTAGCAACTGATGGGCTGAGATGCAAATCCTAATTACACTTGCCTCAAGCAGTAAGGGAGAAGGAGTAACAAATTTCGTGAAGTCCATTACTAGTCTTACTTTGCACTTTTTACTATTGTGCTAATCACTGTATCTAGTGAAAGAAATATAACAGGAGGAAGTTCTTTGCTTGGGAGAAGGATCACAGAAGGCTATCTGAGATAACCTTATAAAATGTGTAAGGGCTATGTGGGTAGATGAGTAAGACACCTCCACTCCTTGAAAGTGCTGTCAACAGGACCTTGAAAAAAGTTTTGTCTACTCAAGTGCGAAACTACCATACTCCAGAATGGCACCACCATGTATGTATTTCAGAGATAGGGAGTTACCAACAAATATATATGTGTGTATGTGTGAATACTTTAGTGCATCTGCAGGACTTCTTACATGAATACCCCGATGCCACATTTTATGAGGAAGCACATCTTTTATTGTTCAATGTCCAGTTTCCACATGGATTTTAGAAGACTTCCACCTTTTTGGCACAACTCTTCACTCAAATACACGCCTGCAACAGAGTACATTAACCTCTTTTATTCCCTCCAGGTAAAAGCACAGCTATAGAAGTGAAGCAACAGGCTTCTCCTTCAGATTGCAGGCATCCCCATGACATTAATTCAACGCAGATTATTCAAAATTCAAAGTAGAAAGTGGCAATGATTAGGCTTTTTCTTTTTGTTCTATTAACAAAAAAAGCAGTCTTCCTCTTTGCTTGCTTATGTGGGATGCAGTCTGAAAGATATTTCTAAAGAAACTGTTGCATTGAATCCCACACAGTCTGAAAGAATTCATTAAGAAAATGACATGATGGTAAGTGTGGGTGGAGTGACAGTGTTACACCACAGTCAGGCTCCTGCTGAATAGGAATTAAATAAATAAATAAATGAAAGTAGGTACTTGGCCTTCAAATTAAAGAAGTACATATGGTACCTTTGTTTTGTGGCAGCTCATTTATGTACATTTAAACAAACCACTAACCCACATATTTGTAACTGCAGTGAAGATGAAGTTTCACTAAAAAAAATGGAATTAGGAAAGCTGTAATTTCTTAGTCTGAATGAAAAAATAACTGAGCAACCATCCTTACTAATGAGGCAAATGTTCTGTAAGAATGTAGGATGTTGCTTTTCCAAAGACAATGATCAGTAGGTACAGTCATTGCCTCTGCTATTTAGATGGTTTCTTTTTTTGCAAAGTAACTCATTTTGACAAAAAACCCTCAAACCAAATGATCTAAAAATAATAAGCTGCATATATACGTGTATGTGTGTGTGTGTTGAAGCCCTCTTTCTCTGAAGAGGATGAAACACAAACTCATGCTGTTCTTGACCAACAGCACATGTTTAAGTCTGTTCCTGTGTTTGTCCTGAACAGGACTGACAGGGAAAGTTCCAGCCACTGCAGAATGCTTCTTGCAGAATCGAGTTTTCTTCCAAGGCTGTATCTTCTGGTTAGGTGTTGATTTTTATTGCAGAATACAGGCTTGCATTTGTTCTGTTACCACCGAGATATAGATACTGGTAACTACAACTCTGTAGCTGTTCAAATGCCTTCTAGTTCACATTGCAATCATTATCTCCTGAGATATGTCTGGCATGATATATGAAATTTAATGCCAAGTGGACTCACTGCAATTACAGTAGGCTATAGTTTCTAAAAGTACAATAGCACAACAAAATAAAAAGCGCAACACTGGGGATATTGTCCTCAGAACCAAGCATTCTGCATGCACTTCTTGGAAAGGGTCAGGATTAAGAAGATCTTTCCAATTCCACATAGAAAGATTTCCTCTTAAAAAAAACCCAAACAACAACAAAAAACCCCCCAAAAAGTAGAAGAAAACCCCAGTGCATGTCAGAGAACAAGTATGCCTGTTGTGCCCTACAGCCATTTCTAAGCCAATAGTCAAAGCACTTACCTGGGACATATGCAAGTCAGATATAAGTTCCTGCTGAGCCCAGTTAGGATTTGAGCACTGAATCCTGAACACCTTCACTGCAGACAGACTAATATTTCTGTACTAGCAGTCTGAAATCTAGCCTGGAAGAATCCTTCACAAATTTCTTTAAAGAAATTAAGTGAGAAGATAAACCAGAACATAACCTGAACATGAGAGCACAAAATTGATTGTGGAAGACCCAGGTTCTAACCTACGTATACTGAATAAAAGTATTTCAGTTTTTATGCTTAGAAATTAGCTGTTTCTAGGGGAACTAACATATGTTCATTTTAACCAGCATGTTGGATCTAACAAAGCTCCTGGTGGTCGTTTGTCAAAATCATTAACTGCCTGGAAAAATCTGCAATTGAAATAGGTAATTCTACTCAAATAACCAAAGTTTTGTAAAATAGAATCATAGAATCATAGAATAGTTAGGGTTGGAAAGGACCTTAAGATCATCCAGTTCCAACCCCCCTGCCATGGGCATAATCCCTAATCATTCATGTTTGCCCATACCCAGAACTAAAAGCTTGTCCCAGGCAGAATGAAGAATGTCAGTTTAAGTTGAGAGTATGAGACACACAGTTCATGTTGTCATAATTCCTTCTTCCACTGAACAGCTTGATCTGGGAGAAACAAGCTCCACATATGCACAGTCACTACGTGAACAACTACTCACAGGACTCAAAGTCCTGAAGCAAAATGGAAAGTAAATAGGAAACTTCCTTTCTATATGCTGGGCATTTTATATGCTGAATGATGTCAAAATGAAACATTCTATTAGTAAGACATGAATTGGGAATAATAATGATACATTCTATTGGTAAGACATGAATTGGGAATAATATACTGAAAGAATCTCTCTCTCTAGGAAAATCAGGCTTACCTTTCAATCCCACAGTGGAGATTCTCTGTAGAGAAACTATTGCTCCACACATTGGGTTTTGTTTGGGTTTTTTTCTTGTTGTTCCTTTACAGATAACTGGCTTGCAGCAAATGATTTTTTCTGAGTCCTGTGTTTGCTTAGCTTTGGCAGGCATCACGAAAATGTACTTACAGACCTATATTTGATACTGAAATCCACTTCAACAGTGGCCCTGCTTATTTAAAGTTTTTAATATGGAATTAATATTAATTTAATATGGAATTTAATGTATGATGCAAATCAGTTCTTGCACATCAAGTGACCAAATATGTTACTGTCCTTCCAGCTCTGTTTACATCTGTTTGTCCAACTCAGTGCACCAGAACCACGCATTCACCTTGTGAACTTATATTTACATCTAAAAGTTTGAGTACCACATCCCCAACATGCTAAATATATGCAAAATTCATACTTACAAGTCAAAGACTAAGTAATGGAATCCTTCTTCTGATATGCTGTCATGAAGCCGCACTATCGAAAGGGGGAAAAAAAGATAAACACCAGTCACCTTTTTAATGACTTTAACATTTGTCTTTGATTTTGGGACAGAAGGGAGGATTATAACTCTATTGTGGAGCCGGTACTGCACCTGTGCATGTTGTCATCAGGGTTTTGTTGGGTTTTGGTGTGTTTTTTCTGTTTTTCTACCCTCAGGATCATCTATTTTGTAAGGTGAAATAAACAAAGAAGCCAGAAGACTGCATGTGCAGCTCACTTGTACAGCTCTTTTGAAAGGAGCTCTGCTTCTGCTATGCCACAGAAGAAGGCTGCAGCCATCTCCTACCACCTCCTGCATGTACAGGCACATACGCACACACAGCACCCTGCCTTTGTCCTTCATGCTGAACCATGACTAAACAAGGACTAAAAGTACAGACGTGATCTTACCATATTGTATTCATACAATTCAACAACCTTTTTCCTAAGAAGAACCATTAATCAGTCTTGTAAATACCATATGCAGCAGTACCAGTCACTGGACTTTTATTATCCTGAAACAGTATTGTTAATGTCAGATAACTGTTTTTTCAGCAGTATTACATCTTAAAAGTTGTAAACAATACAAGATGGGGGGGGGGGGGGGGGGGGGGAAAGAAGCCACAATTAATCACAGATTTCAGCAGAGTAACAAACTTGAGGGCTATGTTAACAAATTCCATAATCAGACAAATAGATGCTGATTTTAAAAGAGAAAGCATCATTGCAAACTAAAACTATTTTATCATACTAAAGTATACATGGTCAAAAAGGGAGTAAGTTATATTCCAGCTCGCATTTCTATTACATATAGAATCATAGATTAGTTAGGGTTGGAAAGGACCTCAAGATCACCTAGTTCCAACCCCCTGCCATGGGCAGGGACACCTCACACTAAACCATGTCACCCAAGGCTCTGTCCAACCTGGTCTTGAACACTGCCAGGGATGGAGCATTCACAACCTCCCTGGGCAACCACTTCCAGTGCCTCACCACACTCACAGTAAAGAATTCCTTCCTTCTATCCAATCTAAACTTCCCCTGTTTAAGTTTCAACCCATTACCCCTTGTCCTGTCACTACAGACCCTAATGAATAGTCCCTCCCCAGCATCCCTGTAGGCCCCCCTCAGATACTGGAAGGCTGCTATGAGGTCTCCACGCAGCCTTCTCTTCTCCAGCCTGAACAGCCACAACTTTCTCAGCCTGTCTTCATACAGGAGGTGCTCCAGTCCCTGATCATCCTCGTGGCCTCCTCTGGACTTGTTCCAACAGTTCCATGTCCTTTTTATGTTGAGGACCCCAGAACTGCACACAATGCTCCAGGTGAGGTCTCACAAGAGCAGAGTAGAGGGGCAGGATCACCTCCTTTGACCTGCTGGTCACGCTCCTTTTGATGCAGCCCAGGATACGGTTGCTTTCTGGGCTGTGAGCACACACTGAAGCTGGCTCATGTTCATTTTCTCATTGACCAACACCCCCAAGTCCTTCTCTTTGGGCTGCTCTGAATCTCTTCTCTGCCCAACCTGTAGCTGTGCCTGGGATTGCTCTGACCCAGGTGTAGGACCTTGCACTTGTCATGGTTAAACTTCATGAGGTTGGCATCAGCCCACCTCACAAGTGTGTCAAGGTCCCTCTGGATGGCATTCCTTCCCTCCAGTGTACCAACCAAACCACACAGCTTGGTGTCATCGGCAAACTTGCTGAGGGAGCACTCAATCCCACTGTCCATGTCAGCAACAAAGATGTTAAACAGATGTTCTTACTTTAAATGAAACAGGAATTTCCAAAACTAATTTCTCTACAATAAATGAAGACTTGTCAGCAGTTTGATCCAAATCATTATCAGTTATAGAACCAAATAAAATAATCAGGATATCCTGAACTGCTTCATGTTCAGGACTGAGCTGATAAAAACATAAAAGAAAAGGATTTTCAGAGGCCCCAGATGGTAGTTTTATGTATTAATATTTTTTTTCCTACAACACATGACATAAAAAGAAAAAAAGATGAAACAAACATGACTTTTTTACTTGACAATATTTAGCCCAGGGAAACATCTTGTGTTTACACAATACTGAAGAGAAAAGCAGCTCTTGGCTGACTCACTGCCCAGAGCTTGTGATGATTCAGCAAAGCCAAGTAGGTCTCAGTCAGAATTTGTGGTTTTGGCTGGCTCTATAGCCTAGATTTGTCTACGTCTTTATGAAGTGCAAGCCTTGAGCATAAAAGCCCAAGGTAATACACTGCTGCCAATAAAGAAGTAACCCCAAACCCCAGAATCAACTTTCCTTCTGCTTGTGTTCTTTGACTTGAAATTTCAATACCCCAAACATCTACTGCTTAAACAAGATGTGAGATCAGACACCAAGTACTAGTATAGAACAGTATCCTGAAAATTCTAGCACAGAACAAGCCTGTAGAACTCTGGGCTTTTGAGCACACTTGGCACAGTAGTATGAAAGATTCTGCACTGGAATGGGATTTAGTACAAAGCCTTGGGTGTGTCACAGAGATGCAACATAACATAAACCAGTAAACTCTGGAGTGCAGCTAGCCCACTTTGCATATCTCTCTCCAACAAAGTTTAAAACTTTTAAAGATTTTCATACATAGCAAATTATACCTTTCGATAGAAACTGTTCCTGAAATAGACTTGTAAGAACTCAAAGGGTGTTTGTTTCTGTGACCATTTTCTTTACTCAAAGCCGCATTCCTCTCTACTCACTGCTCGCTAACAGCGTTCTATTCCGACAGCAGCCTTCATATTCGATTTCCTGTATCGTGTACAGATATTGAGAACTAACAAATAACTTCTGGTGAGGCAGATTATTTGCTGCCAAGTACTTTCTGAAGCATGCAAAACCTCCCTGATTATTTAAATGTCTTTAGTGACTTGAAGCAAAGTATCAAACCCTAAAATTTAGAAAATAAAACCATCTTTAAAGTATTACTTTGGTATTAAAAACAGACAGTCTTGGCTTGAGCTTGGCTACAAAACAGCAGCCTATATTCATACATCCATTCAGCTTTCCTGGCTCACTCTTCCTCCTGCTTCAGCACAGATTTGCTGTCAGCCAGCTGAAGCACAGGACTGTGTTAATGACCACTGTGTTTGTAAACAGAAAATGACTTTCTAACATGCATTCATGACAAAGCATTCTCCTAGGTAAGAATGAAGTCAACACGAACCTACAGTCATTAAGGCAGTTTTAGATCTGTGCAGCAACAAAGTCATAGAACCATAGAATCATAGAACAGTTAGGATTGGAAAGGACCTCAAGATCATCCAGTTCCAACCCCCCTGCCATGGGCAGGGACATCTCACACTAAACCATATCACCCAAGGCTCTGTCCAACCTGGCCTTGAACACTGCCAGGGATGGAGCATTCACAACCTCCCTGGGAAACACATTCCAGTGCCTCACCACCCTAACAGTAAAGAACTTCTTCCTTAGATCCAATCTAAACCTCTGCTGTTCAAGTTTCAATCAGTTACCCCTTGTCCTATCACTACAGTCCCTAATGAACAGTCCCTCCCCAGCATCCCTGTAGGCCCCCTTCAGATACTGGAAGGCTGCTATGAGGTCTCCACGCAGCCTTCTCTTCTCCAGGCTGAACAGCCCCAACTTTCTCAGCCTGGCTCCATACAGGAGGTGCTCCAGTCCCTGATCATCCTCGTGGCCTCCTCTGGACTTGTTCCAACAGTTCCATGTCCTTTTTATGTTGAGGACACCAGAACTGCACACAATGCTCCAAGTGAGGTCTCACAAGAGCAGAGTAGAGGGGCAGGATCACCTCCTTTGACCTGCTGGTCACACTCCTTTTGATGCAGCCCAGGATACGGTTGCTTTCTGGGCTGTAAGCACACACTGAAGCTGGCTCATGTTCATTTTCTCATCAACCAACACCCCCAAGTCCTTCTCTTTGGGCTGCTCTGAATCTGTTCTGCCCAACCTGTAGCTGTGCCTGGCATTGCTCTGACCCAGGTGTAGGATCTTGCACTTGTCATGGTTAAACTTCATGAGGTTGGCATCAGCCCACCTCACAAGTGTGTCAAGGTCCCTCTGGATGGCATTCCTTCCCTCCAGTGTATCAACAGAACCACACAGCTTGGTGTCATCGGCAAACTTGCTGAGGGTGCACTCAATCCCACTGTCCATGTCACCAACAAAGATGTTGAACAAGACCGGTCCCAACACTGATCCCTGAGGGACACCACTTGTTACTGGTCTCCAGCTGGACACTGAGCCATTGACCACAACTCTTTGCATGCAGCCATCCAGACAGTTCTTTATCCACCGAGTGGTCCACATATGAAATTGATGTCTCTCCAATTTAGAGACAAGGATGTCATGTGGGACAGTGTCAAACGCTTTGCACAAGTCCAGGTAGATGATGTCAACTGCTCCACCCCTGTCCATCAATTCCATAGCCCCATCACAGAAGGCCACCAAATGGGTCAGGCAGGATTTCCCCCTAGTAAAGCCCTGCTGCTGTCACCAAGCACCTTGTTGTTTTTCATGTGCCCTAGCATGCCTTCCAGGAGAATCTGCTCCCAGATGTTGCCAGGCACAGAGGTGACACTGACTGCTCTGTAATTCCCTGGGTCATCCATTTTCCCCTTCTTGAACATGGGGGTTATATTTCCCTTTTTCCAGTCATCAGGAACTTCACCTGACTGACATGAGTTTTCAGATATGATGGCCAGTGGCTTTGCAGCTTCATTCGCCAGCTCCTTCAGGACCTGTGGATGGATTTCATCAGGGCCCATGGACTTGTGTACATTCAGGTTCTTAAGATGGTCTCGAACCAGATCCTCTCCTACAGTGGGCCCCAGGTCTAGGTTTTCACAGTCCCTGCGTCCACCTTCCAAGACTCGGGTGGTGCAGTCAGAGCCTTTGCCAGTGAAGACCGAGGCAAAGAAGCCATTCAGAACCTCAGCCTTCTCCAAGCCCTATGCAGCCAGTTCTCCCAACAGCTTCCGGAGGGGCCTACATTGTCCCTAGTCTGTTTTTTAGCTGCTACATACCTATAAATTCCCTTCCTATTATCTTTAACATCCCTTGCCAAGTTTAGCTCCAGTTGGGCCTTAGCCTTCCTAACCCAGTCCCTAGCGTCCTGGACAACATCCCTGTATTCCTGTATCCCTGTATTCCTCCCATGGTCCTTGCCCCCACCTTTTATAAGCCTCTTTTTATCTTTGATTTTTTCTCAGCAGCTCCTTATCCATCCAAGGAGGTCTCCTGGCCCTCCTGCTGCACTTCCTTCTAGTTGGGATGCAACACTCCTGAGCTTGTCATGGGAGAAGAATAAGCTGCACTGAGCTACCTTTGGTTCAAGGCAGTACAAACCCACTTTCTTTGTCTAAAACCAAACAGATAAACATGTCTACTGTCCAGCAACACACACAGCATACCAAAACTAGAGCCAAGAGTACAGGTTTTATCTTGGATGGAGGCATATGTTATATCCCTGTTTATTGGGTCTGGCTGAGATGGAGCTAGTTTTCCCCAGGATGGAGCTAGTTTTCCACACAGCAGCCCTCACAGTGCTGTGCTGTGTACTGGTAGCTGTGGGTAACACACCAGTGCCTTGGCTGCTGCTGAGCAGTGCTCCACAGCATCAAAGCTGTCTCTCCAACATCCCCCCTCACCAGGAGGCTGAGGGTGAGCAAGATCTGTGACGGGGACACAGCCAGGACAGATGTTCCAAAATGACCAAAGGGATATTGCAGACCATATGATGTCTGCTCAGCACCAAAAGCTAAGAGAAAGGAGAAGGAAGGGGGGGCATTTGTTATTCATAATGTTTATGTTCCAGAGCAACCACTATGTGCACTGAGGCCCTGCTTCCCAGGAAGAGGCCAGCCATTGCCTCTGATGGGAAGTAGAGAATAAAGTCTTTTGTTCTCCTTTGCTTTTGCACACAACCTTTGTTTTATTAGTGACTATGTTTTTTTCTCAGCCTGGTGAGGCAAATCCCTCACTAGCCAAACTCTAGTCTGACATGGAGTTACTTTCCTCAAGGATAGCATTCTTTTTTCCTTTCCTCCCAAACGTCTGAATCATAGACATGAAATGGGATGAATCCTCTGAATCAGGATCACATGCCCCTGATTGCATCTGAAAAGGAAAACAGACTGAGGCAGCCAGGGAAGGTCAAAACTGCCTTATGGCTAGTGCTTATGCTGGCTTCTTTGGTCAGTTTAGATACAGTGTCATGCCAATAAGCCTGCTGGGTGAAAATCCCAAATAAGCGTGAGGAAAGAAGAAGAATCTGTGATGAAGACAAGACGGACAGATAATCGAGAATACAGGGTGCACAATAGCACAGGGGCAAGTCCAGCATGGACCAGTCTTTGCTACTGCATTCTGCCTGCAACTCAACTTTTCACTAGGAAAGCGAATGGATGTCTTGATGACAATTTGAGAAGCTATTCACAAAGTTTAAGAGGCAATTCACTAAAAAAAACCCTAATATTTGTGTATTCATTGCAATCCTGTCTAGATTTTCACACACATGCATCAGGCAGGATTGAGGCACGACAAACACAAAGGCAGTGATTACAAAGATTATTTGTCCAATATGAGAACTCCCATCAATAACCCACACTGCAATTCCTATTCCTCCAGAGACACAAAAACCATTCACCAGTAGAAACTGTGCCATTTATCTATTTTGAAAAGATTACAGTTAGACCTAATCATTATTAATTGGAGTTATTTTATGAGTGCTGTCATGAACAAACACATTATATAGTGGAAAGGACTCAAGAGTAATAATTTCTTCCTCCCTGCCTGCTGTAGCACTATGGTCATTCTCCTCCAGTGGCTTACAGAGAAGGTATTTAACAACCTTTAACAACAAAGTTGTTGCCCTTCAACAAACCACTTAAAATACCTGACCAGAATGTAGGGAGCACACAGCTCTTGCTTTTGGAATAATACTGTAAGGCCAGAAAAGATCAGGAATATCCCTTTGGCTTCTGCACTGATTTTAATCTGAAATACTTTCCAATCACCACACTTTGACAGTCATAATAATTTAAGGGAGAACTCCTATTAGCTTTATTAGGCTTTTATTTAGGTATTAGTGTGGGCAAGCTCCAATCATCTCCTTTATTTGGTTTTTGTGCTGAGCAGCAGTATTTTGTGTTTGATCTGCAGAAAAGAACATTGATATAATGATCAAGCAACCTTATTAATCTTCTTTCTGAATTTCTGCCTTAAAGAGAAACTTAAAAATCAACTCCAATGAAAAACAAATGGGTCTAGGTAAGAAGACAAGCCAAACAGCTGATAAAGTCAGCTAAAAAATCCTTCGGATAAAGATACCTACCCATATCTACAATTATTGTCTAAAATAGTTGGTTTTGTGAAATTGCTGAAGTGATAATTTTGATCATTTGGTATCTGAATTAGTTCAGCTTACAAAGACAACATATTTGAGAAGGCTGATCTTCAGACAGCAGGTATATCCCGTTATCAGTATGGCAGCTGCACAAATGTGCATGGAGGTGTCAAACTGCCAGAGCACTGCTCTTTAGGGAAGACTCTTTCCATGCAATCCCATTCATTATGCTTATTAATAGAGCATGGAGAGGGATAACTGTAGTTAACGGTAATGTAGTTAAAGACACTAATTTTACCTCTGAAGTGCTAAAGATTAAGATCTATGGACTGCCAGAAGCATTAATCCTGTAACTAAGAAGCTTAATATCTTGAATTCCTGCACTGTTAAGAAGTTACAGGGGTCATTCATCAGTAGTAAAGGCTTGAAAGGGGTTTGAAAGTCTCAGAAGTGTATGCTGTATTTGCTGAAATATGCAAACTACTTCTTCAAGTTCCTGCCATCCTGCAAGGAGAGTGAGAAAGGGACAGATGTGCTTTCCCTCCATGTTGGCTTCTTCCCAAAGTGCATTAAAGTATTTATGCAGATCTTATGTGATCACTCTGTAAGAAAAATAAAAGCAACTTTGAAAAATCAACTTAATTACTAATGGAACGTAATGGAATTTAATCCAGAGGTTTCTATGAATTGGTATCTGCCTGCCACTATGCGTAGGATAAGCTGTGCATTTGCAAATAAGGAGGTAAAATAAGAACTGAAACAACCTCGGTCACTGAGAAGATACAACCAGATATGGGTTTTGGTAATCCTTCAGCTACCCTATTTACAGTTCAGACTTTTGCCTCTCGGCATTTTCTGCTCTCTGGTCTCTGACAAAGAATGCCTCATGCTCAGCAAAACTGCCTGGCTAAGAAGTGGAAGATCTGCAGTGGCTTACCACTGTTAGGACTCAGAGCTTCCTGCAAAGTCACCCTTTGTCATCTTCCCTGTTCTGCTAAATAAAGCAAGGTGATGAGGGGAGGGAAACAAAGCTACTGGGAGAAATTCATCAGAAGATCATATGGATGACAGGGTAGAAGTCACTACAGCAGTGTCAAGAACTGAGACTGAAGTCAAAATCCATTCTATAGCTTTTAGTCTAGCTCCCCAGCTAAATATGCTTGGGACCCTAAGCTAAACATGATAAACAAAACTACATACAGGAGCAGAGCTGTGGATGCAAAAGCTTGTGAACCACTGGTTAGGAGTGCTATTCATTGCACTGATGAGACCCCCAAAACCACTTTCACTGCACCTTCATTCTCTATACCTCAGTGCTCCACATTTTTCATGACTGTCACTACTTCCTCTCTTTTGATGCATGGTATAAAAAATCTCTGCTGAGCAACCACTCCTTAAACCAGTGATGCATAACATGGTCACGACTATAGCTTCCAGACATCAAACTCAATACAAAACAACCCTGCTTAAAGTCTCTGCTGTAGGTACCACTGGGGCTACCACTCCTACTATTTTGTGCAGTTTAGATAATTCTTTAAAAACAATCCAATACAAACATCAGCCAAACCTAGTAAGAAAGCTGGCTCAATACAGGCACTTGGCACTGAATCTCTGCTACCAGTAACAGACCAGTATCCAGTGTCTAAGGTAGCTGAAAGTTGATGTATGCCCATAGAAGAGACCATGCAGACATAACCCTTGTATGGAGTGAAGCAGAGCAGGCAGATGTGTGGAGCAGAAGTCCTCTGTCTGAGCCACAGATGAGGGATGCTCAAGTCACAAGAGCAGCACTTTGGCTCTTGACATGGATGATAAGTTCTCTCCCCCCTGCTTACATGTCAGGAGCTCATTAAGCTGAGATTACTCCTCATGTTTACCCTTCCTCATATACAATACTATTATACTGAGACCATGACAGCCTGGGCCCCTCTGTAATAAAGTTGCTCAGTTACAGTAGAAAGAATTTTGGAAACATTAACAAAAGCCATTACCTAACAATTTGATATATTTAGACACTAATCTGGTAAAATGAGTACAGTAGCAATGCTCCCAGGCAGCTGATTTCTGAAAGACATTAAACATAGTAACATTTTGGTGGAGTGAGTTAAGGGCAGCAGATGCCATTGTGGGATCTGTCTGGTGTGCCGTATATTCCTCTTTACTATGAGGGTGTTAAGACACTGGCATGGGTTGCCCACAGAAGTTGTGGATTCCCCATCCCTGGCAGTGCTCAAGGCCAGGTTGGATAGGGCTGTAATCTACCTGGTCTAGGGGAAGGTGTCCCTGCCTCTGGCAGGGGGTTGGTTCTAGATGATCTTTAAGATCCCTTCCAACCCAAACCATTCTATGACTGTATGATTTTGCCTATCTAAGAAAATGATCCCCTACACACACTGTTAAAAACACAAGGGGTATACTGTAATACTATTATTCAATGACTTCATGCAAGTCAGCAGTGCTGTGTATGCTATTAAAAGGCCTGTGTTCACCAACAGTGAATCAAACCTGTATAGCTTCCAAATGCATTCAAAAGAAACAACTTTTTATTACAGTGCAAATTCATGGTTACTTAGGGTCAACAACTTGAGAAAAAAAATCCTATTTATCTGTATTGGCATAATGAAAAATGACAGGAAAAATAATTAGGCAGCTTACTATCTGGAAAGACTGCATAGGTGCCCAAGGCACTGTGGCAGTAAATCTTAACTAGTGCGAAGAAAATGCCATATATTCTAAAAATACTATTTAGTGACCAAAACTGTCCCCCATAAGGGCTCTCACTCAAAGAACTTCTGTATTCTGATTAAATGCTAGAAACAGTGACATTCACCACCTTCACTAAACCCACTCAAGCCTAATGCGTGCTCAGAGTTTGGTCTGTCAAACTGCTACCTCTGGTTAAATGTTCTTGTTGCATGGAAAATAAAATAAAATAAAATAAAATAAAATAAAATAAAATTAAAATAAAATAAAATAAAATAAAATAAAATAAAATAAAATAAAATAAAATAAAATAAAATAAAATAAAATAAAATAATAAAATAAAATAAAATAAAAAAAGTATTTTCCAAAGTAGATGAAAGACCAGCTTTTGAAGTGAGACTAAGTAAATTCATATACTGATGTCAAAGCAGATGGCCTTAGATCGCCAGCTCTTTCGTCATGATGAGACTTCAGCTACATTCCTGCTGGATCAAGACGGACAGTTTAAACAGGTCACCAATACCTCTGAGAAATGACAGGGAGAGAGGAAAAAGGAAGAATGCTTTAGGAAAAGTACATTTTGTGATAAGAGGAGACTCACTGAGCTACTAAGCACCCTAAATAAACCTAAGCAGCTTTACAGTGATGTGTAAGCACAGACAGATCTCCAGGTCTAGGTTCTGTGCAGACTTCAGGCACTAAACAAATGAAACTTAAAAGATGGAAACCAATTTAGCCTAACATCAGAAACCTAGCTGCTAAAAACATAACATCTGAAATAAAATGAACTAATTGAAGTAAACGGGTATTCCAAATCTGATAATTCTGTATTACTGGTCTCCAGGGAGAGTACCTGTAATAACTTGTTTCTTTAACCAACAGGTTTTTATCACAAAATCATTAGGGCTTGAAGGGACCTCTGGAGATAACCCAGTCTAACCCCCTGCCAAGGCAGGGCCACCCAGAGCAGGTTACACAGGAACATGTCCAGGTTGTTTTGGGATGTCTGCACAGAGGGAGAATCCACAACGCCCTGGGCAGCCTGTTCCAGAGCTCTGCCACCCTCAATGTAAAGAAGTTCTTCGTCATACCGAGGTGAAACTTCTTGTGGTTTAGTTTGACCATTGCTCCTTGTTCTGTTGCTGGGAACCACTGAGAACTGTCTGGCACCATTAACGCACATAAATATCTCAAAAGAGATCTCTTGAGATATTTATACGCACTATGAGATCCCCGTCAGTCTTCTCTAGACTAAACAGGCCCGGTTCCCTCAATCTCTCCTCGTAAGGAAGATGTTCCAAACCCCTGATGGTCCCTGTGGCCTCCACTGGACCCTCTCCACCAGCTCCTTGTCTGTCTTGTGTGAGAAGCGCAGAACTGGACCCAGATGTGGCCTCACCAGGGTCAGCAGAGGGGGAGGATCACGTCCCTCAACCTGCTGCCACATGCCTCCCAGGATACACTTGTCCTTCCTGCAGAGCCTATGCAAGGGCCAGCTCCCAGTCAACTGACCATCCACAAATACTCCCAGGTCCTTCTCAGCTGAGCTGCTCTCTAGTAGGGTCAGCCCCAACCTGTGCTGGTACTTGGGGTTCTTCCTCCCCAGGTACAGTACCCTACACTTGCCCTTGTTGAACCTCATTAGGTTTCTCTCTGCCCAATTTGCCATCCTGCTGAATGGCAGCACAGCTCAGGTGTATCACTCACTGCCCCCAGCTTCCTGTCATCGGCAAACACACTTCTGTTGCTTTTCACTGTGCCACAACACTGGCATGTGTGCATTTAGGTGTGCAAAAAGGCACAGAGGAGCTCTGTGCAACCATAAACTATATCCTTGCAGTTAAAACCAACAGCTAGAGTTACACACCTTTAATTATACATGTATGAATACAGCAGTTTTATATAGTTGTTTGAAAACCAGTGTACTAAAATGCACAGCTGTATCTTCATGTATTTATTGAACATACGATCAGGTCATTTACTAGAAATCCTGCATTTGAGGTTAAGCTAATTCCTCTTTGCAGGTAAAGCCCTAAATTTGTTAAGCTTAACAAGGTTTTTTTTTGAGCACAACAAAAAGCCTTACAAATAGCATCAGATTAAGCCTTATGAGGATAGCTGGATGGATTAAAAGAAAGTCTGACACAAATTTTTGCTAACAGCAAACCAACATCTCAGCTGCCAGTGTTGATGCTTGAAGTACTCATGGTTTTTAACCATTTTAGCATTCATCAGAACATGTAAGGAGAGGAATAATGACAGTTTACACAAGAATGTCATGGAGTGTTAACTAATAAAAGGACAAGCTAACTAATAAAAGGACAAGCTATAACAAGAGATATTACCTTAATTAAACTTATCAGGTTCAGAAAACCATGCAGAATAATGCACAGAAGAACAGGAAGTTACTTAATTTTTCTAAACGAAGGGCCTAATTCTCCTGTTAAAACAAGTCTTAGAATCCTAGAATGGTTAGGGTTGGAAAGGACCTTAAGATCATCTAGTTCCAGCCCCCAGCCATGGGCAGGGACACCTCACACTAGACCACGTCACTCAAAGCTCTGTCTAACTTGACCTAACATAATCTAATATCCTACTTAGAGAAGCAAAACAGTCCCTCAGTTCCTTCTGGAAAGATACACTCCTGTATGGTTTTGACAGATGCTTTTACCAACCATAAATGTGGTGGAAGAAAGCTTTCATTTAGACTCAGGATGCATCACAAGACAAGAAAACCTCAGACAGAATCACCCAATTGTCAGAATTAGGCTATGTCCCTTTTAATACCTACAGTGCTGGCCAAACACTGAAACATAATATGAAATAATATGTAGGACCTGCATGTTTGCAGAATTGGATGCTTGGGGATTGTAATCCTTGGGCAGGACACTACCTCCCTTCTCATCTTTCCTCTCCCAAAACACATGAAGCACAGAAAACTAAATAATGTCTATAATGCCCACTCAGACCAGTATGCTTATTTTTAAATGCTCCCTTTTCACCAGGAGGAGGTCCCAAGGTATTTAAAGGCATCAGCTTACAAAAACACTCTACTTCAAGTGTTTTCAACAAAAAAGAAAGCACAAAACTGCAATCACAGAATAGAATCATAGAATAATTAGGTTTGGAAAGGACCTTAAGATCATCTAATTGAACCCCCCTGCCATGGGCAGGGACATAATCCTATGGCATGACTCAAGAAGTACCACAGAAAATAAATGAGATGTCACATATTCTACCAGAACCTTTCCTAAAGGAGCAAGGCACGTATCAAGCATGGTTGATAATGTTTTCAAAGCAATTAGCACTGTATCTAAGGCACTTCTAGTAACAAGCACTTTCAGAAAACCCAGGCCAGCTTCTTTCACTAGGTAGCAGCAATTACTACAGCTAAATTTCCTACAACTTTTAGTTGTTTTTTTTATTTTTCTTTTCATGTTTAGAAGCTTATTTATTAGTTTATCAAAGACCATCAAGTAAAACCAAAGCAGATGACTGTGTATTCAAGGTAAGTTAATAAACAATCTTCATTTGAAAGTTGATTAAAATGGTGATAGCTCATAGGAGTAAGAAGAGATAAAAGATGATCTTTGCTGATATTAATGTCAGATGGTGATTTCTCTTTTTTAGTAACTGAGCAATAATCCAATTCTTGTATGCAATCTGAACTGACTGACCACTCCTATATAACCATCCTAACAAAGAGTATTTGTAACTAATCTGAACTAATGATTTAACCAAGGGCAATACTGAAAATCACAGAAATGATACAGTTGAAAGGGACCTTTGTAAACTACCGAGTCCAACCCCCCTACCACCTAGAGCAGGCGTAAATGTAAATGTAGCATTTATATACACTGCCATTGTTTTTTGGTTTTCAATGTTTTCAAACAGGTCATTCTGGCAGCCAGAGATAACTAGAGCATGAAGCTATTCTACCCATGATTATCTTTCATTATCATTATATTGTATTATCTGTATTATTATATCATTATATTACCTCTACTTTGTAACACTGTGAAAATACAGCAGGGTTGAAGAACCAGACATGCAGTCTGACAAATGTATTACACGTGCTGTAATTTGCCATCTTGCAAAGTTGTTCAAGGCCAGATTGGACAGAGGCTTGGCAACACAGTCTAGCATGAGGCATCCCTGCCCATGGCAGGGGGGTTGGAACTAGATGATCTTAAGGTCCTTTCCAACCCTAACTATTCTATGATGCTATGATTCTATGATGAAGCCTGTCTGACCATTTCTATAAGATGACCTCTTCATTCACAAAATGTGAATTAAAATACCTTACAAGTGAATCAAAGTAAAAGGAAACATCTTTTTGCCCTATTATCATTTCACATTTGATATTTTGGGAAACCAATCTATTATTTCCTTGCAACTTTTTCTATTTGTTTCCAGAGGAAGCCATAACTATTGTGAAAAGAGCAATTCCATGGGACTTATTAGGACCTGATTAGTTTATCATGACAATATACTGGTCACTATGCAGTGAAAACTCCCTGAGCATATGTAGTCACTGAGCAAATAGGCTCATGCATCCTTGCTAAATATCAAACTAAAACTATACCATTCATTTATCTCATTTTAACTGAGCACTGTGCTGTGCTAGTGCACAGAACAGCAACAGGCTACTGTAGGTGGAAAAGCTTGCCTTCTCTAACCAAGGAGCCAAGGTAGAGCTTCCCACAG
This sequence comes from Melopsittacus undulatus, assembly GCF_012275295.1. Lineage (NCBI taxonomy): Eukaryota > Metazoa > Chordata > Aves > Psittaciformes > Psittaculidae > Melopsittacus > Melopsittacus undulatus. Next base: position 69,769,049 of record NC_047533.1, read on the forward strand.
AGCCAGTAGCACAGAAAGGGAGGCTTTCTAGCCTTACACTGAAAAGTTCAAGATGCTGCCAAATATTAGTGACTTTGCAGGATTTCTGCTGCTACTTCCCTTTCTCCTAGAAAGACACGAGTTAGCACACAACAATTGCACTTGTACAATTCCATTTGTACTTATAGCATGCTTCGTAGGGCATGCCTTTAGTGCAGATGGGAACATAGTGTAGAGATATCCAAACTGACTTTCAGTAACATCTCTATTAGTTTAATTGTATCAACATTTAAGCTATTCTTTGACAAGAGGAAATAAAAAAGCAAGCCTAGGCATCTTTGCACTAAGCCACAGGTTACAGTGAAGATACAAAGTCTGTTTCTAATAGCCACTACAAGTCTGACAACAAGGAAAAAACCATTATGTAATTGGTCTCATTTCTACCTGTGTGTATGATGCTGTCAACATGCATACACAATCAAATGTAGGCAACTACAATTTGCCATAACCTAGATAACCATATGCTTCTATAATTAATCAAGACAACATAAGCAGTATATCAGTGACTTAAACAGAGAGATTCCAAGCACTATACCAAGACAGAGTGTTTCCACAGTAATCCACTCCATCTCTGTCCATTGGGCTGGGCTCAAAACCATCTGAGTGAATGTGGCTTCCCTGTCTATCAGTCAGCTATAGCATAGTAAATCATGTTACCTTTAACTGAAGACAACTATAAATTACTATCATTTTCATAAGAGGCAAGTTTACAAGTGAATGGTGATACCACATGACAGAAAGGGTTTGTTTTACAAAAAGCAAAGAACGCATATTAACTTAATAGATGGCAAACTTGAGGTTTATGATGAGAAACTGCCATTGTCTTTTAGTCACAGTCTCACAATAAATGCAAATTAGAGAGTTTGTCCTGTCCCATGGGACCATTTGTAAGATTGTAATTAGCTCAGTGAAAACCCACATAAACTTGGATGTAAGAGAAACTGAAACAGAGAGCTGGAAGCTAGTCTGTAGTCACAAAACCAGACTATTAGTTGCAGTTGAAACATCTCTTGGAGTATTTCTCTTATTTAGCACATCCCCCAACTCCCAAAATACTTATCCTACAGAAGAGAGCTCCAAACTATCCAGCTGCAATTATGGCTCTAGATCATCAATGCAGCAAGACTGCACAGCCAAACTTAACATCATGCTAGCGTTAACACCATCAATATTAGATTAAGTTTACACAGATGGAATACAGTTAAGTAACTCTCAAGGATACCTGGTACATAAATGCACAACAAGTATATTAATTAAAAAGCATTATTTGGATGATACAGTTGCTGATACACAAGTCCTTTTTGCTGCTATGCAGAACAAGAACAGAAGCTGTGGATTTTATTACAATACCAGAACATCTTCAATACACAAATACCAGGAGCAGAGTGCCATACTTGGCCCAGCGCGGCCATAATGAGAAGCTGGATGTATTTAAACGAGACAGACATCTAGAGGGCAAACTAAAATTAGAAGCACACTTCCAGGAGCAGTCCATGAGAATACTAACACTGTGGTGAAGCCACTAAAAAAAGAACTTCCAAATCTGGAAGGTGACTGGGAGAAGAGGTATCATTAAACCGCTATCAACCAGAAAGAATCCTGCATCTGCAATTCTGCAGCAGTGAAAGAGTCTTCAGTGCAGAAATCTGTAACATCCAAACTGAACTGAGCAATTACAAGGCATAATCCATGACCAGTGATGGAGGTTACTGGTATTTGCAGGGTAACAACATTCCCTCTGTGCTAGACTGTGGCTCATGAAAAGCCACAAGACCAGCCCAGCTAGCACCCTTTGGTATTGCCATAGCTCTAACAGATGCTTTCAGGATCAGAGCAACAGAACAGCTTCACACTGTGATAAAAAAACTATGATTTCTTAAAGCAAACATTTGAAAGAGTAAGGAAAACCCTAAAGGACACCTGAAACTCTACAAGACTGGACAGTTAGAGGGGTGACTGTCAACCTGTGATTCTGTCCCATGCAGTGAAGGGCAACACCCCAGCAGAGCTATGGACACGCAAGGCTAAGCCAGCAGCCCTGAGTCCTGATGAGGAGAGACTGCAGCTATTGAAAAATCACTTTGTTGTGCTAAGTAGTGTCAAAGAGAACTCCTCTTAGGGAAACACGAAGGTAGAGAAGAAGTTCTTCAAAATCTAGAAGTGTGTGGTGATGTCTGTGGTGTGTACTGGTGTACTGGTGTACTGTCTGTGGTGTACTGGTGACAGCAGTCTCTAGCAGGCAGCTGCAGCTAATCACCATTAGATCACCACAGTTACCAGAATCTGAGCACGTAAAGAAGCTGTATTACATATTTTCCTCTTTCCTAACATCTCCAGAACATGAGCTGGGGGTAATTTGTACTGCCACTTCTCATAAGGTGCATTCACATAGACATAAAACACACCCTGGGTCTATGTTGCTAAAGAGAGAGGAGCCATGGACTGATGTTCAGCCGGCTTTCTGGTGTCACAGTGGTACAGTTTCACTGTGTTCTGTTCATTATCTACCATGTGGAATTTTACATTTTTAGTAATAAATCGTATTTTCCATGTTCTCAATATATAACATCAGATTTTATAAAATCTCATCCTGAATGGTATTACACTGGTAGAAATGCAGAAGATGCACACGAAACGCAAAAAGCAAGAGGAAAAGGGATTTCTGCACATGAGATGATAACAGACAAGCTCAGTCTATAAAATACACTTCCAATCGCACACCTTGCAACCAATTAAACACTGCATTCCAAAGCACCAAGCCCTGCTTACAGCTTTCAGTTAAATTACACTTTCACTAAGAATTTATAATATTTAAACATGCAAGTGGATGTATTTTGAAATACATTCTAACAGGGATGGGGTTGTATTCACGAACACCCACTCTAACAGGGATGGGGTTGTATTCATGAACACCCACTTTTCCTTCCAGTATCCAGTTTGCTGATCAGCAGAAAAGATTTTAGAGAACAAAACATTGCAAACAAGTAGTAGGGATCTATGGTTTTGGAGGAAAGGGTCCAGAGGAAAAATACATATTTGTGGCTTAGCTGGGAGTCATGATGTCTATCCGTATGCATAACACGTGGTTGTAGGTTCATAATAAACAAAGCTGTCAAACAAAAGAAAAGAAGCTCTCAAAGATTCATCCTGTGTGTGTAAAAAGACAGCAATTCATTTTCATCTAGCTTATTTATATGGTTCCCTAAGTCAGCAATGCAGTTATGAAACTCTTCTTTCCAGAAAGCATATATAGAAAGGAAAACAGAACAAGAGATCAAAATACAAATAGGAAGTGACAGTCACCCTAGTACTCACCCCCAACAGCAGGTTCCTCAAGAGAGATGTTTAAATTCCACTTCCCATTGCTGTGGATTACTCTGTTTCATATTTAAAATGACTGGCTACACAAGCATCAGTGACTTTATGGAAAGATAAAATGTTCAGAAGAATTTGGATACACTATGAAAAGAATATTGAAGCATTCAAGAAAAGAAAACCATATATATATAAACCTAGCCATAAGCACTCAAGGAAAAACCTTTAAAGTCTTGTTCATACTTGATTCGTGCTTTTTCATTTCCTATTTCAGTGCAAATTATGCATATAGTTTCTGAGGCAAAAAAAATGACAAAATTTGTGTCAAATCTGAGTGAAACCTCATTTCCTTGGTATATATTATGGATGTTGCCACAGTTATTGGGGATATTACAACCAGCAGTGTTTCACTTGAGCTAGAATAATCCTGTCCTCTGTTAAAAGGAAAGAGAATTAACCAAGTGTGGCAAAGAGCAGTATCCTCTCTACTATAAGGCAGTAACACAGTAACCCAGAAGAGGAAAGCCTAAGGATTCAACACCACTCTTACCAGAATAAAGGGATTATGCTGTAACTGAAACAAAAAAGCCTTTACACCTAATAAAGCTGCCTTCACACTTCTGTGCTTTCACATGCCCACAGACTGCATTATCTGACGTTTCCTATGTCACACATTGAAAATTACTGACACACTGGTTCTCACTAAACAACTTGCAGTCTTTCAATGCCTGTGGTTTTATTGACAGCTCACTGTTAGGGCCACCAAAGCTCTTCCCCACCACATCTTTACAACATTGGAAGTGACAAATGTCAGTCTTTTCATCTAAACATCAACCAGCCACTCACAACTTCACCAGTTAAAAGAAATCAAATGCATATAGTAACAACAGCTGCTGAGAATGAGAAAGACTGCAGAAAAGCCAGTTGCAGCAAAACCCACGATGCCCTCTCTGTGTATTCTTGCCTGGTTCAGTCTTGCTACAGTACATTTAATTTCACAAATAGCTACTACAAAAATAGCTTCTGTATTCTGTTGTTGCACTTCACTGTTCAGCTACATGCTGTACCCACAGCTGAGTTTAAACACTGAATCTATTATTTCATAATGCTCACTAAACTGGCTTTTACATTAAGTATGAAATAATGTTATAGCACTGGTTTATTTGGTTTCTTGATGCTTTAATTCTCTCAAGGACTATGGTTCATGTTATTCATCATGCAAATTACAAATTTAATTAATTCAACAGAATGTATGAGATTCAAAATTGTTGAAATCATCAGATCATCTAAGCAATAAAACTAATTAAAGGAAGTGAGATCCTCTACATGGATCAGTCCCACAGATTTCCTGTTCCTCTGGGGTAAAGTGCATGAATGTTTTAAATATATATATACATAAGCTCTTTCTATATATTCATATGCACAGATAATATATTCCTGAGGACCATGTTTATTGAGCATAAACTTACATAGTTAAAGATTTGTTTGATTTCCACTGCATAAGGAAAGAACAGCACCATTACCTTTTAAGTCTGTATTAGTATGTTTTTGATGTAAAGTATGTAACCTGACATTAAGCTCAGAAAAAATATTATGTTAAAGAACTAGATCCACTAAACCTGAACAGGCCCGACTTTTATTCCATGTCTGGTTTATACAGCAACTTAACTAATGCCAGCTGAGCTACTCCCAGCTTTGCCACAGTAAGCAAAACGCAATTCAGAATTTAGTAAATCCACATTTGCTGTATATTAATAGCATTTCTCTTTAGATTTTTGTAAATTTATGTGATATCCCATGCACAGACTTGGTGAATATAAAACATGAACATAAAACAGTATGGAATTTATTATTTTTCCCCCCACATGAAGGACTTAACAACTTGTATGCTCATGTTTTGTGAGGAGAGATGAGAAAACCCCAAAATGCAGCCTTGTCCTCCTCTCCTTCAGGCAAAGGGCTATGCTCCTGAATAAGCAAGCTGAACACAGGCATGAAGAGTATGATGAGGAGCAGTGCCAAGTCTGGGTGACATCAATTTCCTCAGCAATTCAGGAGAAATTCTCAGCTCAAAGTACAGAAACCAGAGCAGACTGCAAACAGAAACCAATACATTTATGAAATCAGTTTAGTGATCTGTGTCCCAGACCATCCTGCACCTAGCCTGCCTCCTGACCTGCTGCAAAGCTACCCTTCCTTGGTAAGATGCTGCTCTGTACTCCCATATGCTGGTCCAGCTACAGTTCTTCATGGAAGAAAGACTTCCCTGCCTTCCAAAGCATGGCAGCTCATGCTAGTTGGCAATGCCACAGCTCCAGCTCACTGAAAACACGCAAGCAGATCCACATGCAACTGGCTCAAGCCTATTATAGCTAACATGACACTGTTTCTGCTTGGGAGTCCTACTTTATCTCTAAATATCCTGACTTAGAAAGCCGTCCAGGGACAACCTGTCCTGCTGCCAAAAGGACTTCATTTATCTCCTGAAGGGTTGCCACATGTCAGTAAAATCTACTGTGGCCTTTTGGGAAGGGATGAAGATTGATCACAGTCAGACTTGAACCTGATGTAGCTGGGTAATGGATCCTATCTGCTTGCTACATCTTATAAACCATTTTAAAGCAAAGGGAAGAGGTAGCAGCAGGCAGGGAACTATGTGCTGTAATGACACCAGACATGTTAGCACTGGCATGTGAAAACCAGGACATTCTAGTTTACCTGATTTTACTACACTGCACATACCATTTTGCTGTGTACAGTTTTTGACAAGTGTCAATGTAAAAACAGCAGAAGCCCTTCCAGCAGCTACAGAGAGACAGTGTAACTCTGATTTAGAAAAACACTACTCAGGCTTAGCAAAACCCCTGCAAGAACAAGCTCAACCTGGCAAACCCCACATTTCTACCAGGTTTGAATCAACAGTTTTTCACACTGGGTCACAACTGCACCATCAGGTTAATGCAGTTTTTATCATCTATTGGGACCACCAATAGAATAAACCAAAAGAATAAATCAAAATTACCAAAGCAGACTCTAAATCACCATCAAAGTAATAAGATGGTATAACAGCATTACACCAGCAAAAATATATAGATTGTTAGACTAGAAATCAGAATGCTAAAAGACAACTTACCTAATGTTAAAAGCAGACTGAGAAATCCAAGTTTACCAACAGAAGATAAAGTCCAGAAAATGGGACAATGACAGCGGATTTCTTGGGGAAGAGATGATTATTTTCCCTACAAATTTACCTTTGTACTAATGTAGGAAAGTACTGCAGCCCAGCACAAGCTGTTGGAGCTCTGTTAGTGCAGGAACTGGAGCTATTGGCTAGAAATGTCCTCCCATATTATAACAGAAGAAGCTGTCCAGGTTACTCAAGAAATGCTGGAAAAAGAGAAAACACCAGTATTGCCAAAGGCCTGAAAGCTTCGCTAATGGATTCTGCACAATTCTCACACAAAATTCTGCAGATCTCAGTTTCTACTACTATTACTTTGGGAAGATGAACTAAGGTGAGGAGAGGCAGAAATCACAACATAAGCAGTGAGTATTGCTAAGGAATAACTGCAGGTGAAAAGGATGAGGGAGTCCTGTGTTTTTTAAGCAAACTTTCTTACACACGTTATTTCAGTGGGAAATGGAGATTTGAAAAAGAACAGGAAATACTATTTCTAACATGCTTTCCTTTTAAGCATTTTTCCTACAGCATTCATTAGGCATTTTGACTACATAGCTGGATAGAGAAGAAGAAATAATGGATTTCTTCAGTTCAAAAAGTTAATAAAGAGATGCTAAAACCTGAGTTAGTTATACACAAAGCAGTGTCTGGACAGAGATATTCAGCTTTCAGAAATATCCTGGAGCTCTACTTGTACATAAATTGAAAACACCTTCTTCCAGGAAGATTTCCATGATGCTTGTATGTTAGATGTAAACGTAACAAGTAAGGACTGTCCAGCTTCCTAAGTACCACAGAAACAGAACAACAACCTTTCAGTCTTTCTTCAACGATACTCAGCTTTAAAAAATAATGGCCTGTACTTAGTTCTGAACACCAGTATTCTATAACTTCAGCAAGAGACACCAACTCAGAAAGCATCATATCTGTAAATTATTCTCATACTTTCATTGCCAAACCCTAACTCCTGTGTTTAACTTCACTATAATCATATTGCTTTTTGCCTTTTTCATGATGAATAATGTTTACTGGTCACCTTGGCAGACCTCCTCAAATCACTCCCTTTATCTAGATCATGATTACTGCCATGTGCATGTGAAAGCTCAGCACAACACTTCACAAGTGACTGCTGTTAGCGGGTGAAAAATAAATACTATTTTCCTCTTTCTGACCATTAGTTCCATGCATCTGAGAATGGTATTTCCCCTCCGTGTTTCAGCATCTCAGCAATTTGTGCTCTAATAGTTATTTCCTGTATCACAAGATGCAGTCACTTCTATTTTTAAGACTGACACACTTTCTGTGTTCTTGGAAATGTGAGCTTACATCTATTGGCTGTAAGGCTCACAACAAACTGGTAACACTTCCATTCTTTTTTCTTTACATTGGTTGATGAAAATATTGAATGAGGACTCTGTCCCAGGTAATCCCATCATATGAGAACATCATATATTTTTACTGTGGTTATCTGTCTTCCTAATCTCCTTAACAAATGCTGATTTTCCATTATAAAAAAAGCAAAAAACATAGAACACAGAAGTAGAACAAATGCCTTAGAGAAGGCAGCTGACACTAAAAATGATTTCATTAAAAGGGGGTTGGAACCAGATGATCTTTAACTTGCAACTCAAACCGTTCTGTGATTCTGTGACATTAAGAGCACTTGGCAAGATCTGTTGAGAAAAAAATAAAGGATTTGCACATCTAAAAAGCATTTTTCAAATAACTGCATGCTCCTACAGGCTCAGCTATGCATAATACACGTATACATATCGAACAACGCAACATCTGTGTATCAAAATGAATTAGCACAGATTTCTTCAATTTGTAAGGATTTGGAAGTACCAGATTTTGCTGTAATCAGCTTCCCTTCCTGACACTTGTCTAGTGAGAATCATCATCAGGGGTCTAAGTTTTCATACATGAATTCAGAACTTGGTATCTTACTCTAGTTCAAAAAACATTCTTTTAGTAGAAATGCCAAATGAAATTTATGCTTCCTCGACACATACTTGAATATTTGACTTGTGAACATTTGGTAGGTATGTTGATTCCTGAAACTGGTATCATAAATACTTGCAAAGAGGCAGCAGAAAATATGTTTGTTTCATGTGGTTTTTGTGTGTAACATTTCACAGTGACTACCTGGGGAGACTCAAATCAAGAACTTCAATGAAAGTGTTTTCAGATGTGTCTCCTTAATTTCCAAATGTCACAGTTTTTTCCTTCCATTCTGATTTAGTCTTCTGTTTCCCCCCATCTGCTGTGCTTTTCCACATCTTTTGTTCAAATTCTACATTAAAAAAGAACCCACATTAAAACACATCCAATTTTAAGACTGCCAACACAAGAGTAACTTCTGAAGTTTAGTCCATACGAAAACAGACTAAAATCTAAAGCCTTTTGTAAATGTCATCCTAAGATTTCCTAACTGCATAATGGCACTCATTAAATAAAACCACCATCAAGTCAGATATGAAATGGATATAAAAACTGTATTGTTGGGATGCTAAAATAGGTATGTTGATCGTTAAGAAGTTTAGTCCTGTACCCTTTCTCATCCTGATGAAGTAACTAAATACCATGTATTTGCCTAGTTAGGTACTAATCGGGCACCTACCTTAGAAATACAAAAGCCATGATCTATAGAAGTTTTTTTCTGGAAGGATAATTGGAAAATGAGCTTTGGTTCTAGCAGTGGTTTACATTGTTTTCTTTAAAACTCCATTTCTTTAAAGAAAAAACCCACAAACTTGCTCATATGAAAACTACAATGTGCTTCCTCACAGGCTGACATGTAAAACAGTGATTCACCTCAGCTGTGCTGCCTTTCTCTGACTGGAGGGAAAGTGTAACTAAGGTAACTAAAGAGGGGGTTTTCCACCCTGAAGTGTAAAGTACAGTCTCAAGACTTGAGAGATAATTAACCAAAGAGATTACACAACACTCTGAAAGGGAGTACTACTAATTCTGTGTTACTTTAGAAATCAAGTTACCCTGAAACTGACTCCTCTGGACTTTCAGAAGGGAGATTTACTCCAGCTACCTAGGAGGAATAAAGAACCTTGAAAGGGAAAGGATTACTGAATTCTAACTTCAGAAATCTCACACCCTGCCACAAGGATGTAATTCAAAAGACAAGTAATCAAGAAGAACTACACTGGAGGAAAATAAGGAGAACAAAGAAAACCACTGCCATCATCTCTGAGAAACTGCTCACCCAACTAAACTAGACCTCTGCCTTTCTATAGAGATCACGTTTGAAACAAATATTTTTTATCATTTTTTAGTTAATTTTCTTAAATTATACACACTCTGTGTCTAACATGATAATTGCCTTTTAAAATAAATCCTTTATTTTCTGGACTATCAGAAATGGACCCAAGGCAGTAATGTCAGGAAAAATACAGATGAAGAAAACACAATGCATTTTATAGCATGGACTTGCTAATATGTTTAAACACGCATACTTTTTGTCACACATGCAGTGCAAGTAAAACTTGTTTACAGGGGTTAATCTTTACAATTTTGAGACATATAAAATACAGTGTAACCGCTTCTGTTACGGTCAATTTACCATACTCTGGTACCCTTCCTTTTTCACTCTTAGTGCTTCGTACTGTGATACAGTATTATTACTCACTAGAGATGACTATTTTAAAAAGAGATGTGATATAAACCCAAGAATAAGAAATCAGTGGGGTACAGACAGGGTGCATTTAGAATGATTTTAGGGTCAACATTTAGCTAGCTGAGGGCATGGCTCCAAGAGAAGGGGTGAAAGCAAACCACTGCCAGGGATGGGCTGCAGCCCTAGGGCAAGGGAGAGGGTAGGCACCCACTGCATTGGAGGCTGAACACCCAGCTCAGCATGCAAACATGAACCTCTTCAGCCCAGCAATTCATGTGATAGAGGACTTCAGAGGCCTGAAATAATGACTATATATAGCAATTATATGTCCCTCTTCTTCAGAGCACAGTTATGACCTTTCTCCAAGAGAGAAAGCAGATACAAAGTGGCCATCACTCAAGCAATTATGCAGACAAGGAACTATTGTAACCACTCTAATTGGATGAGGTTGTTTTCAGTCAGACACACAGACAGGGCTGGCAGAAAAGCTGACAGGAGAAACAGAACGACAACAGAATATAATGCCTGCTGCCAAACTCTTGTCATATTAATTCCAAGTCATGAACATCTCTCAGACAGATCTAGAACACAGCATCTTTTCTGAAACAAGGTAATTTGTATGCAGTCCTTTGGCTGAACTGTGTACCTTGGTGCAGGTAGCGATGCACAGACTTTGTGCTGACTTACAGATCCCTACCTGGCTGTCACCAAAACTGTCACTTGCCTGCTTGCATTTCAAGTCATACATTCACTAACACAAACACTCTACATAGAATAGCTGGCCTGTCACAGAGGACCTGGACTACATCCTAATATTGGTCCAAGCAACTCAACAAACATGTGATCTCATGGAATTAATTTAGGCATTTGTTTCAATTGAGTTCTTTTGTGCACTTCAGCTCTTCCACTTCAATCAACTTATTATGGGTTTTTTATGTGTCTTCCCTGGCTTGCTCAAACTCACAAATATACTCTAGTTACAGCAAGGTACAGGTACATTATTCTAGAGTCAGGCTAGCACTGTATGTGTAAACACTGCTGCACCTCCTCCCTTCAACAAGCTGTACGTTCCCTTGTCTTGCATTATTTTACAATGCAAACATTTTGGTTGGGATAAAATAACACAGATACCAGTACATTTCCTCTTTAGCCAAATTTGCATGTGAAACCTCTACGCTTCTGAGATTGCATCACAGAGCTTTTTCAGAGAGTGGACATTTCATTTTGAATTGTGGTACACTTGTTTTCAATGTATTGTTATTATTAGGAGGAAGGAGCTGCTTCTTTCCCAGGCATGAAACAATTATATTAATCTAAAAATGTCACAAAGACCAATATTTGATAGTTGAAAATGAAAAGGAGAAAAACTTGCCAGAAGGAAGAGCAAGAAAGTTGCCAAGTGCTTTTTGTTTACCAAGTGTATCTGTTTATTTAAAACACCTGGTGAGATTACTACTTTTTCTGATAACAACTTTTGAGGACGTGCATGGGGATAGAGAAAGAAGATGGGCAGAAAAATCCTACCCTTCCAAAAAGTACAGGTACAGGGAATATTCTTATGAGAGATATCCTTGGCGTTATAATTCAGTGTCTGAAAAACCCAGATACAACTCCCTAAAGATCCACGTACTTCTCTGTTTCTACTGTCTCTAAAACAAGGAAAGCTTTCTACAAAAGCATGAGTAGAAAACATATAGTTCTGAAAATAAAAGGAGGAGACTTTTTTTGCATCTACCTCTCTTTTCTATAAAGGAACAGAATCCCAAACACAAAATAAACCAGGATAAAGTAAGCATCTCAGTAAAAACAACACTAACTCTGTCGACACTGGTCTGTATCAATTTGCAACATATGTTGTCAGATGAAATTCTTCTGCAGGTCTCAAAAAGTCATGGGCAGTTCTGCAAATAACTCCTCCTACACACTGCTCATAAAGTCTCAAACACCTGGCATAGACAGCTCATTGATGGCAGAGCAATAGCTCAAAGAAGATGAGAACAGTACCTGCTGCTGTAGATGATCTTCTGGGATATTACATCCCATAGCAGAATTAGACAGGAGCACCACTATATAAAGGAACAGTATCTAGTCTTGCCTAGAGATATTTCCACTTGACTTCTCTGAGCTGTTATTTTTATTTGTTATTTTGCATTTTCCCTCAATTTTCTAAACTGGTATCTATTGTATAAAGCAATTAAAAGTTCCTACCAATATTAGGATGCTTCAAGAGGCGACAGATTCTAGCTTCTCTTTCCAGTTTCTGGTGATCTGCAACAAAGAAAAGCAAAAGAGTTGCTTTTAGTATGAAGATTTACATAGTCCAATGTATTTGCTTTTCAGAAGCACAAAAAAACCTCAACCAAACAACATTGTTTCATGTGAACTTTAACATCCTTTATTTGGATCCATTAAGATTTAACATTCAAACCACTTGTAATATCAAATTAGGCTATGGCATCCAACCACTTTGATGGACTATCACAGGCAGTTCCGTTAGAAAGCTGCCCATTTACTGGAGAGAACAGTAAATAGGCATGCCACAACCCGTAATTATCAGGCAATAAATCATATTACAACATGAATCAAAATAAGGACAACCTGCACCTCTTGCATTGCTTGATATCCTACCTGCTAACTGTTTTCATGATACCTACTGCTCCAGGTATACAGTTCAACATGAGGCAGCTGACCTGACAAGTGCCAGCCCTCCTCCCACTGCCATAAGATGCTATAGCAACTGCCAATAGCTAATGACCAGCAGTTATTATTTTCCCAGCAGGGCTCATCACTCTCTTGGAATGATTATTCATTAACCTGAAGATACCCTGCACATGTAGGTCCTAATGTACCATCTGTTGGTGCCTCCTCTCCTGGCCATTGGAGGTTTTTTAACCTTTGGGTAGAGAGTAGGCTTTAGGTCTGAATCTGTAGACCACACAGCCCTAATGACACTTCTGGAGATGGAATAGCACCTGCATCAAGCTCCAGTTTACTTAAGCTATTTGTGGTGTTTTTTTCCCATGTTACACACTTGTATATTTGCTCCAAACACTACCATTTATAGCACTACTGCATTTTGGTTAACATTAAGTAATGTAACACTTATTTTACATAATACACATGAGAGTTTCCAAGGGATTCATAAATTATTTATCCTGGAAATACCTGAAAGTCTTCAGATATGTTAAAATGTCTAGTGTTAGGCAGTATAAAACACACACAGGTAAGTTGGCAACAAAATATACCATTTGGAGATGACAAAAATAGCCATCTACTGCCTCATGTAATCCTGTAACTTCAACAGACTTCCAATGCATATATCCTCACTTTCTGCAGCATAATTTCAATGGCTCCTAAGAATAAAGCTTTTGTTAAGAGGCAGAAAAGCACCACAGATTCAATCGTGTAATATTAGCTAAAGATAACTTTTCAAAATTACAAGACAAATAAACTGTAAAATGTTCTTGGAGATGAGGCTCTTTTGGTTTTAACTAGCTCCAATTTGATATTCAAGGATATTGTAATAACCAGTGCTTCATAAGGACTCATACTTAAAACGCCACACAGGTAATTTGGGTTGTGGTAGCTATCTCTGCAATCCTAATTAATCTAACTAAAAAGGGTAATTCTTAACGGCCCTTCCACCCCATAAAATCAGTAGTCTGCACAGTAAACTTTGAGTAGAATAACCAGCATTTAGAGAATACAAGAATTTTAATCTACAAAAGAATATTAGACATCAAAATATGACAGCAAGAATGAAGAAATTACCTGGTTTTGTAATATAACTCCTATAGGTCTATTATGGTAACTGCTCTCTCTCATAATACCATCAGTGTAATTAGGTTATCTTTCCAAGCCAGTAAATCACAGATAAAACCTCTGAAAACTAATTTAACATCAGTCTCTTGGACAAAAGTCAGAATGGGCCTCAAGAGAAAACATACTGTAGATAACCCCCTCCTGAGTGCCTGAATACAGTAATGTGGTCCTGACAGCCTCCTTTTAGCTAGTACTCAACTCCACAAACTGCCTCAGCACTCCTCCTCTCATCCTTCTCTTCTGCGGGGAGACCTCACGTTCCCTTTCAAGCCAACCACCATCCAGAAACTTCTTCCCAAAACAGCCAAGAGGGGACAGGCAGATTTGCAGCCACATTTAAGCACAGGCTCTGTGGAAAGTGCACTTCCAGCTCTGCTCTTCCCAATACAGCACTGGGTGCTACTCCTTTCAGAGAATTTAATCTAAACATAGATCAGCAGAGTCACCCCAAAAGTGGGGAAATAAAATTCTATGCAGATGGCTCTGTCAGCACAAGGGAGATAGAGCAGCACAGCATGACAAGGGTGGCATCAACAGCCCCTGCATAAAACATGTGAGCTGTGCTGGGATCCATGACCACAACCAAGGCATCTTCCCACCAAAATTACTTCCATATCCCAGTTGCTCTAGCAGTGATCACTACTGATTAACATGGGATTGATTACTAATATTGATTACCAAGGATTGAACTGGGATCTTGAGTGCTGCTCTCCTGCCACTGGCTGTGTCCATAACCAGCTAGCAAGCTTCCGCTGCCTGTCTGCACAGGGCACTGAACAATCTGACTGCAGGCACAGCCTCCCAAGTGTGAGCATGACAGAAGTACAATGACAAATGGCAACAATTCTAATCTTCTGGGATACCTGAGTGCTTATAAAAGCAATGATGGCTAGAGGAATGACTAACACACACAGTAAGATGACACTTGACTCCTGTGTTTAAAAGTGCATGGGAATAAAGGGACAAGCAGGTCAGGAAGATCTTAACCCTCCCCTACAGAAGATGTCACCAGTGTAGCATGCAACCTTACATCACAGATACACTTTGCAGACAGCTCTGCGCCTGACACATTCAGACCCACCTCCTTAAAGCCAACCTCATACCAGTCAGGCTGAAGAGAGGGAGGCTACCTATTTTACACATATTTGGAAAGTAAACCCTTAAATCACAGCAAATAGTGACAGAAGAGATATATTAAGTCTCCAGCTCTCCTGACAGATCTTGACTGAAACTGTCCTCAATTAATGAGCACAGTTTTATTGGTAGTTCACACATCCAACTGTTTTGGGCACAGTAAGTACAGACTTAAGCACAATTAATGATGCCAACAGAAGTCACCATCAGAGAGCAATGAATCTGAATGCATGAACTGCTGTAAAAATGGTGGCTGTTCAACTACTGCAACGCATTTTAAAACAGGAAAATATCAAGAAATAGGGGAGGGACACATTGTCTTTAACCACTAAATTCTGTGTGTTAAAAACAAGCAAATGTGTATGTGTGACATAAGCACTACCCTGCAGCTCCAGCAGACGGGATACTAGAAAAGGGGTGCCAAAGCCCTGTTCCAAGAACAGAGTACCAGGTTTCACATATAAACGGGCTGATGACTCACCAACACAGACCTGAAGTGTAAAGGAAAACACCAAGAAAAAAAGCATGGAATCAAGCAGAAACCATAACTGGATTACTTACAGCCATATTGTTTTGAGGAAAATATAAGCAGCATTTGTGTAGGGCCTGCTCATGAATCAATAGGGGATTTAAATCAATGATCCACTAACTGCAAGCATAAAAAGGCAGAAAAAAGCTGTTTGATCTGAATGTTAAGGAAATATCAAAATAAGCTGGACACAGCTGTCAGCAACACTTAAATGCTATAATAACAAAAAAAGGTAATATGAGGACATTGATAGAGAAATGTATGAGGTAGAACTGCGAAATATACAGGAATGATTCGTGTCAGGAACTTAGCACTATCCTGCAAACTGTCTGACAAAACTGAGCCAAAGAAACAACTTCTGAAGGCAAGTAACATGCAGCTGAAGCATACTTGAGTATCAGTTCATTAGAAGGGAGCTCTTCGATACATCTTTCCCTCTGTTAGGGATGTTATTCTCACCTATTTTTCATAGAAACAGAATTCATAAAAAGCTAGCAGTTTTCATTCAAATCATGCCAATGATTACTTATTTTCTTACTATTATTTGCTAAAAGTTTCTAAGACTTTTTGAAGCCCACACAGATGTACAGCACAACTCACTTTGTTTTCTGTACAATAACTATACTCTTTTAAATAAAGTAGGTGAACAAAAAAGATATACTATAACAAGACCTCAATAAACATCACACATTGCCCAAAATCAACTTTGGAAAATACAGCTGTTTGGATTGTAAAAAATATGCTGCAATTGAAACATAGTGCTTTAACCCTTACATAAGATTATTGTGTGTCACAGGATCTACATAGTAAGGTTAGTACTGAAAACACTAAGAAATGAACAAGTTTAGAAAAAGTTGGTTTGGATTACACCTCTCAGAATCAACAATATAGCATCACAGAATCACAGAATGGTTTGGGTTGGAAAGGACCTTAAGATCCATCTAGTTCCAACCCCCTGCTATGGGCAGGGCGGCCTCACACCAGACCATTGCCCCAGCTTCTATCCAACCTGGCCTTGAACACTGCCAGGGATGGAGCATTTACAACTTCTCTGGGCAACCTGTGCCAGTGCCTCAGCACCCTCACAGTAAAGAAGTTCTGCTTTATATCCAACCTGAACTTCAGATGTTAAGAAATTTAACAAGCTATTAAGCATCAGTTGATAAGGAAATTAAACTTAATCATTACGGCAAAGCAGATAGTCAGATATCTATGTTTAAAACAATTATAACAACAGTTTCACAATAAAATATAAAAAGCAAACTCCATCTTTAAAATAGCCAGCACTTAAAGTTTGCAAAACACCTTTTAAATGTGGAGGGAAAATAATCAAGAAGGTAAAATTCATTAATTTTTCTATAATTTGTACTTCCCAATATTCCCATGAGAATCCTCTTTGAGGCCTCAAAGCCTATGCCACTTGCATGAGGAAATCTGTCAGCTTAACCCTTCTCTGCATTTATTGTGTTGATCATTGTTTTAAGTAATTCTAAGTTTCATTAATTCAGAACATAAGTTTTCCAAATCCGCAAGAGGAGCTCAGAGTTCTATAAACTCAAACCCTTACAGAGGTTTTAAATCAATATTTTTAACTTCAGTTGCAGCAAGTCTGAAACACAAGCACAGACATCTACAGTTACAGCATCTTAATTCCTGGCTGAAATTTAATCATGGCTTGACCAATTACCGTATTACCCACAGCACACGGGAAGACGGTCTGAAACACAAACTAAACTAAGCTTGGTTTAGAAGAGAGATGGAAATACAGTCAGTGTCTCCGGGAGGGAGGAAATACCAAGGGACTACTGGTCATTTGTCCTGTCCGCCTCTGCTCTACCACCAGCACTGCTTTAAAAGGGTCTTCTGTACTACCTCAAACTACAGGATTACCAAGCATAGCTAGAAACCTGGAAGGTGTCAGAGTCTTCTGTGAAGTCCCAAATATATCCTACATGGACTCTTCAGGAATAACACACATACCATGAAGCACTTCATCTCAGATTTTGAATACAGACATTGAAATTGCTTTGCTATTAACTGCTATGCCACTGCTACTGAAGTGACACTATATACAATTCATTTCTTACACACTAGACATTCTCATTTAACGGTTACCATAGGGCACCTAAGGGCACTCCGAAACTCCAGTGCTGGCAGGTACCACTTGAGTAAGGCAATCTGGAGTACTACCCCATACAATGCACAGTGAACGCAATATAAATGTTCCTCCTGCACCAGGAGACAGACAGGAAATTAAACAAGGTGAATAAAACAGGTAAGTAAACACAACTTCACAATTTACTAGGTGAAATAAACTCTTTAGTGACAGAGCATAAACTAGATGACTAGATGTAGTGTTCGCATTTAACTTATTAACAACTTACTGAGTCCAAACCTGCAAGATTCTGTCAGCCCTTGGTTTCCACTGATGTCACAGATTTTAGCATCAACTGCATAAAAAATAAAGGTTATCTGCACAATTCATGTGCCAAAGTACTTTGAAACAAACCCCACTGTTAACTGAACAATGTACTTGATTTATTCAACCACATAAATTCTTCTCGTGTATTGAACTGCATATTGCTAACTGATGCTTCAGCTAGTACATTTATCTGAAGGAAATACATTTACCTTGAATTAGTAAATTACTACCATTTTTTAGAGACAAAGCTTGACATTGCAAGCCAATCCCTGCCAGTTAAGAGCACCCAGTGAAATGACTGCTACTCACACTTTCAGCTTGTGTCAACGCAAGAATATGTGCATTGTACCATATGCCCACAGTACTCAGACGTAGGTGCGCCTACGGATACTGTTTCAGACCGTGCTATAAAACAAGAGGATAATTCACAAAATGATCACGTTCTAGTAAAAGGGTAAGCAACACACCATGATGCGATTGGGTTAATATTTAGCCCTCATTTAGAGCCACGACAGTGTGCTCAAATAACAAATACTAAAGCCGAACATTTTCAGGTATGAAGTTAGGCTAAACTGTTATTGCATGATTTAAGAATAACTCTATTGATTTAAAAAGCACACCTCGTTATTGTGAATCACAATAAAACCATGTTACTCAGGATATATTGCTGGATGCACTGTAATATAAGAAGGCTACATCACTGAATCATCATTATGGTTATTACTGATTGCATTGTAATATGCCCAGATTTTCACCCCAGACTGAAACAGTAGATTGACTGGTGCCAATTAGGTGGTATCTGGTGTCACATAAATTATAATAATGAGCTCTCTGCATTTACTTTCTTCAGTTGCTTGTGTCACAGTAGTTGTTATTATATCCAAGAAATGCTAAGAGAACAGAGGTACCTCACTCCATGTATACTGCCCCATGAAAAAGCAGAAAAAACATTAAAGCAGAAGATGACAACTGCAATACCAAAAACATAAGGTGATTCTTAGCACTGTTGGAGGAGTGCCAGAAACCTTCTGAGTCAGCCTGCAGTAGGTGAGTTTCAGGGTGTGGTGGTGGAACCAAATGCACATTTAACCTCACAGGGTATCCAAGAAGACTATTCGTCTTTAAAGCCTGCATGTTTCTTCTACAAGTTTCAGGTAATACCGCGTTCCTTCCTTCCTCCACTCAGCTTATTTACAAGTGCTGCACATAAACATCTATTTCTGTTACCCTGTTTTAAGCCAGGTTTCAATTACTGGTGATCTGAAGGTGAATGTCAAAGGGCAGGTCAAACTGAAACCTCCAGCACTGGGCTCCCAGACATCTGAATCAGATGCACCAGGAGTTGAGGAGGAAAGTGTCCTGCTGTGACCAGTAAAGCCAGAGAAATTACCTAGCAGGCAGCAAAATCTCATGAATGCTGAGAAAGTTTGTGATAGCCTCTAGCTTAAAATATTTATGCTACGACAGCAGCAGATGAAAAGCTCTAGAAAACAGAAACTCAATAGTAGGCCACTTACTAAAAAGCTATTTCCTCTCATTTTTGATAGTATATAATTCATCAGCTGGAACTGTGTTCACCTGCCAGTAGGAAAGAGAAGTATTTCTTTTCAGTAAGGAGCCAAGCTTTAAAGCTAAGCATATAATAAAAAGGGAATGTTTTAAGTACATTTATATACTTGCTTCCTTTGCTCTCATCTAATTACCTACCTGCAAGAAAATTAAATGAAGAATACAAATAAGAAGCTCAAAAAGCAGCAAATACAGAAGCAAAACTTATAAATTCTACATTAATTTTTGAAGGCAGGTCTCCATTTGTGAGCTGTGGCAACTATCACAGCACCAACTCATCAAGACTGGAAAAAGATCACTGTGAAACACTGATAGAATCAGGAAGAAGGTAGCAGTGAGGATAATACTGGTTTATTAATGGAAAAAAACCTTACAGCCAGCTACAAACAGCTTTTATGTGATACGTGGTCAAGAAAAAGGAAGGTTTCTGTGAAACCTGAAACAATATGGATGTATAAAATTTGGGGTACTGACAGACTATATGAATGTAATACCTTGATCCTAATTCATATGACAATATTCTAATAGACAAAAGTCTTGTACTACAATTTATGATGTCCGCATCACAAAATTAGACTGTCTGGATGGAGTTTATATTGTGTAGGCAAATAAAGTAAGAAACCATTTAAGAATCATCAAAACGTACTTTTTTACAAAAACTGACTATACCCATTTCTTCGTTTAAGTCATAATATATTTTACAATCAAAGAGGGATGTAATTAATGTCTTCATCATAAATGTCTTCTATTATGGTGTACCAATTTTAATCCAAAATGCTGATCTTGCATGATCACCCAAATTGAGCTTACCACTGTGGTAGAAATGTCTGCCACTCACCATCTACCAATAAAGGTATCAAAAATAGAATAAACGGTAATAATATTTGTGTTTCCTGTTATTAGAGCTTGCACAGTGAACAATGTAGGCTCATCTCCCCTGTGCTAACTTTCACATCTTTAAGCCAGCTTACACTGCCTGTATCCCCAGACAATGTCTTTTTTCCTCTCGTATATTACTATTTCTCAGTTACTATTCAGTGTGAGATGCTGTATGTTTTTTCACATGGCTTGCTTCACCTTTCTGAGGATGGTCTCTACAAGCTGCTTCCTACTCTGTGAAATATAGTTCAACACTCTTCAGGTTTTCTCATGTTTTTCTTTAGACAGCTAAATGAAGAGAAAACAAGGAGCTCTAAGCCCCAAGAGGCTCTCCAGATGGCACTGCAGCATGCCTTAACACCTACCCTAGACCACCTTCGCCTTCTTCCATTCTCCCATGGAGATGAGAAGTGCAGAAATTCTGGCAAGGGAATGCACTAGAACACAGCTGTACTTTATTTCTAGTTTATTATTTCTAAAAAAAACAGCAAAAAAAAAGATTTATTTTGTTCCCTCTCCTTCACAGAAAAACAAAGCTCCTGTTAAAATGACACCTTGTGATGTATTACAATCTTTCTCCATGTTGTTTTTGTTTCTATTAGAATTTAAAACTTTATGGCTGGAGAATGTAACCTCTGGGCACCTAAAATCTCATCAGAATAAGCTCTTCTAACAAGAGAGATGAAGAGACTATTCCCTGAGACAAAAGGTGTTTGAAGCTTTTGAACCAAAAGTGTTTCAAGCGTCAGAGAGCTTTGATCCTGCTTAGGAGATGAAGTCCTTGGCTAGAAACATTAAGCCTGGCTCCACATAATCTCTATGCAATCCAGTTGCCAGGCAGAACCCAACCATCCAACCTTTCAGCAGTTCCTGGGCTCTGCAAAGACATACCTAACTCCTGGTAATATATAGGCAGTTTTCACAGTCATAACATTGGTGCAAGGCACTGGAGGTCAGCTAACACCCTGTGTCAGGTCTGACCCTTATTCACCATATCCAGTCCATTTGTAAGATGAAGGGTTTAGAACTTAAAGGTCTTATCCAACCCAGTTGATTCGATGATTCTATGAACTGAAAACAGCTCAGTGGGTCTGTGAAGGTTTCACTGGGGAAAAAACCCTTTTCTTTGTGCTCCTCTGCTGTAGGAGCACCAGGGTTTTTTTCTAACCTAAGCGAGGAAGGGAGGCACATAACCAAACTGACACTCTCCTATGCATAGATATTCCAAGCTATGCAACAAGGACACAGCTACGAAGCTCTTCCACCCCAGGCCACCAGCACATCTAGTGCTGCTACAGACTTTCAGGCCAGGACCTCTCCTACTTTGGACTGGGTTCCTTGTATTCTTATGCTTTATAATTCATTCAGAAGAATATATCCTCCTGAAGCAGAAGTTCTGGGGCCAGTCCACAAGTTGCACTGACACCATGAAGTGCCAAGGCCATGCTGACACACAGGAAAAATCAGACTTGCAGCAATCCTGCCCACTTCTCACAACCATGGCAGAGCCTGACCATACCTGGGAACAGCAGGCAAAGTATGCTTTCATATCTGCACCTTTTTAAAACTCTGTCTGGAAACAGTCCAGTTCTATTTGTTAGAACTGATCATTTCCTTAAGTTCAAGTCATTAGTGGGTGTCCTGGTTTTGGCTGAGACAGAGTTAATCTTTTTCCTAGTAGCTGGTACAGTGCTGTGTTTTGGATTTGAGAATAACACTGATCACACCACAAAGTTCTAGCTGTTGCTAAACAGGGTTTACACAGAGCCAAGTACTTTTCAGCTTCTCACCTCATACCAAATAGGTGGGGAGCACAAGAAGATGGGGGAAACACAGCCAGAACAACTGACTCCAACTGACCCAAGGACTATCCCGTTCCATCCTGCATCATGCTCAGTATATAGATACAGGGAAAGCTGGACAGGGATGCTGCACGAGAACTGGCTGGGCATCACTCTGTGGGTGGTGAGCAACTACACTGTGCATCACTGGTTTTGTACATTCTAATTCTTCTATTATCATTATCATTATTTTTCCTTCCTTTTCTGTCCTGTTAAACCCATGAATTTTACTTCTTTCCTTTCTTCTGCCCCATCCCACTGCAGGCAGGAGTCAGCAAGCCACCATGTGGGTGTTTAGCTGCCTGCTGGGTTAAATCATAACAGTGGGGACCAACAATATTGCTAAGCCCCTGACTGAGCTGATTCTGATGAAAGATAAATTTGAAGAACTATAGCAATGTGCAATCCTCTCAGCCTCTAAGACACAAGAACCATATTTATTCATGTAACAGTTCATCACACAGCCCTCTGTATTGTTCATTAATGTGTTCACGCTACAGAAATGCTTGCAGATAAACCTTCCTTCCCTCTCCACTATGCTTAAAGAAGGTAAATGCTAAGGAATACAGTCCTTCAGTTCCCAAAAGCACAAAATTAATGCCCTATCATTTACTCCCTGCTCCTGTGGAAGTACCTGCCAAGTCAGGCTTTACTTATTCCTCTCTTCCTAGTATTTATAGCCAAGAAAGTGGGCCATTCTTATAATAACCAGTTATAGACACTGGGAGTACTCCTCTGATCCACCCCTCCTCATGCTTCCTGAACAGAAGTTCCCACCAGGTGTTCATTGCTATAAAGTATACTTTTCCATGGATACCTGAGTCTATAATGGGCAAGAACATGCACCAACCAATAGCAGAGCCAAGTCTTTTTTTAGGCCATTGGTCAAAACATCAACAGTCCAGAAATGAGGGCACAGAAATCCACTTCCCATTATTTCTGTGGCTCTGTTTGCATACACACTTCTATTCAATCAGGTTTCTGAATATCAAGGAAAAGCAGAAGATACCAATCCAAGATGCTCTGTGAAATAATCAGTAAAAGCCACACCAATGCTGAAATGGGGGAGCCAGCGATACACTTTAAAGTGACAAGGGGAGTACAAAGAACATTTGACACTAATAGCAAAGCACTAAGCTAAGAAGATTTCACTTTTTTTTGACATGTTTTGTGTTTAATGATATCCAAAATGAACAGAAGAGACAAACAGGATGATTCTAAGAATGCAGAACGGATTTTCTCAAACACAGCACACATTCACACAAGGCTAAGTTCAAACTAATAAATCCTGCTTTTTTCCTCCCTTAAACTCTGATCTGTGGGATTGAAACAGCCAGCTGGCAAGCGACCCTTCTGAGGGAAGTGACTCAGAAAAGCAAGAGAAGCATCAGTAAGAGTCTGGAAATGCTGCATTGTTCCAGCAAGCCACACTGGCACAAGTGAAAATAACTTTAATCAACAGTCCCTAGAGAACAAAAACTACTTATTGTTCATATGCATTTTGCCATATTTCTGGGTTAAATACCCTCACCAGGTTAGAGGAATTAATCTCCACTTATTTATGCTTTATCATAGAATTCCAGGTTGGAAGGAACCTCAAGGATCATCTGGTCCAACCTTTCCTGGCAAAACCACGGTCTAGACAAGATGGCCCAACATCCTATCCAAATCTGTCCACAAAAGTGTCCAACACTGGGAAATCCACCACTTCCATGGGGAGATTGTTCTGATGGCTGATTGTATTCATTGAGAACAATTTTCCTCTTGTGTCCAGTCAGCATCTCCCCAGCAGAACCTTCTGCCCATGACTCACCTTTTCCATGTGAATCCTTATAAAAAGGGAAATAATCTTTATAGTTACCCTTTAAACACTGGAACATGGTGATAAGGTCTCCCCTGAGTCTTCTTTTCTCAAGGCTAAAAAAACCCATCTCTCTCAGCCTTTCTTCACTTGGCTTCCCAGTCTTCTAATCATTCTCACGACACTTCTCTGGACCCTCTCCAGCCTGTCCACACCTTTTTTGTATTGCAGGGACCAAAGCCAAACAAATACTCCAGGTGTGATCTCAGAAGCAGAGCAAAGTGCCTCTCTAGAAATAGACAGATGAAGACTTTATTATCTCTGCCGGTGACGTCCTTGTTGGCTTTCTTTGCCACAGCTGCACACTGTTCACTCTTATAGAGCTTGTGTCCACCACAATGCCCAGGTCCCTTTCCATACAGCTATTCCCCAGCCAATAAGCCTGCACTGCACTCTTAGATTGTGTCTACTCAGGTGCAAGACCTTACACTTGTCCTTACTGAACTCTGTGAGGTTCTTGTTAGTCCACTCTTCAAGCCTATCCAGGTCTTCCTTCCTGCAGGGTGGCTCTCCCTTCCAATGTGTCCACTTCCCCACCCAGTTTGGTGTCATCAGCGAACTTGGTCAGAGTACACTTGATCCATGCCAAGTGCAAGGTCCTGCATCTGGGTTGGAGCAATCCCAGGCACAGCTACAGGTTCAGCAGAATAGATTCAGAGCAGCCCAAAGAGAAGGACTTGGGGGTGTTGGTCAATGAGAAAATGAACATGAGCCAGCTTCAGTGTGTGCTCACAGCCCAGAAAGCAACCGTATCCTGGGCTGCATCAAGAGGAGTGTGACCAGCAGGTCAAAGGAGGTGATCCTGCCCCTCTACTCTGCTCTTGTGAGACCTCACTTGGAGCATTGTGTGCAGTTCTGGTGTCCTCAACATAAAAAGGACATGGAACTGTTGAAACAAGTCCAGAGGAGGCCACGAGGATGATCAGGGACTGGAGCACCTCCTGTATGAAGACAGGCTGAGAAAGTTGGGGCTGTTCAGCATGGAGAAAAGAAGGCTGCATGGAGACCTCATAGCAGCCTTCCAGTATCTGAAGGGGGCCTACAGGGATGCTGGGGAGGGACTGTTCATTAGGGACTGTAGTGATAGGACAAGGGGTAACTGATTGAAACTTGAACAGCAGAGGTTTAGATTGGATCTAAGGAAGAAGTTCTTTACTGTTAGGGTGGTGAGGCACTGGAATGTGTTTCCCAGGGAGGTTGTAAATGCTCCATCCCTGGCAGTGTTCAAGGCCAGGTTGGACAGAGCCTTGGGTGACATGGTTTAGTGTGAGGTGTCCCTGCTCATGGCAGGGGGGTTGGAACTGGATGATCTTAAGGTCCTTTCCTACCCTAACTATTCTATGATTCTATGATCCCATCTTCCAGATAATTTACGAAGATATTAAACATTGTTGGCTTATATACTACATAGACATACATGCACAATCATACATAGTAATTTTATGTATCATATAACTCAGGTATTACATAAACAGTACATCTACTGAAATTAAAAGGCTGTAAAACTCTTCCATTCTAATGCCAACAGAAAGGCCCTGAGAGCCATTAAATGCAAGTTTTGTCACCTGTGACAACCAATCTTCACATGACATTTAACTGCACAGTTCTGCATCTTGTACCATCTCCTTCATCATCTTAATGCAAAACCTGAATGTACATTTCATTCTGAATCTTCTTACTACCTCCTTCTGTCTCTACAGCAGTATTGATTTCTTCGTGACTCAAACTTGCAAATTCTTACAACCGACAGTCAGCCAGATCTTCAACCCTTACTCTTTTTGGACCAAAATCTGGTTTTGGTAACACACAAAGCCTAAGCACATTTAAAAGTAGAATCATATGGCTTCTTTTCAGACTGACCACTTATGTTTCTTACTCTGCCTCAGTTTCAGTTTCCCATTTCTGGCTTAAACACTGTGACTTCATGCAGTACAGCCTCCCAGAATTCTTACCTCATCTGACACCTCAAACTAGTTGCTCCCCATCACTTTTACCAGGTGACCCTCCTGGTGTTCCTCAATTCACTTGTCCCCTTTTGCACAATGTTTATACACTAGGATCTGAAAGCTCTTCTAATTTTGTCCTTGCAGCCACTTCCTCTCTCTCTTGTAGGAGCTGAAGCAGAACACATGTGTAAGCCAACCAAAGCACTGAGGCTGCTTTGGCACAACGCATTTCAAGCAAATGGCAGCTTCCATGTTTCAGGTTTTACACAGGAATACATAACACTTCAGCAACAGGAGTTTCAGGGTGCTTACCTCCTTTTGCATCACGCTATTTGACAGGTATGGGGAATGCAACCTGAAGAAAACTCTAAATGCCTCAAACATTCACCTTCTGAAATACTGAAATTGTCTGTAAATACAAAATGCTGCTGAACCAGCAGTTTAGTTCCATAAAGCATCTGTCTGAAAGCCTTTCTGCATATCCCCTTGTGCAGTAAGTGTGAAAGCTATACGATGTATTCCCAAAAATCCCAGATTTGGCCCCCTGATTCATTTAGAAATCCCGGAAGCACAAGGACATTTGCAGCACAAGTGAATCAGCATGTACAGCTAATGGAAGTGACAATGGGGGACACTTCAAACTTGGTGAGCAGTTTCATGACTTGTTGCTTCTAAATGGAACCGGACAAATGTATTAGATTTGTGTAACAGCCATCTGATGGCTATTTTCTGTTAAGTATAGAGGTTTCATTTTCCAGTCCTATATTCTAATGAGCTAACACAAAGTTGATCTGCAAAGCACTAAATCCTTGAGTACTTGCTCCCACATATGTTCACAACCCCTGCTTATAACACTGGAAATGTTATACAACTGCTCCTGAAGGAATAGTTCTAAACCATAGTTAGTGAAACATTTTGTTTTCCATTTCTTAACTCAGTTCCTGCAGAAAGTTGCAGTGAGTTTGCAGGAAACAACAGTATCTGAAAAATTAATTTTTAGGAATTGAAAGTTCAGAGAGGGACTCTTCATCAGGGACTGCAGTGATAGGACAAGGGGTGACAGGTTTAAACTGAAACAGAGGAAGTTGAGGTTAGATGCAAGGCATAAGTACTTTACTGTGAGGGTGGTGAGGCACTGGCACAGGTTGTCCGAAGTGGTAAATGCTCCATCCCTGGCAGCATTCAAGACCAGGCTGGATAGAGCCTTAGGTGACTTGGGGTGACTTGGTCTAGGGTGAGGTGTCCCTGCCCATGGCAGAGGGTTGGAATTGGACGACCTTGGGTCCTTTCCAACCCAAACCATTCTAGGGTTCTATGATTCTATCTATATGAGGGATGTCTGGAATTTCAGTCATTGATTCAGCAAGCAAACAAGCACTAAAGTATCCACTTGCCCTCAAGTATTTCACTGGAGATGGATGAGCTTCAGCACATACTTGAACACCTTGTCAAGCTGCAGTCCTTTAGAGCCCATCCTAACAAGGAGTAGTTCAATCCATTAAATACACTATGAGCATTATAAACTCTGTACAGACTTTTGTTTGACAACTCAAATTTTGAAGGCAGGTATCTATGTTTCTAAAATCATGCTGTGAAACATACATGACACATACTCATTTTCTCTCCAAATGTTATAAGCCAACATTTTCTAACAGTAAAAAGAGAAAGAATGCAGCTTACTATAAACCCCCAAACCACTCAGCTATAGCAGTATAACTACAGTAGCAAATTATTTCTTTTAACTTGAAATAACTTATGGCAGACATCAGCCAATAAAAATGAGTAATTCCTACATAAAAGGACACTAAGTCACAATGACTGCCCAGCATATGTGCTTGGACAGACATGACGAAGTTCCTGGTTTTGAAGATGCTGCAAAGAACAACAACTGAACCTTTTTTAGTTTCGTGAACAGAAGATGATCAATGAGATGTTCGGCTCTGACAGCTTATGGGTGTTAGAGCATTCCGTATTGAAGGGAAAGGGAAAGAGAGTAGTCCCAAGCAGAAATTCTGTTGTGCAGAAAAGGTCAACAATTTTTATTTCTAATATTTCCTGTAGTCAGTGTTACTGTGAAACTGAACATTACACATTATTTGTTCTACCAGAGACTAAGGGCTTCTTTTATGCAAATCCACTTGGAATCACTGACATTTATCTTAATAAAAGCTCAGAGACTTTAACCCCCTAGGAGGAAACAACTATAGAAGCAGAATCAACTCCAGGAAGAACAAAAACAATGGTTTGGCAAGTATCATTATGACTCACAGGAAATTCATTGAGCACATCAAAGCCAAAGCTTTTCATGACAAAAAGAAATGCTAAGAATACATAAGCACACACCTACAGGAGTATTTCTTCAGAACCAAGAGGAGGCTGTACTAGTGCTATATGACTAAAGATACTACTGCATTAATAAAAATATCCTAATGACTGGACCTCGGTATTTACCAAATAGTAGGTAATAAATAAAGCAGGTATTTATTTCTACATGGCCTATAAAAAGCTAACACAGTAATAACACTAAACTCACCAAGGAGTTCAACATTAAATAGTAGTTTGATCATCTTCCTTCCAATAACTGATTTGAAAAGAAGGAAGTGGTTTATGACTAGCTCACCATATTATTTCTGTTCTGCCAAGCTGCCATGTCTTTGCTCATAAGAATAACAAATCTCCTCCCCAAATATCATGTGTACGAATAGGTTTAACCATTTGAAGCTTTATGTTGCAGCCATCTTTAATACCAGGATTCTGATGCTATCCCCTCCAAGCTAAATGAGTATGGTCTGATTTTCAAAGTGGATCCTCTTGACCTTTATTGAAGGTTACTGGTCTAACATTAATCTAGAGTTCTGTCACAGAGTTTGAATAGATCTCTTATTCTTTCAGCTCTATTTCCTAACCCCAATGTAACTGACTGAACCATGAAAAGACAAAAGCATCCAATCCTGAAGCAAAGGATAAATGCCCAAATCCTCCAAAATTAGGATGTTTTACATCCTAATTTGTCTTATTTCAGAAGGATGTTCACACCAATACCTTGCCTGATTCAACACTTGCTGCCATTTCACTCTTTCTACAGACAGTGAATCAAGATGCTCCCAGGCAACTAAGTTTGAGGCTCCTTTTTTCTTCCCCAATTAAGGTGAGGATAGAATAAACACTGTTATTAAAACCAGCCACAAAACAAAGTAAAAGCAAGCACTATGAGGTATTTAAACTTCTGCTTTTGGCAAATTTCTGGCATTTACTGTGGAAACAAGCTGTCTGCCTTAAGTGTGCTTCTGCACTCTGTGTATTATATCCAGAAGACAAACAAAGGAACTGTAGTCAACAGAAATCCTCTACCAGATTAAGCCATCTAGTGCTGCATCAGGAATTCCCATAAGGCAAGCTCTCCTCTTTAATGGTCAGTGGTTGCACAAAACCTGCCTAAAGGGATTTAAGCTTTTCCCCCACTATTAAGGCAACAGACACTTAGGTATTTACATGTGTAGTGTTAATTCCCAAACTGCTAGCCTTTTCCCTAACTACTGAGCTTCTTGGAAAACACTGCAGAACTGGGTTACCTCTCTGTTGGCAAAATGAATAGGGTAAGTAAACTGTTCTGTGCTTTAGGAAAAGATCCTAGAGTACATGGAGCATGAGAGCAGAACAGAACTTGTGAGGAAAACCTGTCAAAAGGAGAAAAAAACCTCATCATCCTTCTATGTAAAAATATACTTGAAGCATTGCAGTTTCTCACAGTGTCAGGTTCATCCCTGCTACAGCTTCAGCATTAATGATACTATCAATCTTTTAAAACCATATGCAGCTTTCGGGGATAAACCAAACCCAGTCAATAGATCATCACAGTTAATGAATGTTCATCCCTTGTTTTTGGAAGAAAGGAAAAAAAAGCCTCCAGGGAAGATACCCTAATATTTCCAATAGTTCAAATGCTGATACAGTGACTATTAATAGCTGTCTGAAAGGGTCAAACTGTAATATTTTAAATGGTAATCATTGCACAGTATTTTACTGATATCCAAAAGACAACAAGAAAGCCATCAGTATAACTGGGAATTTGATTAGCTTGATGATTTAGTGAGACTAAGTATATAATAATATATTTAGAGCAACATGATTTAGTCAAAATACCCATGTTGCCATTTTAGGTCAGAAATTGCAATTTACTCGGCAGAAAAACTCTTGACTAGATAGAGATCATTTCCAACAAGAAGAACTGGTGTTCTGTCCAATTCCCCTTCCCTCCAGTATCAGCTGCTACGATTGGCTTTGTTTTTTCTAGGTTCTGCAGCGTATCTAATAAAGTTATTTAGCGGAAATACTTTAAAGTATATGACCAGATACTTTAAAGTACATACCAGTATATACCACTATATACCAATATATGACCAGATTTCACGTGTTTTCCATGGTACAGCTGAATATTCTACTCGTCATATACATTTTTCCACCAACTGAATCTAAACATAGAAAAAAAACCCTCTCTCTTCTGAAACTGGAAGAGGGAAATGACCCAGCCTCCAGTTGTGTTACTTAATTAAAACTGCCACTTCTAATTAAATTGCTGGCAAAGCACTAGGGAAATAGTACCACTGTTACACCAAATTTATGAAACAGAAATTCATTACTCATTGACTGTATTTGCCCAAAGCCCTTTCGGCTAATTCCAAGAGTTCACAGCCATTGTATGCATGGAACAGCTGCAGGAGATGGCAAGGCTTTGTAGCTCAGGAGAGAAAAAGGACCACAGCACTTATTCGAAAGTATCTATGAGAACTGACACAGAAAGCACTGACAATGCACAAAAGCAAATCTCAGCAATTTCTGCTTCTTCCCAATACAGCTCATCAGTTTCAAAATCAAATCTGCACTTTACCTTCCACCACCTCTCACTCACCTGTGGCAGTAGTTTCACTGCTGCCTATGGCTTTTAAAAGAGCAAGACTGTTGCAGGAAGGTAGCTAATAAAATAAACCCTTCAGAATAATTAATTAACAGATGACTTCTCTACACTGTCCAGCTGTCGGGCTCCTCAGTACAAGACAGCTCAAAAGCTACCATTAATAACCCAGTAAGGGCCACAAAGATAATGAAGGAACTGAATCATCTCTTCTACAAGGAAAATTATGCCCATCTGAAGGGCCAGAAGGAGGACACAGCAAACTACATGCCTGTCAATGTGACCACAGTGCCAGGGGAGGTCATGGAGCAGATCATCTCATCACAACCAGGTCATCAGTCCCAGTTAGCACGGGTTTGTAAAAGGTGGGCCCTGCTTGTCTAACCTGATCTCCTTCTATGACAAGGTGAGCCACTTAGTGAATGACTGAAAGGCTGTGGATGTTGTCTACTTACAGCTCTTGCTACCATTTCTCACAGCATTCTCTTGGAGAAACTGGGTACTAATGGCTTGGACAGGTGTACTCTTCATGGGTAAAACACTGGCTGGCTGGATGGATGGATCCCAAGGCGTGGTGCCGAACACAGTTAAATCCAGCTGGTGGCTGGTCACAAGTGGTGTTCTCTAGGGCTCAGGACTATTTAATATCTTTATCAATCATTCAGATGAGGGGATCAAGCGCACCCTCCATCAGTTTGCAGATGACACCAAGTTGGGCAGGAGTGTTGACCTGCTTAAGGGCAGGACAGTTCTGCAGAGGGATCTGGACAGGCTGGATCAATGGGTGAAGGCCAATATTATGAGGCTCAACAAGGCAAAATGCCAGGTCCTGCACTTGGTCCACAACAACCCCATGCAATGCTACAGGCTTATATCAGCACCAATGTAGCCAGCAGGACCAGGGCAGTGATCATCCCTCTGTACTCACACTGCTGAGGCTGCACCTCAAATCCTGTGTTCAGTTTTGGGCCTCTCACTATAAGAGGGATCCTGAGTTGCTGGAGCAGGTCCAGAGAAGGGCAGTGGAGCTGGGGAAGGGTCTGGAGAACAAGACCTATGAGAAGCTGAGGAAACTGGGGTTGTATAGTCTGGAGAAAAGGAGGCTGCAGGGAAACCTTATTACACTTTACAACTACCTGAAAGGAGCTAGTAGTGAGATGGGCATTAATCTCTTCTCCCAAGTATCAAGGGATAGTATGAGATTGCTTAGGCAACTACAGGTGGAAGAATATCTGTTAGCTAAATGGGATGTCCATCATGATCAGAATCTCTCTATCACAGAGAGCAGGATTAGGCTGGCAGCCAAAAAAGACTTTAATTCCCCAGACTAGGCATGGACCAGTGTTGATTTCTGGCACATACTGTTGCACCTACTGAATACAACATGCAACACGTACCACAAATACAGCTGACTAGCTTTTCCTTTGAAATCTGCCTGCTTTGCTCCTCAGGCAACATAGAAGGGAGAGTGTCTGCAAAGAAGCAGAAAATTTCCTTTTCAAAAGGGAGGTATGTTTCCACCTTTGATCCAAATTTTCCCTTGAATGGATGTATCAATGATGAGAGTATTACAGAGAGGAAGCATTAGTATGGTGTGCAGCATCAGCCTACCCCAGACACATGACCACAAGGGCTAAAGCAGCTTTCACAATTAGCAAGTCCTACACAGCTTCCTTGCACCACCCTCTCACTTGTGCATGAGTACAACTATGCAGAAGAACTCAGTGATAGTGCCATGGAAAACATTACTCTGAATTGCTTAACTTCCAAATTCTTCAAGTCTGATTCAGAAACTGAACTGTGTGCAAGGTTATTATGCATCATGTATGAACACAGTTGTCTTGAGTCTTCACCCACCCAGGTCCTACATGTACGGTACTGAAGTAAAACCTGTGCAATACAAGGTAAATACCAAGAATC
Source organism: Melopsittacus undulatus (assembly GCF_012275295.1). Classification (NCBI taxonomy): domain Eukaryota; kingdom Metazoa; phylum Chordata; class Aves; order Psittaciformes; family Psittaculidae; genus Melopsittacus; species Melopsittacus undulatus. The sequence continues at coordinate 69,802,050 of NC_047533.1, forward strand.
CCTCTGTGGCGTGGAGGTATGATAGAGCATCAGAATCTTGATTACCACTGGAAATAACAGTAGCACAACTATCTCCTCCACAGCAATGCCCACTGATATCTGCACATTCCTGAATTTAGTCCTGAGCAAGGACAAACAGCCTTCAAAAGACAGACTTTTTAAAACTAAGCATTTAGAGGAGCTATTCGCACCCTGCCTTGGCAGAAGGCCAGTCACTATAGTCATTACTCTGGGAGAGCTCTCACTGATGGAACTGGTTCACAGTGTGCAACTTATGAGTCATGCTACAAAAACTTGGCTCCTGTAGTTGTTTCCCATCTAATTAAAATTCACTCAAACATCCCACAATCTGGCTTTTACCATAACAATGTCGGTATCCGTGTCTGCTGCCAAAAGACTGTTCAGCACCACAAACTGGCTCTCGAGGTACCACATACACATGATGCTGAAAGAGACATGCAAAATGGTCTATTTTGTTGCCTCTCTCCTCATAGGACCCAGTTACAGGCAGCCAGAAATGAAGCTCCTACCTTTTTTTTTGTTCTTTTCAAAGAATCGATGGAAGCAGTAGTACTACAGTGTAAAACAAACACATATGCAAAAAGTAAACTGTGTCCACATGTTTTAGGCTAGCCTAAAAGATTTTTTAACACAGTTTGCCTTCACTTTTTCCTCCCACAGGAGGAGAAAACCCCTTCCGTTGCCTTTTAGTTTTTAGTGGCTGTTTTGAAGCAATGTTAAGATCGTTTATTTTAATTGGTTTTATTTCTGCTCAAACTCAGTTGAGAAACTCCTCAATTGCTACTTCTCTTTTTCATAATGTAGTCCAAAAATACCAGTGAAGATTTGGTGACCTGAGCAACTCTTCAGCATACAGGAATGAGACGAAAAAAGATCCCCTGGGTTTGTCTCTTTATGCAGCCTTGTGGATCAAGCCACAAGGAGAGACAGTGTCACTGCCACGTAAGATTGTCAGATGGCTGCTAAAATGAAGTTAGACTTAAAAGTTTCTTCAGCGTAGACTAAGTACATAAAGAGATTAAATATGATTGTCTTGGCCTTTGGAGAAAACCAAAATGCAGTCAGCAGCAGCAGCAATACAGAAAAAGTAAAAACATTCCTTTTCAGAATAAATATCTAAACCATTTTTTTATCTACAATCAAAATACAAAAGACTTAAAAGAACAAAAAAATACATTTAACTCCCAAATGAACAGATTTCCTTTACATGTGATCACTGAGTCAGCCTTGCCTTTAAAAACAGACTAGCGTTGTGCTAATTTAACGTTCTGTATTATCAGAGAACTTAACTACTGGAGGAATTAAAATCCCAACCCATGAACAATTCCTGCTTCATGTTAAGAACAGAACAAAATAAAAACTACAATACAAAACATAAACCCCTCCCCTCCAAAACCAAAACCATGGGGACGTGCATACCTGAACACAGAAAGCAACCTAGAGAACAGAAGCTGGTAGTTACACCTTATGCTACGTGCCCACAATTATGCTTCCAGTCCTTCCATGTGCAAGCAGTAGCTGAAGGTTCTTCAGGCTGGCTGAAGCCACTGACACTGGTCACGCTTTGTTTAGAGGAGCTTAGAAACACACCTGGCTGAGGGGAGGGGAAAACTACCTTTTATGGCTTCTCTACTGAAATGTAAGACTTAAGAGAGCTAACTGAATCATTTAAGCATGGCTGGAAGCTGCTTATAATACTGATATATCTTGTGAGTGCTGTGAATTGCAGACACATGAACACCATTAGTGACTCTCATGTCTGAGATACTACTGGCTGATACTCGTGTATGTTCTGCCAGCAAGAAGACACAACCTGGAGAGGAGAAGTAGTGACTTTTCTGCTAGGCTATAAACGCTGTTCTTCAGATCTTTAAAAACACAGAGGCAATTGACTCTTCCATTATTAGCAAGTATCTCCTTCTGCAGCATAATCATTTCTCATAATCTGTGATGCCCAAATTAGGCTACTAATTTAATTGTGTTAGCCACTGCTATATTTCATCCATAGTTTTGGGCACAGATGCCTTCACTCTGGACCCCTGATTATTACCATTCAAGATAGCCTTGAAATGGTCACACTGTGACCACTTACATGGAACTTTAAGAGAAACTATGTCAGCAAGCAAAATATTTAGGAATTGTGTTTTGCTACTGGGAACATGGAACTTTGCAAGGTCCATGTAAGACTAGCACACACTTTCATCAGGATTTCAGAGACAGTGTTCCATTTTCCATCACTGTCCATTAATCATTACGGGCCATAAAAATCACAGCCCATATAGAATAAGAGCACAAAGTCTAGTGAGCAGATTACTAAAATTTACTGTGCAGTTTCACAGCAGATCAGGTATAAGTACACAGAAGTTAAACTTCAGTCTGCTGGGTTTCAGTGCAAAACCGGTCAGCTTCCTCCTTTATCTACCACAAAGCATTTCTAGACCTGCTTTCTATACCTCTGTGAATAACCTATACCAGGAAGGAGTCACAATCAGCTTAATTTATAAATTCTCTGTACAATAAAGTTTAGGAAGACTTCTCTCAAAAGGAGAAAGGTATTTCTTATGTGGATCCCAGCTTCTCAAGATAAAATGTGAAAACATTATCATCAGCAACCAGTGAGCTAGACAGATAGCAAAGCTCTCAGGTGAAGTGACAGCTTTTGGATGCAAGATTTGCATTTTCCTCTTAAATCTCAAACTGGCACAGATTTATAAAAAGCAAAGCACAGTTCTATTGTGTATCCTATTTGTAGGGCTTCCCTTCCCCAGCTACAGGCTTTGGGCCTTCATCCACTTTTGTGCATTTAGAACTTTCTTCTACATTCATAAATAATTCTACACACGAGTTTTAAAAATAAGGAAATACCACTTCATGAAAAGTACAATATAATCAGTTGTGGCTACAAAGACAGAACAAATTTGGGTCTGCCTGAAGAAAGACCTGGTTCATTAGTAAAACCTTTAAGGCTTTAAGGTTCATTAGAAAAGCTACCTTAAGACTTCCTGCAAATAGTTAAGAGCTGTTCTAGATTACAGTACTAAAGAAGCGTGTTTTAGTAAAGTACTTTTTGAGATACTTGTTTTGTTGGGTTTGTTTTAATCCAGTTTCTACATAGTCACTGAAAATACTGGCGAAAAGAAGGAAAATCACAAAGATGAAATTTAACCAAGTTAAGATCTTATACCTACTTTTCAGAAAATTGCTTTCTAAAATGTGCTCCATTTTGCAAAATACACTAGTGCTTTATTCCTCCCTACAAACAGTGACAAGCTATTTCCTTTATTATTTCTACAGATAATAGTAATAATTTGCATTTGAATGATGGGGAAAAACAAGACAGATTGAGTATTTTTTCTAGAGTCTTCCACGAGGCAGAAGACAGTAACACAGAGAACTACATTTCAACAATGTAGTAGTGCCATGGAACACTTAACCAACTTTTACTTGAAGCCAGAACTATAATATGCACTGAGATTTAAACCTATTTCTGTGTCACTATTTCTGTAACAACTCCAGTTCACAAACTGCAAATGTAATACTCAGATCAACAGAGGCAGGCTGAGTGAGCTGCCTTGCACACTGCAGTTAAAATTAAGCACTAACGTGAACTTTTCCTCTCCTCAACTCTCCAGAGTTTAGTGTCATCCAGAACAGAAACTAAATCCCATAAGGGCTTCAGAGCTTCAGTACTAGATACAAAACAAAACCCCACAAACATTCAGTACAGAATGCCATGCTCTCAAAGTAATGGATACAGACATCTAGCAATTTATACTGTGCAACTATTGACTACAGTAGAATGAAAGGTGAACCTTGAGAATATTTAAATGTGTTTTGAAACACCACAGTGATACAGGTATAAAGTAGCTGGAGACATGGAATCTGCACAGACAAAATGACTGAGCAAGGGTGAAGTGCTAACATGAATGTCAGGGGCAGGCAAAAAAGGCAAAAGCAAACTACAGGCTTGTTAAGACTAGAGGGAATAAAAACAAACCTAAAAAGTGCTTGACCGCAGTGCTAAAGTACTAACAACTGAATGGCTTCCACTTCACCTAGGCACCTCAAGCTAAAACAGTCTTAAACAGAGAGTATCTTCAGGCATTACAGATTCTGCATCCACTGTGGAAATGACTTTTCATTCTGTAAGTTTAAACACTCTAAACTGCCTGTTGTGAAAAGAGATACTCTCCAGTCATATAGCACCAGCCTGACAACTTGTTACTACCGCCAACCCACAACTGAAGAGCTCATTGATAGCAAATTCCACAAATCCACTTATCTGGACTTAAAGAACAAAGTAAGTCTATTTCAACCATCTGGTACAGTAAATTTTCCAGCTTTAGCAAAATTAGTCGTCTTCTTGTTCCAGCTGATAGTGCTGACCAACCCTTCTGGAGTAAGGCTTCAGTGCTAACATGATATACCTGCAAGTATAACCAGAGAATGTGCTTCCTCCCCAGATACTGCAGACACTTGATCAAAATTATATATGGATAACAAAGTCCAGACCGCTTCTTTAAAATCATTTTAGCCAAACAGCTTTTGAGAAGAATTAAGAGGGAACTGCAGAAAGGTCACAAACAATTGCAACTCTCTCCTTAGATATGCAGTATGCATTGAAATGTAGAACCATAGAATGGTTTGTGTTGGAAAGGACCTTAAGACCATCTAGTTCCAACCCCCTGCCATAGGCAGGGATGCTTCACACCAGACCATGTCGCCTAAGGCTCTGCCAAACCTGGCCTTGAACATTGCTAAGGATGGAGCATTTACCGCTTCTTTGGGCAACCAAAGTGCCCAAAAAGTGCCTCACCACCCTCACATCTCTACCTCTTCTAATTGTGAAGAAACCTCCACCAGCTTTTCACTCAGTTCACTGGCAAATGTGCAGAGAATATCTAAACCATAATGAATTTAAAGGGAAAACACTGGGATTATATATGCATGCATACACAAACACACATTCTTTCCCCCCTTACACCACTGTTTTCACAGCATAGCAGCTGTATGCAGTAACATCCAATCTTACATAAAGAAAGGGCTGGCTAGTAAGAATTTAAATATGCAAGACCTTGATCTCAGGGAAATGAATCTATAAAAACTAAAGCAAAAACTAAAAACAGAAGGAGCAACTGCAAAGCTAAATTATTTCAGTGCCACAAACTTCCTGCCTATGACATTAAGCGGTCCTTCAAGAAATACATTTATTTAGGGCATTTGAAGCATCCCTGGTGTAAACGTAGTTTTGGTCATGCTGAGATATTGCTTTCCTACTTTTCCCATTGTTTTACAATAAAATAAATGCTTTTCCCTAGTCAGCAATTTTTGGTATAGATTTAAAATAAGATAACACCACTCCTAACACTGGAGTTTCCATCCTAAAAGCATCTGATTGCAGTATTCACAAATGTGTCAATGCTGCAACAAAATATAAGATCCCACAACTCCAGTGATTTATTTATAAGACTGAATTCAGAAAGAGAGCTCCTGAGAAGAGCTGTTTTACAGCTTCAGGTGTAAGCAAAATGTGTTTTAAGAAGCCACCACCCACCATGTGCAGTTTTAGCAACTCATTTTTTAAGATTAAGAGACATGTTTATTTTTGTCCACTTAGTATCTTTGATAAGATTATGAAAATCAGCATCTTGGCTGCAAGTAGTGCCTCGCTTCATGTGTAATCGCTTTGCCAAAAAGCAAAACAAGAATGTGTTAATGAGGCCTGTGTTTTCAGTAGCTGTGTATGCACAGGAATATTTGAATACACTAAAAGGCTGAAGCAGAAGCACTGAAATATTTCAGCAGCCCCTGAAGCATTCACAGCTTGAGATGTCAAGCGAATGAAACTAAAAGAGGGAAATCAATGGTCACAGACCTTGTTGAGCATTCTGATACAGAAAACACATACGCTTTGGAGTTGTCAGGGCACAGACACAGGCAAGGGAGGTACCAGAATATCTGTGACACTTGAGTCTCATTGCAAAAATAGCTGAGCCTTCATACATTCCTGAGTTGAGCTTTTCCTCTAGATCACAGTATTTTAGGCAAATTTGGCTCCACAGATCACTTGCAAAAAACACATCAAGACATCATCAAGAACACATCAAAAACAAAATCACATCAACACATCATCAAGAGATTTAAGAAAGAAATACCACCAACTAAATAATGAGATAAAAAGTCTTACAACACTTTCAACATCCTTGTGTAGCACTGTTTTCCATTATCTTTGGTTGTGCAACCCCTGTTGTTCTATTTCACCTGCTCCTTCCACCTTTTTGTACCACAAACTGTTCTTAAGATTTCTACTCTGCTTTTGCCAAATAAATCACCAAGTAAGCCTCCAAATCTTCATTCATAAGACCAAAGGAGTTTTCTAATCAAGTGCTTTATTACTTGATTTCTACCCATCCAAAATTCAGGATGAAAAAGTGAAGAATGGAGGCTTCTCTTTTTCTTACTGTTTCTGGGGGCGGGGGTTCCCCCTGTTCTTTACCATACTCACTTAATGGTTCCATAAAAGAACCATTCAGTTGCACCTTGTCTCCCTCAGCATTTTCTCTGTCATTGAACACCACAGAGTTCAGTCCATGAAGTAGTTAAAAAAACATTATGAAAAGCATATGACGTACACATTACAGTCAGTGGATGTTCATAGACAAAGTGGAAGTTCATGGCTTCATATAGGCACACTGATACACTGTACCTTCACAGTAACACCTGGCAGTATATTTCAGTGTTCATGTACACACGGACTCACACACAATTTAAGTTTAATTTATAAATGTTTAGTGAAGAGAACTGATCACATCAAAACTTGCAACAGATTGACTTTCCATCACAAACACAGACGTTTAGAGGCAGTTCTTCTCAAGGTAGAGACCTACAAAAGGATAGCAAGCACTCAGAAAAGCACTGTAACTTTACGTAAAGCTCATATTGGTCAAGTGCCTACTTAAACATTCCTTGGTGTGTCCCTTACGAACACTGCAACCACAACTTACAGATGTTTTAAACCTGACTATTGCAAGAAAAAGTGTAATCTCAACACAGGAAGGAAGCTGCAGATTTAGAAACCTGTATTTTTATTACAGGTTCTAACTTGAAGCTCAAAATGGAAAGTGACAATCAATAAAGTCAAGATTTAATGCCAGAAATAAGGCATCCAAGCTAGTAATTACCTGTGTTAAGTATAACCAGTATACAATTTCACTTGGTAGCATAACAACACAGATATTATGGCACATTCTATTTTATTGCTGTGATCATATTTTGAGAACAGCTTTATAAAAATAATGGAACAAAGTAACCTAGCACTCTCTCGACTTCTATATCCATGCAGTCTCTGTAGCAGAATTAACATCTTTCTGAAATGCAATCTCATCCCAGAATTCAAAAATCAAGTTGTATTATCACCAGCAACAAACCTCAATAAACAAAATTGTTTCTTTAGTTATATTTTTCCCCGCAAACAACATTCTCTGTGCAACTGACTCCTTATAACATAAGGAACCAGGCCAGCATTTTTACTGCTGATGCACGTAAGAAAATCAGACAAAAAGTTCGGAATCTAACTGAAAAGCAGCAGAGAGATATTACTGCCCCCCCCCAACAGCATTCTTCATTAACATGCCTTATTCAAAACTAATATTAACCAAATTACTTTCACCAACTTCAAACATGCTCAGCAAGTTATGAACCCCAAATCTCTCTTTGAACAATCTAATTGGTGAACCACTAAGAACAGTTCTTTTAAGTACTGAAAGGTGAGATAAGCTCCAAACAGACATGATTTTAAATGCAACCTCTTTCAAATTCCTATTTAGTGTACTTCATTTGAAGAAATAACTAATCGCACCTGCCTAAAACAATGAAATGCTTCTCATCCTGCTGGCCGCATCAGGACACCAGAGTGCTCCAAAGCACTTCCAGGACAAAAGCACTGTATGCCTAGTTGACCCAAGGTAACAAGGTTGGTCATAAGTGCTTATCAAATATTACCACAAAACTACATCTTGCAGCTGCTCAACCCAGCCATTCTTCACGTGAAAGCTTCAACTGACGGCTGTGATTCTATGATTCTGTTAGATTGGCTTCACTGCTCTTCATGGCTGCATCAAAAGAGTAAAGGCTCCCTTGCTCTCCTGAGCATCCTCCTTTTATTGTTATTACGCATGGCTATGTAACACTGGTAAAACCAGACAGATGTCATAGAGATTTCTGAACCGAACTGGCTGGATGGCCATACACAAAGAGTTGTAGTCAATGGCTCAATGTCCAGCTGGAGTGGTGTCCCTCAGGGGTCTGTGTTGGGACCGGTCTTGTTCAACGTCTTTGTCTTTGATATGGACAGTGGGATTGAGTGTGCCCTCAGCAAGTTTGCCAATGACACGAAGCTGTGTGGTTTGGTTGATACACTGGAGGGAAGGAATGCCATCCAGAGGGACCTTGACACACTCATGACACATGCCAACCTCATGAAGTTTAACCATGTCAAGTGCAAGATCCTACACCTGGGTCGGAGCAATCCCAGGCACAGCTACAGGTTGGGCAGAGAAGAGATTCAGGTCAGCCTTGTGGAGAAGGATTTGGGGGTGTTGGTTGATGAGAAAATGAACATGAGCCAGCTTCAGTGTGTGCTTACAGCCCAGAAAGCAACTGTATCCTGGGCTGCATCAAAAGGAGCGTGACCAGCAGGTCAAAGGAGGTGATCCTGCCCCTCTACTCTGCTCTCATGAGACCTCACTTGGAGCATTGTGTGCAGTTCTGGTGTCCTCAACATAAAAAGGACATGGAACTATTGGAACAAGTCCAGAGGAGGCCACGAGGATGATCAGGGACTGGAGCACCTCCTGTATGGAGACAGGCTGAGAAAGTTGGGGCTGTTCAGCCTGGAGAAGAGAAGGCTGCATGGAGACCTCATAGCAGCCTTCCAGTATCTGAAGGGGGCCCACAGGGATGCTGGGGAGGGACTATTCATTAGGGAGTGTAGTGATAGGACAAGGGGTAATGGGTTGAAACTTAAACAGCAGAGGTTTAGATTGGACATATGGAGGAAGTTCTTTACTGTGAGGGTGCTGAGGCACTGGAATGGGTTGCCCAGGGAGGTAGTGAATGCTCCATCCCTGGCAGTGTTCAAGGCCAGGTTGTACTGAGCCTTGGGTGACATGGTTTAGTGTGAGGTGTCCCTGCCCATGGCAGGGGGGTTGGAACTAGATGATCTTAAAGTCCTTTCCAACCGTAAGTATTCTATGATTCTATGAAATATGATTTCAGAACCCCATCACATAAACAGTGTTGTCCACAGGTATTAACCAAAGGTGCCGAAATCCCTACGATCTTTGCTTCCACTACTAAGCATCTGAAAAAGTGAGTTTAATTATGGGGGAACAACATCCATATGGATATTCAGGGATGTGTTTTGATACTGGGGGAGAGGAAACTGGGAAGATTTTTAGAAATGAGGCCTAAAATGAAAACACATTCTGTTTCAGATCCTATTTGATCTGAAAACATTTTTTTCTATTGCAGTGCCTCTTAGAGATTAATGATCAGCCCTAAACAATCAAATCCAACTAACAATATTTACAGAGTAATCCAAATGCATGACAGCATTTCTCCACCAGGATGCTGAATTACTTAAACATCACATGACTTATTCCGTTCAATAAATGTACAATAAACAAAATGTGTAATGCGATGGTGCTGAAAACAAGTACATTCACTCCTAGAATACAGCACTCTGCAAGGATGCTGCAAAGGTGTGTCCCTCCCCTGAATTATGCAGCAGGTAAATCAGTGTTTCCCAAAGCTTTTAATTCATGTCACAGAATCAGAATCATAAATCAACTATGTTGGAAAAGATAATCAAGTCCGATCATTCCCCCAGCACTGACAAAGCCACCACTAGATTGTATCACTGAGGGCCTCATGTATATGCTTTGCGAACTGGCCAGGGACAGTGATTCCATCCTGGGCAGCCTGTTTCAATGCCTCAACAACCTCCCAGTGAAAAAACTGTTTCCAATATCCAACCTAAATCTCCCCTGGTGCAGCTTCAGGCTGTTTCCTCTTTTTCTGTCACTCATTACTTGGGCGAAGAGACCGACCTCACCTCACTACAACATCCTGTCAGGTAGTTGAAGAAAGCAATAAGGTCCCTCCTGAGCCTTCTCTTCTCCAGACTAAAACCCCCAGGTCCCTCTGCTGTTTCCTATCACACTTGTGTTCCAGGCCCTTCTGCAGCTCCATTGCCCTTCTCTGGACACATTCCAGCACCTCAATGTCTGTCCTGTAGTGTGGGGCCCAAAACTGAACACAGTACTCAAGGTGTGGTCTCACCAATGCTCTGTACAGAGGGATGATCACTGCCCTGGCCCTGCAGCCTCACTGGTGCTGATACACACCAGGATGTCGTTGGCAAGCTTCTAGGCACCAGTGCCTTTGCACAGCTGCTCTTGTCTTCGTTTCCATTCCCATTTCTCACCCTAAGGAAGAGAAGGTAGTTTGCTGCAATTACAACTGGTTTAATTTTCACAACCAAGAGGAATGGAAAGAATCCAATCTCCCCAGTCCACCTTCCTCCCAACAACCTCTGAACTGACTTCTGACTGACCCCTAATCCCACAGTACCAGGTGTCAGAACATTTCATATGAGAGAGATCAATATCAGCAACTTTCTGTCTTCCAGATCTCTGGAATACCTCCGCTGGAACCTGCCTTGCAAAAGAAAAGATTCTTTTAAACCAGAAACTTCCTGTGTTGCACTTTTTACTAACCACTATTTTCCCAAAAAGGTAACAGAACCAGCAAATGTATGACCCAGTGTGCCCTGAAGGTCCCAAGTTGAGGTATGAAACATGCTTAGTGAGCAGGTAAATTGCTGAGCACAGGTTACATGCTGTCATTTCACTAAAGTGGTATCATTTCTTTTTAGTCATTTTTTAGACTTGACTTCAGCTAACAAAGAGAGGGGAAAAACCCTTCTGGATTGCCTCAGGGATGATACACTTTGAAACTCAAGTAATTCAGCTACTAAATACTGGAAGTTCATAGCTTCTGTTAAAAAGCCCTATTACAGGAGGCACTCTGACATGAGTTACCTATTCTGATGATCTTCTTAACTAAATCATGTATATTTCAAGAGAGCTATAAAAAAAACCAACACTATACAGTTTCACAAATGAAATAACTGAAGAGTGTATGCAGCTGTATACACATGCATGTGCATATTGTTTCTCCAGCCATACTGGCAGGGATTGCCCCTTCACATTTTCGATTAGCACTCTACTCATTCACAAGCCACTACAGAAAAATGACACATTTCCTATGAAGTATTGCAGTCTGGTACATCTCTGTAAGGATAACCCCAAATCCACAAAACTGATCTTACCAAGGAACTCTGGTTCAACATAGGCTTTCACTTTAGAGCATGTCACACAATAAAAGGACTTCCTGGATTTCAGAGGGTGGAGACAGAGATTAAACAGCTAAGTGGCTAATTGTCAGCTATAAGTTATGAACAGTAACTCTTCTATTTATACCTAGAAGCATTAGTACAGAAGATGAGACTGTTTTATTTCATGCCATACAACATATTGTTATTACTAGAAAATAAATCTTAACTGCTACATATTAATTTTAAACCATTACAGTGAAAAATAATCATGTACAGTTGACTTGCAGTAAGTACTTTAATCCAAAATTTATCACCTATGAAATTCTCCTTCCAAAATAATAACTAACTCAAACAGTGATGTCCATTTTCATTTATAAAGTAGTAAGACTAACATTAACCTGGAATAAACCATACTTCTCAGTAATTTGCTTATGGTAAATTAAGATAATCCAACAGAAATTAAAAACCCCATAAGGCCTAGCCAACTATAATATGCAGTCAGAATGGCACTTGAGGTCCACAGCATTATGTCCTACCACCACTGATCTTCTCACATAGTTCAGAAATCATATGCATTTTGCTGTCAAGTGAGCCAATCATTTCTTGGATAAGTGAAATATTAGAATTTACCTTTATACCAGAGGCTCTTCCCATCCCTCCTTTGAACAATTGTTATTATACTGACATAATCAGTTCTAATACTTATGAAGTCTCAGTTAATTTTTAAAATATTTATTTCTTGTTTGGATAAAAATGCAGCAGTTTGCATATATTTAAAGGAGCTACCAAGGACCTCTGATGAAATGCAAACAAATTCACAACTGTGAACAAATGATACAATTCAACTGTAGGTGAACTGCTGTGGCTCTGAATCTCATCTAACCTCCTTTTCTTAGTTCACTTCTAATAAGTTTTTTAATCTATTTTGGCTACTAACGGAATGAATAATATTCTGCTCTGCTTTCAGTTAAGGAACCCTTGATCCAAAAGGACAGAAACACTACATAACTTGTTGAAGTGAGTAATTACATTTTATTCCTCCCCCAGAATAATGAATCCCAGAATAAATTGGTCCCAAGCTGAAGTTCTCCCACTGTACAAAATACAAGGCCACCTGAACTCTCCTATGTACTTCTGAACTTTCACTTATACAACTTCCCAAAGTAACATGTAACCAAGCAACCTTTGCTCACATTCCTATTAAAGGCTCTTGTATACACATCCTGCTATAAATAAGGTCTTATTTTTTACAAAGTAGTCTTTGTAAACGACTGATTGACTCTCTGGGCTCATTAACCACATCTAAACAGCAGCATTAAAACACGTACCTCTTCCAAGGCCACAAAATGATTTTTCATCAACTATTTTGCAATGTAGTAACCTCCAGCACTTTTCAGTTACTGTTTCAGCTATCATTTTGGAGGCTCACAGTTTCCCTCCACCGAGCCAACCATCATTTCTGGAAGTGGAAGCAGCAAGTGGACACTAAAGAGCTGCCTGCATGCCAAAACATGCCTGAAACTCATTCCTATGCACAACTGGGCACACATTGCTGGGTACTGCCTGAAGACCATCCAGCTGAATTTATAAAAACAGCATTCCTATTGTACGCAGCAGCTCAGATATAATGGATGGAATCAACCACATAAGTTCTAGACTTAATTTTATTTAAATAAAGGAAAAACTCTAATTATAAAAACATGTCCAAAGTTTTCCACTTAATCTAGCAACCCTCATGTAAAAACGTTTTCCATAACCCACTAATCCCATTTGCATCAATCACTATTTGCCTTAGTAACAAAATTAACACTTCTAATTCATGAAGCCAAATGATCTGTGGTTTGATTATACAACTGATTTACTCTCAAGCACGTACATAACTAGCCATTACTACACAATTCATTTTCTTCTTCATTCTCAACCTACCAGGAGTCTTCCAAAAGCTGTGAAGTTTGGGCACCTGTGGCACTCAACCAGTGTTTTAACACCTGAAACACAAGCTGACCTTTAGGTCCCACAGCAAATGATATAGCTGCACAAAAAAATAATTAATGTGGGTTTACACAATGCAACATCATCAAATGAAACAAATGAGTATTTAAAACTCAATTGAATGTAATTATGTAAGTAGTTTATCTGGACAGCATTTTGTTAATGACCCCACTTGACATGTTTATGGCTATTTTAAATACAAACAAGCTTAGACAAAACACATGGTAGTTATTGTTTGCTTTGCTTTGACATTGTTGAGCAACTGGAAGTTTATCAGGTTTCTACAGCCAATTAACTGTCCATCCTAACTTAGCAGGAAGTGAGATCAATGGGTCAAATCCTCAAATAGCTTTAAGATCTTCACTTAAGGCTTTTCTTGCCACTACCAAAGCCAGCTCTGGTAACTCCCCATGAAAAACAAAACCAACAACTAAAAAAAATAATAATAAAAAAAACTTTTACGGAGATTTTCCTCTGCATTTGCACTCCAGCTTTTTCAGTGCAGAAGAAACATGGGCCACCAGGACAACCTAAGCTCTTCTGATACAGGAATCCATCAACAGATCCAAAAAGAAACAGCAACAGCCTATCTAAATTCACTCTGTCATGTACAAAAGCTGGAGGAGAGTACTACTAAAGAAACCACTTTGCCCAACACCACCACAGCTGGGACTGCTCTCTGTTGGTCTCTGCCTCAGCGCAAGCAACAAGTGACGGCTTTATGAGCTTTATTTTTGCTTTGTTCAACTCCACAGGGACAAGAGCCATCACTATATATAACACATTAGTCTAGCCCAGGAAAGCAAAGCAGGAACTAAGGTTTGTTTGTTTTAAAAGGAACACACTGTACCAACTTATCAGTAAACACACACCAGACCACAGAGTCATTATCGCATTTTTTCACAGTTTTCATTAAAGATTACAATGAATTAGAGCCACATATATATTTAAAAAAAAAAACAACATTATGACTAATTTTCTACTTTTTTTTCTTTTTTTCAATTAGGTATCCAAGTATTACAAAAAAAAAGGCAGAAAGCTCCACAGGATAAAGTAAATGGAGATTTTCTACCTAATGACAAAACACACCTCGCAGTTACACAGGAACTAAATACAGTCTCACACTGAATACTTCTGCTTTCTCCAGATCCTGCATAGCACTTCAGGTAAACTAATACCCTACAACCGCTTCCTATTTTCTAGGTGTATTTCTGAACCACTACAGCACTATGTCAGATACAATCACACATCTACCACATAGCTACATTAACCCACATCATGAAGCATCCTGAAAGGATGCACAGAAGGACACTGAAACTACAGATCAGGTGCTGCACAGACAGAGTCATGTAAAGCCACTGTTCCGTGGTTAAACTGGTATAAAATTAACAGACGTGCTCCCCCACCCTTATGCATTTGTCCAGTGCAATAATGTGAAATATCAACCATATCCCACAGAAGATTCTAAATCTTCCACTTCTAAATTACTTCAATGAACACGTGAAATTTAAACATGCCCCATCTTTTTCATATCCCATTTTCCATCCCCCTTCACTTTTATTTTCTTATCCTTGTTTTTATCTTCTTCACTAGTTAACTACTTGAAAAACATCAGTTTCCAATTTCTCTCAACAAAAAGAATTCCAGCCTACAGCCTGACTGTTTAATGGGCTGGATACTGTATCAATAGCACTTCTATTTAAAGATACATTTCTAATTGTCCACTCAAATCTCAACTTAACATATGCACAGTTAGGGGCCATGTGTCAGCATTTCAGCTTATAGATCAAATCAGACAGTTCAAAGGGTTTAATGGGATGCAGAAGGGATTCCGGACTGAACAAACCAGTCCATTCATAATTAACAGTAACTTTTTTTTCTTTATCCCTTTTCCAATGGTTCTAAAAATATTAAGTAAAATTTGAGTCTTAACAGATCAAAATGTGCATTCTGATGGCAATTAAACACTGCATATCCATGTGTTTCAAAGCTTCCAATCGACTACTTATTTGTGAACTGAAGTTTCAGCACATCTGAGCGCACTCAGATGCTCACAAAACAGCTACATTTGGCTGCTCTAACTTTGGCCTCAGCAGCCCCACACCTTTTCTGACAATTCCATGGTACAAACTATCACCTACACTAATTTTTGGAACTTATACTCCACAGGCTTTCAGAAACCCTCCTGATAACCAATTAATGTTGACAAGCTCCTCTCAATCTGGG
Source organism: Melopsittacus undulatus (assembly GCF_012275295.1). Taxonomy (NCBI): domain Eukaryota; kingdom Metazoa; phylum Chordata; class Aves; order Psittaciformes; family Psittaculidae; genus Melopsittacus; species Melopsittacus undulatus. The sequence continues at coordinate 69,817,687 of NC_047533.1, forward strand.
AGATGGGGGTTAGAATCTAAACCACAGAAACGAAGGGTGTCTTACTGGCATCTCCTCCTGAGTGATGCACAGAAAGTCTTCACTGCAAAACATTAAAAGGAATTTGAAGTCAAGAGCTGGAGAAAAAAAACAAACATCACACAAAGGAGAACCTGGAAAAAAAAATCTAGTGAAGATTCAAAGGAAAAGTACCAGGAGAAAAATACTGTCAAAAGCAAGCATTTCAAATCTGGACTCAGTGAAGACAACTCACGTATACAAAAGGACTGGGATGGTACCCAAGGATTCAGACTGGGCTGAAACACTGAGGAATTTTGTGCCCAAAAATCATTCCAGGAGATATCCAGAAAAAGTCTCTTGAAAAGTGAGTTATCCTTTGATCAGAAAAGCTTCTCTAACTCACATTTGCTTGGTGGTAAAATCCTTTGGCTCTTCAGGTAACTCTAGATATTAGTACATCAGTAAACAGCCAGTAAAGCAAATATGTTGAGAAGCATCTTCATTAAGGCTAGAGGAAAACAGCATTATGATCATACCCAGAAGGGAAAAAAACAAACACCCCACCTCTAATCAATAATTATTATTTTTTAAATTCCAAACTATGAAGAATATCTGGATAATTTTGCCAAGTTGATCAAGTTTTACCAAGTTTTCAGAGAGCTGGAAGGCCTTTTAACTTATTTTTTTAATGATCATACTATCTTGCCATTCAACCTGAACAGTTGTTAGTACTGAATGTGTGAGAGGTTGTAGGAGGATAAACATGCCTAAAAACTGTAAAGACGTAAATTTGATTTATTCCAAATAAAAAAGGCCTATTATAGTAGATAACCTGTCAAAAAAAACAAGCCTACAAAGCTAAATCAGTCATTCAGCTATAGCAAAGACCTTGGCAACTTTTAATTACTGGATTTCAGAATCACACAGTTCAATACTTCTACTGAAAATATAAAACTAATTACAGTCCTTTCAACATAAGAATTGAAGAACGTGTTACTCCTTTGCTCTGCTTCCTTAGGTTTGTTTTATATTTGGCTGGTGCTTCTTTATGACCTACAGACATAACTGGGTGTGTGTGTGTGTAGGTAACCACTTAGCTTTGAGTAAAGGGCAGACTAGGCATTATTCAGTTCTTCTTTAATATCCAGAAGAATTCATAGGAACTTCTCCTCCTAGTTTAAAAGAAGTCAAGAACTCGTTCTGGCAGGACAGAAAAGAAGAAAATCTCAGTAGTGTATTTTGTTCCTCCACTGTACATGAGAACTACAGTGTTTCCAATTCCCTTTCCTCCATCAGCAGTTCAGACAGATTCTGGTTAACAATTTGGGCAAAAGGTAACAAAGCTTCTCCGGGAAGTTTCTCAATCACCTGTTTTGCTCTAGGGAATCAGTTATGGGGTTTTTTGTTGCAGTTTTGATCCCATCCTGTCTCATCGTCCTCCCTCCCCCCTAAGGGGAACTCCCCTCTTCCTCTTCCAAATGGCAAGAGCTTGCTCAGCATGTCTCACTGAAATTATCAAAACTTTATTGCAGTCTTTAGACAACTTACTTGGAAAAAGATTCTACTTCACCGAATTATCCCAAAATAACCTTGTCTGCATTATCCATGTTACAATTTATGAGGTTGACAAGATACTCATCCAGAAATCTCCAGCTGCATTTACAAGTATCACATATACAGAATTATTTTAACCAAGCTCACTAGTCATTCCTTGAAATTATTCTATTACCCAGGGTTATTCTGTCATTGTGAAGGAAATAAGTGAGACCAAGGCTGCTCCTTTAACAGTGAAATGCCTTATGAAGAGTCTGCATACTAGAAACCCTAAAACCACACAAAAGGATTTACTGGGTAGGTAGCATCATTGAAGCCTTTTTTACATTACTGCTTTAAAACAAGTTAAATAGCAATGACATGTTTGCTTTTGGCAAAAAGACAAGATATAGTTCTTAATTTTGTCAGAAAGGGAAGAACAGCTAGGACAGACTACTCTGAAATAACTTAGTATTAACAGCTTGGCATTTCTTTATGAACAGTTACGCACAGAAATAATAGTTGAAGAACTTCCTCGGAAGATTTATACATCTGTACAGTAACTAATGATAGCTTACAGGCACACTTAACTATGGAACACTAGCCTGAATATTTAATGTGAAAATGACCTTAAGCTAAAGGACAGACTTCTCAATGAAAACTGAGGTGACAGTTCCTCCTTCTCAGTAAAGTAGGTTTTCAAGAGACTGTTGTTCTAATCTTTTACATGCACTTTTTACTGCCCATTCAAAAAACATCCTCTGATTCAGAGTCATCTTTTCGAAGAGTTCCTTCTGAAGAGATTGCATACATAAACATGTACTACGTAATTACAACAGAGAAATATCCTTTCCAATTACAGCCTGCTTCATAGTATAAATGTGTTCTTTGAGTAACTCTGTACTGCAAAAGGACATTTTCTACCCTTGAAGGCTGATTCCATGGTGTCATGGCAAAGCATCGTAAGGAAAGTCAAATAGCTAATATGCTTTCACAGCCTTCCAACACCACAAATAAAAAAACCTAAAAATGCTCTTGGTTCCATCCTCGCCTTCTCTATCTGCTCTTTTCTCCTACTGCATTTTCTTCATGTTCACAAGCCACCACTGTCTCATGTAGAACACAAAAGTGTAGGAAGAGGGGTGAAAAAACCTAGCAGGGCCACTGCTTACAAGAAACAAATGTTCCATATGAATGGAACTCCCTACGAGCATCTTCACCCTATAGGTGAACTTCCTTAGCAGCCAAATGAGCCTGTAAAAGCCTATATAAATATCCATCTCAGCCCTCTAAGAAGGCGTATGTTGTTAATGCTGTACCTATAAATGTCTTGAGGGAACAGTTGGGAAGAAAAGGGCTGTGCAGAGCAACTAAGGAGCTTAGCAGACAGAGATAATCCCTTCCAGGAACACACAAAGACATTGAGAAAGGTGAACAAGCATTATGAGATCTGTATTTCATGGAGAACATGCAGCATCTCTGTAGCAGTAGATCTGAAAACCAGGAACCATGGCAAGCATTCTGTGTCAGACTTTCATTAAGAGGAGCTCGATTTGGCAATCTCTGCACGACACCTTCTTCACTAACAGTAATTGCATTGCTTACAAATCTCACTGCAAACAAGAATTCATCATCCCAGGCAGAAGTACAGCTCATTTCTCTAACAGTATTTTGCAGCACTTAAGCTGCATGTTATTCCCTGACTCACAACAATTTCTGCCAGAAATAATATCATTTCAAGAATGTTGTAGATATTTTATGGTCACATGACCAAGCAGTAATTTTAAATAGTGTGCCAAATATGAACAAAATGAGGACTAAAAGCAAATCAGCTTTTCACCTTTTATCATCATGTTCCTTTCCTCCCAGTAAAAAACCCAAACCCTTAGTGTTTTCCATGTCAGTTACTCCTAGTTTTTTCCACTGAGTTTTTAATATTAATCAAAGCATTTCATCCTTTGAGTCTTAAGATGCTGAATATTGCTTTAGGCTATTTTTAGTCAACTAATGGCATAAAATTATTCCAGTTAAAGAATGTTTTACTATGGCATATGAAAATGAAGACCAAGAAGTAACACAGGTTAACACTGTACTCCATCAAAACCAGTAGTTCATTTCTGAAGGTAAAGACATTTTGATCACATGGATTTGAAACATCTTAAAACGGAAGCTTACATTCCCCTTCTGCATGTTGTTAAAACACAGATATGCTAATTCAAAATGTTTTGTACCACATCTCAGCCCTTTCACACCTTTGATACATTATATTGTAGTGGTGTTTCTAAGTGAAGCCTATGTTTGTGCCATATCAGCAGCAAGACAAAAATATGGTATCACTGAAGAAACCCCTGAACATGATTACACCTGAAGCTGCAGAAGCTGCAGTAGTCAGGCAAAGTACAAGCAAGGTCCCAAACACGCTTATCTTGCTTGTTATTCTGTCACACTCCACACAAGCATCTAAGATTTCCCAGCCTGTTTCCAGTGATACCTGCAAAGCATTTCCTCAAAAAGAAGAGGCAAGAAAGAGACCGAGAATTTCACACGACAAACTCATACCCAAACCCCATGTATTCACTGGAGGAGCAGCAAGACAAACATTACTTAGCACTGGGTGTAAAGGAGAATGAAAAGAAAGAGAATGGAAAAGAGTTTTGAACAGACTGTCTGAAAACTCTTTCCATAGCCCATTTACTACAATCAGCGAGTATGTTCTAATAGAACAAGTTCAAGTAATCTTTATTTGGCTTGACATTGCCTGGATGAGTGGCAATAACTCTATACTATGATTTTTTTATAGTCTTCCCAGGGCAATTCACTGGTTCCTGATTTAGCTCTTGATGTTCAAGGGGAACCATTGGAGAAGTACACAATAGTGAAAATACAACATGCTATTTCCTAAAAGAAACATTAGAAATCAAAAGTTAAAGGTAATACTTGGTTGTTTATTCTAATTTCTTTGGCAGAGGGCATTACCTCCCCATTTGTCCATGACACTGTACAATTGTATAAAAATACAACAGTTCCACAAGTTAAAGTTAATCCTTCTGAGACAACAACAGAAAAACAGAGTTCAGAGGAGGAATTATGGGTCATTATGACCCCATCAAACACAGCCCACCACAAGATTACAACAGAAGTGCCATTCTAAGTGTTGGTAGCTACGCTGGTGATGAATGCAGTAAAAGGCTATCCAGCAATGCTGCCCTACCCTTTGGCTCTGACAGACGTGGGGGATTAAGCCAAAGCTTGTAACACAAAGATAAGACAAAGGAGAGTCCATCACAGATTCTTCCCAGATCTACACCTTGCTGTACAGCCAAAGCTTTCCAGGGTTTTCCATGGATGATTATTAGGACATTAAAAGAAGTTCTTGCTGAGCTGTTGCACACTTAACTTTCTAGCTACCACCTCTGCAGCAGGGGAAGACATAAAACCTCGAGAAAATTGTGCTTTCTAGGGTTTTGGGTTTTTTTTTTCTGGTTGGTTGGTTTGGTTTTGCTTTTTTCTTCAAACTGTTGTTACCAAAATGCTACAGCGATTGCTGTTTGGCATTTGTTAAAACACTAAAAGCTTATACTTTAGACTCCTTTATTAGCGGAGTGGGTTTTTTCTTTTTCTTTCCAGTAACAAAAACCAGTGGCATTCAGGTAATGATGACAGCCTCACATCAAACAAACAAATACAAGATTTTCTGAATTACCTTTTTTAGTTCACCATCCAAACACTCTCAAAGGACCGCAGAATCATCAATAATTTATTTACCCCATGCCCAAAAAAGATAAAAGTCCAAGCTGACAAAAGTCTGTTTCAATCATATGCAAGCAATAAAAACATATCTATTTAGGCCTTTGCACAGATAACTCTAAAGCTAGGGTTTTTCCACCATTTTTAAACATTTATTTTATTCATGGTAGACCTGCAGAGAAGGACTTGGGGGTGTTGGTCAATGAGAAAATGAACATGAGCAGCTTCAGTGTGTGCTCACAGCCCAGAAAGCAACCGTATCCTGGGCTGCATCAAAAGGAGAGTGACCAGCAGGTCAAAGGAGGTGATCCTGCCCCTCTACTCTGCTCTTGTGAGACCTCACTTGGAGCATTGTGTGCAGTTCTGGTGTCCTCAACCTAAGAAGGACATGGAACTGTTGGAACAAGTCCAGAGGAGGCCACGAGGATGATCAGGGACTGGAGCACCTCCTGTATGAAGACAGGCTGAGAAAGTTGTGGCTGTTAAGCCTGGAGAAGAGAAGGCTGCGTGGAGACCTCATAGCAGCCTTCCAGTATCTGAGGGGGGCCTACAGGGATGCTGGTGAGGGACTGTTCATTAGGGACTGTAGTGATAGGACAAGGGGTAATGGGTTGAAACTTAAACAGGGGAGGTTTAGATTTGATCTAAGGAAGAAATTCTTTCCTGTTAGGGTGGTGAGGCACTGGAATGGGTTGCCTAGGGAGGTTGTGAATGCTCCATCCCTGGTGGTGTTCAAGACTAGGTTGGGTGAAGCCTTGGGTGGTATGGTTTAGTGTGAGGTGTCTCTGCCCATGGCAGGGGGGTTGGAACTAGATGATCTTGAGGTCCTTTCCAATCCTGACTATTCTATGATTCTATGATTCTATTATTTTCCCCTTTTATAATCAACCTTTGCAAATTTCCAAGTCAATAAAAGGAAGCACATTACAAGTACTCAAACCAACTCTGAGAACTCAGTGACAGGTTTGACAACATTGCTCCCTCCTGCGCAGCCCTTCATTTTTGTATTAGGCAAGAAAGCTTAGTCATTAAGGAAAACTTCAAGTGCATTTGCAGTGCTTGTCACTCAACAATCCACCACAGAGCATGCATTTATTTAATGAGAATCAGGCTGAAGTAGTGGTGGGCTGTTTTATTCAGTTGTTCCATAGAAAGTCTCATGAAAATATGAAGAATCTTCCCACACCAATGAGGTAAAGCTATCGCTGTAAGCACACAATGTTAACTCTATTGCAGTCTTATTCTGCTTTATATTTGGATATAAAATCATTCAAGACAAACCTTCAACAGTTCATTACCAAATAGTTCATTAGCTGCAGACACGAATGACAGCATAATGGGATGGCAGCACAGCATTTTCATTTCTTGAAAAGGCAAAACTACGAGTAAACAGGTTAAATATACATCACACCTTCCAGATAAGATAACCAGATCTCCCCCCTCCAAATTCTCAATCCTTTAAAAATAACCATGAGGTTTTCTCTCTGGGTGACTATTATCCATGGCAATGCTTCCTTTCCTCTACAACCTCTTCTCCTCGAATATAGCAGGCAGTCCACACTCACAAAATGGAAGAACCCCTGGTACATCAAGAGATCCCAGCTGGCACCCCATGTATTATTTTCACATTTTTATAGATAGGTTCAAACTGAAATTCAGAAAGCTGAACTAAAGTTAAAGCAGCATGATTTTCTGGTAGGAATGGGTAAACGTCATTGTGAGGGAAGGGCAGCCTTCAGAAAGCACTACCACACACGAAGGATATGTTTGTGGTACAGGAGCAGACTTGAGTTCAAAGATTAAGCATGTAATATAAAACCATAGCAAATCTAAGCTCAAACATGTTGTAGAGTTTGCAGTGGTACTAACTGCCCATTTAAGGTGCTTAAATACTGTACATGAAACTATTTTGGTCAAAACATATGCCAGAATTGAGATATATCCAAAGCACATTCAATTCAAATAGGCATGAATTTCAAAAATGATTTTTCTAAGATTTTAACTATAAGAACTTTCATTCCACTGACTATTTACACAATACAGAAAAGGAAAACAAGCACATTTCAAGCATATGGAACAGTATGAGAGACTGTTAAAACAATCTAATTACCTTGTAATGAGGTTAAAAGGGCCCCATCTCAGAGACACAATGTAACAACTTCAATCCAAAAACCACCACAAACCTCACCGAAGCACACAAACAAACAAAAAGCACACCAAACCTACACATGCCAAACTCAGAAGCCCATTTTATAAACTGCCTCAAGGATCTGGCTTGAGAACAACGGTCCTCAAGCCAGGAGCTGTTTAATACTTAACAAACCTGGTGGAGTAAGTATGCATGAGAAGGCTAAATGAACAGCAGTCTGAAACTGTCCATATCCTTCTATTATCTCATCAGAAGTTACAAAGGGTACAGATACTACACTAAACATGATCAGGTTACAGCAGTTGAAGAAAATTATTGCCCACCAGTGGAATTTCCTGACTGTACACAATTAAATCTGCTACAGTTGTAAAATAAATTATGTGAGCTTAAACATCATCTACTGAGGTTCTCAGACAAAGTCTATATGCATAGTTTCTTCAATGGTTCCTTCATATACTCTTCTCTTGGCAAAGAAATAAACAGTATGTTAAGAACATGGAGGGGCAGGGGAATCCAAAGACACAAAACACTAAATGCATATGCTTGCATTCTGTTCATCCCAGCATGCAAGAGCAGAAGCAGATTTAGTCTGCAAACACCCCAAATTCACATGGATAATTTTATAAAGCTACATCTTGTGATGTCATAAAAACCTTCTGGGTTTTTTTGGGGACTAATAAAACTCCCAGAGTGGACAATCTCTGCTCAGTAAGACAACTGTTGGGGCTTTTACCTCTTATTAGGAAGCCCCACTTGGAGTACTTCAGATAGCTGTTGTATATGTAATTCTCACACTGAAAATGTACTCACATAACATATATTTTTTTTCTAATCACAGCTGAGATTGTTCAGTAACTGTGCTATGAATTACAGAGTCAAGTGGGTCAACTTCAGATACCTGAGCTTTAATGTGTTGCTAAGGTTTTTGCAAGGAATGTGATTGTAGCATTAGGTACATAGATCATTACATTTGGTATATAGTTTGCAGTCCCATAATCCTATTTTCTGTATAGAATTTGCATGGTCTGCTGAATATTTAAGAGATGTAAAGAACATGTTCCTGATTCAACTGGCTTTTGCTGTAGAAGTCTGATAATATTAGGATTAACCTGGTATGATTACAGAATCCTATTATTTACTGAAGAAGCTACCATTATTTCTGAATTAACACAGGTTTGTTTCATCCCTCATGTATTCAGTACTTGTAGCTCATATTTCAGTACTGGAAACAAGCTATTGTCTTTTTTCTTTCTTCCGTTTCTGTAGAACTACATCTTGCAGTTTGTCAATCACCCTCCAAGGGAGCATTACTCTCTTTGTAGGGACCTCTTTCCCTTCCTCCTTCTAAGTGAAGCAGGAAAGGGAGGGGGCAGGAAGAACCTCAACAAATTATCAAAACACTGTACTAAAAATAATAGGAGTTTCATTTGTTGTTTTAATTTTTAATCTGTTTAGCATCAGTTTTTGATTGATCATTAAAATTCATTAAGCAACAAACCCAACATCAAGGTACACACATCTTTAGAAAGTTAAATCAGTCAAGCAACCCGAATATTTGCAAGACTGAGGATCTTAACACTCCATTTGAAATCATAACTCCCATTTTTGTAAAATAGTCCTCAAATATTTTAACAAAACAAGGTTATGCCAAACAGCATGTGGCTTTACATGAGGCTGTCTGGTTCACTACTAATAAATACTTTTGCTTTAAAACCCATTTCATATAGTTTTTAATAAATATTACTATATTCTGTGTAGAACAGTAAACAAGAGAGATGCAAACCCAGGTACTGATCTCATGAATGCTTACACCTGTTGGCAAAATTTGCTATGTTCGTTGTCACACTTACCTGTATTGCTAAATACAAAGCCACTGTTGACTTGATGTAAAATTGCCTCCTTTCCAAGATTAGATTGTGGAGACTTGACAGAATTAACTTTTCTGTCTCAAAACACATTCACCAAGCTCAAGATCTTAAACCCACTTACTTAGCCCTTATTTCCAGAAGCTCTGGATGCACTTTATCATGGAACTGGAACTGACATCAAGCACCCAGCTCCCACAGAAGGGTGAGGGCAGTGAGGTGCCTCAGTCACCACGGTTGCTAGGCACTCTCACAGGGAAAGCTCTAACGGTCTACTCAATGGAGCACCAGAATGCATATGTGAGCAAAGCAGCATCTGAGATCTCTTACACAACCCCTCAGATCCACATAATCACTGGTAACTGCCAGAATTTCCTCACAAAATGCTAAAAATACAAACTAGTCAAGAGAATTGCATGCAGCACAATTCATGTAGCCAGAAGCTCCTACATTTTCCCTGTTCAGGAAGATTCTACTGTCCACTCTCACAGCTTTATGAAACATTAATTTCCTATAAACTAGGATTTGAGAAACATGATGGGAAGTTGCCTCTACTGGGGGAATAAACTTAAAATGCCAGGCAATGCATTCAGAAGAAAACCCAAAATCCATACTGAGCTAGTTAGGCCATTTCACACATTTTATTGATGGAACCAGTCAACAACAATTAGCAACATTTTGGAAGTGTTTCAGTTTTTTTAGTGTGTGAATCAATGCGGCTTTTCTTTAAACAAACAAGAACTATGCTGCTGTAAGTACATTTGCACAGTTGGGTTGGGTTTTTTTAGGCATTTTGTTGAACAGATGAGCATCTGTGGTTGCAGAAACAGAAGTCAACACTCGACAAACACTATTCCTAATATAGCTTAATTTCATGGAGCATTTTCACAGCAGTTTCTACTCGACCTTGCACAGAAGTGAGTGTAATGGCAGGCTGTAGAAAGCTACCATATCATGAACTGAACAACACCTCTGTGATGGAAAAAATGGATTTTTGTCTTTGGTCTCAAATACGTGTGATCTTGAGAAACTGTGCCAAAAAAAACCAAAACAACAAAAGACCAAAACCCACCTATCTACATCTATGCATATCAGGTTGGGTACAGCAAGTCTTCTAAAACACTGTCAGATTTTTCTAGGCAGGAATCAATGCCTTCTGTAAGGATCCATTGTTCAAAGTGCAGAAGCAAAGAAAATGAGACATCTGAGAATTAGTAAAAATTGAGATTACCAAACTAGCTTTGAAATTAGTAGGAAACGGGTAAAAGAGGTTACAGGAAATGTAGTGATGACAGGGAAAGCTGAAGTGAAATTACTAAAGACATTCATTCAGTATCTGTCTCAGAATCAGGGGAATCAATCTGTAAATAAACACTGAAACTTATCAGACAAGATCCTCCCATGCAGATACAAGTGGTTACTAAAGCCACTCATGAGGTCTCACCTTATTTTGTTTTTCCTGGTCAGTTCCAATCCCCCATTTCAAACACCCATATATAATGCATAAATTAGCTTAGAGCATACATAAGGAAGGATGGCTGTAATAATGGCAAGCATCATACAGAGGGAGGCTAAAGGAAGATGGCTGTTAATAATGGAGACAAGACTGTCCTTGTTAAATACACTGATGAAAGATGAAGAATCCCCTGAAGGAATTTCTGTCTGAAGAACAGACAGCAAACACTGTCCATGAATAAATCCAGGATGTAGATTAGAAAAATCAAAGTAAGGGTATAGGACCAAATTCTCTCTCCAGGAAAGCAAGACCCTCACCTCCCCAGTCAATTTTAAAATAGAGCTTGAAATGGTTGCCTTTGTTGAAGGACTCAACTTCACCTTGGATACATTTCATCTCCCATTTTCCAGTGAAGGCCAACTCCAGATGATAAGATGCTCAAATGTTCTTATTCTGTACAAGTCTGAGAGTGGATAAGAAGGTATCAGTTTTAGCTAGATTTAATCTGTCACATGAAACAGGAAAATGAAGAACAGACCACTAAGCAAAAACAATAGGAAGAGCTGACTAAATTTGACTTTCAAGTATTGGTATATGACCAATTGCTACCATTCAGAACTATCTAAGCAAAACAGCTGGGGAGAAAAAAAGGCATCAATCCTAATTAAAGGACAATACAGTGCATTTTCAACCACTTTGCGCTGTAATGAGTACAAGCTTTGTTGACATGTAATACCCCTGTGAAACTTACACTGGTAAAGAATATCCTGTGACCAAAATAATGTAAAAAACTTAGAACATTAAACCTCACGATTTTGAGAGTTAAAAATCCCCACCATCTATTACAGATTTGAAATACACCTAACTCATGAGTCCCCTTCAGGTTTCCTAAAACCATCTCTGAGATACGCTAAACTTACCACCATTAAGTATGCAAGGCGAGCTGTACCATTGATCTGGTTCTCACACTGTGTGTAATATTAACACACATCTCCTAGGAGGGTGGATGGACCACACATCAGCACTTTCTTCTACTCTGAGAAAACTAATCTCATTGCATGTTTTGATTAACATGTCAATGAAAGCAATTTATTACCTTATTTAGACAGATAATCACGTTAACCACAAATAAACAAAAATTTAAAGACACTAATTCATGCCCTCATTACAAGTAACATTACTTTAGTTAATAAGTCTTTTAGCATGAAACATTTTCCTACAGCAAATAAGATCACTGGATACACACAAGCTTTGCCAATCTCTGATGCATCTTTTTCTGCATGTAACACACAGACACACACAGAGTGCTATACCAGTGACCTTCTTTTCCTTCCTTCCTTTCCCCCCAAAACACAGATGCAACAGCTACAAAATACCATGAAGTGTTACAGGTACAAAGCAATGTCACTGTGTTTTGGAAGCTCTTCCATCCAGCACCAGTACACATCATCTTATAAATCTTAGACTTCTCTGGTATTAAAAGACTACTGAGAGGATTTAACTGAAAGACTGAGCAATCAGAACAGTTTTTAATATGCTAAACTTAGTAAGCATAAATGATGAATATCAGCAAAAGCATCATGGAAAGATGCAGAAATCTGTCAGAAAACCCCTTGCTCCTCCTCTCCCCCCCCCCTCCACCCCCCACTTTTAGGGTGATTATACTAAAAAGCTCTGCAAAAAGGGGGCTTTTATGCCATGATCAGCAGGGCATTTAGTCCCATGAGCATATACCAGTGCAACTCTAACCACAGTTTCATAGCTGTCTATGCTATATGAAGAAAGGTAAGACTAAGCAATTTACCTTATACCTGAGCTTAATTTTTGGTAATTTTAAAAGCAGTATACACAGTATAAAAAGCACCAAGGTGAGCTTTAGATTTTCATAGCTCTAGTGTTTCATAAGTAAGAAAAAAAAATAGGGTTTGAAGGTTGCATTCTATACTGAAATGTAACTGCATATTGCAGACACCTGATATTTGTGATACCTTTCTACAAAAAAAGGTGGAAAACATGTCCTTAAGGGAGTTTTAGTAACCAAAGTTCAGCAGCACCTGGAGTTGCCTCAAGGGAAACCAAAGGTCATCTGCTCTACAGTACAAAATCCTCCCTCCAAGGCAGTACCACAGCAACACAACTCTGTCCACGTTACATGATGTTTCAAATGAATATACAACACATCTTCACTTACTGAAGGATATGAATAAAATCAGCCAAATGAGGAAGGTTTCAAGGGAAATCTTTGAATTAGGTGACCATTTATTCTAATGAGCCTATTAAAACCATTCCTACAAGAAGTCTCTCAAACCAAAATCATATCTAAGCACTGCTCAAAATCTGCTATACAGTACAAGTAACTTCAAGGCCTCCCTTGACTGATTAAATCACAAACCTATCTCTCCAAGAGGTTAAAATATAAATAAAAGCTTAGGCTTGGCAAATCCCATCAGACTGTCAAATATGGATATTATGTAGGAACCCCATCTGTTCATGTAGCAACATGAATACACAACGTGACTACTGCTGCAACACTTCCATTCACATTGCAGAAAATTTACAAGCAAGCACTTCCTGACTACATTAAATCAGGAACAAAGTTCTGAAAACACATGCAGTAGATTGCTTGCCACAAACATGAGCTTTGATGCTGGACGTTTCTGTTTACTTCTCACTTGCCAAGATGATGAAACTTTACAGCAGAGGTGTGTTATCCTCCCCGCTTAGACTGAGGTTTGCTCATCTACCTTGTTGGGCAAGGTACACTGCTCACAGGTAAGGTTTAAGGTACCTGTTTCATAAGTAAGGAGAGCTGCTAGCTGCAGGCCATAGGGCTGGATGAGTTGTTCAGAGGTGCCCTGTACTTGCCTGTACACCACACACCTAACAACTGTCAACTAACTTTACCATTAGGGGTTTGGTGTATTCTATTCTTTCATATTATGGCTTGACTTCACAAACAAACATTTGGGAAGGGTTTTACCCAAGCTTACTACAAGTGCGCTGATGGCTAAAAAGGCCAATGTGGGATAGGCAAATCTGGTTGCAAAAAGCACTAATCTTTGTACTTTTCTTCAGGTGTTTATGGAGTTTTCCGATGGCTCTATAAGCCTTTGCTATTCTGTTGTCTATCTCTTTGTCGATCATGGCATCCGAGGAAATAATGCTTCCCAGACAGCTGAACTGCTGAACTGACTTAAGCTCTGACCCACCGATGGTAATGTGGGGGTCATGATAACCTTCTTGCAGTGCAGGTTGGTAGAGAACTACTATCTCCTTCAAGATGACTTCCAGTCCAAAAAGCTCAGCCACCTCCACAAAGCAAGTTATTAAATGCTGCAGAGCTACTTCTGTTTGGGCAACAAGGGAGGCATCATCAGCATAAAGCGGTTCATGGACAAGATGATTTAAGGTCTTAGTGTGGGCCTTCAGTTGCCTTGGACTGAATAGGCTCCTATCAGTACGATATTGAACAAAATGCCATTTTGTTCATCAAGGTCTACCGTAGCCCTTTGGAGCATCATGCTGAAGAAGACTGTGAATAAAGTTGGTGTGAGAACGCAACCTTGTTTCACACCACTGGTTATTGGGAAGGGTTCAGAGAGTGCATCACCATATCTGACTTGGCCTTGCTGATCCTCATGTAACAGAATAATCATTTTCAGGAACTTGAGGGACAACCTAATTGTTCCAAGATCAGCCACAGGCCTTTTCAGCTCACCGTGTCAAAAGCTTTGGTGAGGTCAACGAAAGTTACATAGAGCCCCTTATTCTGTTCTCTATACTTCTCTTGCAGTTGTCTGAGAACAAATACCATGTCTGTGGTACTTCTATTAGCTCTGAAGCCACACTGGCTTTCAGGTAGAAGCTCTTCTGCGATAGCAGGTACTAATCTGTTCAATAGTATTCTTGCAAGGATTTTTCCAGCAAAGAAGAACCAAGTTATACCTTGGTATCGTGAGCAGTCTCACTTTACAGCTACAGAGTGATGATGATTGCATCACGAAAATCCGATGGTAATTGACCTTGTTCCCAACAGCCAACAACTACCTCGTGAAATTTAGCATGAAGCGCTTGGCCTCTGTGCTTCCAGATTTCAGGTGGGATTCCGTCGAACCCAGCTGCCTTGCCAGTTTCCACCTGCTGTAGAGCTGTTAAGAGTCTCTCCCATGGTAGGTGCTATATCCAATTTGTTTTTCACAAAAAAATGCATAAAAAGTTGTAAAATGCGTAAAAATGTGTAAAATGTTGTAAAAATGTGCTAGATTCTTTTGTCCTGGACTACAAGATTAGCACTAAAGAGTCTTTGAAAATGTTCAGACCAATGATTCAGGATGAAGATTTTATCTGTAAGAAGCATTTGGCAATCTGCACTAAGTAAGGGGCTTTGAACCTTACATCTGTCAACATTCATGCACATGCTCACTCAGCAAACATGCAGTTCATATCTTTTTACTTACAGATCAGATTCTGAAGTTTTTAATTCTGCAAATAATAACCTTTGACTAAAGATTGGTTTAGCTCAAATTCTACATGCAGTGGAATGCAACCATAGCCATGCTTTTGCTTCCCACAGCACTGCCAGCTTTGTGTTGGAAGAGCAAAAACGGATGCACAATTAGAAAAGTCAACTCCCTCCCCAGCACGTTCAGGATGTGGGGTTCGGCTGTCCAACTGACAACCCAGTTGACTGACTTAACTGTAAGTGAGCAAAAGAAACCACATGACCAGTCTGAGCTTCTTCACAAAACATGCTCTACATTCAAGGTGAAAGTGACTGCCAAAACATACATTCATTCTTGCTTTATGTATGCCAGACAGTTATTTTGGAAAGCATCAGCAGGATGTTAACTTTTTGCAGCAGTGTATAAATTCTTGGTTAGTGAGAAGAATAATAAAAGCCAGAAGAATCATAGAATCATGGAAAGGACCTCAAGATCATCTAGTTCCAACCCCCCTGCCAGGGGCAGGGACACCTCACACTAAACCATATCATCCAAGGCTTCATCCAACCTGGTCTTGAACAGTGCCAGGGATGGAGCATTCACAACCTCCCTGCTCAACCCATTCCAGTACCTCACCACCCTCACAGTAAAGAATTTCTCCTTAGATCCAGTCTAAACCTCTGCTGTTTAAGTTTCAACCCATTACCCCTTGTCCTATCACTACAGTCCCTAATGAATAGTCCCTCCCCAGCATCCCTGTAGGCCCCCTTCAGACACTGGAAGCTGCTATGAGGTCTCCACGCAGCCTTCTCTTCTCCAGGCTGAACAGCCCCAACTTTCTCAGCCTGTCTTCATATGGGAGTAATAAAAGCCTCCTATTGCAAGACAAAATGTTTCATCCTGACCAGCAAATAACTACAGTATCACATTTCCATCATTTAATAAAATTTATTTTTTTACTTTTGAGACCTTTTTGGGGGTTGGTTTTTAAATTAAGCCTGCATGTTTTACTCTCCCAAGTTTCCTGTGGATTATCTATTACTTACAGACAGCCAGGAATTAATGTAATAGAAGTTACCTCAAATCCCCAGGTAGGCAAAGTTCCTTTCCATCAAACACAACCAACTTAAACCAAAAGTTGCACAGACTTATTTGAAATAGCTTGCTCATTCTCTGGACTTAAAAGCCCAATTACAAAAACCAAACATATGCTGTGGCAGGATTTATGCTTCTCAATTTCCCTGCACTAGAATAAAAACTAAATCAGGAATCAGATGTATTTGCAAATTTGCATAAACTTTCCCTCCCCAGCTTTTTTGACTCTCAGCTACAGGTAAAGCTTCTATCCAGTGGCACCTACAGAAGCAACACATTCAAGAGAAATTAAGTAAATTCTCAGCTCAGCAGAATACACCCAATCAGATGCAACAGGAATTAACAGGGCTGCAAAGCTTTGAAGATAGTTCCTAATTCAAACAACCAAAACTGCATTTCAGAACGAGGCAACTACAATCTAGAAATTGACACTGGATTACAGCACAGCTGTCTGCCCTGGAAGAAAATGCTAAACCATGTCATTCAAATTCTCCACTCTGATACCATACACAAGACATTTTTCATAATACTAGGATTAAACAGAGGAGTTGTTTGCACAAACATGCAGACAAAGATATACACAGAGCTCAATACATACAAGGAACACACAGACATTGGATTTCTGTGTCTCTACAAAGCACAGCAGATGTTTCTTCAAGGCAGAATTATTTTTAAAGAGGAATTAAAGGAACTAACATCTTTAAGTTAGGGGTTTGTTCTCTATTAACCTTTTTCAATGAACAGAGGAAGTTATGTTTTTCACATAATCTTTTTTTAAAAAATACACACAATATCCTTACATAATATTTGACAAATGTGCAATAAACGTTTACAAAAGTGGAAGCTGGATCCTGACATACTGAAATACCCTAGTCTACATTTCTCAGGAGGTCAAATGAAGGACAGATGAATGAAAAGCACTATTTTGTCAGCATTTACATTTGTAAAGCAAAATATTTAGCTAACATTTACTCAAATCTCTCAGATCAGGCACCTTGTAATTAAATAAAAATAGTAAAATGAAATTATAGCCTTCTCCTGTCTTCTAAGCAACAGTCAAAATGGCCACCATAAAAATATAATTTAAAAAAATTAACAAAAAACAAACCCAGAGATGACTTCACATACCACTAATCACAACCAGACACACCAAACAAATAATTGTTAGTATTTGGTTTTAAGAGGTTAGAAACCTACATACAGCAGGACTTTTACATAGTAACACTATTTTTATTTCACTTAGGTTTTAGGACTGAGAGAAGTTTTGAAATCAGTTGCGGAGCAAACTGTCAGAAATTCAGTCTCAGTTCTCCCAGGAATAAGTGTATTTCTACCTTGCTGTCAAGGAGAACAGAAGTCACTGAAATAGCTCAGCTGACCTGTAGTTTCAGATTGCCATAGACATAAAAGTGTTTTCTGTGTACAGCATTATGTGCAAAAGACAGAACCAATCTACAACAAAGGTTAAGTATTTGCCATTGTGTTTGTTTCCTTCTTTCCATATTTGACTGAAAGCTTTCATCTGGAAATATGATTTGGACCTAACTACTGAAACATTACCAGGGAACA
The DNA here is from genome assembly GCF_012275295.1 of Melopsittacus undulatus. Classification (NCBI taxonomy): domain Eukaryota; kingdom Metazoa; phylum Chordata; class Aves; order Psittaciformes; family Psittaculidae; genus Melopsittacus; species Melopsittacus undulatus. The sequence goes on from NC_047533.1 coordinate 69,835,543, forward strand.
CACCTTGCCTCAGACCAGGAGGAAGAGAATACATCCATATTTCAGTATCAGAATGCAGATGTGAACAGTGCATAAAGGTAATCAGCTCGTATTTTCCCCTCTGTTTAGCTCTTTCTTCTCTCCTAACAGAAGCAATTCTTAAAGTTTAGATGTGCAGTTAAGCCTTTAGCTTGCAGCAAGTGAACACACAGAACAGAAGCACATATTGGTGCCAGAATTCACAATGTCTAACAAAAAACAGCAGGAAAGCAGTAACTAAGTAAGTCCCCAAGAACCCCTTTGTTGTTAGCACTTAAGTGGAACAGCTGTAAAAGTGAAGAAGGGATCCAGGCCACAGTAGTGGTGAAAAACTGAGAGAGAATTGGAAGCTCCTAAGAGGGACAGATAGAGTCAAATAATTTCTAACTTGATGTATGATTAATAACTGCGCTGCATCAAAAGGACTGACCAGCAGCTTGAAGGAGGTGACCCTGCCCCTCTACTCCACTCTTGTGAGACCCCACTTGGAGAACTGTGTGCAGTTCTGCTGTCCTCACCCTAAAAAGGACATGGAGCTGTTGGAGCAAGTCCAGAGGCCACAAGGACCATCAGGGGCTGAAGCACCTCCCATGCAAAGACAGGCTGAGAAAGTTGGGGCTGTTCAGCCTGGAGAAGAGAAGGCTGCATGGAGACCTCATAGCAGCTTTCCAGTATCTGAAAGGAACCTACAAGGACACTGGAGAGAGACTCTTCATCAGGGACTGTAGTGATAGCACAACGGGTAACAGGTTCAGACTTAACCAGGGAAAGTTCAGGTTAGATACAAGAAGTTTTTTACTGTGAGGGTGGTGAGGCAGTGGAACAGGTTGCCCAAGGAAGTGGTAAGTTCCCCATCCCTGGCACTGTTCAAGCCCAGTTTGAACCGAGCATTGGACAACATGGTCTAGTATGAGGCATCCCTGCCCAGGGGACTGGAATAACATGATCTTAAGGTCCTTTCCAACTGAAAATGTTCATGATTCTATGATTCTCAAAATTACATAATGTTTGCTATAGGTAATTTAATTATGAACTGCCAGGAAAATTTATTTAAAATCTCATTTAAATTGAGAAGAAATTACTACCAATCAATGTTCATCACACTAAGTTTCAAAGTCTTCATTCTCACTGGTGAAAAATGTCAAATCAAACCAAAAGCTAAACACCTTAAAAAAAAACCCTAACCAAATACCTGGGGTTTTTAGTAACACTTGTATGAGTGTTCTCTACTGCTCTGAGTTTTCTGAATGGACTCAATTTAAACACATAGAACTGGTAGACTCAAAAACTATGGTAATTTGCAACTGAAACAAATACTTGCAGATAAATATGAAGATAAATCATTCACATTAAATCACAACATTTATGTCTAACCAAAAAGAATGCCATGACTCAGCTGAAGACAGAAGGAGCATAAGCAACCACACCCTTAGAAGGTAAGCCTTCTTACTACAGGAAAACATTTTAATAAACATTCTTATCACATGGAGGAAGGTAAACGTACTGCTTCTGACAGATGATTAACCTGAGAAACAGACCAGAGCTAGATACTGAAAACAGCTAAAAACCCAAGCTTAATTCTTGTCTTCCCATAGACAAATCTGCTTCGCTGGCATCTAAATGCCCTTAAAGATAGTACTCTATTTGTGGGAATAACTTTACGTGTACGTTAGAACAGAAATTAGCATTAAAAGTGTACTTGCACAGGTAAATGTGTGCTTCAGAGATTAAGATCTTTAGCTACATCAGGAAGAACTATTTTCTCCTCCTGTGGAGTACTGAAAGCCTTATTAGAGCTTGTCTTCCTGTAACACATCTGGCACGGGCTGACACAGGCTACTTCACTAAACGTTGGTCTAGTGATACAACAGAAACACTTATCTCTGTGTCATGAAAAGCAGCACTGAAAAATACTACCCTATATGCTTCAATGTCGCTCATTTCCCTAATGTATTTTAAATCACTTTAGGGATCATGAAATGCTCCATTTGGATAACATTAGGTACTGACATACACTTCCCACAGCAAGATTACTCAATAGTGCCACTAAAACGCAGTTCTGAAAGGGTGGGGTTTCCAGCCTCCTCAACCATCAGAGCTTGTTTAAGAGAAGCACAATCACTATAGTCACCTCTGGCTATGCACTGCATCAGCAGTCACAAGCTCAGAGAAAACCCTCTCTTCTTTGAAGAATAGGAAGATGCTGAAAAATGGTTAGGGAAATTTCCTTCTAAGAAGGAAGATAAATAACCAGTGAAGCCTCCAAGGCTTAAAGCTCAGAAGCTCACTGAAGCTAATGGAATGACTCGTCCCTGAAAGCTCACAAGAGCTTTTTCACAAAGAAGTGGAGACCTCCAGCTGATTCTTACATTACTCTTAACACTACTTATGCCCATGAACAAAGAGGTTCTTATTTCTGCTGCAGCAACCTATGGGCCAGGAGAGGTGTGTTTACAACAGCCTTTGTAAAGAAAATGGACTGGAACATCATCCTCCTCTCACAGATGCCATCAAATTACTATCAAAGGCACAGTGGTTTTGGCCACTACAGAGAAAATGTCAGTATGAGTTACTGGCAAAAATTAAACCCAGTGAAAGCTTATTAGTAATTGATCTTTTCAAGAATTATCAGAGAAGCAAACACTCATCTATTTCTTTTTTTTCAGTCAGAAAATGAGGATCAAACCTCTTAAGAAAATTAGACCTGTTTGTATGAAATCCATCTGGATCAAAGCCAGAAGCATCTCAAAAGAGAAGATAAAAGATGTACAGATAATGATAAAAAGAAAAAGATGATTTGTTAATTATTTGGGATTTAGAACAGACAAGGGAAAAGTCACCTCACTGAAGTTCACTTTTATCTACACTGCTTTCAACTGCAAGAAAAACAAAGACAGAGGAACCCAAAACAGCATACTCGATAAACTGTGTAATAAGAAAATCCCAACAACCTCATCAGATGAAATGATACAGATCCAAGAACCAGTAAACATACATTCTTCATTTTATGCTTAGTTTTCTGCATGCTTGTTCACTGTTGCACGCATCTCTAGTGAGGTATGTTCCTTCCCTCCCCCCATAAAAAGGTCATATACTGACATGAAGAGATGTAAATGACAAAGGTTTATTATTTCTATTATTATAATAAGAAAAATATGAAGTAGGAATTGCCACCTAAAGTATTAAAACTTTAAACATTTATAACAAACAATTTATAACATTCTTGATTACAATTTGTAAGTAAGAGCACAGCAGATATAAATAACATCACCAACTTAGAAGCACAAATGTTACTTCTGCTAGAGCAGGGGCATATTTTCTTTTCCCCTCAAACTTAAGACCAAAGCCCATGTGTCTGCACACAGACAATTAGTCTGAAATTTCCCTGTAACTATACAAGGGAACACACAACAACACATCTTCACTGACTTAAGTCTGTGACCAGATGAGTTCCTCAGTTCAGAACTACTAAAGAAAGCACTTGGATAAATCTCCAAGAAGGTGAGGTGAGGGAGGGACGGAAAGAGAAGGACTGTCACGACTGTGCTGAAACCACCTAAATAACTCTTACTTTTAAAGCTACACTAAGGAAGTTTTATTTGCTCTTTAGAGTATTGACTTCTCCATATTACACACTTAACCTCCTGTTCTTCAGTCTTGCAAGCAAGAAGGCCCAAATTCAACACTGTGATTAAAAGACTTCCAGAGAGTCAAGCACTGTACAAGAGTCATGCATTTTGAAGTCCAGAACCTCCTAACTATTCACACTTGAGGTGAAATAAACACTCTTTTAGATTGACATTATAACTGGTATCTCAAGTAAGTACAAAACACAAAAGTGAACTGGTACCTCATCAGAATCAGATGCAAGTACAATGAAGCTTAGATTTGGAGATCAGTATCATAGTTAAAGGCTGTATAACTATTACCAGTCAGGAAAAAGCATCACAGTTTGAAGCTTTTTAATGCTTAAGTTTTGCACCACAAGTGCTATTTCTGCAATTAAAGAACTGCCTAATAAAAATCTGATGATTTCTCCATGAACCTTGCTCTTCAACAGCTGTCCAGTAGATTTCAAAAAGCAAAAAAATGAAACAACCACCACAAAAAGACCCCAAACAAATAAAAAACCTCAGAGATTTATGGGATCATTGAAAACAGAGATGGAAACACACTCCCTTCATGGATGTGGCATCATACATGTTCTGATAAGAACCACAGAATCATATAATAGTTAGGGTTGGAAAGGATCTTAACATCATCCACTTCCAACCCCCCTGCCAGGGGCAGGGACACCTCACATTAAACCATATCACCCAAGGCTTCATCCAACCTGGTCTTGAACACCACCAGGGATGAAGCATTCACTACCTCCCTGGACAATCCATTCCAGTACCTCACCACCCTAACATTAAAGAATTTCTTCCTTATATCCAGTCTAAACCTCTGCTGTTTAAGTTTCGACCCGCTCCCCCTTGCCTTATCACTACAGTCCCTAATGAATAGTCCCTCCCCAGCATCCCTGTAGGCCCCCTTCAGATACTGGAAGGCTGCTTTGAGGTCTCCACGCAGCCTTCTCTTTTCCAGGCTGAACAGCTGCAACTTTCTCAGCCTGTCTTTATATGGGAGGTGTTCCAGCCCCTGATCATCCTCATGGAGTCCCCTGATAAGAAGGAGTATTTCATGGTCCAGCTTTAAAGTGTAACCCCTTCCTTCATGTGATTACATGCTAAACCTGTAGAAAAATCTCTGTGTGAATTTTGCCTCATACCATCTTAAAAGCCAACTTTTCCTAAATACACTTCCACTCACTGATGGACTACACCAAGGACCAGCCTGGTCCTGTCTGCACAGTCAAAGTACTACAGAAATTAAAGCTTGAAACATATATTATACTTATTAAATTATTACTTTAGCCTAGCATTCCAAGACTTGTCCCATCAGACGTAAAACCCACAGCACAGAAGCGACCTGGTGCTGATCCCCCTACAGCTTCTCATGTCAAAAGGTACGAAGACCTATGAAATCACATAGAATGTGGTGGTTTATTTTAAACATCAAGATTCAACAAACCACATTCCTGCGCTAGCAAAAGAAAAAAGGAAGAGCTGTTTTTAGCAAACTTGTGGAATATTTTATCTGTGTATTACCATTTTCTTAGCCCCTCTGCCTTTAAATCCGTAACTCTGCAAAGAAGTATTTTAAATTTAAGCACCTTTTGAAAAATAAAGGAAAATAAATCTTGCAGTGAGAGTACAAATACTAAAATTCAACAAAAGGTAAAAATTACATTTTCACACAACTTTTATCAGCTGAAAATAAGAGTATGACACAATGTTATAACACCTTTATGAGCAGCATATTACCAGAATATGCTACTACATCAGATGTATTATTTTATGTTTCAATGTAACGTATTGATTCAAACAGCCATTTACCTGCAGCAATTCCTCTGCATCAGAAGCAAAGCAGGTTTACACTCTAGCACTATATGCTTATTCACTCCCACATTATTCACCACACCACAAATTCACATCAAAACACAGATAATGTTAACAGAGAACAATCCATAATCCCCAATATCCTCACAGATGCTCCCTGACTTGGCCTTAACAAGCACTTGACAGATCACCATTAAGGCTTGCTGTCATGTGTCTGTTTACCTCAAATGTATCATATCCCCCTGAGACTGAATTATCCAGGAAATACACACATCACATAGACAACATAAACAAGCTGTACAGCAGGTGTTACTGCTGGCTTGTAACAGCAAAACAGTTCATCACTTCATCAGAATGACTTGCTTCACAAGTGGCTGGTTCATAAAATTGTAATCTCTTTCCTTAACATAAATTTTCTCATAATGAACTTCAGCATGAGGTAAAAGTCCACTTTATCTCATGTACTCTTAGCTAGATGGGCCTTCTTCGTGTTTTAAATGCAATGGCAACACATCATTCAGTAACTGTATAATATTTTAAACAAATGCTATAGTGAAAACATTATTTCCCAAGCAAAATGCTTGCAAGCTGATATTCAATGTTATTTAGAGGGGCAAAAAATGAAGAATGTGAAATTCTTTTAGTACCTATACATCTTTTCTTGAAATGCTTTACAGCCACCTCAGACCTCCACACAGTCAATCCACAAAACATTTAACACAGAAAAAAAAGGGAGAAAAAAAACCCAAACAACAACCAACCAAGACCAAGAACATAAAAATGCATTAAGGAATCTATTAAATCTTTTAGCCATTTTTACTACTTTTTAAATGCCTACCACAAGAATGCAAAAACCGGGGAGAAGACATTGTAAACACTAGGTTAAAATATACCCACCCCTAGCTGAAAGCTTTTTGGTGTTGATAATTTTGGCAGCGTACTCTTGTCCTGTGGTGATTTTCATACACCTCCTCACGACGGAGAATGCCCCTCTGGAAACCAAGCGGACAAAGTGTCAGTCCAACTGGAATGCTTCACTGCCATTACCGGCGCGAGGGTTTTAAAGGCTTTCAGCCTGAGGTGTGATGTCGGCAACATTAAAAACCCAATACCTTAAAAAAGTCTGAAAACATGTATTTAAGATTACTCCCGTCAGAAAGGCGGGTGCAAGCTGGAAGCCCGAACCCACCCCAGGTTGCTTGCTGGGCATGGAGCAAGCCACCTTTTCGCTACCTCCATACTGGTACACACAAGGGGACTGGGCATCGGCAGCCCCGGCACCGCTCCCCCCAACACCTCATCCCCGCTGCCACCGCCGCCCTCCCGCCCGCTCCCTTCGGGCCGCCAACATGGCGATCGCGGCTGAGGAAGCAGCCGGCCCTGGCCCCTCTCGCCCCGACACCACGGGACGCCCCTCACCGTCCCCCACCCCGGGCACATAAAGCCTGGGCGTTGTTGGGGCAGGGAAGGAGGAGGGTGTGTGTAAAGGCTGGAGCTGAGGCGCTGCCCGCGGTGTGGCTCAGCAGCGTGGCACCCGTACCGGCTTTCAGCACCGGTAAGGCGTCTCCCGGCAGCGACATCCCCCGAGCGGGGCTCCCGCACCGGAGCCTCACAGCCAAAGGCACCGCGCTTTCCCCCCGTCCCGGCTGCCCCACGCCGTCCCGACAGCAGCGGGACTTATCCGGTGGGTTCATCCTTACTTGCCGAGCTCCTCGAAAAGCTGGTATTCGTCACTGAACCGGGTGCAGGTGGCGGTTGAGGCCATCATGAGGACGGGCGGCCGCCGGTATCTCCGGCGGCCAGGGACGACGAAGTGGCAACGGTGAAGAGGCTGCGAGGCGAAGAGAGGCGAGGCTCAGCGCCGGCTTCTCCTCCTCCTCCTCCTCTTCGTCGCTGCCTCCTCCTCCCGTGACGGGGCTGTCTCCGCGTCCTCCCCGCGCCCTCTGGGGACAGACACAGGCACACCAATAACCCTCTCCCTCAACCCCGCCGGGGAAGCCGGCCCCGAACGGACAGTAAAACCGGGACGGGGGGCTCGGCGCCTCCGGCGGAGGGCTGCCTGCGCCTTCCGCTCGTTCCACCACCAACCCCCACGGCGCCCGCTCGGCCGCCGAGCCTCGTTCCGCTCTCCCGGTGCCGTGCCTCCCCCTAGCGACGCAGGCCGCGGCCGCCCCGTCGCGGCTTTCCTTTCCCGTACCCGTCGGGGACGCTGCGGGAGGGGACTGGAGCGGGACTGGGCGCTGCTCCCCGGGCACAGCGCCCCGGACACGGGCACCCCTCGGCCCGGAGGCCGCCTGATGTCACCCACCGGCCGGTGGAAGCCGGGGAGGGGGAGACCGGCTGAGGGGGCGGCCACGCCCCAACGGTTCCCCCCCCTCACACACACACATCCCGTCGCGTCAGAGCGGGGCGAGGGGGGCATTGCGCGTGCGCGGGGCGGTGGTGGGGGCCTGCGGCTGGCCCCGGTGCCAATGCCGGCTGCGGCAAGAGGGCAGCGCCGGAGCGGCTCTCCCTGAGGCCCCCGGCCTGAGGCGGCAAGAGGGCAGCCCCGGAGCGGCTCTCCCTGAGGACCCCGGCCTGAGGCGGCGGCTGCCGCAGGCGGAACGGAACAGCAGCTGTGCTTAGCGCAAAGCGTAGCGGAACCTGCCCCACTCTTCAGCAGCTGTCTGCCATGGCGTAAACGGCTTCATGGCTGTCAGCTGCTTCCTTAGGCACAGATTAAGCGTGGCACGGTATTAAACGGGTAGATTGGGGTAGAACTAAATGAAGGCGTTATCCTCACCCTGAATCCACAGGGATCCGTTCTGAGAGATGGAGAGCAGAAGCAACGAGAGGAGAATCACTGACAGTGGAGGTCACCGGAGGCAGCAGCAGCCTGTAGGGACGGCAAGACAGGGGCAGATCTTGGCCAAAGCACTGGGATGTTGAGACCCTATGTTGACGTGCTGCGAAGGGAGCACCATGCACACCGAGCCCAGCACCACCTGGAAGTGAGACTAGCACTATAGTTGCTGCACACATAGACGGGGAGGGTTGAGAACACAAAGCAAAAAGCTTTGTGATGAAGATAAAATGTAGTAGTAAACAGCTGCCTGGATTGTTTTACCTTGGTGTAATTCCTGGCCCAAATAAGGGCAAGCTTCTCAGCTCATCATGCAACCGCATCGTCAGAGACCACAAATGGACACGAACTGAGGGGTCACCAGGTCACCTGAGCTGTACTGGAAGTCAGGAGAAAATTCTATGAAACACTGCAAATACGTTTGATTTCCAAGTGTTTGGAGTTGTTTTAATTCTGAAAGCAACGCTAAAAATACCATTTGTGTACTGGAATTTGGGGGTTGAGTGGAAAACACGTGTGCTTAGTTTTGGTTTATCCTTCATATTTCCTTTTCTAAAATACTTAAAGCTGAAGTAATAGTGGCCAATGAAGAAATGCTAGTAATTGGAACTGAAACCAAAACTTGCCATTTGCAAACTTTGATACTTTACCTTTAAAAACCTTTTCAAATGTATATGCATCACCAAAGCCTTTGTAACTTCACTCTTGCTTCTGGTTTAGGCTTTGCCAGCGACTATTTACTTTAGGCAAGCTGTATCACTTTGCTGTTACTCCTTTCTGCTAAGCTAAGTGGTGGTGAGAGAAGTAATGAGTTAAATGAACATCTGCACAGTTCTTTGAACATTTAAAGCATTGAATGTGTCAGTTTGTACTGCAAGTAGAGCTTCACTATAAAAGGCAGTGTATAGCTGAAGTCTAAAGCCCCTAAATCCTATTTTGATATGTGAGAATACACACATGCGAAACACCTCCAGAAACATTTCTTTAAAGCTCCAGAGTTTCTAGAACAAGGATCCAGAGCTGCAATGTTGTAGGAAGAATTAATACCTGACAACTCTTCCCTAAAGGAACATGAATTCCTCTGTGTGTGTGCAATGCAGACATGTAAGTCCATCTAGTAGGGTAATTTTCTTCTGGGTGAGGCAGCTGTACCTCATACAAAGACACTAAATTCATGGCACAGAGGCAGCAGCAAACATCTGGTTGGTGTGCCAGAGACTCACTCATTGTAGCCTTTCATTTCCAGTGGTGTTGGTGGCCCACAGTGTGTCCTAACATCTTCTGCTGGAACAGCTCCCACCGAAAGACTTTATGATTGGTGCTGACTTCAGAAACTGGTACCAGTCCCAGATATCCCAGGTCTCTGGAGGTCATAGTAAGCTGCAGTGGAGCTGCTGAGCAGCCTGTGTAGGACTTGCTTTTTTTCTGTGGAGAAGTTCTCTTGCTTAATCGCTTGCTGCCATTGCTCCACCATGTGTGCATAAGCACCCAGAGAAGCAGATCCTTGAAGGCTCCCAAAAGCAAATTAATTATTTATCCATTATTTATACCCCTGGCAAGCACCTTACTACCTGACTATGGTAATGTGTATGTGCTCACTCTTATTCTCCTGCTGAAGCACTATTATGTAGGATTAATTTACTCTTCAGTGAACCAGAAAGATGTTGACAGAATAACTGATTGGATAGTTCAGTGATTATGTCACACTCTTGGTATGCAGGAGACCAGAACTTCTCTCTGGCCTAAAAAGCATTACTACTGACAGATCAGGAGGCATTGCTGTCCATTTAACTCCTACCTCTAGAAACCTCTAGTTCTCCAGGGAGAACTAGGCGAAAAATTAATGCAGGTTTGACGTTGTTTTAGCTTTGTGTGTGTGTGTAACGAGGACAAAATTACAGGCTTAGCAAAACCGAGATGTTTTGGTTTGCATTGGAAACAAAATAGAAACGCTCTAAGGTACAAGTTCAGAATTTACAAAAATGCAATTTTCTTTTATTTGAAGGTATTTTTAATGAAGAATGTTCCTTTCATGCTTTTGAAGAGAGTGATTTCTTTTTAATCCACTTGCCCTGGTTTCACTTTAATTTTGAGCTGAGTAATTTTTTATGAATTCCTAGCAACTGAAATACTACATTATTTACACTTCTTACATGCAAGTAGCAGAGTCAACAGCACTCTTAAGAATTATATCTTTTGCCACTGACTTTCATGGCATGAATTTGAATGATAGATATGATTAAAAAAAAAGTATATACTTCAAGCTATGAATGAATTCATCAGTGGAGCAAGTACTGGAATGAGAGAGAATAGCAGACGCAAGAAAGCATGCAAAAGGCTGCTGTTGGCACTTAATGGCTGAAACCATGTTAGTGGGATGCCAAATTCAGGAATTCAGTGACAAAGTCAGCAAACACCACTGCTCTAAGGGAGAACATTTTGAATCCTCAGATCTAACTGAAGGAAAGACTAGTGATTGAATGAGTGTTCAGAATGCTTCAGTAAACTTATTATAAACTGTAACATCTAGGAGCATTACTTCATATTTACAACATATCTTTAAAAAGGGGAAGGGGATATTTCTCCTTGTCAAAATTGACTTCGATCAGCTGGATTATTACTGGGGTTTGCATCAGTTATATTTATCTGTAGGCAAATCACCCTTCACATCTGAGTAGAATAAGGACTTAGTGGTTTCTGAAGCCAATGGGATATTTTTCTTTGTTTTCAGTAGTTTGCCTGGTGTGCACAATAGAGGTAACAGCCTGGACAAGTGAGCTTTAAATATTCTTAATCAGACAGGCTAGATTGCTGCTGAACCTCAAAGGTAATTTTGTAGAGTAAGACAGGAAAGATTTTTCCAGACTACATTGTTTCGCTGGGCACTAGAGCCACAAGAGCCCCCCGACTGAATTCTGCAACACCTCACAAGGCTAGGAACTGCTTAGCTGTATTTACTGCACACAATATCCAGGAGCTGATATCCCAAATGCTGTCAATAACTATATATGGGGGTGCACACTTGCATATGGCACAGTTAGGTTGTAGCTAGTACAGTGTGGAACAGATAAGCACAGAAAAATTAAATTATGACAGTTTTCTATACAGCAAAAATATTTTTGATGTTAATTTCAACAATTAAAATGGAACAATTCCAAGATGCCACTAAAATGGTGTGGATTTCCCTTCCCAGCAGCTGCCTAACATAGTTTACATTTAATGACTTCAAGACTTTCTTGTTCAGAGTTGCCAACATTAACAAAAAACTGCTCTGGTCTGAAACACAGATGTGACAAATACAGGTATAACTGTTACAAATTTCTCTGAAACTCATATAGGTCCAGACCTCATGAAATTCCTCCCTGCTCTCCATTGAGGAAGAATGGGAAAGATATCTGCCATGTAGCACAATGAGCCTTAGCTTAAATGCTAGGGAGAATCATCACCTTGACAAAGCTCTTTCCAGGAAAAGGTGAAGGAAGAGAAAGAACAAAATTTACCTGATCAGACCACAGATAAGTTATTTTTGGGAAACTGCTCGTGAAATCTCGTTATACAAGCATATAGATCTGTTCCTGACAATGCTCATTTCACATGGCAGAGCCTGAATTTGTGTTGATTTTTGTGGTTGCTTTCCAGATATTTCTGGAAGTTTTAGCACCAGCCTTGAGCCCTGTATGATTAGATGACTCAGAAAAGATAAATATATCTCCTTCCAGAGTTCCCAGGTGTTTGTTACTTTTGGTTCAGTGGTGAAAGACTCAGAAATACATGCATTTCTCTGTCATGATAAGAAGTCTGATTTTAGTGTAACCTTGCCATGTAAATTCAAGAGAAATACGTGCATCTGGCAAAGCTGGCAAGGACAACCTCAATATCTTCAAGCTTATGAGTTAACTATGATCTTGGCTGGCATATTGCACAGAAGCTCACAGGTCTAGAAAGGAAGTAGAAAACAGAAGACTGCATTTGCTCATCTGCTGTTCTCCCCTTGCATTAAGCAAGCCTTATAAAGGCATCAGAGGATGCAGATAACTGCAGACCCACTGTGACTACATGCTGGCCTTCCGAATCCAGTACCACAGCTCCCACAAGAACTGGAACAGGAAGAGGCAGTGAAAAGGAATGGGGATAATACAATGTGTTTCAGTTATTGCTAAGTCACCTAAAAGCCTGATGGCTATTATTGCCAGTTATCACAATGAGGAGTAAGCCCTGGGCTGTTCCAACCAGGGACCAAATTTAGGGGGATATAATAAAAGTTCAAGACATCTCTATTCCTTCAGTAGAAATCTCATGCAATCATTTCAGTCATGCTGAATCTTTATTATGAATGCTTTTTGGGGAAGGTTTTGTAAATATTTTCAGGGATTTCCTGAAACAAATGAGGGAGGTGTCTCATTTCAAATTGATTTCATCTGCCACAGGTTTTAGGTTCAGAGCATCCTTTTGATGAAAAAAATTAAAGAAGGAAATTAATAACAATGTCCCCTGCTTCCCATACAGAGGTGTTCCCACCACTGGAGAAGAAAGGACTTACCAAGTAGTAATGGAGACAAGAGGCAGGCTTGAATTATGGAGGAAGTCTATGTTGAGATTTTAGAAGGGAACATTATCGGCATGGTGAGATAAATATTGCCATAAATATTGCCATATTTTGATGGCAATAGTTTGGACAGATTGAACCAAAGTTGGGAGGAAAGATTTCATCAGGAAAGAGGAAGATCTTGAATGAACAAGTGCACAGGCTAGTGTTGAGACACCACTGAGTGTGAAGAAGGCTAACTTCAGAGACAGTTGTAAGGCTTGTGGAAGCTTGAAATATAAGTAGAGGAGACATGCAGTAACTGGTTTCTTGACCTGGACAGCAGGGAGTGCTAATTGTACAAGAAAAGTGAAAGGAAATAAGGATAAAGATATGTACAGCTTTCAAACAGCTAACCTGTAGACTAATTTTATTTCATCAGAATGCCATTTCTTACATCTTCACATACTGCACTCAGCACATTCAGAATACTCAGAGCAAAAAATATATTCTTATTTACTAGCCAAAACATTTCAAGTAAAAGTAATTACTTAAGTGCAAATGTCTAAATCAGTTCACTGGAAAAAGAAATGCTTGAGTTCTGGTTTCCTTTTCAAGTGGATTTATGTTGCAAAATATAAAAGGGTAAAACAAGAAACCTCTTTTTCTTGCTTTTCATTTTTTCTTAATCATTTGCAAAAGTTGCAAGCATTTCCCAGCATCTCCTCTATTGTGTTATCTGGAGCTCCACACAGCATCTATTGTTGTAGTGCAAAAGATCTTGATAAAGGCACGGCTGTGAATGTGACTGCTGTGTTTCAGTTACATATAGCATGGAACCATTGAATTGTTTGGATTGGAAAAGACTAAGATCATTGAGTCTGAGCATTAACCCAGCATTGCCAAGTCCACCGCTGAACTATGTCCCTAAGCACCACATCTACATGTCTTTGAAATTGCAGGGGATGGTAACTCCACAGGCCTGGGCAGCCTGTTCCAATTCTTGACAAACCTTTCAGTGAAGGAATTTTTCCTAAATAGCTTAATCACCTCAGGAGGCTTTTCAGTTCCAGCCTTAGTCAGCTGTAGTCTTGACATATCTATGTGTTTCTTCCTTCCAATTACAGCACCAGAAGGCCCAGGAACAGTTTGGATTTTTAACACTTTGTAAGCTGAGTTCCCAAAATGCCATCAAAGCAGTGTTGCAAATAAATGACTTTACCATGCAAACAAGTAGTCTGACTGCAAAATTATCATTGGAAATTAATGGTCCATTCATTTCTCCCATGGATTTTGGCCATTGGCACAACATGCCAGAACTCTATTAAAATATGACCAACACATGAGATGAAGTTTATATAAACCCAGCAGAAAATGGTAACAGATATCAATAGACAATAATTACATGCACTCACCAGCAGGAATATACAGAGCAGGTTGTAGCTCAATGTATTATTGCTGCAGGTAGGCAGTGGAAAAAGGGTGGAAAAAACACTATTACTGAGGGAAAAAAAGAGACATCAGACATATGATAAAATTTCCCATATAAAAATTAAATGTAACTTAAAGACAACTTTCAAATATTTTTAGAGTATTTAAAATGTGAACAACATTTAAAAATTTAGAGTATTTTTAATACTGTCTAATACAACACTGAAGTATTGTAAAAATATTAAATTACAGCAGTATAAAGTCAGAATAATTGAGAATTAAGAAACTGTAGGACTGTGAGTGAATTTTTTAAGTCTGGTAAACTGTCCTACAATGAAATGAGTGATGAAGTAAGTCTGTATCTTACTGGAACTCTTCAGTACCACCAAAACAGAAATGGGAAGAGGCTCTACTACTCAGAGGAGCTGCTATCCTTCTCACACAAGTGAGAGTACGGAAGAGCAGTAACAATATATGCAAACTATACTACTAGTGAAGAGATCTATTTAAAAGAAAACTCATTTCATCTGATGGGTAGGAGCAGGAAAGTATGCTGATTATTTTAGGAGAAGATTCTGGTATTACTTGCCACATTGTGATTCTGAAGTATTCTGACTAAGTTAATAGTCTGGAGATGGAAATATGTATGTTTATGCATACTGTTATACATGTACACACAGATACAATGGATAACAGATTCTTGTTCTTGATAATTGACTGTATACATGTGGAAGACATCTGGACCACCCAGATTCCTCCTTGGTTTCTATAATGTCTTGTTCATTTAAAAAGTTGCTGAATCCTATGTTAGCACAGATTTTTAGGCATGCTTGCACTAATTACTGTGGTGCTGGGATATTGTGCATCAGATCTCTGTAAACCCTTTGGTGGCTTCCACTGGTGATTTAACAATTTAGAACTGGGGTTTTCCTTTACTGATATAAACCTTCTCTAACATACTGCGCTGAGTAAGTCAGGGTGTAAGTCACCTGTAACACTGATCAAACAACAGTTCCTGGCACCATGCATGTTGAGAGCTAATTTCATTGTCAAATATTAAAACAAGAGGTGTTAGAGCCATGCAATCTCTTCAAATATTATTCTACACGTATAACTACAAACCTCTGGAGGGATCTTTCTTACATGCTCTGTATGTACATGTTTCAGCTGATGTACCAAAATGAAAATGTCATCAGAACTAGAGGAGGACAGTAGTTGAGTTTCATCACGAGAATAAGTTCCTGGTGCTGTACACTGCATTAGTGATGCCCAGCCTTCAGAATAACCAAGAATAGAGGCACTGAAACGGCTACCCAAGATAAAAGCTTCTCTCCTAATGGAGGGCAATGTTCTCTTCTTCTATATGGCAAGGAACAAAACATCATACCCAGCTGTTTCTCTCCCCCCCCCCTTTTTTTTTAACTTACTTAATGTCAGACAGTATAGGTATATCTGCATTGTCATTTACAAAAGCAGAGATCCATGCCTAACCCTAGTACATGATTTGTATCAGTGTGTGTCACAGAGTTCCTGGTCGTTCTTTCTCCTTAAACAATGCTCCGTTTGTACTCATTGAAAATCCATTTTTTTAAATAGAAAAAAGCCCAACTTTCTGAGATGACACAAGTTGCAGGAACAAGCCACTTTGAAGTTTTTGTCAGCATTTGCAGGGCAGGTGTTAAAGAAGGTTACTTTAAAGTATCCCTTCGAATGGCAGATCTGTTGAATGGTTCACTTCCACCTCATTTTTGCCAGAATTCAGAGAAATGATTTTTTTTCTTTCTCCTTTTTAGTCCTCTGAGTTTTGAAAAATTGGTAATTGTTTAGTCTTTATTTCATGCTACATACTACTAACCATGGATTTGTTTGGGGGTTTTAATGTTTATAGAAAACAAAAGGTGTCAAACCCAAACTAGGTTTCATAACAATATAATTACATAACTATCCAATTAGTAGCTCGTTCACTTCAGCTTCCACATCTGAGTCACTTTGTGTAGGGCTACAATAACTGGCAAGAAGAGGCTTCACATTAGTTATTCATTCTCAGAAGAGAATAAATAAGCTTCATGAAGATTTATGAGATGCAGAGTAATGTGCTGTTTGTTAGTTGCCAGGCTGCTGCCTGCTCAGATGCTGTCTGCCTTTCCAGACTTAGAGGAGTTGTTCAGACGCAGTGGGCTGTCATTGCAAGCCTTCTATGTACGTATTTATCTGATTTCCATCACATACAGCAGGCAGTTCAGACCATGAGTAGTCTGAAGCCAGGAACTTTTGGAAGCATTTTTCTTTGGAATAGTATCTCTAATTTGGTGTTATATTTCATATTTACATTGACTGACATAATGAAATTAATTCCCCAGTGATGGTCATGATTTACTGGAGTTCCACCCCAAAGCTGGCTGTCATTGTCCTCCATTTCAGCTATTCCATCATGTCAGTTATTGCTGGTTGGTTGGTTGTAATGCTGCAACCACTTGAGCACAGACATATACACAGAGGAATCTGAACTCTCTTCTGAAAACACTTGACTGGAGTTTTGATCATATTAAACTACTTGAGCTGCTGACCACAGAATCTGATCCAGGGCTTTCTGTAACTTTCTGCACAGGACGTTTTTTTTCCTTCCAAGGCAGAGATAAACACGATAGAAAAGCTACTTTAAGAGTTGCAATGTGTGAGCTAGTGAGATTTTACATTCCTCTGTTGCTGAATTCCAACACAGAAGTAATACATTTGTGAAAACATTTTTCCATAGCCTGATGGCAGCTTCATCACAAAATTCTTTTTATATCAGCTCTCTCCTCTGATATAAAGATGGGTCAAATTCAGATATACACATGCTTCTAAAACAAATTATTCTCCTGAAGACCCTATTATTTCCTTGGGTATCTTCACTGCTCCTGAATTTCAGACCATTTGAGGTTTTGCATCTCTCACACTCTCTTTCTCTTCACTGGATCAAGCTCCCCATCACTTGCTGTCTATGGGAACATAACAGTCTCATCCACTCCTTTGCCCTAGGCACAAGCTGCTTCAGAATTAAGGATCTACTTACCTCAGCACAAAACAAGTTACATCATTAACGGGCTTGACTGAACATTGATTCAGGTTGCTGTTTCTGCATTGCTTCCTTGTTGATGTTCTTCAGACCCTCCTTACTTGGCCTACAGATATCTTTACACATTCTTTCATGGGCATATTGAACCATATAGCATAAATCACACTTCTTTCTTTGGTCTGTCATTTCATTTCATCCTCCTATCCATGTTATTGCTTTTCCCTCTCTTACTGTAAGCTATTGAAAGTTAATAATCAATGTAAAATGTAAAAATGAAATATGAACATGTGAAATGTGAACTCTCTATCTGTGTCCCTACATAGTCGCTAGTGTTCTGCACAAGTGTAATCATAGATCGTGTTCTTGTCTTTTTCTTGCTATCAGGACAATGTATTAATTTTGTGTGTTCACATATTAATCATCAATTTCAATGAGATTCAGGATGTATTTTGCCCTTTCTTATACTTTTATAAACCTGCAGAATACACTAGACTCCCAAACACCTTACGTTCAATGATGGTGAACACGTATGTGCTCTCTTCACCTTTCACATGTATGGCTAACTCTGCATGAAGCAAGTCACGGCTCCTTTGGATTGCTGGTGGGAAAGTGGAGGAAAAATGATTAGGCTTAAGATAAGATTCCAGCACTTCTTGTACTTTCACATTGAAGGTACAACTAGTCCAATGTGTGAAAATGAATAAACGTACAAATGGCAAGCTGAAAATCTGATACTGCCGTTAATGGAATGGTATCCTTTGGTATCTAATGAAGATAAAGCATCCTCATGGCACAAAATTACTTCTCTGCCTGCTTATGGAATGGAACTGTATGTTGCTCCAGTGCCTGTCTTCTTGCTCGCTTTGTATTTCTGTTTTCCTGACTTCATGACTAGAGAGAAAAAAAGCCGTCAAGTTTTCTCTCTGAAAATATTCCAAAAGCTATTGCTTTGATTTTGACAAATTCCATGTAAAAAGGGGGAGAAAGCTAAATTAAATTGAATATCAGATTTTCAAAACTTAGCAGACCGTTCAGAACTGGAACAGTGAGCGATTCTGAATCCTGTCTGAGCTTCAGAAGAGATGTTGCAGGGATTGCATTAAATAAGGCTGCTATTCTCCCATTTTGCTGAAAAAATGAGCACCATTTTTTGTGCGGAATACCTGGGTATGATAAGCTTTAAAAATGGCTACAAAGTATTTGGCACAGAAAAGCAGGCTTCCCTCTTAAAACCAGAGAAACAGATTCACCTTTGGTGTAGATCTGTTGAGTGAAAGACTTACAGAAAAATGACTGTGACCCATTTTGTTTTGTAACAAATGTGGACCTGATGCTCAGATAAAAAATCATATATTGTCTGAGTGCTCAAAGCTACTTATATGAGAGAAGATTGCTTTATAAGTAAGGATTTGTAGGAACAAACTGGTATAAGAGCATACAAAATGCCCTACTGGGTCAAACCATCTAGTCCTGTATTTTGTCTCTTACAGCAGCAGAATGAAATGCCGCCAGGCATCAGAGCAAGAGCCTTGGCCAGTGCTGTCCCCACACCACATGCATAGCTGACTTTTGCCACAGTACATGTTATATTGCATATATAAATAGCTAAGAGGAGATGGGAAGGAAGCAAGTAGTAAAACACACATATAGACATCACATACATACATATAAATATCCAGCTTACCCTCCTAGACAAACTCATTTCTTATTCCACAGTCATCTTGCTAGCCATTGCTAATGGGCTTGTTACTGTAAACTGCAAGAGGTGGGCTGTTCTTCAGCCTCAGCCATTGCTCTTCTGAGCTGCAGCTGGGTATCCTGCAGGTGGAAGAGGCATCATGGTGTCTTGACACTGGCTTTATCTGCTTTGTATACAGCATTTCAGACACAATTAAAGGAAGTATCAAACCATCAAAGCTGCTTTTCATCTGGCAAACCTACAAGTGAAGGATTAATATACCCCAAGAGACTCTGAGTGATAAAGCTTTTAAACAGCCCTGCCAGATTGTTAGAAAGGCTTCCTGAGCATTGAAGTACTGCTCCCATTTGCACTGATAATGCAATACCTCTCGAATTATGACCAACAGTAGCTTATGAATAAACCAACCTGACATCTGTAGAAGAATATGTTTATTCACGATGTAAGATTGCTTCTTTACTTCAGGATGTGGAGACAGGACTCTGGTTATGTCTTTTATCACCTTCCCAATCTCAGCTGATAAAGAAGACACCTATTTGACCTTGAAACCATTGATTTGAGGAAAAGATACTTTCTAGATGATTAAAGCAAAGTATGAACTTTTCTATGTTTCTATGAACTATGTTTCTATGAACGATGAAGTTCTCTGCCCTCCCTGCAGTTATTTTCAAGGTTTACTCATTTCTTTCCAAAGGAAAAAAAATTAAATATAAAAAAAATACACCAAGTCAGGAGTTGGAACTGGATGATCTTAAGCTCTTTTCCAACCCTAAGTATCCTATGATTCTAAGTACCAGTAATGGTACTGGCTTTACCTATTATGTACATTTTGGGAAGCTCACAGAAACACTGCACATTTCTGGTGTGAAAAAGACAGATACCTGTAATATGAAGGAGAAGGATTTAGTTGAGACTTGTATGCTTTCTTGGAGGGTGCTGTTCCTAATGGGTAGGGTTGAATATCACTCCATAACATTTTCCCAGTACAGCACATTTGCTTTGCCTTGTAGACTTTTCTGAGTTGGATTAATCATTTTAATAGCTGAACTACTCAGAAGAGAATTATCTCATGTATCTCTGTAGAAGGAAAACATATGCTTTTATACAAAAGACAAATGGAGACATTCAAGGCTCAAGGCCAGGTTGGATGTGGTTTAGGGCAACCTGATCTAGTTGAGGATGTCCCTGCTCATTGCAGGGGAGTTGGACTAGATGACCTCTCAATGTCCCTTCCAACCCAAAATATTCTATGATTCTATGATTCTGTGATGTTATCTATAAGCAGATGCCACAGTTGAAGTTATGGGCATTATAAATACTGTTTGTCAGCTGACATTATGCCATCTAGAGGGACCTTGACACGCTTGTGAGGTGGGCTGATGCCAACCTCATGAAGTTTAACCATGTCAAGTGTAAGGTCCTACACCTGGGTCGGAGCAATCACAGGCACAGCTACAGGTTGGGCAGAGAAGAGATTCAGAGCAGCCCAAAGAGAAAGACTTGGGGGTGTTGGTCAATGAGAAAATGAACATGAGCCAGCTTCAGTGTGTGCTCACAGCCCAGAAAGCAACCGTATCCTGGGCTGCATCAAAAGGAGCGTGACCAGCAGGTCAAAGGAGGTGATCCTGCCCCTCTACTCTGCTCTCGTGAGACCTCACTTGGAGCACTGTGTGCAGTTCTGGTGTCCTCAACATAAAAAGGACATGGACCTGTTGGAACAAGTCCAGAGGAGGCCACGAGGATGATCAGGGACTGGAGCACCTCCTGTATGAAGAGAGGCTGAGAAAGTTGGGGCTGTTCAGCCTGGAGAAGAGAAGGCTGCGTGGAGACCTCATAGCAGCCTTCCAGTATCTGAAGGGGGCCTACAGGGCTGCTGGGGAGGGACTCTTCATTAGGGACTGTAGTGATAGGACAAGAGGTAATGGGTTGAAACTTAAACAGCAGAGGTTTAGATTGAATATAAGGCAGAAATTCTTTACTGTTATGGTGCTGAGGTACTGGAATGGGTTGCCCAGGGAGGTTGTGAATGCTCCATCCCTGGCAGTGTTCAAGGCCAGGTTGGACAGAGCCTTGGGCAACATGGTTTAGTGTGAGGTGTCCCTGCCCATGGCAGGGGGGTTGGAAGTGGATGATCTGAAAGTCCTTTCTAACCCTAACTATTCTATGTTTCTCTGATTCTGGGTCAAGTTGA
This sequence comes from Melopsittacus undulatus, assembly GCF_012275295.1. Classification (NCBI taxonomy): domain Eukaryota; kingdom Metazoa; phylum Chordata; class Aves; order Psittaciformes; family Psittaculidae; genus Melopsittacus; species Melopsittacus undulatus. The sequence continues at coordinate 69,856,748 of NC_047533.1, forward strand.
AAATGTAGGTTACAGTAAGCTACTGCATGGAATAACACAAACCAGGGAGACTGAAGGTAAAAACATCTCCCAGTTTTCCTAAGGATTAAACAGGAGACAAACTGCTCACAAGCCGAATGTTTGCATTCTCATGCTCCTAAAGCAACACTGGCTGCTCTTCCCATAGGTATTTTCATCACATCCAAATTGCTACAATTGGTTCAGTGACGACTGCATGAAACGTAATGGTCTGTTTTATGAAGAGAGACAAGCATGGTGAGTTATTCATCTCTTGTGGCTTTAATAGCTGTGGCCAGAGAATTTAAATGTTGCCAGCATGTAATGAGTTTATCACAGAGAAGCTGGCTTTTTAGGAGAGCCTGGCTTCAGTCCTGCCTCTGATTAATTGCTGGCTTTTCAGCCAAGCCTTCTGGAGAGGTTATCTACGGAGAGCTTGAAAACTACCTGGTCATCATCAAAACTGAAAGAGCTTATGTAAAAGATAGCGATAGGGCATGTAGGCTCTTGTAGGAAATCCTGGATCAGGAAAAATAATCTAATTGATATACAGTTTGAAGGTATGCAATTTGCAAGGATAATCATGTAGGAAACAACCCCTGCAATGTATCCAAAGCCAGGAGATGACTGGGGTGTTAAGCTTGTGGCCAACGTTTTTAGTTAAAAACTAAAAATAAAAATACTTTAAAAAGGAAAATATAAATGGGCTGTATTTCCCATTGAGCCAGGAACAGGTTTAGTCTTGTCAGATAAAAAATATTGAGTAATTTAAGGAGCACTGAGGGTACTGCTGTACAGAAAAACATGATCAGGGACTGGAGCACCTCCCATACAAAGACAGGCTGAGAAAGTTGGGGCTGTTCAGTCTGGAGAAGAGAAGGCTGCATGGAGACCTCATAGCAGCCTTCCAGTATCTGAAGGGGGCCTATAAAGAGGCTGATGAGGGACTCTTCATTAGGGACTGTAGTGATAGGACAAGGGGTGATGGGTTGAAACTTAAACAGGGGAAGTTTAGACTGGATCTAAGGAGAAATTCTTTCCTGTTAGGGTGGTGAGGCACTGGCATAGGTTGCCCAGGGAGGTTGTGAATGCTCCATCCCTGGCAGTGTTCAAGACCAGGTTGGATGAAGCCTTGGGTGATATGGTTTAGTGTGAGGTGTCCCTGCCCATGGCAGGGGGGTTGGAACTAGATGATATTGGGGTCCTTTCCAATCCTAACTATTCTATGATTCTTTGTTTCTAAGGACATTATCTGTTTGTACAAAGGACTACTTTCAGCTTCTGTGTTTTATATTCAGAAAAGATTTCTCAGCATATAATAATCTAATTATTCTTGATAGAAATTTTGAAAATATTCTTAAAAATTAAAAAAAAAATATCTAGCAAATTTTACATAGAATAAATTATTTTTACAGGAGTCTCATAGTCTATAGCAGCCTAAAAAAACCAACCTTGCTTGCCCCCTGAAATGCACAAATGCAGAAGATGAATTATAATGCTGCCAAATCAATGGCCTTGGAGAGGGTAAGTGGGAAACAGGCTGGTGAGAGCAAAGCATGTAGAACAGAATTGGTTCTGTTTCATGCCATCAACAACAGTCTGCTTTTGGTTATTGTCCCCTCTTCAGTTAGTTTAGAAATACACTTGCTACTTTGCTTCCTTTTGATCAGATTCATAAAAATGAACAGAATGGATTGAATGGCAATGTGGATGACAACATCTGAGGCAACAGGAAATCTCAGCAAGATACTGATGAGTTACTTGGGTTTTGTTTTACAAGTTTTCCTACTTGATGCCATTGCAAATAAGCCTTGTCTTTATTCTAGGCATGTCACACCCGGGAATTAAGCATATAGGACTAGAAGGATGCTTCTGGGCCATTTGAGCTTTTATAATATGGCCAGGTTTCACCCCTCATCTTCCTCTGCTAATCAGATTAAAATTCTACTCCATGCCAATACAACATTAATGATTAGAAAACTGTTTAATATCCAGCCTACGCAGCCATTTTTAGCTTGGAGCCATTTGTTCTGTTCCAGTATTGTCCTTTAATTTCCATTAAGCTTGTCCCCAAATGCTGTTAATACTACTTGTGTGTTAAGAGTGCAGTTTGCATCCTCTCTCAGTCTCTTATCAGAGAGCTTTCCTTTTCCCTCTCACCCTCAAATCTGTCCCTGGCAGCTGCTCAGACTTGATTTTCTTAAATACAGTAAAGCCAAATTGTAAATACTACTTATAATTGCATGTCTAAATCTCATTATAATTATTATTTGGGGGAACATCTCACTAGCCCTTCTCTATTTCTGCTTAAAACACAGAAAATTCATATTATATCAATTCTGATAAATTCTAGCACCATAAATCCCATATAACCATTACCTGTAAGCTAAAGCAAAGCTTATCTCCAAATAGTTGTTTCCAAGTGATGAAGGAAACCAGATGCTCAGATATCCAAGTAGAGACAGCTAAGGTTCAGTGGGGAGATAACAGCACAACACCCTCCCTGCCATGGAGAAAAAGAGAGTTTGGCCTATGGCATGAATAGAGCAGAGCAGGTTTTTGATTCATTAGTGGTTTTATTCTTACCTGTGTTCTCCTTTCACTGGTGAATAATGATAGACAGAAAGAAATTGTTGCTCTGAGAAATGGTTGTGTTTCTGTCCCCCATTTTAAAAAGATACACCTACATAGTGAGCTTTTTTCATTTACTGAACTGGTAGACCATGTCACTGTATATGCATTGCATATATATACATAGATATATATCATTCCAATATATTTCCTAACTAATAATTTCTTTTAAAAAGTCTTATGTTTCCTCCATACCGCTTATAATGAAATACCATGACTCCAAATCCGATGACTTTTTTTACTTTAGCAGCATATTACTGTATTTCCAGGGGACATACATATGAGTTACAAGGTTTGATTGTGCAATAATAGATGTTCAGGGATTTACAGCCCTTGCTATCTCTTTGTTGCAAAGGTATCTGCCAAACATGTGAGGTTTTCTTTCAGAAAAAACCATTATCCATGCATAGTGAAATCATGGGTTATTGTTATTGTGGAATTTGTCCAACATTTTGGCAAGGCTGCTCTGGAGACCCATATAATAGCTCACTGCAAACCTCCTGATGGTTGGAACCCTGTAAATATCAAGGTCAAGAGCAATCCCACCTAAAGAAATACAATTCTGATTCCCTTCATGATGTCATTGACCTTGAGAAAAATAATTGTGCAGGTTAAAATGTCTCTTGGTGATCTGTCGAGCAGTAAAATTACATACTCACAGTTGTGACAACCTTCCACTGGGCTGGTATTTGTGACCTGCCCACTGCCTGATTGACACTATTAGTTTTGAAGGTTGGATGATCTGGGAAAGATTAAGTTAGATTCTCTGCATTGCTCTCAGATTAAGAGGAATAATACCACTTTGTTATTTGAAGATGGATCAGTGGAAATCGTTGTTAAATATTACTGATTATTCACAAGCTGAAAACATTTGCTAATTCCTTGCAGCAGTGGAATTTTCTTATTTAAAATGAACACCATTGTTCAGAAATAACTCCCAAATTACCATCTCACTTGCTTTCCACAAAAGGTAGCAAATGTGATCAGTGTGCTCATATAGGGAATCAAATGGTAGAAGATCAGTCTGTAACAAAAAGACTGACTAATAGGAGTTTGGAAGGGAATGAAGAGATGCACAGGGCAAGTTTACTTTCTTGACTTGGTTTTAGGCTGTGCAGAAAGTATCTCAGAATACTGAGATATTCCAGCCTCACCTGGAAGATTGGTGTGCAGAGATTTACAATGTGCAGCCATAGACTGCAGAGCATCCCAACCTAAGAGAGTTTAGCGTAGCTGAGATGAACTGAGATTCATTTTAGTTTCTTCAGTAAGAAATAAACCAGCAGGAGCATGAAAGGTCATCCTTGAACAAGGACATGTGGGTGTAAAGGAGTGTTTAATTTCTGGAGCTAACAGACAAACCTGTATCAATAATATTGCACACCAGCATGACCTCCTAATCACTCAATAAAATTTCAGATAGCACAAAAGAACATGGAAGAAATGAATATTTAAAGAATCCTATTATAAACCTTCCCTGACCACAGGAAAAGAGAAAATCTCTAAGTGCACCACCAGCTGTGTACAAAGTTTTAAGGTGCCTTTCATTGTTCTCATGTTACATTGAATAAAGTGCATACTGGTAAGGAGACCCTTTAGCTAACACGGAATGGAAAAGTAAAAACAGGCAGGAGAGAGCAAAAATCACCTAGCAGGAGTCAAGATGACAAGAAAAATAGGAAGAGTTCACTTTCCAAAAGTGATGAAAATTATTTTGATAATTTTTAAATCCACCAAAGCAGATAAAAGGGAAAAAAAAGTTGGAATTTTGGTTTTGTTCTTTAAAAATAAACTGGTAAATCACTGGCAGGAGCAAGAATCAGGTGGGTAAAAGCGAATTCATACCAGTAGCTTATAAAAAATTTAGGTAATCATGTCCTAAGATGACAACAAACTGGACACTTTTTGTCTTGAACAAAGCTTTACAAACTGAAGCACACAGAGGAACTGATCATTAGTTTCTGCTACAAGAACAACCTTGAGCACTAACAATAGGATTAAGCACCTGTGTATAATATGATGGGAGCCTTAGGCCCCATTACAGAAGAGTCACAAAATCATAGAATAGCCAAACAAAAAGCTGTTTTCAACATTGAGTAATGGTATATTAGTTGGTGTTTAAGAAATAGTTTTACAAGTAAGAAACAATTTTATGCAAAAAAAGTGAGACAAAGAATTAAACTGAAGAATAGTAACAGGAGCATTGCTTACATAGCCCCAAAAGCACAGTGTTTCCAGGAGTTACGTGTTAGTCAAGATGTGAAGTCGTGAAATATCAAGGGTAGATTGCCTATTAGAAAGCAAAGAGCAGCAGCCTTCCTCTTCTGAAAAGTAAAAATGAAAATGTCATTTTGAATAGGTGAAAATACAGATGATTTCAGCAAATACAGTTGCCTGGTAAAAAGGCCCAGAACCTGTTCTGAGCTTATTAATGTCAATGGCATGTTTTTGAATCTGACAGCAAGTAAAGACAGTCCTGATGCAAGGGTCTGTCCCTCGGACAGTGTTAGATATTACAGTGATGCCATAGGGTGACTTTCAAAGCTGTTATTTCCAGAAGGGACTGTAAAGGATTTTCTGGTAGCACCAGTCTCAAGTACAAGGTTAGCAAGAAAGCAATGCACACAGTGTTTGGCCCAAGCTCCTTTCCCTTGCCTGAGTCAATTCTATGTACATTAAATTGGACTCTTCTCATCTCTTCTCACCTCTTCTCACAGCCTTTCATCAAACCATTATTTAAAATAAGTATTTCCTTCCTTCATCCCTTGCAAATGTTCATCAGCATTAGCTGAAGTTCTCAGCCCAAGGTGAGGGTCAGCTAAGAGAAAGAAAACCATAGGCAGGATCCCAAGTCTGCCCATTTCTTCTGAATATGATGCTTTATTTCAGCAGCTCTGCTCCATCCCATTCTTTCGAACCTTTACATTTCTTGCCAGCTCAGAGGCTCCAATTTCAGCATTTTCTTTATGGCAACTCCTAATTATGGCAAGCCAAAAGTACATATTTTTCAACATAGATAAACCCCCTTCACTTGTATCTGAGACCATGACTAATATGTGAGTGCTCAGTACATCTTACTATTAACATGCATACAAACAAGGCAGCCAAATCAATAAATTACATGAGATAGGCTTCTCCCAGAGGATGAGAAGGAAGTAAATGAATAAAAGTACATATGTTAGGCGAGGCTAACAAGACATCTGTGAAAGGGAGGGAAAGAATAAATCTTTTCCTTGTTCTCAGTGGAGCTGCATTAATCTTACCTCAATTAGGCTTTTCTTACCTAATGCTTTTCCCCCATGAACAAGCAAACAAAAACTGTAGGAACGGTGGAAAAAGGAGAGCCATAGTGAAGGTAGAGTGTAACAAACATAAAATAATCCTTTCAGGGGACACATCAGTTAAGATCTGGTGCTTAAGCAAAGCACAGCTCGTCTCTGACTTTATACAGCTTATGCACTACATTTTCTCTGCCCAGAGCCAAACAGTGAAAACTAATCCTGCCCAGAGCTTTTTATCAAACAAGGATGATGAAGTGACTGTTATGAAGAAAGAACCCCTCCATGCAGAGCCATTTTCTCTGTCATTTGCTGAGTCTGGTGCTTTCTTAACACAGCCCTAAGCACAGCAGAGATCAGTTTATTCCACCTTCCCACTCTGTTCACCTTGGATGTCTAAGAAGAAACATCTTCCATTTCCACTTATGTAGTGTACAGACTGTATCTCATGTTAAATACCAGAAAGACAGTCACTTCTTATGTTCAGGGTACCCCTTTCACACTTACTTATACATGTAGAAATTCCTGTGTAATGCAAATATTCCTTCATCATGGAAGTATCTTTATAAGGTGCTGATAATTAGTGATCTGCTAATCTAGTAATACAAGAGGGTACATTTGCACCCCTGTAGTAAGAGCAGGCAAGAACATGAACATGTATTCGTACATGCCTTAGATGTGTGGAAAGTGTGGGTTTAGATGGCGCCTACAAAAGCTTCACAGTGTAACCTTCAGAGCCTCTGATCTTCAACAGTGTTGAGGCATGTTAATAATCTCTTATGAGCAAACGACACAGAAGGCAGAAACAGCAACAAACATTATTCACAGGTTTCTTACCCAAATACCGCTTGCATTAGTTGAATCATATTTTACTGCAGCTTACTACCTTCTCTTTTTCTGCTAAGAAAAATAATCTATATCTTTATCTGTCCATCCATCAATCCATCAACTTCTGATATAGCATCACAAATCCCTAAAAGCATCATTTGCTTAACACAACAGTCACACCAGGTAGGACCCATCTAGTACCTTCCATGCCATTCTACCACTTTCTCCATGCAATTTCTGCCCTTTGAGGCAGGAGCCGTCTTGTACTTCACAATGCCCAGCACAATAGCAATCTATTCTGTGACCTTCAGATGGTCTTTTTTTTTATCTTGTTGTCCTTTCCTTATATAATGCATATGATTCATTAATATGCAGTCTCCCATAATACAGAATATCTGGTTTTGGTTTTATTTGTTTGTTTTGTCCTTATTCTGTGAAGTTGTCAAGTAACTTTTGGGATACTTTTTCTAAACCTGGTCCTTAGTAGGATGGGAAATCCCTTCAGTTTATTCTTTCAGGGATAAATGTTAGTATATGTTATTTGTGCATTAGATGTTTGTGAAAGGAGAACATCTTTCTTTGTACTAGTCTTTTTCATTTAGTTTTGGAAAAGATAATCCTTAGGTCATTAAATGTCTTGTCCTGTTGAGCTTGGCAGAGTTTTCTTCCGTTGTATTTCACAGCAATTTTTCCCCCTGCATATATTCCCTTGGAAGCTTTCCTCCATCTGTTTTGTATTGAAATGCTTGGATGAGGCTCTGTATCTCAGGTGATGTGGCTGTTTCTACACAGGCCATTATCTGTTTTGCCTTTAAAAATGAGCAAACGATTTACAGCCCAAATGCTGCTAACTCTCCCATTAGTGGTCAAACAGTGACTTTTTCCAAACATTAAGTGACAGATGGTGAAGAAAACCTTTATTTCCTCTTCTTCCAAAACTACCATTTGAGCTAGCAGGGTAAAGGTGGGAAGGGAGGAGAGCTGGACATATGCTTCAGATTTTAAACATATTTACTTTTAATCAGCATTTGAAACCTGACCAGTTTTATAGCTAATAGCAGATTTTTTTTGCCCTATTTTGGTCAAAATTTCACTCTCTGAAATCCAATTCAAAACTGACAAACTGTTAACTGCTTTATAAAGTTCATCTGGTTTTGTCTTTAAGATGTAGTGATCTCAAAATACAATATTAAAGTTACTGTAAGTCTTTAATCACAAAACCCAAATAAAGCTACATTGTAAAAAAAGTGGCTTTATTTTTTCTTAGCAGGACATTACAGCTACTATAATTTCCTTGTAGCAAAGGGTTCTGGTTTATGAAGATGAGGTAAACAGCTAAAAATGTCAAGGGGATGCACTTCATAATCCAGAATTTTAGGTGTAGTCTAAAAACATGACCTAATACTAAACATTGTATCATGTAAGAGATAATTAGTAGTTATATTACATCTATACAAATGGATATACATATATTTCTGTCTCTATTAAATTATTGCATTGCTGATGATATAAGGTGTCCTTTATAACATACTTTAAAAGTACTGGTTGTAGCAGACAGGAAATGCTGGGTGCAATTCAGCTCAGACTAAGTCCTGTTTGATTCTGACATGGGTGGTAGTTCTGGAGAACTGAAACTTAGAATTCTGTTTCCTGTTGCTATAAATTTCACCATAATCTTTGCTTTGATATCTGTGTTTGATTTTGAATACACGCAAGGAATAATACACTGTGCTTAGCTGGAACCAACACCGTCTATAGAGTGACTGACAGTACAATTTTCTCTGATAAGGCTTGGTCCAACTAGATGATAGCATTTGGTCCAACTAGATGATAGGGTTAAATATGGGCTTCCTCTAACTGAAATTGTTACCCGTCACAAAATCTTTAGAACCAGCTTCTGAATATTTAGTCTACATCAAGATCCCTGTTGATGTTATCAGGAATTTTACTTGAATATATGTTAAGTAATAGTTAAACACTGGAATATTTATAAATTAACTTGACCTTGCAAGTTACTATGTATTTTATTGGGAAGTAAAGTTATTATGACAGTAACCGTAATAACTATGTGATTGACTGCATAGTGGAAGACAGCATACATATTTTGCCATCACAAAAGAATTCTATGTAGATAGAAAGAAGAAAATCATATTGCTATGCTACCAGCCACAAGATTTAATGAGTACCTGAAATATCCTGGAGAGATGAGAACCAAGAGTGAATAGATTATTCATCTGCCTTTTCTGGTATATTTGCTGAGTTGTTTTGTCCTAAAAACAAGGAAAAGTATTTGCATTAGTGTTGGAGATTTTAGTGTATGTTCTCATTTTTATAGCAAAACTTTCTTATCACTTCACATGCATCCACCTTTTGCATGTTCTCAACAGATGTCCCTAAGGAGTAGTGAAAATGTTCTGTCTCATTTTTGAGCAAATCACAACAATATCTTCTGTTCCAAAACTTTCCATTGGAGGAATCCAAATCTCTTCTTGCTACCTTGATGGAAAATAGCAGGAAAAGTGTTTAAATTTGTGTCAGTAATTTAAGTAACAGCAGCTATTTTTCATCTATCATCTATCTATCTATCTATCTATCTATCTATCTATCTATCTATCTCAGCTGCGTTGGCCAAATATCATACTAATGCTCCTCCAATTACTTTTATTCTCCTCTGCATATTCAGTTGATGCTAGCAGATGCTTAGCCTGCGTGTCAGCCCTCCAGGGATGGAACTATAAATGTCTTTCTGAAAACTGCATAGAGCACCATTCCCCTCACAGCAAAACTTAATGACTTCACATAGGAATCTAAAACCAAATGAGGCCTCTTGCTAAGAGGAAATCAAGTTATAGTTTACTTTCTTATCCTTGCTTGAAATCAGCCTTCTGCAACCACTGCAAGGCTTTCTCTCTTTAAAATGAATGTATTCTGTGGAAGGTGCTTGTAGCATCTTACTGACAGGGATGAAAGGCAACAGGGTAAAACCAAGCACCAAAACTCATTAAAAAAAAAAAAAGAGAAATAATTTGTTTTTATTCACCTTGTATAGATAGATCTGTGATCAAAAAGTGAATGATTTTCCATTAAACCAAAGGCAGACATAAATAGAAGGATTGAACAGAGTATGTGAAACGAATGGCCTGGATGGTTTACGTACGGTTCTTTAAATTGTAGAGTGACATTTATAGCAGTTAGCATATGATTGCATAAGACTCGTGAAGTGTTTCACATCTTTGTGAAGTGTTTTTATATCTTTACATTCACAGTTGGGGGAATAGCTTAAAATGTGCTAGAAAGCAGAGGGTAAATGAAAGGTTTATGAGTTGATTTTCTAGGTTTTTTTTTGGTTGGTTTGGGTGGGTTTTTTTTGTTAGTTTTCTTCTTTTGTTTTATTTTCTTAAAAACTTGGTTTTAGAGGTAATCCTGTGCTTTGTGGGAAACTAATTCATGATTTCTGTGTGACTTGGTTTGGCAGGAGTCAATGTTTGTTACATGTGCAGTGTTGCTGCTAACAGTATCCCGAGTGGTAAAACAAAGATGATATGTTATGAAGGCTGAAAATTTACTATGGAAAACATCAATTTAATTCAGGAAAGCATAAGAATGTATTTTTCTACTCATTTTGATGACATAGGCAAATATGAAACTATGGGGAAAAAAGGTTTGTTTGTATTGTCAAATAACTGCTAATAAAAGAAAATCAAATTATAATTACCAGACCCTCATGTAATGTAATTACCCACCATTGATTAAAGTGTTAAATTGACTTACAGGCAGCTATGTTAACTTCTATCCCCAAGAGGTTTGGTTCTGACAATGTAAGAACTTGATTTCTTAAAGTCTTTTAGATTTATCATTCCCATGGTGCATGGAAAGGCTGATCATATCTCAGCAAAGTGCAGTCTGCCAAAGAAATGAAAGAACCCTAAGTCCTTCCCCATATGGTCTCAGTTTAGATCATTCTTTATGTGTGTGGACACATGGATATAGCATTAATTTAAAATACATACATACATACACACATATAAATGTGTACATAAATAAAATTATATAAACAAAATATAAAATTATATCTGTATAAACCCATTCAAATAAAAATTATGAACTCATTATGATGAGTTGATCACATACCTTGTCTTTGCTCATTCACATGCATTCATTCAGTCTTCATGCTGGCTTACCCCTGAACTAACCAGAAAGCAATTAACTTCTCTAAACCTCGAAGTAAAGTGGTACCATTACAGCAGATAATTGTAACTGTGGAGCAATAGGCCAGAACTCTGGTTCATCTCAATGCTGTGACCGACAAGTGAGGTCAGGTTTTGCTCTCTCTTATAGTGTAGTTGCTTAGAAAGAAAACACCTTGTTCTCTGTATTGATAAGAGTACCATGTTACCAAATGGCAGCACTAGGAAAGAGCAGAAATTAAAACTCTGGTCTGCATGGTCTTATGTAGCCAGTCCCTGCTCAAAAAGTGTTTGCCCTGAAGACTCCCAGTATTTCCCTTTGTGTGTTCCATGCAACACATGGAGAACAAATAAATATTCTTATGCACTTTTGAATAACTCTTATAAAATTACACAGATTGTTACAATTGAGTAGCATACAGCATGCATGAAAACATAACAGCATTTTCCCTATAGCCTCGGTATAAATAAACATGCAGGCTTACTTGCAGTGTTCTCTAGCAGTGCATGCTCTGGTTACTTGCTAAAGAGAAGTTGTGTCTACAGAACTGTTAAAGGAAATGAAAACAAGAATCTCAGAATTTTCTGTATGTGCATTTATGGAACACAGCTATTCAAGAAGGGATTTTGTGCAGCTAGCAGAGGTGGTGTGACTACAAAAAATACAGCCTTATAAATCCTCTATGCTCCCTAAGGAGACCTCAGGAAACAGGCTATTGCAATGCACATTTACATGGTTCCCTGAAGAGATTTAGCTTCTCAACAGTTTACACTCCAGTGTAATTTTGATAGCCTCTGTATGCTTGAAAGTTTAATATTTAGGTTTCATATCAATTACTACATTAAATTCTTCCTGGGTCAGTACACTGTGAGTTGCTATGGCTGTACTTACTTTGCAGCTGTCATCATCCTGGATGTAAATAAGCAGCTTGAAGCACACCAATCTCTCCAAAGCAACTGAAATGTAAAGAAACAGCCAACAAATAGTCAAAGATTTTGCTGTCAAATACTAGAAGCATGAAAGAAATACATAACCCCCTCCTCTGTTCTCTATCATGAGATAAAAATACAGTTGTAATTCACATAACTGAACTTGTGCCTAGTGCTGTTGGATGTGACTAATAAGACTCATTTGCAAGAATACAGGTGAACCACTGCTGCAGTCTTGTTTGCAAGTATTTACTGATTCATGCTTTTTGTTAATGGTAGGTATTTGGACAGCTGTTAGGACTTATAGAGTTACAGTTTGTAAGTCTGATCACCTGGTGCTAGGAGTGAGCTTCCTTCTGATCAGAATTCCCTTCTGATTAAAAATGTTCATCTTAGGAAGCATGGAAGTTTGCAGTTCAGGTTCTTGTGAGCTTTCTGTTTCCGTATTCATCTAGGTACATACATCATCTATTAAACATTTACAGAGGATACTTCTTAAAGCAATGAAATATAAATGAGTCATTTCATGGAGGCAGTGCATTTTCCTGCCAGGTTTTACCCAGCTGGGTGTCTGGGGGGGTTATGCAGGGATAATCTAATGAATCTGGCAAAGGAGAATCAACATGAGAATAATTAATTTAATTTCTTATTTTTCAAAATGACAGATTGATGATGGATTATGAATAAAATATGAAGCATTATTATTTTACCTCAGAAATGACAGGTCTATAGCCATTCCCCATCTGACACAGAGATCTTGCTACAGAAAAGTTAAAAAGGCTTCTGGAGGAAAATACTTACGATATTTTAGAGAGCAGATGTTTACAATCCTTCAATGTATGTATTTTAAAGTAGAAACATATCAATGAGTCAATGCTTCATTGTCTATAAAGATTTCACACATAGAAGTGGTATTTCCTTATTTAACCAATTTCCTAATTTAATACTGGAGTGTGGTAGTCAGAGAAGAGCATTCTGGCAGAAAGGGAACCACACAACAGAGCAAGTGAGAAGTGGTAATAGGAGGGGAGCAGGCTTGTTTATCTGATCACCTTCAGCACTTTGGGAGGAGATACCAACAAATGACAGCTGTCACCCGTAATAATCATGGTATCAATGGCAACAGTCATGGTATAATCAATAGTAATAATCATGGTACTTCCCAGAAAGAACCTAAGAGATTAAACCATAAAATTACAGAACACATCGTACTTAGCACAGTTCTTAACATTTAGTTTTATTTGACCCAATTTATGACACATCTGAAGTGCTCTACTCAGAAAAGTGCAATTACTTGCCCTACAGCTTCAACTTGATTTTGTTTTCTTTCCCCCACCTTTCCCAAATATCTTCCTCTTCCTCCTCTCCTTTCCTTTTCACGTAAATAATGGAAGGCCTGTAACAGCCATACCAGGTGCTGAAATTTGCTGCTTGTTTGTAGAGGAGATAAAGAAAAAGCACCAGAAATGCAAAAAAAGTCTCTAGTGGAAAGAATGCAGTTGCTTACCTGAGATAAGGATAAATTTAACACTGAGTCACAGAACTTAAATGACTGGTGTTTCAGGTAGGATAATATTTGCATAGCTATGGATGTCAGCAAGTTTGCCAATGACACCAAGCTGTGTGGTTCGGTTGGTACACTGGAGGGAAGGAATGCCATCCAGAGGGACCTTGACACACTTGTGAGGTGGGCTGATGCCAACCTCATGAAGTTTAACCATGACAAGTGCAAGGTCCTACACCTGGGTCAGAGCAATCCCAGGCACAGCTACAGGTTGGGCAGAGAAGAGATTCAGAGCAGCCCAAAGAGAAGGACTTGGGGGTGTTGGTCAATGAGAAAATGAACATGAGCCAGCTTCAGTGTGTGCTTACAGCCCAGAAAGCAACCGTATCCTGGGCTGTATCAAGAGGAGTGTGGCCAGCAGGTCAAAGGAGGTGATCCTGCCCCTCTGCTCTGCTCTTGTGAGACCTCACTTGGAGCATTGTGTGCAGTTCTGGTGTCCTCAACATAAAAAGGACATGGAACTGTTGGAACAAGTCCAGAGGAGGCCACGAGGATGATCAGGGACTGGAGCACCTCCTGTATGAAGACAGGCTGAGAAAGTTGGGGCTGTTCAGCCTGGAGAAGAGAAGGCTGCATGGAGACCTCATAGCAGCCTTCCAGTATCTGAAGGGGGCCTACAGGGATGCTGGGGAGGGACTGTTCATTAGGGACTGTAGTGATAGGACAAGGGGTAATGGGTTGAAACTTAAACAGCAGAGGTTTAGATTTGATCTAAGTAAGAAATTCTTTACTGTTAGGGTGCTGAGGCACTGGAATGGGTTGCCCAGGGAAGCTGTGAATGCTCCATCCCTGGCAGTGTTTAAGGCCAGGTTGGATGAAGCCTTGGGTGATATGGTTTAGTGTGAGGTGTCCCTGCCCATGGCAGGGGGGTTGGAACTGGATGATCTTAAGGTCCTTTCCAACCCTAACTATTCTATGATCCTATGATTCTATGTTTGCTCTTACCATGTGTTGTGTCATGTTCAGGAGATAAACATCATTGCTGTGGTTTCTGTTACAGGAATCAAAAGAAAATATAAGCTGTGTTAAAAATGGAGAATGTACATCTCCAGGATCACTCCGTGCTAGAAGGAAAAGCATTACAATTTTATAATTGCTCTGAATGCAGCACATACTGCAGCTCTAGACAACATTCTCAGCCTCTAACATGAGTGAAGATACCCATACCCCCAAGTTTCAGTGAAAGCAATGCTTAGTTATGTCCTTGATTTTAATGTAGAAATCAAAGCAATAAACGAGTGCTTAAGCCACACTTGCATTTACACTATCTCTTCCTTTCTCTAAAGATAGTAAGCCTTTTACATTCTTGATAGTGTATATTATCTTTCCCTTAGCCTCTTTTTACATTATTCTTGACTGGAAGTATTTTTGAATGCTGTCTCTATTGCAACAGGCAGAGTTGCCCTTTAGACTTTAACAACACAGCTACCAATGAAAAACACTATAAAAACCAGAACACCTAAGCTAAGGGTTACGTGGACAGTTTACATAAACTCAACAGCTGTTCCATTGAAATTTGATAGATAACACTGCAGGCACACTATGCAGATCCCTAGATGAATTAAACCAGGGCTTGATTCACTTCCTAGAAATAAAAGGTGTACTAATCAGTTTCCTCTAAGAAGTGGGGTTTGCCTCTTGTATAAAATCTTGTGAACAACTACAATAGTTCCAATTTAAATCACTTTGGTTTTGTGAACACTTTCAATTTAAATACACACTCAAGTAATTTCTCTTGATCAAACGCAAAATACTTTCCTTTCCAGCTGCCCAGAATAACACAGGATTTGAGCTCTCCTAACTCTTACTCTCCAAACTCCAAGGGGAAAATATTATTGCATGCTGGGAGTCATTATGGTGATTCCAGCCAATGTATGAAAAAACATCCACTCCTTCTACAGAAAGTATCAGTATGGACTGAGCAATAATGGAGATTGTGGAAGGTTTTACAGGGAACAGTTTCTGAAGAGATGTCTGTGCAGTTCTTGTGTAAGCGTATGGGTAACCGTGTCAAGTCACATCATTTTATGTCCCTAATCCAATGTCTGCAGAACTCATTTGTAGCTCTGTTTGTTTCCAAGGGGTTTCGTGTTTGCAGTAGCTTTCTAAGGCAGCAGGAAGAACCTTCTCCTGTGTAGTGCTAATGTATTGCTGTAAGAAAGCAGAATGTCATCTTTCAAAGATGTAAAACTGCCTTTTGGCCATGATGTACCTATTAAACAGAAGCCTTGTAAGATTTGTTAATGCAGAATCTGAGTTTACAGTCCTGTGAATGCCTCTACACCTCACCTGCATAGAAATTTCTCTGCATTTCAACTGAATAGACCATCTTCTTCCAAACACATCTCCTCTTAACAATGAGTGACGTTTGACCATCACCATTCCCAACTTACAACTCCCATATATTCCTGGGAAAAAACACATTATTAGATGCGACATATGAAAAGAATCTTATATGACATTTACTGTATGTGGTGGATGCAAATACTTGTTAACTTTTGCCTATTACAACTCATTCCCTTGGCCACCACATTTAATAATACCAAATCCTGCCTCACTGCCTGGAGCTTTTGCTGCATTAAAATGCTGCTTTTACTTTGTACCTGTCCCTTTCCACCCACTCTGCTAAGACTTTGGTTTAGACCTGAAGTGGGAAGTCACAATTACCAACCAACAGTATTCACAGGAGGTGCAGCTAGCTATTAATTTCAAAACCACAGCAACATAAATGGTATATAACAAACCTTTCTTATAGTTAGGAAATTGTCAGGCATGTTTTTTACCTGTCTATAACTTTGTACAACCACTAACATGAGAATATGTATACAAATCAAGCACACCGGTAACATCACAGTAAAGTGGCCGAAAATGGCACTTAAGCAGTTTCTTAAAACAAAAGTAAATAACCCAGATGCATATAACCCCATAATAACCCAGTCCTGAGGGTACCCTCTGCCTCCAGACCGTACTCTCCTTCTACTGTCTATAGTTTAGTTCGGGTTTTCAGTAATTACACCATTATTGTTCATTTTCTGCACAGATGATTCCTTTTAAACACAAGGAAAAACAAGGAAAAAGACACACAAAAAAGTAAAACCTTAGCAAAAGATGAAAGTGTGCATTAACTCTTTGCAATATTATCATCACTCTGGGTGCAAAAAAAGGTGAATAGGTCTCTTTATCATTAATACCTTTAATAAATTATATCTCTTTTTAAACAGTTAACCATTTTACATACTTCATTCATACTTCACAAGGAACTTCACTGAAGTCTCTAAAACATGTGCAGCTGTGAATAAAGCATTGGCAAGATGGTAGGATGCATGAGAAATAAGTGAATAAAAAGACCAAAGTTCTCATTCCTTTGTCTGAAGCAACAACACAGCTCTCTGCAGCTGCTCTGTACAGCAACCAGTACCTCATGGTGTGCTGCACAAGCAGAATGATTAAGAGAACAAAAGTGATGATGGGTCTGTAAAACCTCTGGTATGACCAAGGACAGAAAGGATGAAGGTTCTGTTTTCTGAAGAGATATGTTCAAGTAAATCAAATAAAGAAGGTGACTCAGAAGCTTCTGCCTCTCTACCTCCCAACCCAGGAACACGATAATATTCAATTAAATTGAAGGTGTGAAAACCAGGACTGACACAAAAATACCTCTCCATAGTAACTGAACTGTGGATCTGAATGCTACCAGAAGTCACCAAATCCAACAGCTTAGCAAAACTCACAAGAGAGGGCTAGACATTTATAAAGGCATCAAGATTATTGAGTTTTTATCACACAAAATGCCATGAACAGTGATTTAGGCCAATACATAACTTGCAAACTATGGCAAGAATGTGCGTGGGAAGCTATAGGTAGGTTCTTGCATCTTGCCCTGTAGTACCTGGCATAGATACTATAGGAGAAAGAATAGAATTTGGTTCTGAAGTTAAATGAGTAAGAAAAGGGCATAGAGGCATTGCATGTTACTATTTTAACCTAACACATAGATTTACTTCTTTTCCTTGTAATATCAGCTCAGGTGTATAAAATACAACTCTACAGAATAATCCTTTCTTTATGTAACAGCTGGGAAAAAAGTATACTAGGTCTCCCCAGTGTTTTCCCTAGTGCTGTATATAGCTTGCTATATATTATTTCTAGATATATTTTTATTTTATCTTTATATATATATACACTATTATTTCCCTACATTAATTTCTTTAATAGTGAATACTGTTGTTTCAGCATAGCTATCTCCCAGCTGTCATCTGGCTTCACTTAAGTTATTCTGAAAGACTTGGCATTTTATTATTTTTCATTTTACACTCAATTCAAATAGTAACTCATAAAAATGCAGATCAGCAAAATGAGAAAAAGAAAAGGTCAGCACAATCAGGAACATTTGGAAAGAGGTTTATTTAGTGCAATCATTTGTTAATGCTTTCCCCTTCTACAAGGTTCCTATTTTCTATTTGAAAGTCATTTGTTGCAAGAAAAGTATATTCCCTATTCATATACTACCTTAATAACACATATAGGTACATCCTTGGGTTGAATATATTCGGAAATGTTGTCACAAAAGCATATTAATTGACTTTTATTCCATTTTGACTTACCCACATTGTTTGACACAAGCCTTTTGCACAGCTATAATTAAATGCTATAAGTTCTCTCTGAATTGAGCTGGAGCTGAGGAATCACAAAATAAAGATAGGCTCCCAAATGCCTTTTTGGAGCTGGTGCTGTATCCTCAAAAGCTGGAACAGAACTCTACCAGAATTGCATTTCTGTACATGATATATTCTTAATATGAGGCCAACTTAATTACTGAACCCTGTGCCAGTTAGGCTTGAGCCCACCAGCAGTCATTCCTAGAGATTACACTTACAATGAATTCGACAGCTTGGCATCTGACCATTTACTGCTTTGTTCTGGCTAGTCATAGGGCATTCTAATTCATTGAGCCATGTCTTTGCTTCTTCACACTTAATTTGCCTAGTGAAAGCTGTATTATTCCAATATTATGTATTTGATACATAGTAAGTCAGACTTATGCATAAAAATACTGATAAAATTACCAGTAAACTAGTTTCTGATATGCCTCACTGTTTACACATACACACAATCACACCGCTATAGTTTTTAATAGATACACAGATATTGTTTCAAACTTTAGGAGACCTCTCTGATGATGTTTAAATGAACACAAGTGGGTCTAATAGCAAGTTCAGGTTTGCGTGGTTACTACAGTTGCCAGGATTTGAAGAGATCTGTCAGTTCCCATAGAGAATTCAGAAAATTCAGTAATACCAATAACACATCTACTGCCTAAAAGGAAAACAATCTAAAAGTAATGAACTTAAAAAGTGTTGCAAAGCTGAAGCAAAACTGGGATTAAAACCAAACAGAAGAGCAGTTATACTGGTACACTTAGTATATCTTTGACTGTATTACCTTTCCTTTAGGGGCAGAGGAGCTTAAGAAACTGTAGCCCAGCATATACAAGCCAAAGCTGAGTTCTGTGTCATTCAAGCAAGACAGCACATAACCATGAGGTAAAATCAGCTAATAAAGTTATGAATCACATTTATTCCCTTTAAATTCTGATGCAACTTCAGCACTGAAGGCCCTGTATTTTAGTGGCAAAGTCAACCTGGCCTGGCCTCTTCAAGAGACAGTCAGGTCTTCAAAGCACAGCCTTACATCTCCTCCACTGTGTCTTCTCTGAAGTAATAATCTCCTGCTCAAAGTGGGGTGATCAGCACCTCTTCCATCTCACAGAATTCTAGGTGGAGTGCAGAGCTTAATGATATCTATGATTCTGTACCAGTAATAAACTTCATTTCAGCCACTGATGAAACCAATATGCCTGTGCAGTAAAGCTTAGCAGCTAAATTAGGCTACCTGTAAGAGTATAGTTAGTTCCCCCATAAGTGTGTACACTCTCTCTTTTTGCTTAAATATGCTTTCAGAAAGTTAACCTATGATCAGCTACTGAAAGCACATCCTAACAAAACTTCACTGGCTCACTGGAACCGACACAGTGGTAGCACTGGGAGCATATATCAGAAATAACACTGCCTTCCTCTAACAGTCATCACTGCACTGGCTCTTCAATTCCAAATGTTTGCCACATGTAGCTACAATAAACAGTAGAGAAATGTTTGTCCTATTAAGGACCTTCCTTTCCTTTTCCTGCTCTTGCTCCCTTTTTGGTTTGTGGAACTCTTCCCGTGGATTAGTTTTTCCTCCCTTTGTTTCCATGGGTCGTGATCATGTAGTAACCCAAGTCCCAGGTACTTCCACCTGAGCAAGGTTCTATAGAAAGGAAAAGATGGGGTTTGGATTTGCTTTGAATGTCTTTGCAGCTGTGAAACGTGGATGGCAGTGTTACTGGAACAAACTTTTGAGAGGTTTCCTGTACTTTCTGCCTGTGATACTGCCAAGAATATTCCTAAGGCAGCTTTTCCATAGTGACTTGGAATTTCACACTCTAGATGAAAGCAAATCAAAAGAAAAAAGAAAAGCAGAGTTTAAAAGAAATAGAGTATTTCAGGTTTGCTGTGTTATAGTCAAGAAATGAACACACTTAAAGGGAAAGATCCTTCTTTTTGTCCCCCTTCACCAACTAACAATTTCCTACTTAGTATTTCCTCCTGATTTCCCTGCAACCTGTCAACGGTGTCCCAGAAGTTGCTTCTGCTCTGTCTATTATTTACTGGCAACTGCAAAGTGACCTTTCAGACAAAAAGTCCACAGGCAAACACTTCACAGATATCAAACAGCCTCTGGATCTCTGCTTAGAGATGGAAGCAATTGAAGTAGCACAGAAGCATATCTGGTCTATCCAAGCTTTTAAAAGGTGCTGCCCCCTCTCAGCCTGGGGAAATCTAGTCCTGTAGGACTTTATTCTCTCTGTGCTTAAGAGTTCAACATCAAGAACCATATCGTGTTTTACCCATGAAATTCAATGCAAAAACCAGGAAGGCAGCTCTGCTCCCCATGATGGAATGGTCGGAGGCCTCTTGAGAAACCCACCAAAGCATTCTCCATTCCAGGTGTGTACAATCACTCTGCAGGTTTAATGAGTCTGACCACACTTCTCACATCCCAAAGCAGAGCACCTGGAGCCTGAAGCAAACATTCAAAGCTTCACTTCCTAAGGACCATATAGAGAGGGCCTAATGCTAGGGATAAACACCCAGAAGCCCCTGATTTAGTAGAATATATCAATGGAAAAGAAGAGGTGCCCAAATCCCAGGGTCAGATTGCTTGTTACAAATATGGCTTGCTGTGAGAGTAACTTTGCTAACGTCATATGATAATGCATGCAAGTCTTTTGGTTTATCTTTTATTGCTTATCATTTATTTAGTATGATATCTTTTATCATGTTAAATATACATATAGACAGTGATTGAGAATAGGTGTTTTAAACAGTCACCTGCTGGTGTAAAAATCCAAATGAATGCTTATGTTTTTGGAGGTCTTCATTCAAATATAGATGAAGAACTTTACACAAGCCAGTTCTATCTGTGCAGTCACGGATGTACTTTTATCAGAGGCTGAGTGTGTAAAGCCACTGCCTTTGCTTGCAGAGAGATGAAGAGAACACCCATCTCTTGCTTCTCTAATCCTATTCTGCATTTCATAGCCCAGAAACTTCAAGGTCCAGCTGAAAAATTCCCAGAGCATATTTCCTTTTGCCAAAAGCTAATATATTATTCTCAGAAAGGTGCAGAGAGTTCATTCCAGATACAGCATCAGCTTTTCTCTCATGTTCCTCACATGCCTATTTGTTACAGGAGCTGCTGCTAAACTTTTCTATCAGAAACAAAGGAGAAAGTCAAAGCCACAGTATTCGTGGAGAATATGAAATGAAATATTGTACTTTTCAGGGAAGAACACGTCTTGGGAGGAATGAGAATGAATCAAACTGCATTGTTTGCACCCACTGAATATAGTACAGAATAGGATGGGGAGAGAACTGTGAAGGTATTTGCCTCAGTCATTCTATAAAGTAACAGCTAAACCTTCTCAGGACTCCTTTAAAAGCTGTATGAAATGTTTAGTTTGGATACTTTCTGTACAAGCACTTAGTGGAGTGAAATCATACAGAAAAAACCCCATTACAGACTGATTTAATGGTGGTGGGCAGACTGACACAATTCAAAGGGAATAGAGAAGGGTTGTGATGGTCGAGCACTTTCAAAGGGATTTCGAAGGATTCTCTGCCTTCTACCAAGTACAGTGTAAATAAGATAATTTGCCCTGTGAGAGCAAAGAGGATGTCTGTGCCCCAGAAGAAGCCCACACAGGTATATATATTTGTGTGGAAAGGGTAAAAAACCCCCACCCTATTGCAATGTTAGTATAAAACAATGTTATACCACTGTAGAAGGGATCATGGAGATGTTACACTGGTTTCATCACACTTGTGCAAAATCACATCACATTATTCTGGTAAAAATGTACTTTTAGAATGGAGCTAACAAGTACAGTCTAACTGACCACAAGGGTAGATTGGATAAATGTCTCTCTTAAAAATGAAAGGCCTTTATTTAATGCAACAACCCTATGTATGCCTTGCCTGGATCAGCTCCTATAGAGTGAAAGCTAGCTATATGAAACAAGAAATACCTCTTATTTTTATTTATTTTTATCTTTTTTTTAATACTTCTTTTAACTCAAGAATTTGATGAAACCATTTCAGTAAAGTACATTTTGATAAAAGTGACTCTGGTCATTCTGGAAAGGAAACACCATCAAGAAGATGAGCAGGCAATCTGGTACCCTTCTAAATTTGAAACCCTTTGAAGAGAATGAGCTGAACTCTTTTTCATGTTCATATACAGTGCTATGTGCAGGCCTGCATTGTGGTAACATGCACCAGGAGCTGATGAGGATCAGGGGTGAGAACTGCAATTTAAAGAGGTAAAAGTTAGGAGGAGACGAGCACATACCCTAGGATTACAGCTAGGAAATACCTCCTTGTCTCAGTGGTTCTTGGATGAAGAAATAAATGCATCTCTCTCTGGAGAGACAGAATTTTCTGTAACATCAGTTCAGTGTTTACCCAAGTCCATTTTTCACTGACTCATCTCCACACTCTGCTGCTACAAGTTGGCCTCTGCTCGGGAACACAGCTTGGCAGGAAAGATTCCTCTGCTTGCTCAAGTCTTCTTACTGCCTAGGGGCCAAGTTCTCTACTGGAGCTGGAAAATGTGCCAAAAAAGCATAACTTGGTTTGTTTTTCTTTTCATTCTCAGTCATAAGATGGAGTTGCTGCCCTGCACCACAGAAGATGCAAGTTAGGACAGTGCTAACTTCAGACTGAGTAGGCAGGGAGAAAAGTATGTGCTGGATGTGCAGGGCATGTTAGTCAAGCCAGCTGGAAGAAACCAAATGGAGAAGGTTTTGCTGACAACATGAATGAAAAGGATGCCACTCTATGAGAGGAAGGGAATGGAGAGCTCCTTTTCTCATTCCTTACAAGATGAAAGCTGAGACCTCCAGGGAAGATCTTACCAATAGCAAGGACGCCTCTGATGTACAGCCCAGAACTCCTCTTCCTAATTCCCATTTAATTTAAAATAAAAAGAATTACTTCACCCTTTCTTTTGGAAACAAAAATTAATCTACAAAGCACTTTAATGAGAAAGCCTTACTGAGATGAGTAATTCTTGCTGGAGAACAGCACCTGAAGTAGGTCTGTTTTTGTGTTTGGGCTCAATCTATGCACACCTTCAAGGGAAATACATAAAGAATTGTGGTATGATCTGAAGGCTGGACCATGAAATTAGACAAAATGATCAGAAAGAGGGTGCACACTTCTAATGATCTGGGTAATTCAGCATTGGAACAATTCATTAAGATTGGGATGGATTTTCCATATAGTTTAACGTGTTTGTACTTAGACTGCTTCATAATATGATATCTTGCAGCAAATCTGTAACACAGCTTGGTAACACAGGTTTTTGCTTCAACTTGCACCAAGTGCACATACAGATTTAAAATCATTGACAGGAAGGCTAATAGAGAAAAATGAAATCATACTCTCAGCTACTCTGGTAATCCCACCCACCTTCTGTGTGATACAGGGAGATTTCAGGCAATCTGCAAAAGGGCAGAAAAGAAAACTAATATTCATAAGAGATTTATAAGTAAAGCCAAATATTCATTTCTGTTTGAAACAGATGGTCAGGCAAAGGCATTCTGGATCATTTAGTAAAAGCCTGCACTTCAACTAGCTAACAAAAGCATCAGGTTAATCTTCCATCTAGTTGCACAGGACAGCCTGCGTATTGAGGACTAAGGATCAGGAAATATCTGCATTGCTTAAAAGTTAACACACTGACAGGACCAGGGCAGATCCAGAATTATGAACAGCATTGCTTCTTTTAATGGAAATAAATTCAAATTACAAGTGAAGAGAAAGTCAAACAAGGCTTGTAAAATGATGGAAAGGAATGAGAGATTGAAAATGAGCACATCAGGAGAAATCTAACATGACTATATTGAACAAGAGATACCTAAAATATCACTTATTGTTGTGGTGGAAGCAGTTTTGGATAAATGCAGTAAGTTTGATGGACAATCAAAACTAAGCTTTTATTTCCTTTACTCAAACTAAGAAACCATAATATGACACAGTTACAGTATTAAATGGATAAATCTCAATGACAGCACTAGAAACATGCTTTCACACCTTGGGAAGTCTTCTGTCTTAGGAGACAATGCAGAAGGGATTCACTGACATGTCTTTTCCTCTGGGAAAACATATATATGTTATATATGGTAACATTATAGCTATGTTGCTTTTCTTCCTTCTACCCTCCCTGTAATAAACAAGCAGCAATTTTGGCTACTGCTGTCACATCTACCTTAGTAATTCCTAAACTGACCACTTCAGACAGTAAGTATCTCACCTGGATCTGTAAATGACAGTAACTACAAACTCTCAGACCTGCCTTATTGTCATTATTGAAGCTGTTGCAGTTTTCCAGCTGTACTGATGCCCTTGCAGTTCAACTCTACTTTTGTGGTCTATTGAGAGGAAGGTGAGAATGTCTAAAATCGCTCTTTGACTCCCAACTCCTTCCAGAGCAGCTAAACCAGGCAACTGAGAGACTGCTGTGGTACTACTGCACATTAACTTAAACAGGAAAGGCCACCTGATGAAGTGTTTGAGGAATGATGGCCTTATGGTTTAAGCATCAGACGCCCATTCAGGACATCCAGGCTTTTGCCAGCCCTTGCCGTTGACTTCCTCCGTCACCTTGGAACAACCTATACCTTATTTAAGGTAAAACAGAGACAGAAATAATGTCCTGCACTGTGAGGGTAGAATTAGTAAATGTACAGGAACTGCCCCAAACCAAGAGCATGCACAGTGAAGGATAACAGTGGAAGAAATAACTGTGATAAACACATCACAGCAGTGTTTCAGTGAGATGACAGCATCCAGCAGTGATAAATCTGCATGTCAGATCCAGAACAAGGAAAATCAGAATGAGGATTTTCCCACAGCAGTGGGAATGGAATAGCTGTTTCATAGTACTGATTACTGACCTGCATGATCTTCAACATGTTCTGCTGGGAAAATGGGACTGCTGAAACAGTTCAGTTACACATGCTACCCTGAAGGCTGTATCTGAGGAAATACAATATATCCCATTTAAGTAAGCGTGAGTTAAACGGTGCCTACCCTTTGGAATAATGACATGTGAAAAAGTGACTCTTGAGAATTTACTCCTTAGAGAAGTATATTAGTATTTTTCCTGAATTAAACATTATAGGCATGGCTGCTGTTAGGATATTTGGGTTATAAATTATAATTAGACAGCTTATTCTATATCCTCTTTATTTTATATAATTTCATCATCTATTTTGCACAGAAAATGGCTGCAGAAGTTGCAACAAAATTTCATTGCTGTGAGAAAACATAAAATACTTTTCCAGGATAATTTCAAACTTTATTCTTTTCCCCTGTAGAATAATAAATAACACTTCAGGAGTAAAGATTGCCTCACATGAAACAACAAACACAAACTACAGTCAGTTCCCTGCCTGTAGGATGTCAGTGCCATCCCGAGACTGAAGCAGCAGGGGATGCTCTAGGCTCAGTGTAGCCTGCAAGGGCAGAGTTTGACCATCACAAATCACATGAGATTTATGCTTTCAGGACTCCTGGATGCCAAACTGTTTTGCTATTTGGAACAAACAATCAACAGGCTAAAACAACTCTGACAATATACACCAAATTGCATTAGCAACAGCTACCTGAGAGGCCTTCAATATGGCTGTCAATGAGAAGTCATCATTAACAGGAGGTGCTGTAATGGGAAGCAGTGTTGGTTCCAGTCCATGCAAAATGACTGCAGACAAGATTTTCAGGTGACACAAATGGTGTACAAGGAGAGGGCAACTGCAAAGTGATGCAATTTACCTGAAAAATGAATGGAATCATAGACATTTGGCCTCTTCATCAAACCATGCTTTTCTGAAATCACCTATAGACTGATGCACAGAATATGTGTAAGCAGGAATGAAAGTGTTCCAGTGGAATGGTTCATGTGCTGAGGAACCTTAAATCAATTTGAGGGGCACAAAGCACATGCAGTTCATTAGAGGCAGAGGAGTACTCCTTTCCTCTCAGGAGGTGGTATTTCTTCCTCTAAATAGCTTGAGTGAAACTAATACTAAAACACTGTATTTACTTTTGATGTCCACTGGAGAAGGTGTGCAAAACAGCTTCAGCTCCTCTTCAGGAATGGAGAAAGTGCTATATAATGGTAAGACTCTAAGGACACAATCTGTTCAGCTTCTGAAAAAGATTTAACATTGGAATACAGATGTACAATCAGAAAAGAAAAACACCAGGTGCCAAATGACTGTTAGTATTCCAAATAAAGATAGTATAAGGCTGGAATCTGTAGCTGCACAAGAAATCAACTTAGAAAGAAGGCATGGATACTTTTAACTCAGATATTAACCATTGAATGAAATTTACAATGGGAAGTAATAGATTCTTCATATTTTTCTGCTTTGAATCATAACTGGATGCTGTTCTTTATGTTTGATCAGGTAACGGTTACCTTCTAGTTAAACAGAATTTACTAGGTTTGGGTAACGGAATAGAAATTAAAGTATAGGAAATGGCAACCTGGTAAGCTTGCCTTTAGCAAGAGACTGTATATTTAACAAGTCTACTGTATAAGCAAACAGGACAATGAGAACAGTTATGAATTTAGCTGAATTTACGATCACTTTATATTAAATTATTTCCTTTGTATCTCTGAGGAACTACCATGACTAATATAAGAAAGACATGATTTTAGCTGGATTTCAAGGACTTTTTTCTAGTACAAGCCCTCATGCTGCTCTTTGCTGGCATGGATGAGAAGAAAACAGATGTCAGTGAGATCTCAGCATGCTGAATCTGTAGTAGAGAAAATCTTCCACTGATTTTAATATAATGATCCCACAAGTCAGTGCATGGAAAGTAATGGCAGGAACCAGGAAGGACACTTTTTCATCTCAACTTGCTTGTTATCTGGGGATACTCACATGATAAAGGTTTAATGACTTTCCCTGTTAATGACTTGTAGCTGGGGCTGTGGGAGGCTGAGGGGAGCAGTGGGATGGAAGCAGCAGGAAGCGTTCCTCTTGACGCACACCAGGCACTTCTTGTCCTTCTTGTGTTGCCATTCTGTGCAGGGATGCTGCTAAGCAGACTTTCACATATGATGTCAAAAGCAAAATGAATCATTTAGCCTTCTTCCTTTCAAAGAGAAGGGGACAGAATCAAGTGGCATTAAAGATCTCAGAGGCTGTGAGTTGCTCACTGGCACCTCTGCAAATTCTTTGTGGAGGTTAATGTTTGTTAACTGCAGATGCTTTCTTCTGTTGCCCAAGCAGAATGGAGATGCTTCATTTCCGAATCCTCCATAGTTACATAGTAATAACAGATCGATTGTTTAAGTGTATTAGAAATAGGTGTTGCTAAGAAATTGCTTAGCAATTGCTTGAGAGCCTGAACAATTTGGTAATGATGAATGACACTGACCAAAAACCTCCAATATACTCTATCAGCACTAACTATATTCACTTCATCTAGAGTGATGTAATGAAATCTGCTAATGAAGGCCCAAACAAAACTGGAACCAATCACTGTAAGAAAGGTATGCTGTCAGAGAAAGAGCTAAAAGGGTTGCCCAAAGGTAAGACTTTACTAGTAACCCTCTTAGCTTTAAAGTTTCGCCAATATTCAAATCTTTGTTAATGTTTTTGTTTGTTTGCCTGTTTTGGCTTCGTTTGATGGGGGTTTTTTTTGTTTTGGTTTGAGTTTTTTTGGGGGGGTTTGTGTGGGTTTTTTGTGGTTTTGGGGCTTTTTTGGGCTTTTTGTTGTTTGTTTGTTTCATTTAGTTTAGTTTTGTTTTTGCTAAGATGATGGTAGCTGAAGTATTTCTTTAATGACATTCAGTTCACTCTCCCAAAATGTTCCTTTTAACCAACTTGCAATTCCCCCATTCCCTGTACAATCCCAGTCACAGCTGGGTACACTCCATTTTCTCCCAGGGCCATCTCTCCAGATATACTGGATTCTGACAACAGTGACATCCTTTCCCAATCTGTGCTCTATATTCTTATAATGAAGAACCATTAGTACTTCTAGAGCCCTCTTTATTTTCTCCCGTATGTGGTTCTGGGCTGCTAATCTTGAAGCAAAGCCACATTTAAAGGAAGAATAAACATGCCCTTGGCAAAATGATTCTCCAAAATGATCTTTTTAAGCAAATCTAAGGCATGACAGCAAACATCACAGCCTGCACTGATTTTAGATGATTAAATACTTGACTTTTACTGAGAGTCTGATGTTTATAAGGAATTTAAAATACATTTTTCAGGCTACACTGGTCTGACATTTCAGGACCCTGTTCTCCACTCGTTATGGAAATTCACAACAACACTAATGAACCAGTTTTATTACTTCAGTCACAAGGTAAACTTTAGCAGCATTACCCTGACTGTAACTGAAATGAACCGGATTCACAAAATGACTTCTAACCACATCGTGGAATATACCTTTGTTGCAGCTCTAACTCCAATCCAGACACTTAATTAGATTTTCTTTCATGCTGTTAACTGTATTTCTATCTATTATTACTAACCTGCTTGGCAGGGGTGAAAACAATTATTTTTCAGGGAAAGAGAATACTTTTGTTTCTTCACACTCACTGGTCTGCCTTTTACAACCCCCCTCTACTTCATCAAGACTTTGACATGGGTCCCACAAAGATGGATTTAAGTATGTTATTGAGAATGAAGAGGAATGGGATGCTGAAGTGAAGCTTGTGTTATAGAAATGCTACATTGAATCTTACACTCTTTTTTCCCTCTGTGCATTCTCTGCCTGCTCTGGGAAACAATCAAACAAACAAAAAGATCTAGATTCCTGACAATAACATTCATTAAGCCAATAGTCAGCAGGTATATGGGTATATTATATATCCCAGCAGTTTTCTCTGAACAAAACATAATTTATAGTATGTGTATTATGAAGTAAACTAGATTTTAATTGCTTTGCTTGCAGATTGACAATGAGTGTTCACTGGATTTAAAACAAGATGACAAAAGGAACCTGTAGTTAGTCTACAAATGTTACATACTCAAAACTACCAAGTATTTTTCCTTCCCAGGACTGGTGTACAATGCAAAACAACAGCCAGAAAAGGTACAATCCTTTGTTCGTATATCTCTATATTGGGAGGGGGGGGAAGGAAGGGGAAAGAGGGGAATCCTGTAAAACAACCCATATGTCACTTTCTTCCTTTTTTTTTTCTTCAGAGATCTTCTGAACAACTTTTTAAGTAGAACCTGATCCAGCACCCACATTTGTACTGAATGCCACTGGGAGGAATTCATAGAATCATAGAATAGTTAGGGTTGGAAAGAACCTTAAGATCATCTAGTTCCAATCCCCCTGCCATAGGCAGGGACACCTCACACTAAACCATGTCACCCAAGGCTTCATCCAACCTGGCCTTGAACACTGCCAGGGATGGAGCATTCACAACCATCCTGAGCAACCCATTCCAGTACCTCACCACCCTCACAGTAAAGAATTTCTTCCTTAGATCCAATCTAAACCTCTGCTGTTCAAGTTTCAACCCGTTACCCCTTGTCCTATCACTACAGTCCCTGATGAATAGTCCCTCCCCAGCATCCCTGTAGGCCCCCTTCAGATACTGGAAGGCTGCTATGAGGTCTCCATGCAGCCTTCTCTTCTCCAGGCTGAACAGCCCCAACTTTCTCAGCCTGTCTTCATACAGGAGGTGCTCCAGTCCCTGATCATCCTCGTGGCCTCCTCTGGACTTGTTCCAACAGTTCCATGTCCTTTTTATGTTGAGGACACCAGAACTGCACACAATGCTCCAGGTGAGGTCTCACAAGAGCAGAGTAGAGGGGCAGGATCACCTCCTTTGACCTGCTGGTCACGCTGCTTTTGATGCAGCCCAGGATACGGTTGGTTTCTGGGCTGTGAGCACACACTGAAGCTGGCTCATGTTCATTTTCTCATTGACCAACACCCCCAAGTCCTTCTCTTTGGGCTGCTCTGAATCTCTTATCTGCCCAACGTGTAGCTGTGCCTGGGATTGCTCTGACCCAGGTGTAGGACCTTGCACTTGTCATGGTTAAACTTCACGAGGTTGGCATCAGCCCACCTCACAAGTGTGTCAAGGTCCCTCTGGATGGCATTCCTTCCCTCCAGTGTAACAACCAAACCACACAGCTTGGTGTCATCATGACCCACACACAGACTGTCATTTTAGATTTACTTACCATCCTTGGCACATCCTTCCACTGGTCTTTATCTGTAGCAAGGATAGTGTTTTCTCTCCAACTTTATACTTTTACAGCAGCACCACAACAACAGTAATCAGAAGTTAACATGATAACATTTTTCCACACTTACACGATTTTAAAAAGCAATTCTATGTTCAGGGACCACAGATCACAAGGCAAAACATTCTTGCTTCTGGTTTTCCCCTTTTATTTCTTTCTTCCTCTCTTCCCTGCAGTTATCCTTCTCACTCTTCAGGCTGCCTTGAGGTACAAATGATGATCCAGGATCACAGCTATCAATGATACATGGAAAAAGAAGATAAACCTCCTCAGGCTGGTCCTCCCAAAGGCATACATGTCACCAAGACCAGATCAGAGTTACAATCAGACCTGCCTTTTTCTAGTACCCATATAGCATGCAGAGTAATAGAAGGCTTGAGACAACTTAAAATAGTAAGTAAATCCCCACTTGCTCTCTCTCCCCCCACATGGATAGAGAGACAAGTTACTGACGTACACCAAATATCAATTGGTATTCAAGCATGACTTTGCACACATACATATGCCTGAGTAAAGTGCTAACTCCCTTGCTATATCTGCCCAGCGATTAGGAGGACAGTTGGTTCTCCTTCATAGTACAGGGCTGTGGTTTCAGTATGTCTGGTAGCTGGTTTTGAACTGTTTGCTGTGCTTACCTCTCTTACCTTCCCTGAGACCAGGCATGTAACATATCCTGAGACAAAACTAACCTGTGAAATCCGGATGTGA
The DNA here is from genome assembly GCF_012275295.1 of Melopsittacus undulatus. NCBI lineage: Eukaryota > Metazoa > Chordata > Aves > Psittaciformes > Psittaculidae > Melopsittacus > Melopsittacus undulatus. The sequence continues at coordinate 69,887,765 of NC_047533.1, forward strand.
GTGTGTGAACTCCTCACAACATGGTATTACCAACATCTAGAGACCTTTGTGTTGCTGGACTGAAAAAGCTTTGCCTGAGGGTAGACAGGAAAATTGCAACGTGTTTCTTTCACATAAGGATCATCAAAATCATCAGGGTTTTGTTTTCAGCAAAGCATTCGTAAAGGCTTCCAAATGATAACTATTTCTAACCCTCTCTAAATCCAACCTTTTTCCTGTACCAGATCAAATATCAATTTCGAGGGAATCAGCCACTGCAGCCTTACAAACCTTACTCCCATTGTGTACTCTGCAAACACACTTGTGGTGCATTTATTTAATATACAGGATGCTGGAACTGATCTGCTGTTCTGCTCTGAACCAATAGCTTTCAAGGACTCCCATCTCTCCAGAGAGGGGACAGATACAAGTTATTATGGAATAAGATGTTGTCAGAGAATGACGCTGTCTGGTTGCTTCTGTCCAATAAAAGCCAAAGCAACCATAAAGCTTTCATGGGAAAGGGTGATCATTGACTCTTATGAGGGTAATACTTTATCACAGCATCTTGTTTCTACTATGCCAAAATAAATTAAAACATCTTAGTTCTTCTTACACTTCTGATTTTGGCTTTTTTTATAATGACCTTGGGAAGTCAGAATTCTTTCTAATGCTGAAATGGAAAATGAATGCTCAGTGTGAAACACAGATGTATTTTTAACACAAATACAATGATTTATATATTAAGTTGTAAACTAGACAGTATAATGTTTCAAAACCAGTTCTTACTTCCTTCATTTCTTTCCTAATGCTTAGTAAGGAAATGTAGATTCTTTCCTAAACTAGAAAGGTACATCACACGAACTCATACATTTCTATCTTTGTCCCAGTTAGCTGATCCAGGCTAACTTAAAAAGTCTCACTTTTCCTCCAAGACAAACCAGACATGTATTTTCTCAAACACATGAATTGTGTATATCACATTTTGGAGTATAGTTATTTTTAAGGACATCAATGGTACATTTAAACAAAACAAGAAAAGTGACAAATCAGAGAACATTTGAGTTCCTGATGACTCATTGAATAGTCTGAATCTTAAAGCTAGACAGATTTCTAAGAAAGTTAATTACTCCTCCTCAGGACCATACCATATGAAAAATTACAGTGAATATTAAACACTTATACAGATACACCTCATCTTTTTATAATTACTATTAATAGGTAACTTCCAAGATTCCATTTCTATGCTCTCTCCAGTATATTCACTACAAATGTAATTCTAACATACGACTAGTGTTATTTGTAAGGTTTTGTTAATAACAGCTTTATTCTGTTTCAGAGCTGAAAATATGCAAATTACTAGGGTTTGGCAGTATACGGCTGCAGTTAGTTTCTCTTTCAAAAAGGTCATGCAATGTTGGAGCATTTGACATGATTCATATTTTAGCGTGTCCTGATTTTCCGGATGTTTCATTTTCCAACTCTAATCCATTTATATAAATGTGACTTCTGAGTCAAGTGAGAGGTAGTTGAAAAGCTTTAAATTTTACCAAAATGTTATAGCTGTTGAACAAATGAATCATCAATTTTACTTAACATAATTTATCTTGAAACTTATATGTGTGTATGCATTGTATCAATTACCACAGATCACCAAGAATATGCAGTCAGTGCAGCCATTAATCATCCGTGCAGACTCCTTGGAAAAGGGCAAAGTTTCAACTGTGTCTCAAATGATGTACGCATCAGAAGAAGAAATTCTGTTTCAGAAATGGTATAAAATATCATCCCTGAACCAAAAATAATAGTAATAAAAAGCTGAGTTTTAATTTTTTTTAAATATGAGTAATTAAAATAAAACCAGAATTGCTGTATTTGATGCAAAAAAAAAGAGGCAGGTTACTTTTATGAATGCCATAAAAATAAACCATTTTAATAGATACATAAATAAAAGGTTTAAAGTAGACTTTCCCCCCAGACATGAAGATGGCCTAGCTTCTGTACAGAAACTGAACAATATCCATGTGACTACTAAATTAAATAATCACTTTGTTACATTCAAAATAATTGGAGGCAAATACACAATGAAATGATGCACCTGAATCATTCACCTTTCTCATCCTAGCAGTGTATACAGTATTTTCTTTTACAGTACTCTGAGGATATGGATCTGTTAAATAAAATCTCTGAATAACAGAGTGGAAATAAACTTAAAAATCAAAGGAAAAAACCCAAACAACCCTAGCACCCAAAGGGGTACCTTGCATCAGCCCGTAATTAAAGTTCTAATGGAGGAGAAATAAGTACTGTGCTGTAAAATAAATTATGTCTTTTACATATTGCTGTATAGTTATCTTAAAGTGTTAAAATATTACATTCACTTTGGTGATGTGTTTTTCACTATGCCTATAATAAATTATATCTGGTGTGTGCTAGCTCTTCACGTGTGTTGAATAACAACCTTCTGGTTTTATTACAAATGCGGGGAGCTTAGCACATCTAGGACATTTAAAAACTATCTCTGATTTATGGAAGACAGACAAAGTCTAATTCAAAGCAGCTTTCCTCCCATCATGACCATGGCCTCCTGCCCAGCACCTCGAAGAAGTTACTCTGGTGGCTTCAGGTTTTTGCTGTTGTATCAAAGAAGGTCATGGTGGTGACTAACACTTTCTGACCCATTGTTTCCCCCTTCTCTCTATGAATCATCTTGTAAATCTGAGAACATCTGCCACTAACATCTCAATACTCTCCAAATGTTCCAACTAATTTAGGCAAGAAACAGCCATTTGTCCATCAAAAATTAGTTTACAGAAATATTACTGCCGTTGTTATCTAGAATTTAGCAGTGATGGGCAAGCACCATACATCCCGTAGAGGAGAAAGTTTGTCATGTAGATGCTTACGTACACTGAAGGCAAAGCTTTGAGATATCCTGTGCTGATGGCATCAGAGAACAAAAAGATGACAACCTTCATCCACAGTCCAGAGCTAGCATTTCTAGTATATTCTGTCTGAAGTTCAAGAAGTTTGGCTAAGCTGACTTAGAGTCTATCCACCAGCAAGACGTGAACGGCAATGTAATGACTGTGCTTTTTTCTGATTTGTCTTTTTCTTGTTCTTCTTTTGCTTATTCCCACCTTTACTTTTATCAGCTTTCTTTTTCTTCTCATCCTCTTTAAACCACGGACCCCAGACTCCTCCATTCAGCTTCGGGTTACTCCGAGGGTCCTTCGGTGGGTATCGAACGGGAACCGCCGTCTTATTGAACTGTGAAAGCCTCCGCAGCAGCTGCTTCACTACATCTGGGTACCTTGTGGAGAGATCCACTCGTTCATAGGGATCAGCAGTGATGTTGAAGAGCCACACTGTTTTGCCAGCTGACCAAGAAACACGTTCGTTGTGCCAGCGGTTGGGGCCTGCGTTACTGAAGGCCTGTGGGGGTACCCAGTCACTGTATCCTGGATTCCCTGTCAGTAGTTTCCAATGATTCACTCTGATGGCAGACTGAATCGCAGTGTTCCAGATCCCATACCCAGCTGCCCAGGATCCATTTTTGGCTTTGGTGTAAATTGGGTCAATGTTGTGCAGGATGTCTACCCGTGGAGATCGTCTGCCTTCGCTAATGGTTTCCCATATATCATAACCATCCAGCTGGATATCTTCATCGATCTGCCCTTCCGCCAGGGTGATCAAAGTGGGGAACCAGTCTGTGATGTGCACAAGCTCCTTACACACAGACCCTTTGTTTTTCAGAAGGGGACTATGGACAAACCCAACAGCACGGATCCCTCCTTCCCAATAGGTCCCTTTGCTTCCTCGCAGAGGCCAGTTGCTTCCTCCAGCCATTGGCTGCCCACCATTATCTGAAGAATATATGATAATGCTATTCTCATAGTAGCCATACTGCTTTAAGGCAAGGGTTACATTGTTTATGGCTTCATCCAAACAAGCCAGCATTGCAGCATATCTTCGCCTATTGATGTTATTTATCGATCGATAATGTTCAAAATACTTGCCTGGTGCCTGCAAAGGTGAATGAACAGCTTGGTAAGCAATATAGAGGAATATAGGCTTCCCGGGGTTATGAGAAGCTAAGATTTGTTGTACTTTCTGTGTGTACATCTGTGTGGAGTAGATGCCGTTGTCATGATCCCAAGCTGCATTGTCATTCTCATACAGGTCATAGCCACATATCCCAGGGCTGTCACATTTGAAGTGGGTGTAATAGTCGCCACTGCCTAACAGGGAGCCGAAGAAGGTGTCAAATCCTCTCTGTGTGGGCATGCATTCTCTGCGATAAAATCCCAAGTGCCATTTGCCAACCATGTGTGTTGAATAACCAACCTCCTTCAGCTTCTGAGGTAGTGTGATGTTATCCAGAGGTAAGCAGTTGGGCTGGCTTGGCCGTATAATGGAGTGCTGAAGGCCGGTGTGTATCTGGTACCTAGAGAAAGAGGGGAGACAGGCATTAGGTTGTGGTGGGGAGGAATGCTCAGACCCTCCTTATGCACGGACACCCATGTGGATAACTAGCAGAAAATACTCCTATGCATGCAGCAGTTTTCTCTGGAAATATATGGAAGTGCGTATGTAAAAACCTAACAAAGTCATACTATTAGACCGGCTGGAATAGGAGACTGGTAGCTGTTTCCTTCACACATGTTTAAGAACAGTTCTCTCACCTCCTTTGGCCAGTGGGCAACAGAACTGAGCAGACAACATGACAAAGCAGCATCACTCACCTCTAGGGGCTGGTCCCATTTTTCATGTTTTAATTTCCTTGTAACTGTGAGCAGTATCAAAGGATCTCAGAGGCAATATGCTGCCTGGAAACCATCGTTTGAGCACTACTAGTTTAAAGGTAGCAGTCAAACTCATAGACCTTGATGGTATCCCTTCTGTATAATAAAAACCCCAGAAAGAAGAATGATTGCATTGTGGATAAATACAATTTTTCCACTGCCTCATAATTTGCTAGTGGTAAACATAACTACAGTATATAGATATGCTGGATTTTGAGCAGGTAACAGCAGTATATTTAAAGGACAGGATAATAAATTCTGCAGTGCAGTACAGTCTATGTGTAAAGAATACATATGGCCTCCATATGATTAGAAAGTTAATTCAGTATGGGCAGTAGTACCTATCAAGAATCAAGGACAAATCCATTTAAATGAGTTTGACATTAAGAATTAAAATGTAACAGCACACTGTAAACCAAAGAAGATTTCTCCCTGAGAGTGAGAAGAGATTAAACCCTCAGGCATGAACAGAACAGCCAGGTCCACCAACACTGTGAATCTTCCCCCAAACCTCTTCTTTTATTCATTTGTGGCAGTAGGAGTTGGGGCTTCCTAACACATTCTGCTAGTATTGCCAATCTGACTGGCCTCCTGAGCTATCTGGAAAATGAAAAGCATTAGGCTCTGGCTGCCCATAAATAACTTCAAGTCTGCCATCCTGGCCAAGATGTTAGAAGGCACCAGAGATGTCTTTAATGCCTGCCTATCTGTAATAATTATGTAACTCACATTTTATTCTTGAACTTATTTCCACAGAAACAGAAGGTCTGGTCTAATTCATTTATTGCACAAGCCTTCGGTGTCACACTCCTCTGCTTTAAGCTGGCCTGTACCAAATATACTGCAGCACTGCTGCTTTACTTTGTCTCTCTGGCATTGTTTCTGTACCTGGAGCCCTGCCATCTAATTGTCCCAAAAATCACACACTGTTGATGACACAGGAGATACTGCAGTAGTTACAGCATAGTCTCAAGTCAGGGCTTCTGGATCTACACTTGCCTTTTGAAAGAGAAACACCATGCACACAGAAATACCCACATCTTGCCCATGATTCAAGTATAAAACTTGTCTTTTAGAACAGGTAAGCTTCAATAAGGAAACCACACTATTGCAGTGCCCCATACTTCGGTTCACTCCATCTTTGAGTCCTCAGTGAACTATGTTCACAAGACATTTAATTTCCTTCCCCTTCTCCTTCCTTTGCTTTGTTTAACTCCTTCAGTAAATTCCCCTTATTTGATCCAAGTGAAGAAGTCCTTGTGTGTCCCGTCCCCCCCCCCCCACTATTTTAGTAAACAGCTTCTGCTTTCCCAAATGTTAACTGACTCCTCTGTCTTGAGATAGGCTCCAATCCCAGATGGACAGTTTCTCCCCCAGATAAGCCAATTTTGTTGGAAGTCAGCATTATCTAAAGAGACGCTGTTGCAATAGAGATCCTTCCACCTTTCTCCTTGACACAGAACCTAAACCTGGGGGGAAAAGGGAACAGAATTGGCAACACATTGCAAAACAAATTTGCCTCTTGAAAATGCCTACACAAAGTATGATATTCATACAAAGTTAATTCTCATAAAGAACTCATAAACAGGCAGATTCCCCACCTTGGGCTTTTTGACTATTTAGACAAGCATGGAATTCCTACACTGTTAATCTGACAAATACTGTACCAAAAAACATCAAGAATTAGCCTCAGTTTTAGGTGATATTTTTAGGAAAATACCTGGCATACAACAACGCATTTTATTTCAGCAATGCCCTCAATATGCTGGTTACAACACACACAGAGCAGTCCCTGCTCCTGTCTTTTTGCAGAAGACTTTGGTGTGTTTCCCATATGTGTTGGTGTATGCTATTTATGGCATAGCTATGCTTCTTAATATACATCTATGTACACAAATAGATTCTAGATATTCAGATGTGTAAAAAGGGATCTGCAATAACCAAGTTTAAGTAAAAATATTGGAGCAGGAGACATGTTTCAAAGAAATATCAACCTGTAATTATCAGAATAGTCTTCACTATTGCAAAACAGTCAAGATCTGTTCACTCTGCTGTGCCACATGCATTCCTAATTGATCCATTATGTGCCAATATCGGAAGACGGACACAGGGACTGTGAAAACCTAGATCTTGGGCCCACTGTAGGAGAGGGTCTGGTTCAAGACCATCTTAAGAACTTGAATGTACACAAGTCCATGGGACCTGATGAAATCCATCCACAGGTCCTGAAGGAGCTGGTGAATGAAGCTGCAAAGCCACTGGCCATCATATCTGAAAAATCATGTCAGTCTGGTGAAGTTCCTGATGACTGGAAAAAGGGAAATATAACCCCCATGTTCAAGAAGGGGAAAATGGATGACCCAGGGAATTACAGACCAGTCAGTGTCACCTCTGTGCCTGGCAACATCTGGGAGCAGATTCTCCTGGAAGGCATGCTAGGGCACAAGAAAAACAACAAGGTGCTTGGTGACAGCAGCATGGCTTTACTAGGGGAAATCCTGCCTGACCAATTTGGTGGCCTTCTATGATGGGGCTATGGAATTGATGGACAGGGGTGGAGCAGTTGATGTCATGTACCTGGACTTGTGCAAAGCGTTCGACACTGTCCCACATGACATCCTTGTCTCTAAATTGGAGAGACATCAATTTGATAGGTGGAGCACTTGGTGGATAAAGAACTGTCTGGATGGCTGCATGCAAAGAGTTGTGGTCAACAGTTCAATGTCCGGCTGGAGACCAGTAACAAGTGGTGTCCCTCAGGGATCGGTGTTGGGACCTGTCTTGTTCAACATCTTTGTTTGTGATATGGACAGTGGGATTGAGTGCACCCTCAGCAAGTTTGCCGATGACACCAAGCTGTGTGGTTTGGTTGGTACACTGGAGGGAAGGAATGCCATCCAGAGGGACCTTGACACACTTGTGAGGTGGGCTGATGCCAACCTCATGAAGTTTAACCATGACAAGTGCAAGGTCCTACACCTGGGTCAGAGCAATCCCAGGACACAGCTACAGGTTGGGCAGAGAAGAGATTCAGAGCAGCCCAAAGAGAAGGACTTGGGGGTGTTGGTTGAATGAGAAAATGAACATGAAGCAGGCGTCAGTGTGTGCTTACAGCCCAGAAAGCAACCGTGTCCTGGGCTGCATCAAAAGCAGCGTGACCAGCAGGTCAAAGGAGGTGATCCTGCCCCTCTACTCTGCCTCTTAGTGAGACCTCACCTGGAGCATTGTGTGCAGTTCTGGTGTCCTCAACATAAAAAGGACATGGAACTGTTAGGAACAAGTCCAGAGGAGGCCACGAGGATGATCAGGGACTGGAGCACCTCCTGTATGGAAGACAGGCTGAGAAAGTTGGGGCTGTTCAGCCTGGAGAAGAGAAGGCTGCATGGAGACCTCATAGCAGCCTTCCAGTATCTGAAGGGGGCCTATAAGGATGCTGGGGAGGGACCATGGCAGGGGGGTTGGAACTGGATGATCTTGAGGTCCTTTCTAGCCCTAACTATTCTATGATTCTATAATATTGCTTTTTCAGTGAAAGTCTTTTGCTTTCAGAGGACTTGCAGACCATTCATGGGAAAACAAAGTAATAAGCAGAAAGACAGTGACTATGTGGAAGTACATGGCATTAATAACAATAGGAAAAGTATCTCAAGATTACTGTTTCGAACTGTATTTAGACTGTGAAAGAGAAAAAAAAACTGTAAAAAGCAAAACACGAAGGAAATAAGAGGCAGATGCTGATTTTGGGGCAGTTCTCTTGAAGATAAACTCATGAGCCCACTAACTGCCGTGAAATGTCTGTGAAATACATTCTATAGATTTCATCGCCTTCCACCACAACATTAGCTAATACTTTAGAATGAATTGGTTGAATTTAATTCCAAATGCAGAAAGCAAGTTATGAGCATGAATAGTCTGGAATTCATTATAATTACAACACTAGTAACCAATTAAATATAAGCAAATGCTGACAGGCCACAGAGCCTAATGTCATAGTTTGGACTTTGACCCTTACGGATGGTGTTTACAGAAAGGTAATAGACTGGTATTATTCTGTACTAAGTATAGGGGTTCAAGACTTGTGAATACTTTATACACATGTACTATGCTCCCTTACTCATTACCTCTCCAAGTTTCTAGATTGTGGCTGTTTCTACTAGAAATATCTACTAGAAATACAGGACTTACAGAACAAGGAACTAAGTAAATGTTATGTGAAAAGTTCAGCTAATAGTTCTATTGAAAATTAATTTATGCTCACTACATGAGGATGTCTCTTCTTTGCACATTTCTTACCTTTTATTTCTATTTTACTAGTGTGGATGCTGTTCAGATTTTATAGTAACATCAGTGATAACTGTTCCAGCTGTTCAATACTAGTTGACTGTTACACCACTTTGTTGTAACAGACAGTGGTTGTTACATTATTCCACTTTCAGTCTCAAGGTGCAGAGACCATGAAGTTGTTAAAAGTCAAATACACATTCAAATGCCAGAATCTTTGTGGATGTAAATCACCATGAGTACACCAAAGTCAATTTGACCTGAGCTGAGGAATGCATTAACATTTGGAGGTTTAATTTCCCCCTTCTGATGTCCTTTGTAAAGCTAAAGAGTTTCCCCTTATGTGGAGAGAAAACCAAAGTACAGAAATGGATTGATAACAGTAATCTTTGGCACATTTGATTAACAAAGATGCACAGTTTGAGGTTTCTAACTTCAGGAACTAGCATAGATCTAGTAGAACATGTGGATACCAGTTAATAAAGTAGGCTAAAGGGACTGCTAAAGAACAGTCTTCGATACCTTACCTGAAACTGTGTAAAACACAACAGCTTGAAATACAGCTATTTCAGTTAAGAACATAGAAATCAGTGACACTTTTCAGTTAGACATTCGAGTCCTCAGAGGTCCCAGTTAGTGGGGTGAAAAACCCAACAATCCCAAACATCACACTTGCCACCAGCAAATCATTAGAAGCTGGACTCAATGATCCATAAGGGAAAACAGAGATAATAAAGACTTCTTTATAGGGTACTGAGGCTTCAGCATGGTGCCCACAAACCCTCAGTGTTTGGAAAAGCTGTTACTCTGAAGAGATATGTTCACTCTCATTTACCTCAAAGTTCATTTGGACTCTGTAAGATGCTTGTCAGGCAAGCAGAAGCTGACTGGAGGCTCTTCTGCTTTTAGCCCTCCGAACAGGCTGGTGAAGCTCATGGCAGAGAGATAGAGAGTTCCTGATCAGACACAGACCAACACCAACATGAAAGACTCACCAAGAAATTATTTGGATCAGAAATACTGGCCATAAATTTAAATGTTTTATGTGGAATCTGCTGAGGTTTTACAAACTAAAATGAAGGAGTGAAGCTGGAAAAGGGACAGGTTGATATAGGAGCCACTAGGGCATAGGATAGAGCTAAGGTGATTTAAATGAGATGCAGATAAGCTTACCACAGCCCAACATGAAGTGCTACAAAGCAGTCGTCACCCCTTCAGACTGATGAAGACAGCCATAGCCTGTAGCTATAGTGCTTCTCTCTCATTCTGCACTGAGTAAATTTACTGATAAGCAAAATATTTTCTAAGTTTTCATGTCTTTTTTATTTCCAGTCTTTTCCTGACTTAGATTCAGATGACAAGTCTGCTAATTTCCACTTACCATGCTTCCATGAGAGCAAAAGCAGGCAGCAGGTGTCTCAGTACTTGTTATGGTAGCAAATTTAATTCATTTCTAAATAAGACCAAGTTAGCTAAACACATTTCTTCAGTACTGATGGTCTATGGACGAAGGAGGTGATCCTGCCCCTCTACTCTGCTCTCGTGAGACCTCACTTGGAGCATTGTGTGCAGTTCTGGTGTCCTCAACATAAAAAGGACATGGAACTGTTGGAACAAGTCCAGAGGAGGCCACGAGGATGATCAGGGACTGGAGCACCTCCCATATGAAGACAGGCTGAGAAAGTTGGGGCTGTTCATCCTGGAGAAGAGAAGGCTGCGTGGAGACCTCATAGCAGCCTTCCAGTATCTGAAGGGGGCCTATAAGGATGCTGGGGAGGGACCCTTCATTAGGGACTGTAGTGATAGGACAAGGGGTAACGGGTTAAAACTTAAACAGCAGAGGTTTAGATTGGATCTAAGGAAGAAATTCTTTCCTGTTAAGGTGCTGAGGCACTGGAATGGGTTGCCCAGGGGGTAGTGAATGCTCCATCCCTGGCAGTGTTCAAGACCAGGTTGGATGAAGCCTTGGGTGACATGGTTTAGTGTCAGGTGTCCCTACCCATGGCAGGGGGTTGGAAGTAGATGATCTGAAAGTCCTTTCCAACCTTAACTATTCTATGATTCTATGATTCATGTGTAGTATTCCACATGTGTTTTCTAAATGTTCACATGAAAGTTTTGGTTTTCATGCAATATAGTCTTAGAAAAAATCCTAAGGAGCCCCAGGTCTATATTATAGAAGTTAGTCTTTCAGAAATAGCAGCTATGCAGCAGCATGGGAGGAAGTGCCTTTTTTCTGCCTTAAGTTCCAGACACTTGGTTCCAAAGTAAAGTTACTGCTAAGGCTTCAGTTTAACGTGCAGTTTAAATAAGAATGTGATTTCAGCCAGGTAGTTGGCTGAAACAGGACCAAAGTAAGCAATCAAAGTTTGTGCCATGAACATGAGTGATGCTGTGGGTATGGAAAGAACTTCCAAGTCATATGTGCAGCATTTTGTCCTGGTATTTTAACCATTTTTTATTCAGATCTTTATCCAAACAACACTATAGAGGGCAGGAAACGCCTTCCGCATTAGAGCATGGTCTGTCACAGAGCATACCCTTTTCCAATATAATTTAAGGGTAGAAAGCATGTATTGGCTTATGCTGCCTGTTTTATTACCTGCTTAAGATTGTGGGTAAGATATTCTGCATATCTACAATATGGTCCCAGTAGTGTTTGAATTAGATGTGCAATACTTTTACTGATGCATGTATTTGCAAATGGTACTACAGGTAGGCAGTCAGTTCTTTGGGATGGTGCGTGCATGACTTCCAGGAGAAAAACCCCTTGCACAAAAGAGAAAAGATTCATTACCAGAGCACACAGGCTGTTCTTCACAGGCTGTAGGGTTCAGAGAGCTCTGCTGAAGCAAATGGCTGTGCCACAGCCTGACCAACACTGCTTAAGTTTGGTGAGACATTTGAGGGAGGCAAAGACTGTCCACTATCAGAGACTGGCATGATCCCTCTGGTCCCCATAGTCCTGGTTCCGAACTATTCAATTGACTGACCGCTGAACACACACTGGGATGAGACCAGGGTGTGTGTCATTGCCTTACGTTTACAGCTTCTCATGGCAAAGAAATTCAGGTGCATGGGCAGGGAATCCCAAGTCAATCTGAACATGCCCCTGAGAGCATCTTCTCTGCTCTAGTCTTCTGACAGACTTAAACATACGACAGAAAAAAACCCCTCTGTGAATCTATCATTTAACCATTTTTGTTTCCTAGCTTATACATTTCAGGTTTGACAGGGGGAAAGGCAGGTTATGAATGCTGATGGATCAGAGAAGCAAGTGCAACATTAAAGACTGAATGTGAATTTCAAACCTTTGCAGATTTTCATCTGTGCTGGCCCAGATGAAAGAAAATTGAAGTTTTCCTATGCAGACATACCCATTCATTTCATCCTCAGCTGTATTCCTTGAATGTTTATGTGCTTATAAATCAGAGCAGAAAAATAACTTCTAAACCAAGTGTTTACAGAAAAAGTCTGACTGAAATGACTTTCTGAATTCATGTTCAAGGGTATTTCTTTTGAATTGGTAGTTTTTTGGGTTTGTGGGCTGGTTTTTTCCTTTTTTGTGTGTATTTTTTTCTTTTTGGGGGTGTTTTAAGTCAGCTAAAGCCTCTTCCATCAAATACAGGAAAAGAAAAAACCTAAGTAGTGATTTATTTGTGGATTATTAATGTTACCTTTTTTGTTCCATTTACCTTTTCCCGAGGACCTCCAGGAGCTGAGGTATTCTTGTTTAATGAAATGCTGTTTGGACTTTGATGCATTAACTCAACCTCAAAATCGGTTGGAAATTCTGATCTCATGCAAGACCTGACATGTGGCCATTTAAATAATGCCCTTACACTTTTATCACCCAGCACTTAGAAATGCCACCCAGGGTTACATTAACAAACATTTCACCATAACAAGAAGCAGAGGAACTCTTAGGCAACTGCTTGATGGTGCAGAAGCTGTGATGGACCCTGCTGCTCAAAAGCTGGAGAACCAAGGCTCTATGTTCTCTATGTTCTGACCTATGTTGCATCACAAGGACATGGACCAGCTCTTCTCTCTTTTATCTTCCCAACTCCTGCTGATACACCCCAGGAGCGAGGCAGAGCTTGGTGAGCAGCAGGAAGGAAACTGTTGTCTCTAGATCTGCCAGTTTTAAAGGGAAAAAAGGGAACCAAGCTGGGAGAGAAAAGAAACAGAAAACCCTTATCTGCATTTCCTTGGGGTTAATCTCCCTGGTTGCAAGGGCTGGTTAGTGCAGGGGAAAAGAAAACCAATATAATGCAATTCAAGCAGAATCTTCAGCTTTAAATCACCCCACAAATTAAGCTGCGATTAGTTTTCTCAAACCCTAATTTTGATGTTTTAAAAAGCATTATTAAACTGGCAGCATAGCTGCTTCTAACTTTTCCTGTCATTAAGACAATTTGTCTGCTCAAATGGGAGCACAAACAGTATAATGGAGTGGGAGTCAGCAACAGCTGGAATGCACATGTGTATATGCAACTATTGTTTCCTTTGCTCCCTGTTTGCTGCAGCTGTGGAAACAGAGAAGAGCATTTCCAACTTTATTACAGAGTGTTACTCATGTAGAAAAATGGTGTGATTAGAGTGATTGCATAATCAGCACTCTGAGTTTCATGTCTACATGGAAGGGACATGAGAAGAAAACAATTTGACTAAATACTTTCCATGCCAAACACAAATCCAGATGATGCCCCCAAATTCTGGGCTATCAGCAAAAAATAAGTCCCATCGGATATTACACCCAATCAACATGTTACCAGCAAAAGAAACGCAATGCTGTGAGTTCTTGAGTATACTGGAGCTACACTCCAAGAAGAGAAGCTCCCATAAACAGAATAGCACTGCCTATTTCTCTGAAATTAAGGCAAGCAAATGTCAAAGAAAAACCAAGTCTTTAAGAGAGGTTATTATTTTAGTCCTGCTGCAGTCATTTTTATAGGGAGAAAACCAGAAGAAAATGGGATAAATGGAGCCTAAAAGCCATAAATTGGCATGCAGAAGAACTTCCCCCGCAGGTACTTCAAACAGTGGTCTGCAGTCCCTGCTGCAGCACTGCGGGAGGCTGGAGTGAGATCAGCATGTCACAAAAGGGACACAGCACATATCAGTTTGTGAAGGCTGCTCTCTGTGCTACAGCACGTAACTCCTGAGCATTGACAGTGTGTAAAACTGGCCTTCATTTTAATCTGTGTGTTCACTGCTGTGCTGGAGAGAAGAGCATCTCAGATACTAGTAACATCCTGAACTAGTCATTCTGACAGACAGGGTTCCATTGTGTGTTGCTGAAGCATTCTGCTAAAAATCTCAAGGCTGAAATCATAATTCTGTGATAGTTTGGGAAAATTAGTTAATCTTTATATGAGAAGAATGTATTCAGTGAATGCACCTAAGAGATGTGAAACATTCATTATATGGTTACCTTTCGTAAGAAGACATCTTTCATAAAAAAGATAAACTTGATAGCAGTCCTTAAGGTAGCAGCCAAACAGTTATTTTATTACCTTACACTTTAATTAAAGTACTCATTCTGACCACATATTACTACTTTGAATTATTAATCTGTCCAGTACTTAGAGCCTTCATCAAGCAAAATGCTGTATAGTGACCCTGAATTGTCAGCAAAGATGACTGAGGACAAAATGACAAGATGTAAAATCCAGGTTAACAACAACCATATCATATCATTTGAGAGAGAGAACTGATTTAAAACTAAAGAACATTATGACACTGATGAAAATTCAGTATTATTTGGTGCTTCAGCGACATCTCAAGTGCTTTAGATACTTTCATACAAAATCCAAATCCAAACATTCCATTTCTGAGCATGACATTGAGGAATGTCACAGTTTCATCACCTTATTGCACTGAAGTGTATCATAAGTGTCCTGGGTTCAGCAGTAGCAGTCACTTTTTCTCCTTCTTAGTAGCTGGTGCAGCGCTGTGTTTTGGCTTTCAGCCTGGGAACAGTGCTGATAACACCAATGGTTTTAGTCACTGCTCAAATGTTTAGTCTGACCAAGGACTTTGTGAGTCTCATGCTCTGCCAGGGAGGAGGGGAAGCTGGGAGGAAGCAGAGACAGGACACCTGAACCAAACTAGCTGTCGTGGTTTAAACCAAGCATGACTGCTACTGCTGAACCCAGGACACTAGCCAAAGAGTTATTTCATATCACAGCATGTCGTACCCAGGATGTAACTGAGAGTTACCCAGAAGAGCCAGTTCACTGTGAGGTTGGACTACATATCAGTCGGTGCTTGGTCGGGCGGGGTGGGGTGAGTTATCAGTCAGTGGGTAGTGAGGTGTTGTATTCTCTTCCCTTGCTATTTCCTTTATCATTATTATTATTGTTGGTGGCACCAGCAGTTTAAACCACTTGTTTAAACCACAACAATAAGCCATTTTCTTTTGAAACCTTAGATTAGTCTTTAAGATTGCAACTTAAAATCAGACATAAATTAGTGTGAGTATGCTAAAGAAGTGGTATTGGCCACAATTTCCCTTTAGTTTTTTTAATATTCCTATTATCCTGCTCTGTGATATGTCTCAAACTCAACTGTCTCAAAGCACCTATTACAGCAAAGAGAGAAGAGATTCTAGCTCCCTTTATCAGTATGTATCTACTTAATTAGAAGGATCAATTCCATCAGTTTTAACTGAATACTCTTAGATAAATTTTTGCTCTTTGTTATAAAAATATCAAAATAAGTCCCTGGATTAATGCAGGAAACCCCTTTTCCAGTGTAGAGATTCATTGGGAATGACAATTAATTAAGAAATATTCCTGCATAATCATTTCTGCTTCATCTCAGCTTTGCTATTCTATTTGTTCTACTTAATGCAACCTATCATATAATGTTATTGTAAAATTTGTACGTTTACATTAAAAGGAAATTATTATCTCTTCCTTCATCTCCCATTTATCACACATCAATTCAACATACCAGGATATCCACCTAGAGCAATATGATATAGCTGAGCATTCATGTTTAAAGCTTAATTACACATTTCTAGACACTTGTAACTGGTACTGCTTGACACATCAGTTGCAAATGACAAACTGTGATTCAAAACTAAAACTGAGAGGCACGCAATCCACTTCCTCCACTTTAGCAACGTAGCCTCAAGCTTTACACAGACTGCAATGCCCACCCAGACACCTCCTGTTCAAGATTTATAACACTACCATTTTTCTTCCTGTCAGTGAGATAACCATGCCCTTCACTGTTGGCTCTACAGCTATCCTGGTACAGACACAAGCCAGAACCTGTTTTGTGCCACTCCAGAGATGCTGCTAGAACTGATTTTCCCACAGAAGATCTGATGATACCAAGTACAGCTTTATCCAGATTGGAGGATAAAATACACTTTGACTTTTCAACACCACAGATAGTTTTCTGAGTTGACATCTACTGGCAACAGCAGTAGCACTGAATCGTTAGCAAAAGGAATAACCTTGACTTGAAAGAGAGGGCTGAGAGCCAAGAGACACACTTTCTGCTGGGTTCTGCATCGTTTTTAGCCTGAGCACTTCAGCTGACCTCTAATTCTTTTGCCCTTCTGACACTTTCATATAACCTTTTGTGTTTCTCACTCCTTTAAGCAGGGGTGGTACTATGTCCATTGTACACCACAACTAATGCTCAAAATGGGTGTCTTAAGTCTGCTGATAAAAAACATTGGCATGATGCAAAGGAGCCTCATGATGCTAAAACCACTTTGTAACTGGATTTATTAAAGTACAGACATCTACTTATTTGAAATTATCTGCTTATTTACAATGATTACCAGCAGATGTATGAATTTTGTCATGTATTGCTGGCTACTGAACTAGATCCTTTTTCCTCACTGAATTCTGACTGTTGATAGCACTACTGATTTCTTTTTTTCTACTTCCCAATTCACTTGAAATATACTGTATTAAAACCCATGTTTCAGAACTGACCACAACATGCAAACCCACTTTTGATGGAGACAATGGCTGGTGTTGAAGGCATGGTGTGCAGTTCCCAAAGAAGTTATGGATTAAGATACTGAAGTATTTTATCAACCTGGGTCCCAGACAAAAGGTTCCTGATTGACAACATGGGGAAATTAAACATCTCTGCTTATTCATAGGGGAGATTCAACATGGCAATGAGATGCTTTTGCTGCTGTGGACGTAGATGTAGGTGTAGCAAATGAAGGAAGGAGTGGGGAGCAGTGTTTCAGGGCTGTTAGTCATTTATGACAATTTTTAAGTAACACATCAGAGGTATTACATACTGTATAATATGGCATAAAAAGTAAAATGGCTGTAGTCAGAGCACAATGCTTTTCTTCCTTTAGGGATTTTCAAGTTTCTGTGAAGCAATAACAGTATGAAGATGATTTGAACTCCTTTCCCACATATCCTTAAATCTAGTGGCCATCAGTTTCTTTCTCTCTTAAAATCTCCCTATGTTGGCACTCAAAAGTAACAGAAGTTCAGCAGGTACTGTGCCCAGGTCACTGCAACCTGTCCCTTTTAACAAGGGAACAAATAGCAAAAGCCCCCACAGATGCCTCCAATCATAGTGAGCCAGGAGCTTGGTACTTCGTAGGGCTCTTTTCTCCTTCTGGAGAACCCAATAGATTCTCTGCACCCAGTTCAAACTAGCCAAAGGCTAGGAACAGTGTAAGGCTGCTATGTGGAGCAGGAGGGCAGTGAATCAGAAAGCTCTCTTTGGGTGACTAAAAGCAGCCCACACATTTGACAGTTGCCAGGTACCAGGGTAGAAAGCAGTACGAAGCCCCCTCCCACCATTTTGCCACACTTTCCCCTTTCCTTCAGTCCCCTATGTGATGGAAAAGCACAAACCAGAGTTAATAAGGAATGGAGGTTATTAGCATGTCTGTTTCCAGGCCTTCATGCAATTGAATAATGAAGTGATTCGGATAAATGCTTCTTTATTTCCCTCCTAAATCTGCCTTATCAAAACAAGTAATGCTATCTTGGATGTCACTGCTGCACCCTCCAAACCTCAAGGTAATTCCTCATTTATACTGCTCCTCAGTCACATGTTGCTTTGCTGTTTGCATTGCAGAAGTGTTCAAAAAAGAAACTAGGGCCACAGTATAATAGTCTTGGAAATAAAATGGAGTATGATAGGGGGGAATGGAAACAGCTACCTAATCATTGTTAGCCCAACTAAAATCTAGAAATGATCTCTCTTACATATATAGCAATTATGTCTAAAACCAGACAAAGCATATAGAAAATACTAGCTCTAAAATGTTAATATATGAATGAAACTGTGCCTTATGTAAGATGTTAGTAGGTGATTTTGATACCACAAGAATGACACATGCAATGGAGTGAGTTGCATAAGCACAAGGGAGGTGTAAATTTGACACATACAAAGTTTTGGCATTCAGTATTTTAAACAATTAAATCCTAAGTACATCCATGTAACCTGTGTAGTGATGCCATCAATGCTGTACACCTGCCTTCTGTGGGGCTTCCCCCTCCCCTTACCGGAAAGGGTGTTTTAACAGAGTGGTATTAGCATCATGTATCCTGTAGTACGTGATTTAAAGGCAGATGCCCTCTTGCAGATGTAGATGACGCACACTGAGGCAGGACGTATACTATTCTACACGTATTATAATCTCTACGATGCTATGAAAGAACTTCAAGGCAAAGAGTGGCTTGGAAGAGGTGGATGGGTTATCAGCCTGATTCAGACATCAAAACTAAGGCAGAAGTTTTCACTGAGTTCACAGGGCCCTTGTTTGGACCTCTTACTTTGGACCTGTCTGCCCTTTCCATACTCTGTAAGGCACCCAGATGGGTCACTACCAGACTGACACTTGATAGTAACCCATTCTGATCTATGGTCAATCCAAGAGCTGCCCATATATTCATACTTCTCTTGTTCAGCTGCATACTGTTCTTTTTCTGGAGTTCACTACATCCCATCAATGCTCATTATACAGAAAGAATAAGCATAAATTGTGTGTTATGTTACTAATTGGTTGCATATATTGTCATAGCCCACGAATTACCACAGCTAAGAGCTGAAAGACAAAATCAACATAACACTGGAAAAGAAAAACAATTAAGAAAACCTGAAATAATTTAAACTGTGATCTTTTATATTGTGAGACATTTACTTTTCCAAAGGTTTATTTTGGAGCTATGAGAAATAAACATTAGGTGTTAAGGAGAAAAGGAAACACATTTAGCATTTCTAAAAGTGTTTTTGTTTGATTAAATAGCTATAGAGCTCTGACTCAGAAAGATCCCTTTGTAACAAAAGACCTTCCACTCCTGCTTCAACTCCTTGGATGCAAAAGAGCTTTCATGAATGGGGTAGATTTAAACAACTGCCTGTTCTTGAACTGATGCTTCAGTGTACTTCCAGTCTTTGCAGCATCACAAGAGTTTTACAAACTGATCTATAAATGGTTTTATAGTAGACACAAATAGATGCCTAATGGGATTCTTAAAGACCTCCCTAGATCTCCATGAAATCAATACAAGTTACAGCAATTAAGAAAACACCCAAACCCACTGATTCCAAATCTGCATTATTAAGCTTCTTTTAAAAACATGTTCCTTCAAGACCTTTCTGTAACCCTTTCACTCCAGCCAAGGCAACTGAAGTTGCTAAGGTGGGTGGAAACTTCTGCATACTGGTATGTTCATGGGGACATCTAAAATGACATCTAGGACTCTTAGAGTAGCATGGCAGCTTTTTTATTAGCAGAAAATATGTTCACTGTCTAAAACATTTATTGTGATAAAGGAGATCAGTAAACTGTTCTCCATTTTGACTTGTAATCCTATTAACCCAGTAGAACTGTACCTGGTGTCATTAAAAGTGCACACTATGTTTTCTCAGAGGTTGCAAATCAAAATGACCATCACCACAGCAAAGCAACCCCTACACGTTCCTCTTTGACCAAGCACTTGGTGCAAAAGTTGACAGGAAGACTGCAAGCCATCACTCTGTTTCAAGTGCTATTAACTACATGGAGCAGTACTCAATCCATGGCAAATGACGTGTGGCTCCCAAATCACTCGTGTTCTTTCAAGGTTGTGAAATGATGGATTTCAGTGGTTAATAAACCTGGCAATAATGTCACAATTAGCAAAGATGCTTTAATGCCAAAGAAGTGAAGTATCAGCACTGAGAGTCTGTTGCTGTTATTTTGAACATTCATCTCTGTGTGGGGAGAGGAATATGGGAATTGTGGGGATTGTAAAGGGAAAAGAGGGGAGGAGAAGAAAGAAGAATTAGGCACATTTCATATGTGTCATGAATGAGAAGACGAACTATTTCTTTCCTCCTCAGGAGCCAAAAGAGTTAAAGGAGGAGATCAGCACAACTGAAGGCACACACAGTAATTTGCTGACATTGTATAGTATTGCCTGTATTACAACTGTACAATACCACACAGAGCTGATGAGTTGTGACAATACCACAGAGCTATCTTCAGTTGGGAGAACGTGAAGATGTTAATAAAACTGCTAAATATCAGAACATTACATCTGTTCAGTTTTGTTTGTAGAGGCTTTCTCATTGACTAAGCAGATCTGTCTTCCCTGTGTAGCTCTAATGGGTCACATAAGGAGGGAAGCAACCCAAAAGAAGCTATAAACCCTTCAGGAAGCCTGTCAGCTAACTCAGTAAACAAATTCTTATCTACGTTTTCCTATTAGTTCTAGCAATACATAATGTACACAGCTTTGCAGTCTCGAAGCATTCCACAAAACAGATAAATCAACATTGCTATTTGAAATACAGGCACTCCAAGATAGGGAAAAATGAAGCATCTCACAGAAATAACCCAGCACTAAAGACATAACTGTAGAATGAGCCCTGGTCTTCTCAAGCTCAGCCTGGGGCTCCACAATGGCATAAGAAAAGTCCACAATTAGGTTCAGTGCCTACACTAAACAAGAGAGCACCTAAGCAGGCAGCCTCACTCAAGGGCAGGTTAGAAAAGCAAGAACATAGTTGGATGCATGACACTGATTTTCAGTTACAAACTAGATCAAGCTTGTGTCTTGACCATTTTCATTTCATGTAGAGAATTCATCTACATTCACTGAACCTGAAACTCCCTGTAGTGCATTTCCTTATGTACAACTGGAGCTTAGTAAGTCTGCCAACTGCAAACACTGAGAGCAATAGGCTTATCAAGGACCTATTAACCAGGTTTCTCACAATGCATACTATAAAACATGTTTTCAACTTGTTCTGCAAATGTGCCCCTACAGGTTAACCATGCTGCCTAAATACACCAGCTCTTCACCAACTGACCCAGTTGATAGTTCAATATTCAGCACATTATGTATTTTGAATGCCAGTAATCTGGCTCCATGACATACAATGCCTCAGCAGTTCATCTGATGCTAAGCTTTTCATGAGCAGTGCTCTATAAATGGCAGGACCAACTTTGCTTTGTTTTAAAACCAAGCATCTGCTTTTCCAAACAAGGCTGACACATGTGTGTTCAAAATCAAAATGCAAGAGGGGTGGCCAAAAAATGCAAGCTAAAAACCTGGGTTAAACATGCATTTTGGCTCTGATTTGGGAAAATGAAGCTTATTCTATCTTTCTCATGTAATTTATTTAACCAAGAGGTGAGCTGTAGTGATGGTCATTTGGGGAAACTGCAGCAATCTCTCCTGATAAGAATGGTCAATGGCTGCTCCATATTAGGAAGAAAGGAGATAGAGAAATAAAGAGATAGGGAAGGGAAAGGGAAGATCAATGCACAGAAACCACATTAGAATTAAAGTAGAAAACAGTTGTTTCATTAGGGCTTGATCCAGATATTAACATCACCCAAAACTTTAAATGAAGCCTTACATTACTTTTTCTGCACTTTCTTTCACTACTTTAAGTACATAATATTTTACACATAAAGCCAGTTGTAGGTATTGTTTTAAGTGCAGTATTTTAAAAACAGAGAGCTACTTATCTAAAATCCAAAGGAATTTGAAACGTGTCTAATCTAGACATGACGGTAGGTAATAAAAGTGTCAAGGACACTATGAGCTAGCTAACAGAAAACGGAATTACTTCTCAGGCTTTTACTGCCTGAAAATTAAGATCATTTTTTTCTTCTTCTTTGAGAAGGTTTTGGGTTTTTTTCTATTCTTTTGAATGTCAGTTAAGTTTAAACCATCCAATAAATTTTCTGATGTTACTTCCCTCCTGCCTCTTTTCCATTTGAAGACTGAATCAAGCAGGAAAAAAAATACCTTGTGGCCAACTAGTTTTGTGCATTTGGTCACAAGGAGCATAGCTTAGAAATGATGCATCACTCTAGGAAAAGCAGAATAGCAGAGAATTATTATACTTGGAAATGGCATAAATGCCGGGACAGCTGCAGAGAAACCATGGCTGGACACATATTCCCTTGAAATATGTAAGTTAGGTTCAGTTGTGGGATGCGAAAGCAAGTTTTCTCCTGGTTCTTCAGTTCTTTGGTATGTTACACAAGCTCCCTTTCCCCTTTATTTTCATACCAGTACATAACTATTTTAGGAACTGGGTTTCTCTGACCCACTGACTGATTCTCATTTGTCTCTTTGAAATTGTATCTATGATGCTATGAGAAATTCATCACCCTTGTCTGTCAAAAAAAACCCCACAACAGTAATCCTGTTTGTTGCCTATGCTACAAGTCAACTCAAAGCACAATAATTTTCCACTTAATGTTAATATCAAGGTTGCATGGAGACAACTGTATTCTGATATTAGAAGCAGTAAAGCTCAAACAGCTTTTAAGAAATACTTTAATACCTTACGTTAGCCACTCCCGAAGATACAAATAAAAGAGTAATGAGGGAAGAATATATTCTCTTTCAGTGTGGATTAACGTAAATCCTCATTTCTACCAGAAAAAATGGAAATATGTGTCTACATATCTTACTGCGAATCTGGTATTACAGTTGACAGTGAAACACAGGTTATTCTAATGCTATTCCAGGCTAACATTCGGGGCTTCATACAGTGCAGAAGGTTTTGCAGTATTATGGAAAAATGAATATCTAATGCAAGACGTTTTATACAGCACATCAGAGTATCCCATAATAATATGGCATAAATAACTGATTTTCTTCTGAGATGACCTGCATTCCCTGTACAAGACCTGAAATTGCTGTTCCAATTGTGGCTAGAGATCTGAAGAAGCTCACACTTCTATCACTTGCTCTTTTTATTATGTTTCCTGAATAGAGTCTCAAGGTACACAGCAGGTGAGAACACTGACTACTGCCCTACAGACACAGCCTCTGAGGCCAGCAACAGTCCAGCAGTTTTAATGGTGCAATGGACTGTTTTTTCTGACAGCCGCAGCACTTACAAGGGATATCACATCACACAGACAGGGTCAAGTTCCTGCATTCAGGTTCCTGATTCTGATCACAGTCTCAAAACCAGTTTTTTTAGTGTTAGAAGAGTTCATTATGTCTTCTGAAAAAGAAGCCTAAACCAAAATAAACCCGAACCAAAAAAGACCACCATCATCTGAAACAAAACCATCTCAATGTTACAAATTCCAAGCACGTGACTAGCATGGAGCTCTTAATTAGCTTATAAATGGAAAAGATAGATTTACAGTAGCTTGCTGAACAAGTGGAATCATGCAGGGCATGCTATGACTTGTAATAAAACCCTAACATGCACATATATTACTTCAGGCTTCTACCAGCCAGAATGGTTTCTCCCACTCACTCCTTCAGGAATGTGCTTACAAAATTCCACTTCTCCTCAACTCCTACTTCAAAATTCCTCACAATTAGGGCCATGTTTTCAGCTCTTGCTTAAAAAGCATTTAATGGCCTTTTATTGCCTGCAGATCATTTATGTTCTAGCAAAGAATCCAAAAGAATTAAACACTACACCTACACATTGCTGTTTCCATGATAAACTGTCATCTAAAGAAGCAAAATACAGTGGTAGGAAAGGTGGATTCTTCCTACTTATCTGTCTCAAGCTTCCCTTGTAGGACAAAGTACATAGGACTCTTGGCTCTTTAATATAGTGGCATACTCTCGAGGTCTCATTCTGCCTACCCCCTCTCAGAGGTTGCCTACCCCAGATAGAATTTGCCTTGGTCCTAGCAGAAACCCAGTTTCTGTGATAGTTTAAGAGCCCATAGTGTGGTCCATGTTGGCAAAGCCAAAATTACATTCCCTTTTGCTGCCCCCAGCACCTGGGCAGTAACCTCTGGCTTTAGAAAGGGGACATGTCTGAGCAAGGCAGAAGTATGTTATACCACATCACTAAGCTGAAATGAATTTGCCCATCGTAGCAATTCAGCTCTCCTCTGCCAGCGTTGTGAAGCCAGCCTTGTTAGTCCCTAAAGCTGTTTGAGAGGGGCAGCTATGGAGGTACAAAGCTCTAAGACTGAAATAGCTGTGGTTTCCATGGTTCAGTGACATTCTCAGACTTCAGTGATGACAATTACAGGGGCTGGATTTCTTGTCCTTTGTCCCTCTGAAAACAGCTTTCAAATATAATAGTATAAGTCCAGGGTGGGAGGGTAGGTTACAATGAGGAAAGATAAAAAGAGGGGGGAGTCAGGCTCATCTGTCCTATTTCTTTACCTGCATTATCATACACCTACACAAATTAAGATGTGGTTTCTTTCTTTCCTCACCTCCTTAAAGAACAAATTTATGAGGTGAAGATTTAGACGCAAGTGATATCAGCAAACACACACAGCCTGTGAACATTTGTTTCTTACTGTGCTGTAAATAGGTTACATCATCTGTTTCAGGGAAGAGAAGCAACCTGTTCTCTCCCTATCATGTTCCTTTCATGCTGAGTACCAGTTGTACCACACAACCTCAGAGCATTCAGTTTTACCACACACATGAGAGGGGAGAGAAAACAGGAGGGGACATACAGTTATACTGCATTCAGGTTTGTGCGTGAGCTTTCCTCTGGGTTTTGTGCACTGCCTGTCTTCAAGTGCCTACCACTTACTTAAATGGGCTGTGTTTAGTTAGATTCAACTAACTTAAGAAAATCCACATTGTTATTTCTGAACAGTACATCAAATTATAGCTTTAAGGGAATAACATTTTATGTTTAACAAAATAAGTGTATTTTAATGTCATATCTTTCTCAACGTGGCAAACCCGTGTGTGCATTAAATAAAATCTTGTGAATAGCTGCTGGCTCTTAAATTTAGGTTCATCTAGCTAACAAAGCAAAGATATATTCATGTAAAAATATACTAATGGAAAAACGCTGCTTCTGAAATGTACATCAAGAGTGAGGTCATGAACAATCCAGAGAATTAGTAAATCATCTACCTGGGACTTCATCTCTGGAGACAGATGAAGTTGTATCTCCGGCTAAGGTCATTTGCCTTCTTTGTTTTCTGCACATACCAGACAAGAGATGGACTTGACATTAGCAGCAGAGCATATTGCATCTCTGTCTCTTGAGCAGCTCACAGGCTGTCCTGAACACCTGAAGGGTAACGATGAGCCTAGAAAATGTAAATGTAAACAAGCCATATGGTTGTGTATCCCCTTCTTTCTGCAGGCATAGGGAAGACACTGCTATGATAGGAGGCAGCATGGGCTGAGCACATTGTGTTCCTAGTCACTGACAGAGCACCACTTGCTCGACAGAATGGGAATGCAGAGGAAAAGCACACTTTCCCTCAAGTTAATGATACATTAGTAATTAATTAATTCATACATTATTAATATATTAATACATTGACTCAGTGTGACCCATATACCCAGCACAGGGGTGGAGATGACACATTGTCACTGCTTGTCTTTGCCAGAAAGAAGAAAATGGAAAGCATAGAATAAATCTACAGTTACATTTTTGAACCACTACCGGAAGTCTTTGTAGATACTGATTTATATTTACAGTAAACTTTTCTAGAGTTCATTTCCAAGTAATCTTTTTCCTTTGCTAAGGTTTCCTAAATTAAATGACTGAAACTTACGATATGAAGGCTGCAGTGCTTGGGCCATTTGCATAAAGTATCTTAGTATACATTTAAAGGATGTCAAGTTAAATTTATGGTCAGTGCCTAGTTCCTTTAGACCCAGGACTTGAGTGTTTTCGAATATGAAGTCCCTAAATAGTCAGCACTGGACCTCTGCAAACCTGGAGTATTTCTATTCATGTTGATGCAATTGATGCTATTAATTGGGAAGGGCAGCAGATTTTGATGCATTGGAGCATCAATTGGAGGTTTTTGGGCCAAACTGACTGCAATTAAAAAACACGGTTGCTAAACCCTGAACTGCTGAAAGATTTATTTGAAAATAAAATGGTTTATGCAGGAAAACAGATGTAGTTTGAACCATGTACAGGACAGAGTTTCTGTACAGCAGATAAGCCTTACAGCAGCTGATAAGCCTAGAGCAGACAGTGGAAGGGAAGTACTTTTATTCCACTGCTGCCTGGCCAGTGTTGTACCAGCACCAACTGTTTCAGACACTTCTGCACAGTGACAATATTTGCAAGTGTTTCCTTCCAAAATGTGCAGAATAATTCCAAGCAAGCAGGACTGTTTTGACACAGTTTATCAAGTGCTGCCAAACAGCAGATTCAGACCCACTTGCTCCATTTGCTAAATTCAAAGTTTCCCACATGTAAGCCAAGGGAATTAGGCTAGACAGAAGTGGGGGGTTTGTACACAGCTTTTTCTTTAAAGCCAACTACTATGGCCATGTTCATCTATTGCCAGCAGATTGAAAGTTTAATTGAGACAGTAAATTTATTTGCCATAGAAGAATGGTGGTAGAGAAAATGAAAACCTTTTTACGTCTCCTTTGCTAACCTTTTTCTAGATATCAAAACTTTACTTGGCATTCTGCATTCCATTCTTTTCCCTTTTAAATTTGACACAAGAAACTACTTCCAATTATATACATGATCATTTGGCATAAAGCATTTTAAAACTAAAACTCTTATGCCATAAGTTTCATTTGGATGACGATTTCTGATACAGTAGTATTGAAATACATTTATTCTACAGGCTGTTCGACCAGCGCTGCAGGGAAATAATACTGTTTGGGGTTGGGTTCTTTTTAGGAGTAATGTATTTTTGAGCATAGAATTTTCTCTTCTAGGAAGCCTTTCTAAAAGGCCAGGTACTTCTTCAGCACTTCTTACTTTGAATAGTGAAGGTTTAAAATCTCCATCATTCTTCTGAAAATGATGAGTAACACTGAACTAAATTACAGTACTGTGCAGACAATCTGGCCAGTTTGCAAGGTTGTTTTATGGATGCTAAAGAAAGAAAGACAACAAAACCTGATGATATACAGAGAACAGGAATCCTTGCTGAGCAACAGATCTTGCCTTCTGCTGTAATGCTAGCTTAAACTGACAATTCCAGTCTTCTATAATATAATCCTGATGGTTTATGATATAATGATATATTATGATATAATATATATCTATGATATAATCCCAGTCTAGTAAGGGATTAGTTTTCCTACCACACAATCCATGCTCTTCGGAGATGAAGAGCAGAAATTCTTGTGCACAATGAAGAGCATACATGGTTTATTCCTGAAGCCAGAATCCAATACACAGACAATAAGTGCTAAATTCCATTTTGCTGGACATGACTGAAAAGCAAATAAAGGTCATATTTCTAATAAAGCAAGGTATTAACTGCAGGAGAGGAAACACCTGGAGCATGCCTGATGGCCCTTTCCAATCTTTAAAAACTAATGAGGCCCTAACAGTTAATACCTGCTTCAAAAGACCTGAAAGCTTCAAACAGCCTTGTAAGAAAATGCCTTCATGTGTCAATGACCAAAGGCCAATTCATGCAATTGGTCTTTCCTCAGCAGAGAAACAAAGTAATGAGAATATTGAAGATATTGAAGTATTGAAGTGAATATTGAGTATTGAAGTGTACTTGTACTGTTGAATACAGGAGCTGTACCTGCATATTGGCTTTCTGGCCCTGCACATAACATGCTCACCTTGATTTGCAACAGACAATTTTTGTGGTGAAGAAATCTACCCAAGCAACTTTATCTTGAGGTCCACAGGGCTCAGCCTCACCTATGGAGAAGTTCCAGCCTGTGTCATTGTTGCTTGTTCACCATCAGAAGTATACAACTGGGATGTAAACCAGGACAGCCTGGCTCCCTGGCTTGTACCAACCTTTTTCTGCTGGCTTCAGCGCAACGACTGGGCTACAGAGGAGGTTCTGTCTACTCATTTGGGTACTTGTTCACCTCTTTTCTTCAGAGAAGAGCAAAACGAACTAAGATTGAACAATCAATCTATTCATATCTTCATTTAATACCTGCAGGTGACATCCAGTAATGCTCTAGCATAACAGGATCCACTGACAGTGGCACGGTTCATTCAACACTGTAATGCCAAAACCCAAGATAGTTTCTTTGATGAACCAGAAACACAGAGAAGGGAGAGCAGAAATACCTCAAAACCAAAATGAAACACCTGGGACTCTAAAAGCCCGAGGCTGAACAAGACATCATGAAATGCCCACACGATTCCCTTATCTAATCCTGAAAATGTACTTGGCAAATTCAGTTTCAAGTTCTAAGATAAAGAATTTGCAATAAATATATTCGAGCTACAGGGTTTTCATTCTCAAAAATACATCCGTGAGGAATAAATAACAGCAATTGTATCAATTACATTTATAGTTATTATTTTCATATGGGTTATGAATACATTTTTAAGGAGAAATTTATACACTGTGCATCACCTCTGCAGACTAGGAACTTGCACTAGTAGAACTGCTGCATTGACTTTTGAAGAGGAGAATTGAAATTCAAAAGGAACTTGAATTAGAGGAATAGCCTGAACTAAACAGAAGGCAATTCACTTACAACAGCTGCAGAATACTGCCTTTAGGCAGGAGTTATCAACTGCACAAACGTCTTTTCTTGCAGAAAAGATCTGCAGTTTACTGATAACCAAACCTGAAGATGAGGCAGTAGTGACTTGTGTTTGGGAAATAAACCCCCAACATCTTATTGGGATGTATAAAAGTGATTGGCTAAGTAAAACATAAGACATCCTGTTTAAATTAAGGCAATAAAACAGCTGACAAAGGTTTTCCAGGTCTGTTAGAGCAAAAGGAAATGCACTCGCCTTGTATCCAAATATTCAGACCAGAGAGGCAATATACCTCAAACTTGGCTGCTATCATACTATGGCTTGGGATGACCTGAAGCACACTTTGACCCGCACTGCCCCAGAACTTGGGTGTCGTAACAGGAACAAACCAGTAAGGATCATCATCTTGGTTTAATTTGCAGATCACAACTTAATGGGTAAAAATAGTACAAGATCTGTTGTTCTTGTGACATTCCCTACCCACCAGCTGTGGAAAGAGAGTCACATACTCTCTGATACACAGATGCTTTGACCAGATTTTCTGCTGAGGTAAATTCATGCCAGCAAAGAAGCTGATGAACTTCCTCCCAATTACTCAACAGTGAAAACATTTTAGGAACTTTGGGATTTAGAACAAAATACCAAGGCAGTACTGGTCAAACCAGCTGGAACATTGTGTCTAGTTCTGGGTGTCACTTTTAATAGGAAATATACCCCAAAATACAAGTCCTCTGGACTTAGTTATTTCAACTAAGAGTCATCAGAGGTACATAAACCTACATCTATGTGGAAAGATGGAAAGAACTGATTTTACTCAGGTTATGGAAGAGCAGAAACATTAGACTTCAGATGTATGGGAGATTTACCCCCTTTTTTGTAGCAAAGTAAGTTCTGCACTTGGGAATTTCCAAGTGATCAGATCATAGGCTGGAACTGCATAAAGAAAGATGGGAGTTAGACAATTTAAAAGCTATATAACTGAAATTATAGCTAAGACTGTCTGGGGAAAGTGTAGAAATTATTTTGAAGGCTTTTAGGAAGAAGTTATTCCCACATATTTTAATAACGGAATTTCCTGAAGGAGGATGGACTACGCGATTTATTAAGATAACTTAAATGCCTGTTTTCTAGAGGTATCTATACAGATACAAAGCAGCAACTGCTAGTTTGATCTCCCCATTCCTAGCTGGCCAGAAGCAAGCCAGGTTCAGTTCAAGAGCTATAAAGAAACCACCAAGAGAGCACTAGCCATGCCTAAGCCCAGCTAAGATTCTCTTAAACACATCCTACTTTGCTAGCAGCAGCTGAGCAGCAAAAGCAACTAGCTCCATGGAGAACAGCTGAGAGATACCATCCTGAGGAGCAGTGTTTCATTTGTTCCTTCAGCATTAAGACAGCAAGTTTCTCCTTGTTACTGGGTCCAGCCATGGTGAACAGGGGCTGGACCTGGGATGCTGCATCTGTAAAAGGCACATCTGCTTTAAGGAAAACACCTTGTTCTCCTATCAGATTGCAAACCAGTGTAACAGATTTCCCTACGCTGCTAAGACAAGCAGAGAACTAAGCTCTAGGACTGCTAGTACAGATTAGTTTGAATAAAGAAGAGCTAACTCCAAAGGTGAATAATCTTGCCTATTTATCACATCACAACATGTCATATCTAATTAGAAACCCCTGAACTGCTTACAAGTGCCTTAGGTTTGTTTTCATTTTCAAACATTCTTAAAAGTAGCACAACCTTTGCAAAGTTCCTTGTTCTCCCTGTTAGCATCACCTCTTCTGGATTTAAAATGATATGCTGATAGATGTTTACAGGGTAAAAAGCAAATATTTATTAGAAAATTGTCTTTGACAGTAGGCTTTTAAACTGCTTTAAAATACTTTCAGACTGTACAAGGAGTATTATATTATCTGTGATACTCCTTAAAGCGTATTTACTACTGTGATCAACTGCAATCAATCCAGCCTTAATCCTGAGGATTCTTTACTTACAGACACAAGTTATCCGCATGCATGTCAGTAACTGATTAACATGAACATAAATCTAGACTGTATCTAAAAGATACTTCAATTTTGCACTTTAGCCAAAAACACCGAAGAATTAGAGAGCGATCTAAAGAACAGGGTGACACGATTCTTTCCTGTGGAGAAGACTTGGTTTGGCTCCCCCTTGGCTTAGTGCCGGAGACAGGACAAGAGGGAAAATGAAGAAATGGATTAAGTCTGTGCAGCTGAACTGATTGGCCTTGGAAGCAGACAGAAGATGCCAAAAGGACAACCTGGTGGGCAGGTATCCAGGAAAGCCTGAAAGATGTTTGGGAGGCTGAAAAGCTTTAAAACTGATTCTGGAACAACCTGAAAGGCTTGAATGTTTTGGGGGAATGGGATGAAAATTGTCAAAGGGGCATCTAGGATGGGAAGGAAACCTTCACATTGCCTCACAGAGAACCACTATGAACTATGGACATCATTTCCTGCACTTTTCTGCTTGAATGACAGGAGATTGCAGAAGGAACTGACAACTGAGTCACGTTAACACATTATTAACTTCCAGAAACTTTCCCTGCTCCGAACCTCTAACAGCAATGTCGTAAGAAGGTTTGCTTACAGAGATGTGCAAACTGAAGCTTGGACAAGTTACACTGCCTGCCTGAGGACGTAAAGGCAATCCAAGAGGAGATCTAAAGTCGGACAGATGTGCTAATCCTTGTAGTATGCTCTAGCTACTATCCCACTTCACCCCAGCCCCAGTAAATAAACCTGCTATTATCCTTCTTGAAAGAACTTTATCCAACAGTACTCTGCTGGATACAGCTCTTCCTCTGTTATTTATTTCTCTAGCTGTCAGGAAGCATGCCTGGTAAGGCTCACAGAATTTTATGCAGCATATTTTACAGATGGGGGAGCAGTCATATAATTTAAGCATATAACTAAGGTGTTTTGAGTCACCTCCTCAGAGATGTCCATTGATCTCCACTGACTATATATGTATATGCTATACAGGAACTCAGCTTTGGTGCTTTCATTTGCATTTAAGTTAGATGCCAGGATTAGGGTATGTGTAGTGGCTTGATTTCACCCTAAGGGGTAAACTTGCACATGAAAGCTTCTTTTCATGCTACCAGCCATATTATTTTCAACAACAACTGTTTTTGTTACACAAAACTTTGCATTATAAATATCAAAATGAATGTTTGGCATCAACAGCTGAACTCAAAAACATTCAAAATGTTTGGGGTTTTTCTTCATTTGGATGTTCCATATAATCATTAAATCAATGTTTCTAACAATGGAACTTATTTTTAATTTACAGTTACTATCAGCTTAACTGCATTCACTGTTAGTTAGACAAAAATACCTCTTCTCATACAAGCATCCCTACTTATCATGCCTATGCTACTGTCCTGGGTTCAGCTCTAACAGTCTTTTTCTTCCTTCTTAGTAGCTGGTGCAGTGCTGTGTTTTCGACTTAAGTCTGCGAACAATACTGATAACACCGATGTTTTTAGTTGTTGCTAAGTAATTCTAACTCCAACCAAGGACTTTGCAGTCTCTCATGCTCTGCCATGTACCTGGTGCACAGGAAGCAGGAGGAAACAGAAACAGGACACTGACCCAAACTAGCCAAAGGGGTATTCCATACTACAGCACATCATGCCCAGTATATAAACTGGGGACAGTTACCCAAAAGGCCATTTTCTAAAACCTAAGAGAAACACAAACCAGGAAACAGCTTTCTCCTAGTTAACCAGAAGGAAGAGGGATTGTTTACTGTTCTTCCTCTTGTGTGATGGGTGCCTTCACCCTACAGGCAGGGTTTCCACACACAGGTGCTTGGGAAAATGATCTTTGTCATTTGACTGACTGCTTCCACTGTTTTTTTTTCTCCTGTATCTACTTCTGACCCTAAATACATTTATTATGAAGATCAATAATGTTCTAAGGGGCAGAAATGCCCCCTAACCTCCTCCCTCCAACCCCAACTATGACATGAAATCATTTCACACAAAACATGTTACTCTAGGGGTTTTTTTCATTTTAACATGTCTCAGGCTGTAGCTTATTTAAAAAAACAAGTAACAAACAAAGCAAAAGAGCCCACAGACTATTTATTGAAAAAAAAAAGAAAAAAAAGGAAAATTTGCCATACTTAAGTTCACTCACGACGGTTAATTGTAGAAGAACATGTGTTTTTGTTACTGAATGAACAGGTACGACTCAGTTCCATAGAGGAAGCATGCTGAATAATAAAGTGTCATCTTGACACGACAGGTTTTCATTTTCAAAAGCACTATAAGGACTTGCACAAAAAATAAGCTATGTCTATACAAACCAAACCCTTGAATCAGATTACTGGTAAAGATCCTGCCCAGTTAACAAATGCAGTGTAGGAGATAACAGCTAGAGTTTAGACTACTGAACTCCTTGAAGTGCCCTTCAAGGTGACATTCAGTAGTAGCAGGCAGAATATCAAAAGAACACTGAAGAAAGACACTTGGCTTCTAGTAGCAGCACAGAGAAGAGCCTGGAGGTTAGTATAGAAAACTTTAACACACTACTTGAGCTACATTTCCTCAGTGGAAAACAGCCAACATTTGACATGGCAGAAATATAATGTACTACATGGAAAGCTCTGAGCTAAGGCAAGCAGAAGCCTTTCTACTGAAAATGTCTGTGAAAATATTAGACTTCTCCAAATGGAAGCTAACAACCTCCTGCTCCACCCTGATCAGCAATAAGCACAACCCTGGCCAGATCCATTCTGCAAAGCCTCATCACAACCAGGTAAAGCAGCCCCAAAGCTTCAAATGGATACAAGGAACACGAAACCAGAACCTTGTAACAATGGAAACCTAATGATTGGGTCAGGTGGCAAAACATACAAAGCATTCAAATCAAAAGAGAACCTTAAAACACTGAGAGATGCTACATGCCTGCACCCGACAAGGAGGGTTTCCAGACACATGTACCCAGGCAGATGATCTTTGCCATTTGACTGACTGCTTACATTCTTTTCTCCTCCATCTACTTCTGATCCTAACCTCCTCCTCCAGACCCCTGTTCCAAGGGGATGGATGGATCCTCTATCCCAGTGCTGTGGTCCAGCTGTACCACGCAGTGGCCCTGGCTTCTGGGAGAGGTGTGTGGCTCCAGCTCAAGAATTACTCTCACCTCCACATGACTACCAAAGGTTATAAAATGAAATCTGTGCCAGAATAAGGCCCTAGCAGGGGTGTAACAATGCCAAAGAGTATTACCTAAGCACTTAATCACCACCTAAGACTGCATTACTTACAGTATATATGCCTAGTATTACCAAGATGGCCAAAAGTCAGAGCAATCCCAGGCACAGTTATAGGCTGGGCAATAAGGAAATTCAGTGCAGCCCAAAGAGAAGGACTTGGGGGTGTTGGTCAATGAGAAAATGAACATGAGCCAGCTTCAGTGTGTGCTCGCAGCCTGGAAAGCAACCGTATCCTGGGCTGCATCAAAAGAAGCGTGACCAGCAGGTCAAAGGAGGTGATCCTGCCCCTCTACTCTGCTCTCGTGAGACCTCACTTGGAGCATTGTGTGCAGTTCTGGGGTCCTCAACATAAAAAGGACATGGAACTGTTAGAACAAGTCCAGAGGAGGCCACGAGGATGATCAGGGACTGGAGCAGCTCCTGTATGAAGACAGGCTGAGAAAGTTGGGGCTGTTCAGCCTGGAGAAGAGAAGGCTGCATGGAGACCTCAGAGCAGCCTTCCAGTATCTGAAGGGGGCCTACAGGGATGCTGGGGAGAGACTCTTCATTAGGGACTGTAGTGATAGGACAAGGGGTAATGGGTTGAAACTTAAACAGGGGAAGTTTAGATTGGATATAAGGAAGAAATTCTTTACTGTTAGGGTGGTGAGGCACTGGAATGGGTTGCCCAGGGAGGTTGTGAATGCTCCATCCCTGGCGGTGTTCAAGGCCAGGTTGGCTGAAGCCTTGGGTGATATGGTTTAGTGTGAGGTGTCCCTGCCCATGGCAGGGGGGTTGGAACTGGATGATCTTGAGGTCCTTTCCAACCCTAACTATTATATGATTCTATGAAATACTCCTCAGCATATCAGAGGCTCATTCTTTATAAGCTTAAATAAAGCCTTAAAAGTTTTGCAATGTAAAAGGATCAAATTGTATAGTTACAAAATGAAGAACTAAGACACTGTTATCCTTCCACATTGTATATAGGATCAAATTCTCACCTTCCCATTAAAATGAATTCAGTATTGTAACAACAGCAACAATGAAGTGAAGAAGAAAGGAGACAGAAATATACCTCACAAATTGTATAAACACTTCAGTGAAGAACATACCTGATACATGTAAGTCTATCTTTACTAACATGGGTACTTCCTGAACAAATATGGTAAAGTTCAGAATTTGAGGCACAATACTGTCCTGGGTTCAGCAGTAGCAGTCAATCTTTCTCCTTCTTAGTAGCTGGTGCAGAGCTGTGTTTTGACTTTCAGCCTGGGAACAGAGCTGATAACACTAATGTTTTTAGTTGTTGCTCAGTAATGTTTACTCTGACCAAGGACTGTGTGAGTCTCATGCTCTGCCAGGGAGGAGGAGGGGAAGTTGGGAGGAAGCAGAGACAGGACACCTGACCCAAGCTAGCCAAAGGGGTATTCTGTACCACTTACCTCCATCCCAGTTCCCAGTACCTCCATCCCCACCTCCATACCCAGGGAGATAACTGGAGTTCCCGGGAAGGGCTCGCTCTCTTCCAGGTCAGGCTGATTTCGGCAGGTGGTATTGTATTCTCTTCCCTTGTTATTTCTCTTATCACTGTTATTATTGGTGGTAGCCGTAGTGGTTTGTGTTATACCTTAGTTACTGGACTGTTCTTATCTCAACCCATGGGAGTTACATTCTTTCTATTCTCCTCCCCATCCCTCCAAGAGCTGGGGTAGGGGGAAAGGAAAGAAAGACTGGGGGGGGGGGGGGGGGGGGGTGTGAGAGAGAGACTGTGGTTGGGTTTTAAACCACCACAAATGCTAAGTTTAGTGTTGTTATATTCTTACCAGTGTGTTGTGTTCTTAAAGAAACAAGACTTTAATAGGGATGCAATAAGGACAACTCAGGAGAGTGAGGGTTCAGGTTAAAAGGGCCATAAACCAAGCAGGCAAACACTCCAAATACTTTATTTTTTGCATAGAGAGTTTCTACAGGGGGAGAAACAACACAGAGGTAAGTTGCTCCTTCCTCCCATCCACCAGGAATCTTATTGTGACAAATTAGAACCATTAAATATTTTAAGTTGGAAGTGACCTATCAATGTCTCTGAGTAACCTGACCTAGCCTTTATGAAAGCAGGGCCCGGCCTTTCTTCCTTTCTCTCTGCACCTCTGAAATAACCTCCTTCTGCCTTCTCTTTTCCCCCACTGAGGTACTTGAAGACAGGGATGAGACTCTTCTCAGACTTGCTTTC
Organism: Melopsittacus undulatus; assembly: GCF_012275295.1. NCBI lineage: Eukaryota > Metazoa > Chordata > Aves > Psittaciformes > Psittaculidae > Melopsittacus > Melopsittacus undulatus. The sequence goes on from NC_047533.1 coordinate 69,924,153, forward strand.
TGCACAGTAGGGAAACCCAGCTCTCAAAGCCTCACCTTGTGCATCAGGCAGTGGGAAAACTAAAGAAAAGCATCCTGCACATCAGTAAGTCCTAGAAGCACATTGCAAATGAGAGTGGATTTGAAAGGATAGGAGTAAAATAAGTACAAAGTGAAAAACTCTGTTTAAAGAGAAATCAGCAAACATACTAGAATAACTTTCTCTAAAGTCTCTTGAAAATAGGACATGGAACAGTTAAGGAAGGAGCTGCCATTACGCTATGGACATTAACAAATTCACTGAACTCATTTCATCTGTTGGCACAGAAGAAAAAACAGCAAACAAAACCAACCAAACAAATAAAAATAAGCACAACCCCCCATTATTTTAAAGAGATTAATGGAAACGGGAAGAAGTTCACAAAACAGTTAAGTTCACTAAACTGGACAAGCTGGTAAAGCCAGGAAACTGCCTAACAAACAACAGTCTAGATTCCAATTCCTTGAATACTTTGCAGTATTTTCTTATTTCCAGGAGGAAGCAAACAATAAAGGAGAGTTTAGAAAGTCAGTGTGTCCCTACTGGGTAATGTAAGTTGGCAGGACACCCAATTAGGCAATCCCCAGAAGTCTCCTCAAACCCAATTTTCTATGACTCTTTGAACTATAATACATGACAAACTAAGTACATAAAATGTAATTATAAGTATTGCTTTGACAAAGAGAGCCACAATCTGTGAGTTAATACTGGAGTATATTCAGTTGAAAGATACTGCATTGCTTCTCCCTACCCTAAGAATACTTTTCACTGCATGTCAGCCTACTGGTTTACATTACAGAGAAAAGCTGAGGTCACCAGCCACATCTACTAGCTTTCAAGTAAGAAAATGAATAAATTGGGCAGCTATTATAAAAAGACTATTGATTGATGCATAGGAAGCAAACACATCCCATGCAGGATCACTCCCACATACACAATCTTCATTTACCTTGTACTGTTTATATTAATCTAATTAATTAAGGCTGGTGAAATGACTCCATTTATTCTTAAGCATACATTCTAAATCTAAGGAAACTCTCTTCAGAATAGAAAATCTGACTATAAATCAGTACAAAACAAGGCAACAAAAAAATACAGGGGAATAGGGAAGCTCAAAGATTGACAGCTAAGAATCAACAAACACATGCTAGCTCCTCAAGCTGCAAGAAACTACTAGTCTGGAGTAGAACATGAAAAAAGTAGCATGAAGCATCATGTGCTGAAGAGGCAACTGCTCAAGTGTGCTGAAAAGGTAATTGCTCAAGTGTGTCAAACTTGACATCCATTGACTTGATATCCATTAATAAACATTAACAATTTAGGGTTTTAATGGAAATTAAAGCATAAACTTTCCATAAAAATCAATTCACACCAATCATAAGGAAAAAAAATTAACTTCCCACAAAGTGAAATAAAATTGTTCATAAATCTGGCAAATCTTTCTACAAAATGTATTTAAATGAAAACATGAATTTAATTTGCCCAGATTTTAAGTCCCATCTAACTTGATCATCTTGGTCTAAATCCTTTAACATGAAAGTAAACCCCATCTCTTCACTACACAGTTTTGTTTCCAGCCACCCATCTGACATCCTCATCTGGATTGATTTAAAGGGTCTCATGGAGGAAGAGGAAGGGAAAGTGAGATTTGTTATAATAGGAGTCCACTACTTCCACTTATTCAAGTTACTGTTGCAGGCAGCAATACGCATCATCAATTACAAAGCAAGCATATCAGGAACAATGCTGAATGAGCAAAATCCCTTTATTATTTAAAGCCTAACTTTCCCATGGAATATAATTCCCCTTTTCCAGTCCAAAAAAGGCAAACCAAAAGCTTAAAGTTTATAACTTAAACTCCTCAGAGTACTGATCATTTACAAGTACAGATACTGTAAATTCATTTCCAACTGTGTTTCTTTAATTTACTGCACTTTGTATAAATTTGACAATGAAAAAGAGTTAATGTACTTCCACTATCTCATTAGTTATATATGTCAGATAACACTATGTTTGTCTTATAGGCAGCAGACCGAAATTAAACAGTACTCTTCAAAGTTACCAAGGAGTGATGTAAGACAAAGTTATCAGAACCTGTAGTACACTTTCCTACTTCCTCCATGTTATTTTATTTAATCTTTATTGTTTGCATGAAGTTCTGTTTCCAACTTTTTCCTCCAAATGCTCCTTTGTACAGTACATTAGCAATTACTGTGGTATGAACACACTTGTACCTTAAGCCCATAGAGCAGTTCAGTACCTGGATCTAATTTTCTGCAGAACAGAGAGGCAGAAGGAAACGAGAAAATTAAGTCCTTGCATTTAATTATTGATTCATTCTCTGTGTATGCTGCATACATACATGTATGTATGTCATGTCATGTCATCCTAAGTGTATGTATGTCATGACATGTATTCTCTGTGTATGCTGCATACATACATGTATGTATGACATGTATGTCATCCTAAGTGAAAGACGTAACAAGAATATGGAAACAGATACCTCAACATCTTTTGCAGCAGTCCCACAAATTGTCCTGAAAGAAGTCAGCATAAAAAAAGTAATTACATATCACAAGACTTATGAAGGCCTTTAAAACAAAATCTTGGGAGTTTTCAGAGAAAATGAGGATATGGAAAACAGGAATTTCTAGCAGAAAACTGAAGTCAAACTTCCACAGATCCTTTTCTTTCAGAACGAACATGGAAATCATTTCTAACATTGAAAACTGTTTTGCAAACATACTGCTTTAGAATACCTTCTGTAGTTAATACGTATTTCAAGTGAGCTGCAGATGGATCTGAGCTGGAAGAATAGCCATTCAGTTCAAGCCTTTTCCCCAACACAGATTCAACTACATGATGTCATTCCTGACATATTTGTTTTATCTGTTCTTAATGACTGCCAATGAAGAAACACAGCAACTTCCCAAAGGCAGCTATTCCAGTTTCACAACCTTTAGCATTTGACAGTTTTCACTGTTCTCCAACCTGAAGTCTTTTCCTTGCTCAAGAAAGTCACTCATTCTTGCACCATCAATCATGACACTGAAAACACATTATGCCCTTTCTCTTTGCACAGCTCTTAAAATACTGAGGACTCATCAGGTCCCTCCTCATTTTTCTCTTCTTGAGACTAAACAACTCAGTTTCTTCTGATTGTTTCTCCACAGTTATCCTTCTAAGATATCTGATCACCCTTATGTGGACACTATCGCTCTCTTGGAGGGTGATGCCCAAGTTTGGGCACAAGTCCTGCAGCCGTACAGCAGAAGAGCTGCTTCACATATCTACTAGGCTGCTGTATTTATAGATACTGGTTTGATGTTTGCCTTCTTTGTATTTGCATGACATTGTTGACTTTATATTCCATGCATGATTCACTACAGTTGCAGCCACTTTTCTACAGAAATGCTGTCTAAGCAGTTGTTCACCATCCTCTGGCTTGTAAAGTTATTTCTGCTTCAGCATAGATCTGCTATCTATCACTGTTGACTTTAATTCTGCCTTTTCCAGGTTATTTCTTTGTCACAAAGATTTTCATTATCACTACAGTCCCTTAATGCTGGCAGTTCTTCCTGTCTTAGTGGCATATTTAATCAGAATATCATAATCATTCAGGTTCTTAATGGAAACACTGACCAAAATTAAACTGCAGACCGATGACTGCCAAGTCTCTTTACTTCAGAGCAGATAAAATATCAGACCACCTCTCGACACTTAAGGCTGATATTCTCCAGTCCTTCATATTTCGTGAGTTACAGAATAGGGAATGTAAATAATGGAGCGCTACATACATTCCCCAGTATTCCCATCAAGCCTCTGAGACCCTTCATTCCAACTCCAAGCACAGAAGTGAGCTTCCGAGTCACACACCATTGTACTGGTTCCTTCTCAGAGCAACCAAACTACTGAGACTGCAGCTGGGACCATTATGCACCCAGGAGGCAGGGAAAACCTGAAGTCTGAAACCCCCAAGTACAGTGCTTTTGTTTGACTGCAAGTTAGCTACACTGCTTTCAATTCAGAGTACTTTAAACTCTCCTCTAGTCTATTTCTGTTTGCCAAAATAACTCTTAGTGTGCTGGGGCATCATCATTTTTAAAGGTGAACTATGTATTGATATACAGGGATGCCTACAAGAGAATACATACTAACCAGCTATATGCATTTATAAATGTGTAATATTTATATAATTAGGCAACAGATATAATTATTTATATTAAAATAACACTTTGATTATGCTTAGTGATTATACAATTTATTTTTGTATGCTTTGGAGGAGCAAATTCTCATATTTCATTTTATCCTAGTGAAAACAGTATTTACTCTCCCAAGCCTTCAACATTTCTCCCCATCCTCCATCTCCACATTCCATTCATCATGTGCAGCTCAATCTTAGGATTAGTGTAGGATTCCGTGATTCATAACTGTTCACTGTAAAAGAGAGTTGAGGTTCCTTAGTGATGTGTCACCCTATCTATGCATTGGTTTCTACAAACAGAGAGATAGATCCCTACTTTTGCATAGGTCAGGAACCTTCCTGTGGCCCAAAGGGGTTTCAGGGCACATCAAGGTCCTAAGGTTACAAGTCTGATGGTCAGCAGAAAACTGGAAGCCTAGCAGAGGAAGTAGGTGTCCACTGCCTGCTTCCATGCCAAAAACATGTATGCCATATTATGTCTACATTCCTTTTATCAGTAAATCTTATTTCTCAAATTCCTTTCCTAAATTAAGTATTACTCCAACAAATATAACTCCATTGCACAATGCCCTCCACAGAACTGGGTCAGCTACATCAACAGATACCCACTTAAGCTTGCAGTCTTTTTGTCTCACCAGCTCATAATAGTTCTCCTTGGCCACAATCTTTCTTTAAGAACTTTGGGAAACAGCCCCCACGCTGACTGTTCTTCAGTAATTCTTCATTTAAAAACAAAGAAAAAAAAGATGACTCTTCATGATAATACAAGTTAGCAAACTATATAAATGCTCAACACCACATGCAAACATAAGTCAATCTTCTACTCTCTACCTCATCTCAATCCACACCCATATATGCACAAGAAGAAACCTTTACACACAAATAATCTTAGATTTTCTTCATACATCACATGGCCTGCATTGTTCCATAAATCAATGTATCAACCCATGCTACCAAACTAGTCTATGAGATAACACAAGCAGTGAAAAATCATCAAGTAATTAAGCACACAGATAAAATGACTAACTCACTAGTTAAAGTGAGTTAGTCATTAAGCACTAAATGACTAACTCACAGCTCACTGGCCAAGCTCACAGCCTGGCCAGTGAGCTGACAGGTGTAAGCTGAGCATCCTTGTATGCTCTTAACCCTTTTCCTAGCTGGGAGAATTTGAAGTCCTTAAGTCTGAGCCACTACTTTTTTATTTTCTTCTATATAAATTATAATAACATAAAAACCAGAAACGTGTTTATTTTCAATTTCTTTCATGGATGAGTTAAAAAGTAGCTTTTAGTTTAAATGTGTTCTGTACCACATTCATGTCTCTCTGTATCTTAAGAATACTCCTGTATGGCTGATGTATACACAGGCAGAGTTCTTCTCACCTAACTCAGCATGTGTAATTATTATTGAGGAATGCTTAATACTTCCAAGGAGAAAGCAACAGCAAAAATATAGTATCATGCAATACAAGTCATCTGGAGGACTACTCATGTTGACTGATCCTTTGGGAGAGGGGAAAAATAAAAGCCAAATACACCAACATACTTCTACAACTTATCAGCAGGTCAATCACCTCATGATTACATGCAGGGCACTGCTCTGCTCAAACCAACCTTAAGAACACTTAGGGATGATCAGATTTTGACTCCAGCTGTGGAAGCTGAGGCAGGAACTGCAGCAGTCCCAGGAGCACCCCAAGCTGGAGCCTCTGTCCCTTCTATCAATGCAGTCATGCAGCTTTGGAGCAGGGGCTGAGCTGCCTCACTTACCTCCCCACACTGGCCCCAGCGCAGCAGCAGGGAGAGCAGAGCAGAGCACATCACATGTGGCACTGGGCCCACTGGCTCACACTTTTCTTCCCTGTTCCCAAGATTCAGCTCAGCTGCAGCCCCCTTTCCACACCCATAAATAAAGCCCAAAATAAAAAGCTGTGGAAGCCAAACTTTACTATTAGCCTGCAAGCAGCTGTTTCTGATGGAGTAAATGGGGAAGGAGGTAATAGGGGGAAAAGCAAGAAATTAAAGTGTGTGTTTAGCCAAACAAGTACAACTCATATCAAACGGAAGTGGTCAGAAAGACAGGCTCACCAACAGTTACCCTGTGGTACACACAGCATGAAGGGGAAAACAGAGCTAATTCTACCTCTTGCTTCTAGCATGTTCACCTCCAACCTTCCTTGTGCTCATTCACTAGCAGAGGACAGCTACCAAAAGAGTCTCTTTACTAACCCAAGCCTTGGAGGGCCTGTCTGGAGACCTGTGAAGAATTTGAAGCCTCGAGTTTAACTTCCACTTGGCAAGGTCAGTCAGTGGTGCCTAATGAGTCCAGTTTACATAAGCCCCTCTGTTTTCATAGATCAATCAGGTAATGTTTGGAACATGTTAAGCATGGTATGTGTATTGGGAGGTGTGAAGCATCCAGGTGATCCTTCTGTGGACAAGCAGGCTTCTAGCCTTGAACTGATACATCTTGGAATCTGAGAAATAACAGCACTTCTCCTGGCTTAGCAGTTTCTGAGTCCTGCCATTTTAATTAAGGTGCCTCTACTAAGAAAGCATTAAAAACACTTGCTACCAGCATTTATCTGCAGTCAGAACATGCAACAGTATCCTCTGAACTTGTCTTGTTAACACTCTACCCAAGCCTATTAACCGCTAACCATTCCCTCCCTTATCTCTTAGCCATGGGAGGCAGATCTTTCCCTCTGCAGCTCCTTTCCTCCAAGAGTAGAACATGAACAAAAATGTTCTAAGGGTTTTAGTTAGGCCAGCAAACTAAGAAAATAAAAACGAAGAATAAGCAAATTTAGGTTTTTCCTATAAAAGTGTCCAAAACCAAAGCAGGCAGATTTCCGCCTGATGAGCCAATGATAAGCAGGGTTCCTCTGAACATGCCTACCTGTTGCTATATGTTTACACACAACCTGCTCATTAATTACCAAAGTATTAAACTGAGTTACTGTTATTCCTTACTTTACTTTTGCTCTTTCCCAGGCTCAGACAACCCCTGCAGTCTCCCAAGAGCCAAAGCAGCACCCTGGTTCCAGTGTAACTGAGTAATCCTGTTCTTCCAGCTGCTGCATGAGTCATTATTGGGTAACATGACATTCCCTTTGTGAAGCCCTGCTTCCCAAACCACTGTCCTCAGAAAGCTGGCTGCCTACATGCTGCTACAGAAAGGTCCTTCCTTCCAACTGCTGCGTAGCTTTAAAGACAACCAAGAAGCATTAAGCACTATCCTGATACACACTACCCTTGTAAGCTGCTACTTCAGTTGCACAAGGCCACTATGTATTGGTGAAGGAGTGAGTAGTGTTTCATAATAAGAAATGGTCCACATAAAGGAAAAAGAAGGAAAACAAAGAAATCCCAAAAACTGTGAGGGAAAGCCTTGCTCTAGATGAAATGTCAGTTCTCCATGCAACTCTCCGTGATCCAGCTGCATGAGAACTAGACTGAGACCAGGAATTATCTCCAACTCTGCCATATGGAGATGCAAGACAAAAGGCCAGTCGCTTGTTTTATTTAAGCATGTATTTCTTCTACTTGCCATATTAGCATTGCTGTGTTCCTGTTTATACTTAAGGAAAGGAGAAAATAAACAAAGTAACTTCCCCTCTCATTTTCTTTTGCTCTTTTAAGAGTTCCCTGTTCCCGTCAAAGTGAGTTTAAGCTAAACAGAAACAAGGTGGGTTTGGTCCAGAGTAAATGTGTCCACACTTGGAGTTACTTGGGAACCATTCCTAGAGCAAAAATACATGCTCCCCCCGCTTAATCCTTGTTAACCTTCACATGTAAGAAGACGCTTAGGCTGGGTAATTAGTTACTTACTTTACAGACCACAATAAGCCACAGTTTACCGGAGAGGACAAAGCACACACAGTACCAGCCCACTGCTGTTAGCATTGTGGTGAGGCACCTTGTTCAGTGGCTTCAGAGCATTGTTTGCAAAGCAGCAACCACACCATGACAAGAGCGATGCTGCAGCATGGGGAATCCCGACCCAGTCTGGATTCCTGGCATTCATCCACCTGTGACGCACTGAGGAACCATCCCATACATTCAGTACAGTCCTCAGAGAAACGCTGCAAGTCAGTGCTCATGGGACCTGTGAGCCAATGTGTTGGCTGCAATGAACACATGGGAGGAAACATAACTTTTGCAGTTCCCTAACACTGACTCCTCCTGCAAGGCACAGAAAATCCAAGCTGATCACTTCCCAGCACTTGCAACACTACTTGACAACTAGCACGTATGTTAGTGAGGTAGTAACTGTAGGACAGTACACTGCAAGGGTAGCACACAGTGCTGAATCCTGTCTCACAGAGCATGAGCTTTTCTTTCACTACTTCAAACACATTAGAAAGTCCATTTTGCTCAAGGGTTTAAAGCAGATCAAAAAGGCATGGCTCTGCCAATAGGATAAAACAGGTGGACCTTGCCAGGTTCAACCTGTACTCTTTTCAACAGGGACAGTATTTAAGCTGGTGAGGTAAATGATGAGGTTGCAGTAAACTTACTTTCCAGTGATAAATTGACTTCTGGACGGTGTGCACATCGGCTGTACATAATAGTTCTCCAGTTTAACCCCTTCAGCAGCTAGCTTGTCCAGAGTGGGCGTTCTGATCTCGGATCCGTGGTACCCCACGTCTCTGAAGCCCTGATCATCAGCCAGGATGAAGATGATGTGTGGCTGCGAGCTCGGGGCGCTGACCTCCGGCTCCTCGTCCGTCCCAGCCCTCGCTGCCCCCGTCCTTCCGGGGCCGAGTCCGAGGCTGTCCCAGGCCAGGTAGCTGTAGGTGAGGATGCTGAGCACCGAGAGCCCGGCCAGCACCCCCACCACCACCATCTTGCCCTTGCAGAGGCAGTGAGGCCAGCTGCACCCACCACGGGCCATCCACCTTGGCTGCAGCGAGAGCCACACACCACCGAAAAACAATAATAACCATAAAAAGAACACCAAAACCTCCCACAAACGGAGCCAGATGCCGAGGCGGGGCAGGGACTCTCAGGGGTCCCCCCGGCCAGGGCCAAGGGGAGGAGCTCCGCCGCTCATCTTGGCCACCACCATCTTCAGCAACTTCAGCCGCTGCCTCCCGGTGCCGGTGCTGGAGCCGGTGCTGGAGCCGGTGCTGGGGCCGGTGCCGGCCGGCAGGGCAGGGCCGCCCCGGGGGTCACAGCATCCTCGGCCCGGCCCCGTCGTGCCCCGGGGCGCCGCTGCCTGCCCATCCCGCGGCCGGTGACCATGCCGCGGTCGGCCGGGGCGCCCCGGCGCACCGCGGCGGCGGAACGGGACGGGACGGGCCGGACGGGCGGGACATGGCACCTCCCTGCGCCCGCCCCCTCCGGCGCTGCTCGGCCGCTCCCTCCCTCTCCTCCCCTCCCATGTTCACCCTGCTGCTCCCGGTACACGGCTGCCGTCCGCCCGCCCGACCCCGATGGAGACCGAGTCCTTGCTGTTCCCTTTCCTCCTTCTCGGCCTTTCCCCACGTTATCTCGGGTTCCTTCCCGCAGCTCGGCGGCGAACACCCCCCCCCCCCCCCCCCAGAGCACAAGGCAACCCTTTCCGCCGAGGAGTCCCCACGTCTCTTTCCTTCCTGCCCAAAACTAGGTGGTCGTCGGCAGTCCCCCCACAATATCTATTGGTTTAAGTGTTTCCGAAATCGACACGAACATCTGGAAGTGATGAATATACCGGATTTGTTTCCAGCCACAAAACAGTCCCAAATCCCAAACTCTCCATTCTGGTAAGGCTGTGGTACGCCCCCTTCAAAGTACTATCATTGTAAGAAATATCAAAGTATGAACGTGCTGGAGTTGCAAAATACAACTTCACCCCAACCCTGAATGAGCAAAACCCCATGTTCATGCACGATTAGGCTAAAGAGAAGTAAATGTGCAGGTTTGACCTGTCTGAGTCATCATGACAAGAACAGCATTTACTCTTGTAGAACCACTTGGAGACATCCCTGTCATGACTGCACCTCCGCAGCCCTCAGGGGCTCGGGCTGGTCTCTGCTGGTAGCCAGTCTGGCCAGCATCCCTCCCACAGGAAAGCTTCTATCTCTCTTAAGACCTGATGGATTCTAGCACTGAAAAGTTCAGCATAAACTTACAAGTTTGCTCTGCTCCCAACGGCTCTGAGTAATCTTGCCTGAAATAGACAATTTTGGGGCTGGGAGGGAGGAGTTTTTTCTCATGGGGCATTACTTTCCTCTTGTATTACTAACTTGTGCATAGTAATAACCTGTGTACTGCACGGAAACCGGATTGTCTGGAGTAGCTTCTCTAATGCAAAGTTCCATATCAGCATTAAAGTATCAGAACAGAAAATGTGGCATGACAGCCAACATAATGGTCCCCAGATTTACTATTTTTCTGCTAGATACACTTTCACAGTATCACAGACTGGGTTTGACTGGAAGGGACCTCATCCATTTTCAACCCACTGCCATGTGCAGGGACACCTTCCACTAGAACAGGTTGCTCCAAGGCCCCTTGTGCTGCAGTTACAATGCTGCAGCAGAGAGAACATGGAAGTAGAGGGGGGTTTAGTGAATTTAATCTGCTACCTAAGGGCTTGTCCAAACTGGAAATTGAGAATAATTAAATCACATTTGCATTATGAAACCCATAGGGTTTAAGTCCTGAGGTACAATATCTTCTTCTGACATCGGAGGAACTTTACAGCACATTAACTCAAACTCTTAAAATGCCAAAACAAAACCAGAAAGCAAAACCCACCAAAGAACTCCAAAACCTTAAGCTGAAGAAACACTTAAATTTCTATATACTGAAATGACATTCCCTTTAAAGTATTCTCTATTCAATTTTGCTCCTGCTATCCCCCCAACTTTTATAAGACAAAAAGAATCCCAGAATCCCAAGGGTTGGAAGGGACCTCGAAAGATCATCTCGTCCAACCCCCCTGCAAGAGCAGGGTAACCTAGAGTACATCACACAGGAACTTGTCCAGGAGGGCCTTGAATATCTCCAACATAGGAGACTCCACAACCCCCTGGGCAACCCGTTCCAGTGCTCTGTCACTCTCACAGTAAAGGAGTTCTTCCTGATGTTAACGTGGAACCTCCAATGCTCCAGTTTACACCCATTGCCCCTTGTCCTGTCACTGGATATCACTGAAAAAAGCCTAGCTCCATCATCCTGACACCCACCCTTTACATATCTGTACACACTGATGAGGTCACCCCTCAGTCTCCTCCAAGCTAAAGAGACCCAGCTCCCTCAGCCTCTCCTCATAAGGGAGCTGTTCCACTCCCTTCATCACCTTTGTGGCTCTGCGCTGGACTCTTTCAAGCAATTCCCTGTCCTTCTTGAACTGAGGGGCCCAGAACTGGATGCAATATTCCAGATGCAGCCTCACCAAGGCAGAGTAGAGGGGGAGGAGAACCTCTCTTGCCCTACTAACCACATCCCTTCTAATGCACCCTAGGATGCCATTGGCCTTCTTGGCCCCAAGGGCACATTGCTGGCTCATGGTCATCCTCCCATTCACCAGGACCCCCAGGTCCCTTTCCCCTTCACTCCTTTCCAGCAGGTCAACCCCCAACCTGTACTGGTACATGGGGTTGTTCTTCCCCAGATGCAAGACTCTACACTTGCTCTTGTTGAATTCCATCAAGTTTCTCCCTGCCCAACTCTCCAGCCTGCCCAGGTCTCTCTGAATGGCAACACAGCCTTCTGGTGTGTCAGCCACTCCTCCCAGTTCAGTGTCACCAGTGAACTTGCTGAGGGTACACTCGGTTCCCTCATCCAGGTCATTGATGAAAATATTAAACAGCACTGGTCCCAGCACTGACCCCTGAGGGACTCCACTGGTCACAGACCTCCAGCTGGATTCTGTGCCATTGACCACAACTCTGCCTTCTTCCTTTCAACCAGTTCTTTGTCCACCTCACTACCTGATCGTCAAGCCCACACTTCCTTAGCTTATCTGTGAGGATGCTGTGGGAGACAGTATCAGATGCCTTACTGAAATCAAGAAAAACCACATCCACCACTCTACCATCATCCCTCCACCTAGTTACTTCATCATAGAAGGCTGTCAGGTTGGTCAAACATGACTTCCCCTTCATAAAACCATGTTGGCTGTTCTTAATGACCCCCTCATCCTTGATATGCCTAGAAATGGAGTCAAGAATAAGTTGTTCCATCACCTTTGCAGGGACAGAGGTAAGGCTGACCGGTCTATAATTACCCGGGTCCTCCTTCTTGCCCTTCTTATAGACTGGTGTGACATTTGCCATCCTCCAGTCCTCAGGCACCTCTCCCATTTCCCACGGCTTACCAAAGATGATGGAGATTGGCCTAGCAATGACCTCCACCAGCTCCCTCAGCACCCGTGGGTGCATTCCATCCGGACCCATCGATTTATAGATGTCCAGATTGCTTAGCTGATCCCTAACCCAATCCTCGTCTATCAAAGCAAACTCCTCCTTTGTCCTGACTCCTTCTGGGGCTATAGGAATATGGGGCCCCTGGGGAGGGTCTGCAGGAGTAGACAGAGGCAAAGAAGGCATTCAACACCTCTGCCTTCCTTATATCCTGTGTCTCCAGGGCACCCACCTTGTTCAGCAGTGGGCCTATATTGCCTCTTGTGTTAGTTTTATCCACTATGTATTGGAGAAGCCCTTTCTATTGTCTTTAACCCGACTAGCAAGATTGAGTTCCAAGGAGGCCTTAGCTGTCCTAATTGCCTCCCTACTTCTAACAACTGTCCTATATTCCTCCCAAGTGGCCAGCCCCTCCTTCCATAATCCATAGATCCATAGATTTTCCACATGAGTTTGCCCAGCAGCTCCTTGTTTAACCACGCTGGTCTCCTAGATCCCTTACTTGATTTCCTACCCATTGGAACACCCTGATCCTGAGCTTGGAAGAAGTGGTCCTTGAATGCTGACCAGCTGTCTTGAGCCCCTTTACCACCTTGTACCCTTTCCCATGCAACTTCCCTTAGCAGTTGATTGAACAGGCCAAAGTTGGCCCTTCGGAAATCCAGAACTGTGGCCTTGCTAGGTATCCAATTCCTCCCACACAGGATCCTAAACTCCACCATCTCATGGTCACTGCAGCCAAGGCTGCCATTGACCATCAGCACTTCAACCAGACCCTCCTTGTTGGTGAGTACTAAATCTAGCAGCTCTCCTCTCCTAGTTGGTTTGTCCACCAGTTGCATTAAGAGGTTATCATCAGTGCACTGGAGGAACCTCCTAGACTGTGAATGATTGTCTGTGTGAGTCTTCCAGCAAATATCAGGGTAGTTTAAATCCCCCATGAGGACCAAGGCATGTAGTCACGAGGCTGCTTTCAGTTGCCTGTAGAAAGCCTCATCAACTCCTTCATCCTGATCAGGAGGTCTGTAATAGACCCCACAACAGTATCACCCATACCAGTCTGTCCCTTAATTCGTACCCACAGACATTCCACTTGCTCCTCATCTGCCCCTGGACAGAACTCAACACATTCTAGTCGCTCTCTCACATAAAGAACAACTCCACCACCTTGCTTTGCTGACCTATCTTTCCTAAAAGGGACATAGCCATCCATGAGCACATTCCAGTCATGTGAGCTGTCCCACCACGTCTCTGTAATTGACACCAGATCAGAACCTTTAGACCGCACACAGACTTCTAACTCCTCCTGTTTATTCCCCATGCTGTGTGCATTGGTGTACAGGCATTTCAGAGAGCGAGCAGAGCTGATGGCACCCTTGGGAGGCAGGGGCCTTCTGGTCTTCATTAATACTAGAGCAATGCCCCACTAGTTCAAACCCAGCTACAACCCCCTCGCACTTTGAATCTAACCTGAAGCTCTGTGAGTGAGCTCTGCTAACTCTTGTCCTAGAACCCTTTTTCCCTGTTGGACAGGGTCTAAACAACTATCCTTTCCCACACATGAAACAATAGATGGAGAGTCCTCCCTAGCCCGCCATCCTTCAAGCCCTAGCATGTTCCTCTTGGGCTTGTCCCTAACAGGTCCAGTTAAATCCCCTCCCCACTTCATATCTGCTTTAAAGCCCTGTCAATAAGCCCTGCTAACCCCTGCCCCAAAAACCTTTTCCCCCTCTGGGACTGGTGTATCCCACCTGCCACCAGCAAACCAGGTGTCTCATATAGCAGCCCATGATTGAAAAACCCAAACCCCTGCCTTTGGCACCAGTCATGTAGCCATACATTAATCTGCACACTCTTCCTATTTATTTCTTCACCCTTGCTTGTAACAGGTATGGAGGCAAACACCACTTGCGCTCCAGACCCTTTAACCAGCCGTCCCAGGGCCCTGAAGTCTCTCTTCATTGCCCTTGCCCTCCTTGTAATAATTTCATCACTGCCAACCTGAAAAACCAGCAGAAGAAACAAAAGTAAGTTTATGTCAGCAAAATATTCCTCTGACCTTCAGGTAAAGAGGCCTTGAATGATAACATGCTATTAATATTCCACTTAAGAAAGTATTTGTAGGCACTTGGGAGTTGCAAGTGAGATTTATACAGCCCATTGAGGATGCTCAGTCAAAGGCACAAAAGAGTTGTGAAAGCTGGAGGAAGTGGTTTTCCCTTAGGGGAAAAAAACCCAACCAAAGAGTTGAAGAGTAGCAGGAATAATAATGGTAAATAAGGTATTGGAGAGGGAGCTTGTAGCAAAAGAATAGATTGAAGTGCTAAGACTTACAAGATAACATTCTAACTGTTTTTCTAACACTTAGATCAGTCCTAGAGAGGTATTTCTTAGTAGTGGGGACTACATGTCTCTTCTTACTCTGGAGTCAAAGCTGTCTGTACAAGAAAGGCTGCAATTCAGGATGTGCATTCCAGTGCTTTTCCTGGTTATGCCTGAGGCCAGAAAACTTAGTCTGCTTTAAGGAACAACTTTTTGAACTGTTATTTTTAGCTTCACAGCTACTAGTAAGAGCAAACCAGTCGCTGGCCTGCACACACAGTCCAGGAGCTAGAAATGTAACTGGACATTGCCTTTGACCTCAGTGAATCTTTGCATGCCCCTGTCCTCAGCATACATTCCTACTGGGGATGGGAAGAAGCAGGACTTCACTGCAGTCTGCTTCCCAGGTGGATGCTGTGCTCTTGCCAGGCACTCATCACTGGAAACAGTATATTAGAAACAAGAATAAAATCCCTGTGAGTCATGGGACTTAGATCATTCCCTTTGCCTTCACTGGGGGACCTTGCTAATTTACAGATGTGCTGCTTGTGAATTATCAGATTCTACCCATGGCTTACTCCCTGATTTATGATGACATAACCAGAACTAATGGCTGTTAACTTATTCTATATTTAACACAGATTTTTCTCAATTCCCTGCAGTATTTCACAGGCAAAGGTCCAGATTCTGATCTCAGCTGCCTGCAGTGACATAAATGTGCAGTCATTCAAGTGATGGCAATAAAGTCACTCTGAAATTTTTGGACTTGACATTAGAAATACCTCCCATGTCAGTCCCTGCAGTGACTGAAAGGACACAGCTTTAGAGCTGGTGTTTACCTTCCAGGAGGACCCTCCCCTTTCCTCCCCATTAGGTAAGGTTCATGATCCCAAATGAAACAGAAAGAGTCTTTAAATGTGTATATACTGGTTCTGGAAAGAGCAACTGGGTAATATGCTGCCTAATGCAAAGAAAAATGCTTAACTGTCCTACAAACACAAAGAATGTCTGGCATTCCAGACCTTACCCAATAAAGGAGGCCTGTGTTTGTAAGTACTGCAGTGCAGAACTTGCGTTTAAGATTACCCTTCCCTTCTACCCTCCAAGAGTAATCCCAAACTGAGAACCAAATATATACCACATAACACACACCAACACAATTAGGTGCCTCAAAGGCACCTATGCCCACTTCAGGCACCTACATAAAACATTTGAGTAGGGGAAAAGCAGCAAAATTAAAATGGCCCTATTGGAGTAGAATAAGAATTGTCTGGCCAGCATCCTGTCTCTGGGCAGTGATTACGAATATATGCCCAGAAAAAATAAGAATTACATGACACTTTTCCAGATATTCCACAGCCTCCAACAGTTTTAGCTGAAGAGATTTCATCAGATGTATGTTTTCTAATGATTATGAAGACAGGCTGAGAAAGTTGGGGCTGTTCAGCCTGGAGAAGAGAAGGCTGCGTGGAGACCTCATAGCAGCCTTCCAGTATCTGAAGGGGGCCTATAAAGAGGCTGATGAGGGACTCTTCATTAGGGACTGTAGTGATAGGACAAGGGGTAATGGGTTGAAACTTAAACAGCAGAGGTTTAGATTGGATCTAAGGAAGAAATTCTTTACTGTTAGGGTGCTGAGGTACTGGAATGGGTTGCCCAGGGAGGTTGTGAATGCTCCATCCCTGGCAGTGTTCAAGACCAGGCTGGACAGAGCCTTGGGTGACATGGTTTAGTGTGAGGTGTCCCTGCCCATGGCAGGGGTTTGGAACTGGATGATCTTAAGGTCCTTTCCAACCTTAAGTATTCTATGATTCTTTGAGAATGTGCTTCCTTAGGAAAATGACACATTTTATTAGCAGATGCCAAGGAAAGTCCTTACTGAACAAAGGTTCAAACAGTTCTCAGTGGCATTAGAGATGATATAACTCCTCTGAACATGAACTGGCTATGGTACTACATGGTAGCTAGATTTACTTAGGGCTTATCAGTTGTAATGGCAGAATAGAATTTACTGCCCCATGGATGAGGATGGAACAATTTCTTTTTCATGGGACTTGCCACAAACACTACAGAGGAAACAGTCTCATTTCTTCCTAGATCACAGGGTTTTACAATTTTAATATTAGTGCAGTTAAAACAGGCCAGAGCAAGAGAACTGGAGCAGGCATGATCTTAGATTGCAATGTAAATCTAGGAAGTTTAAAGAGGATGGACCTTTTCAGAACAACTTAAGTTTTACAGTGGAAAAGAAATCTTTCTTGTTGTAAAGAAGAAACCTTTTCTGGTTCATGAGGGATAATACCACAGCCTGCTGAGGGGGTTTTCCCAACTGCCTGTCCAACACAAAACTACTTTCTGGGCTTTTTTTTCAGACAGCAATAAAGCTGAAAATGCAGATTGCTCAAAAACTACAACTGTAGCAAAATATAATTCTAAGTATTGCTTTTGGCCTTCTACAGTATTTGAATTCAAGGTTATGAGTGCACAGTTGCAAGAAAGCTGTCCCTTTCTAATGTGAGATTTAAGGGGGAGGATGATTTTAACTTGGAATGGTGCATGATCTTCAGAAGGAAGAATACTAGTGAAGTGCTTGTAAGGCTGAGGACGTTTTAAATAGTTGTTAAATACTAGAAATTGCATTTGGATGACTCACTGCTATACCAAATACAAGTGCCAGGTCCTGCATAAAGACTTTAAGGGGTGTAATGTAAGGGATTACTTTGGTAATAACTTTAAATTATACCTTACAAAGATTGGCAGTTAAATCAAAAGGAATTTTCAGAAGGTCCCATAGTTCAACCAGCTGGGCCTGACCAAAAGGGAAACTACAACATAATTATAACAAGCACACACATATATGTTTGTATACACTCAAAGTGCTCCCTATAGTTGCTGTCTTGTATTCACCTGGGGGGCAATGGGAAAGATCATTGTCTTCATTCTCTGTTCCCATAGTCTAACGTTGCACTTCTCCCAGTTGTCCTCCTTAGTTCTTTTAGAAATACAGCAAATAATTTTTTCATCCTTCCAGATATGTTTAAAAATGGCAACAAATATTCTGGCACAACCTACAACCACCTTGATATTTACAGCTTTGTCCTGCCCCAGAATGTTTTAGCAGTTGCTAAACTTTGTAGATTCTTTGGAATCTATGTAGATTCTTTGATTGTGCACAGGCTGGATCTCCTCTACATGGCTGTCATTGACAGAATTGACAACATTCCTTCCCTCTTTGACAAGTCAGTCATTGAATTCAACATGACCCACTGGTCAGAAAGGTTCCAGGAGAGGCGTGCACAAATGGAACGATAATGGTTCTTAGTACCTTTGCTTAAGAGAAGAAGCAGAGTGTAGCTGGTGTTGCTGCAGCCTGGCAAGGCAAATGATAGTGTGGCTGGTGTTACTGCAGCCTGGGAAGGCAAATGATGGCCAGAACGTGACAAATCACGGGCTGCAATGTTTTAGCACAACTAGAGCAGTTGTTGAACAGTATTTCACAGATACAGCTTTTAAAGTTTCACACATGATGCAATATGGCAGGATTGCTCAGCTGAATTCTGATATACAAGCTGATAAATTTATAAATAGAAAACTCTTGGACATCTGTAACAGACTGCCTATTGGACAAGTAGACTTAGAGATAAATATGAACATGTTTAAGATCTATTTCTCTTACGCCTTTACAACTCCTGCTATACCTACATCATTATCTTCTTGGTGCCCTACTGCCCCCCCCAAAGAGCATTTCTAATCAAGATTTCATTGATTATACTCATGCTGCATCACACAAACACTCAAGTGCCTCACTTTGTAGTATACAGACTGTTTAAAACATAAGAGTTGAGTTTATTTGCATTTTGTTCCTCGATTCTAAGATGGTACTGGAAAACACATGGACTAACAGAAAATAGTAAACAGCAGACTAAAGCATAAGCACTTCCCTATGTTTACATTTACTTTGTGCTAAGAGAATATACAGCCAACAAGTAATACCTGCACTGACTTTAAAGTATGCCATTTTCAACAGCTTAAAGCAATAACTCTTTTTTTCTTAGACTTGTACTCTTACAACCATCATTCTTCACACCAGTCTGAAATCACCTATTCCATAATAACGATGGAAGTGTTCACAACCAGTGTAGATGAGGCCCTCAGTACATGAGGCCCTCAGTACCAGTTTGTTTAGTGGTGGCCTTGGCAGTGCTGGGGTAATGGTTGGACTTGATGATCTTACAGGTGTTTTCCAACCTTTTTTGCCCTTGGCAGCAGTGTTTCAGAGTGGGATTCACATGGATTAGCATGACAGTATTATTCAAGCTCATTAAAATTCTGCAATCCTCCACGCTATTATCCTTTGAATACACAAATTAAAGGTGGGCTACAGTGATTTGTGCAACAAGAACGTCTATCCTGCATTTTGACCATCAGTTAAGCACAAAAAGGTAGGAGGTTAAAAGCCATAGGAGGTTACTCACTGAGACCTTAAAGAGATTGTAGGTTTGGCAGGAAAATGGTCTTTGCTTCAGTCAGGAAGAAGAGAAGAAATCCAACAACAGACCCTTCAAGCACACAGTCTTTCCCTCCTTGCCCCCCAAAAATCCCAGACCCACCCCAACAGCTTACTCCTTTAATGCTGACCAGGCTACTTGGTTTCTAGTTCTGAATTATTAAGTGCTAGAATGTCATTAATGTAGAAGACCATTGGTAATAGATGGTAAATTATAGGTGTCACCTATGTATTTCAGTAATGGAGCTATTCACCAACCAAACAACAAGACTAAACTCAAAAGCAGAACTGACTAATCACACCAGATCAATGCTAAGTGTGTTCCCTCTATATGTTTTGGGAAAAGCAATAAAGCTCCATCATATTCCATACCTACCTAGAGTTGGGAAAAAATGCCTTTTGTCTAAGAAATGGGTTCCTTCCAGCAACCAGCACTTTGTGGATTTCCTGGGTTAGAAGTTGTGTCACAATCATTAATTGAAATGGAAATGATATAGTTTTATACTAAACCTGTTCAGATTTTTGATCTTACAGCCACCACTGGTGTAAGTGTTGCAGTTTGGCCAATACACTGTGAGAAATAGTGCCTTCTATGTATTTTAAACCCACTACCTGATGGATTGCTCTGTGTCCCTTTTTTTTGTACTGCTTGACAGAATGAATGACAGTCCCATATACATCTTCCCCATAAGATTCAGGACTTCATGAATAACCAGGATATTCTTACAGTTCTTGAGAGAAGACAACTGAAAAGATCAAGTCTAATCTCTCCTCACCCCGAAATTGTTCCATATTCTAATTAAGTGATAAAAAATGTATTAAAAAAAACAACAACACATATCCCCTTGTTACATTGCTAATATGTATACATCTTATTCTTGTTTATTTGACAGCACAGGAGAGCTAGTACACTGTAGCAACACCATTCTGCTTTGTGCAACCACTTACCTGTAAGAACTTCCATTTGTTTGTTTGTTTCGGGTTTTTTTACTCTGAGTGTAATAGTGAGGTCATCAAAGCTGTCCTTAGTGAAGACAGTAAGAATTACATTTATCTATAGATTCTAAAGCTGGAAGAGCCCACTGTAATCACCTATGCAGCTCATGCAATACAGGCTACAGAGCTTCCCTGGATTTATGCTCTTATGAACAACTGAGCAAATAAATCCAGACTTCATTTAAAAGTTATAATTAGTGTCCATCACAGGCTTGATGTCCTATTCCAGATGTTAATCAGTATCACTCAAACTTCTGTATTTTACGTCTAGTCTGAGTTTGGTATTGTCCAGTTCATGAGGCAACTACTTGTATTATTTCTCACTCATCCATCAACTTTCTGCTTACACACACAACCACAACACGTATTAAGAGACAGGACATGACAGAAGAGAAAAAAAATCCACAAGGCTTTTTAGAAGAAATAAATATATTTGATATTTAAATAAAATAGCATTTCATGAAAGTAAATTATCTTAGCACATGTGAACACAGAATATTTCAAAATAAGTGTTATTTATAGAATCATAGTATCATAGAATAGTTAGGATTGGAAAGGACTTTAAGATCATCTAGTTCCAACCCCCCTGCCATGGGCAGGGACACCTCACACTAAACCATATCACCCAAGGCTCTGTCCAACCTGGCCTTGAACACTGCCAGGGATGGAGCATTCACAACCTCCCTGGGCAACCCATTCCAGTGCCTCAGCACCCTCACAGTAAAGAATTTCTTCCTTATATCCAACCTAAACTTCTGCTGTTTAAGTTTCAACCCATTACCCCTTGTCCTGTCACTACAGTCCCTAATGAATAGTCCCTCCCCAGCATCCCTGTAGGCCCCCCTCAGATACTGGAAGGCTGCTATGAGGTCTCCACGCAGCCTTCTCTTCTCCAGGCTGAACAGCCCCAACTTTCTCAGCCTGGCTCCATACAGGAGGTGCTCCAGTCCCTGATCATCCTCGTGGCCTCCTCTGGACTTGTTCCAACAGTTCCATGTCCTTTCTATGTTGAGGGCACCAGAACTGCACACAATACAATTATTAATATGAAAATGTGTGTTGCTCTGTGGAATTTCCTCCATATTCCCATTTTTATGAATTGAGCTCTATCATTTTCTAGAAAGCTCTTTAGTATAAACAATCCTTCATTGATGCACAACAAGGCTGTAGCTGGGATAGTAGCAAGGCCACCAGAAGCCTTTCCTGTAAAACTGTTGAAACACTGTGTTCCAGACTGAAACTGGAGGGAATGCCTTCAAGATCCAGTCTGCACCAAACCTAGAACTGTCTCTTTTCATCTTCTTCCTGTCACACTTGCCTGACTTGGTTGCCACTTGTAGCATTTGAACTGTCACTCTAAGTGACATTTAACCATTTTTGCATTTATTCAGAGCCAAGTCTGGAAACCTTCTTAAAAAATCTCTTGCAACACTTATGGTATTCAGGAGAACTGCCCTATTTTTGTGTCATAGAGCATCAGGTAAAGGGATAACTAATTTGGCAGAAAATAAGTGTTGCTTAGTAACCGAAAGATAATGAAGAAAAAGAATGCATTTATCAAAGTCATCCTACAAAAGTTAGCCAAAATGAAGTTCAGTGTAACACTACATCACACAGAAACTAAAATCTGTGTTGCAAGACCAGAACAAGAAAAAAAGTGTTGATTAAGTTTAATTAGTAATTAAAATGCATAAAATGTGACCTCTTGGGTTCTACAGAGGGCAATAAGTTCCAGCCAAAATGCTGTGTAAGAGCATGTCATGCAAATGAAAGTCCCAAGGCACTATTACAGTGTAAGTAATAACAATGAGATGAAATTTTGCAGGTTGGGGGTTTCTATCACTTCTTGGAATGTGTGAGCATTCAGAAAGCAATAGGTTAGACAGGATTTCATCTGGGCCTGGAGGAGTGCCAGGATGCCTGCAGATATACCACCCCCTGCTTTCCCCACCTGAAAGTGTAATAAATCAAGCATGTTCTGAGACTCCTTTAGAATGTTCTGCTTTGGTAATATCACACATATTGGAGCTTGGATTAATTAATGACAATGCCAGTGTCGTCCCAGGCTTATGGATGAAGCCCCACTGACTCTCTCTTCCTAACAGTGCCACTACCTCGCTCTCCAAGTTCCTGCCAGGCATGTTTAATGACTCGCATCAGGCTGTCTTTTCAGTTATACACAAGCCTTCTGAAACGTCTTCACAAATAACCAAATACTGAGGGGAAAGAGGAAACTGAAGTCCTGTTTCAGGATGATCACAGAAAGTAAGCTTTCCTTCACTATAAAACTTGAGATTCATCAACATAGTCTGTTATCTTGCCCTCTAACCTCAGCACAGATCAGTTTTTACTTGTTCTCATCAATCGCTCATTCCTCCATCCTCTTTCCAAGCAAGCAGCATGATACAGGACTCATTTATACACTGGCCAGCTCCTGTGAGAGGACTTTAGACAGACAAAGCCCTGCAATAAAATCAGATTGCTCTCCCAGATGGGTTAGCGTTTCCTTCACCACAGAAAGGGAGTAATTGAAATGAAAATCTCATGGCTCCTAGCTCTCTCATTTGGGATGAATTACCCATGCAGATATTTCTCTGCCAGCTCTGCAGTACTGACAGTATCATTAAGCTTAGCTCCACCAGGGACAAATTGTTTTAATACACTGAACAGTAATACTTTTATGCTACCTAATGAGTTTTGTGGTATTGCATGTTACATAGGGAAGTAAATACCTATTCCTATGCAGAAAAGTAATGGGCAGAGCGTTCAAAGCATACACTGTTAAAAGCCAGTATGTGTTTCTATAGAGCAACCATTTCCTTTTCTTTTAGGTCTCACAAGATGCAACAGGCACCTCCTATTCCTCTGCGGCTTACTTAGAGCTCACAGTAAGTACCTGGGTGTGTGCCACAGACTGCATATGAGTTGAAATGCTGTGCAAATATTCTCATGTGAGCAAACAGAGGCATACCTACAACTTCAGGTAGCTTCCCAATACAGTCCCAGACAAAACCATTTACATTGCAGTGTGCAACTGAAGACATGCCATTGCACAGTGCCTATAGATGGAAGGAACATGTTTTGACTAAGGAATGGCTGCTTAGTCTAGTCCAGAAAAAGCCTGAAGTAAAATCCATCAAAGCCCATGCCAGCGGTCCTCTCCCTGATGAGCTATGGATGAAGCCCACAGAATGACACAAGCCCATGTAACATCCTGATGCTGAAGTTGTTAAGTCAGTTGCCACGGCTTAGAGTGAATTTACTGCTTTTTTCTCCTTTTCCCAGTGATAGGCCTTACAAATGCTCTGAAACAGAAACTATACCACATACAACAGAGGAAAAAGAAGAGGGAGAAGCCCTGAGAAACTGTAATACTAAACTGACTGTCAGCAGTGTTGGTATCAACCTACAAAAGCCTGGAGTTACTTGATCTGCAAGTTCCATTTCTTTCCTGGGAATGGACTTCAACTGTATGAACAAAAGGGGGGTTGGAACTAGATGATCTTAAGGTCCTTTCCAACCCTAACTGTTCTATGATTCTACGATTCTATGTTCTTAAATCTTAAACAGTTTGCAGCTGCTGGTAGGTCAATGATTGTGAGTATGCATATGCATGTGTGTATATATACACACTTCTGTATCTATAACATATGGATAGAAATATAATTGTTTCTGTTGACTTTGAATGCTCTTTATTCCACAAGCTCTTTCATCCACACTGTATGACCAGTAACTCCTGCTACCATAGAACCTCAGAATTTTGGGCACATGTTGTGGTTTAAGCCCAGAACCATGCAGCCACTTGCTCACTCCCCCCTGCTCCCACTGGTTGAGATAAGAACACTCCAGTAACTAAGGTATAACACGAACCACTACTGCTACCATAAATAATAATAATGATAAGGGAAATAACATTGGTGTTATCAGCACTGTTCCCAGGCTGACAGTCAAAACCACAGCACTGCACCAGGTACTAAGAAGGAGAAAAATGACTGCTACTGCTGAACCCAGGACAGCACAGTAACAGCATGTATTGTCTACACTTACACTAGCACAGCTATCATAAATTAAAAACATAAATTGTATTTGGTGCAATAAAACTGCATGAAATATAAGAATCAAGAAGAAATGTCTAAGCCTTTTTTTTGATATAGAGAAATGTGTATGTCCATTAAAACTGCATTCCTCTTTTGATTTTGGGAAGAGACATATCGAGATATAGAGTCTCTTTCTACCACTCGGGAAGACACCATATAATATTGTTGCCAGCAGCTGTAATAGATGCTTGGAGCAATGTAGAAATATTCCAGCTGCTCCAGCCAATGAGCCAGCTTCATTTGGAGCTTGGCTCGGATGCCTCTATACAAATGCCCGTAGCATGGGGAACAAACAGGAGGAATTAGATGTGTGTGCACATCTACGGTTGTATGATATAATAGGCATAACAGAAACATGGTGGGATGGCTCCTATGACTGGAGTGTTGGAATTGAAGGTTACAGGCTCCTTAGAATAGACAGGCCCAGGAGGTGGGGAGGGGGAGTCACTACTTATGTTAGGGATAGGCTGGAGAGTATGGAACTCTGTCTGGGGACAGGTGAGCAGTCAACAGAGAGTTTGTGGGTCAGGATTAACAGCTATGGGGGACATAACTATGAGGATCTGTTACAGACCTCCTGATCAAGAGGAACCTGTGGATGAAGGACTCTACAGACAAATAGGAACAGCCTCATGCTCGCAGGCCCTTGTTCTTATGGGGGACTTCAACCACCCTGACATCTGTTGCAGCGATGGTACAACCGGGCACAAGCAATCCAGGAGGTTCCTCGATTGTGTGGAAGACAACTTCCTTCTGCAAGTAATAGAGGAGCCGACGAGGAGAGGTGCCCTGCTTGACCTCGTGCTCACCAACAGGGAAGGGCTCATTGGAAATGTGACTCTCCAGGGCAGCCTTGAGTGCAGTGATCATGAGATGGTCGAATTTGAGATCCTCAGGACAGTGAGAAGAGTGTGCAGCAGCTCACTGCCCTGGACTGCAAGAGAGCAGACTTTGGGCTCTTCAGGAACCTGCTTAGTAAGGTTCCATGGGATATAGCCCTAGAGGGCAGGGGGGCCCAAGACTGTTGGTTGATATTCAAGGATCACCTGCTGCAAGCTCAGGAGTGTTGTATCCCAACTAGAAGGAAGTGCAGCAGGAGGGACAGGAGACCTGCTTGGATGGATAAGGAGCTGCTGAGGAAAATCAGAAGGAAAAAAGAGGCTTATAAAAGGTGGAAGCAAGGACAGGTGGCCTGGGATGAATAGAGGGATGTTAGAATCATAGAATAGTTAGGGTTGGAAAGGACCTTCAGATCATCCAGTTCCAACCCCCCTGCTATGGGCAGGGACACCTCACACTAAACCATATCACCCAAGGCTTCATCCAACCTGGCTTTGAACACTGTCAGGGATGGAGCATTCACAACCATCCTGGGCAACCCATTCCAGTACCTCACCACCCTAACAGTAAAGAATTTCTTCTTTACATCCAACCTAAACTTCCCCTGTTTAAGTTTGAACCCATTACCTCTTGTCCTGTCACTACAGTCCCTAATGAACAGTCCCTCCCCAGCATCCCTGTAGGCCCCCTTCAGATACTGGAAGGCTGCTATGAGGTCTCCACGCAGCCTTCTCTTCTCCAGGCTGAACAGCCCCAACTTTCTCAGCCTGTCTTCATACAGGAGGTGCTCCAGTCCCTGATCATCCTCGTGGCCTCCTCTGGACTTGTTCCAACAGTTCCATGTCCTTTTGATGTTGAGGACACCAGAACTGCACACAATACTCCAAGTGAGGTCTCACGAGAGCAGAGTAGAGGGGCAGGATCACCTCCTTTGACCTGCTGGTCACGCTCCTTTTGATGCAGCCCAGGATACGGTTGCTTTCTGGGCTGTGAGCACACACTGAAGCTGGTTCATGTTCATTTTCTCATTGACCAACACCGCCAAGTCCTTCTCTTTGGGCTGTTCTGAATCTCTTCTCTGCCCAACCTGTAGCTGTGCCTGGGATTGCTCCAACCCAGGTGTAGGACCTTGCACTTGTCAAGGTTAAACTTCATGAGGTTGGCATCAGCCCACCTCACAAGTGTGTCAAGGTCCGTGCATTGGGTCTTCATCTTTCTTCACTGTGTGGCTTGCAGTTTGTGGCTCTCATTTGCTCTTCCCTTTGTTTGTAGGGCAACCAATATTGGCACATACTGTTTCTTTGGTTTAGCTGAAGTGGCTATCACTGTGGTTGAAGTGGCTGCAGTGGTTGCCACTAGGGTTGGAACAGCT
The DNA here is from genome assembly GCF_012275295.1 of Melopsittacus undulatus. Lineage (NCBI taxonomy): Eukaryota > Metazoa > Chordata > Aves > Psittaciformes > Psittaculidae > Melopsittacus > Melopsittacus undulatus. Next base: position 69,950,865 of record NC_047533.1, read on the forward strand.
GCAGTGTTTTTCATTATGGTTGGAGTGGCTGCAGTGTCTGTTGCTGGGGTTGGAGCAGCGGCAGTGTCTGTTGTTAGGGTTGGTGTAGCTGGTGTGCTTAGAGGTCTCTTCCAAAATGGCCTTGCTTGTAACCAACTCTTGTTCCTCTCTTGTCTGTTTTTAATCATACTGATGAAGACCTTAATTTCAGTTTCTTAGTTTCCAGTAAACAAGACTAACCTCTTGGTTAGAGCAGATCTCTCATAATATTAACGATAAATATAAAATCCTCAGTTCTGCTCTTAGATGGCTAATTTCACATGCACCATGCCAATATGCCATGGTTGCAGGCCCTGAATCCAAGGATCTAGTAACTTCAATATGCTTGGAAGCATGAAATAGGAAACTTGGTTACTTTCCATATTTTCTGACTAATCCTGTGAACGTATGGAGTCTCAAATAGAAGGTGTCATGCTGATCGAGCTTTGATCTAGAGCCTTGATCCAAGTTTGCTGTTTCCAATGTACAGCATAATACTCAGAAAGAAAGAGTCAACTGGAGAAAATCTTGGGGGTAAAAAGGTTTAAGTGTGCAAGATTGGAACTAACTCATAGTAACAAGTAATATGCTGTCAGTGGAGACTCTTATATCACTTAACATGCAGTTGCTGAAGGTTTGCCTGTGTAACTGCTATGATTTACACATTTCCTCTTCACCTGTTGGCTGCCACAGGGTGTTGAACCACAGAATTCCAATATATCACACACAGAGAGCTGCCTGCATAAGGATCCAGAAGAAAACTCAATCTGAGTCAGCTGCAGCTAGGAATGTTAAAATGGATTAAACTTCCCATGAGGTCACTTGCAGTCGAAGTTAAAATCACCTTAATTTGATTTAGATTGTTTAGATGCATACTGACATCTGAAAACTGCCAAGATAGCCCAGTGTAACTCATTTGTAATTGTTTGCACTAGGGAGCTTGTCTCTGCTTTTTCTCTGCTGTAGGCAATCAACATCATTCAAGCAGATTACGCTGACTTGGCAAGTTTTACTAGTTTAGAGGTAAGTAGTTTTAATTAGAAGTGACAGGATGCCAAACATTTTCTGCCACAGATTCTTGAGTCCTTTCTCTATGTCATAAAGAGCCATTAGTCACCAATTTGCCCAACACAATTAAGAAATGCAAATCCAAGAAAGCTGTGATCCAGAAAGCTGCACACATGGAGTTCTTGCTTTGACAACGGGCTTGGGTTGGAAGGACCCTTAAAGGTTTTCTCTGGCAATACCATAAAACTGAGTTCCCAAAATGTTTTCTTACACATTATTTTTCTGGGTCACAGCCTTTTACACCTTCTGAATAGTTCTGGACCAATGCACAGGAACAACAGTAAGAATGCCTATTTACTGGGACACCACCCAACCCAATTTATTATTGGCTCTACAATAGTACCAGCTAGAAAGATGACCTTCCCAGTGGGATTTCACCGAAACAGAGGTTATTCCACTGACTTTCATAACAGGGTAGCTACAAAGATCCAGATTATTTTGCATTTTGGACAACCCAGTAAGATCATTACCATAGATGTAAAAAAACCAAGTCTGTTTTGTATTTATGATCTTTCTCCCATATTTTGCACTTTAAGTATTGCTATTTGATGAACTTTTTGTGCAGCTGTTCACTTACAAGCAGGGTAAACTATAAAACCAGTTTCAAACAGTAGATGCTTTTGTAATCATAGCAAGTTAAGGGCAGCAGCTAGGGACAGTGGCACTCCATAAAACTTAACTGGTTAAAATAAAACTGGCACCAGTATTTTCTCTGTTAATATGATTAGCCTTTTAGAAATGACTGCATGACACACTGTGTTTCAAGCAATCTGTCTCCTTCTTTTGCTGTTGGGCTGTCAGATTTGCTTAAAGACCTATTTATTTGTTTTAGAAACTCTGCAGGAGGAAAATGTAACTCAACACTGATGCAAATTGCTGTAATATCATGTACTGAACTGATTTTAGTCTGGGTATGAATACTGGTGTTTCTACAGTAATTTGAGCACCAGTTTCTGGATACGAAAACTAAGTTCACATGAGCAAAACCCAAGCACAAACACATACACACACTTGCTGAATGGTTTTGGAATCAATCCAGCATGACTTATTTTCCAACAGTAAATGTCTTACACACATAACATTCACTAACCACTGTAAACACTATCTGCAACACTTTACAGGCTGAAATGCCAGCCAGAAGGGAAAACTGGGGGGAAAACCCCACTCACATTCCTGCTTTTAAGCATTGATATTCCTCTTGGTAAGGGGGGTGGGGGAAAGGGAAGGGGAAGAATAAAACTGTCATGCATAGAAATAAATGCTTGTTAGTAATAAATAAGCATTTTGAAGTGAAAAAAACCAAAACCAGGAAATCCACTTCAGCAAGGTCTAAGAGAAATCTGCTTGCAAAGCAACATAGCTAACAACAGTCATGTACTTCCTGATGCTTTCTCTAGAGTGGCAAAAACCTGCACAGTAAGTACAATTACATAGAGAAGAGGTGTGATTTTGCTAATACATGTTTAGACGGAACTGTGCAATGTCAAACAGTGGGGATGCACTGGAGGGGCTTCTTTTAGCACACCCAATGGAAGTTTTAAGGGAAGAACTAGGTTTTCCTTGCACTAGAAATGGAAAACAGATTCCACAAGAAGATAAGAAAACAAATGAATTTGAAGCTGATTCCCCACTGGACTCACACAATTCAGTTTCTGGTTTTGTGTTTCTCGAGCAGCAGGAGTGTTTCAAGTCTATGCCACACATTATGTGGTTTATGATTGAGGCAGAGCATGGATCTATTGCCTAATATGAGAAATTAATTATTTGGGAATTACTGCAGCGAGTAACATGAGCAGAATTTGCTTTATTGTCTCAGCATACCTGAGCTGGCAAACCTATTATGGATATGTATAATTCCATGAACACAAACAACTTCATAGTGATCATTAGCATAGGTTGTAAATGCTATATATATAACCCTGTAGAAGTTCTTACAGGTATGGAAGAAACCTATTACAGCTTATATGGAATATAATACACAAATGCAACCTCTTTATTGTACTGTCTGCAAAGAGGGAAGCAGAAGCATTGATAGAATCAGAAAACCCATTTCAGATCTGCAGAAATGCAGCAAGTTCATGTAATTCAGTACATATGTAACCCTAGGGTAAGTCTGTCAGGATAATAAGGATTTTCACAACAGATGAGTGCTGCCTCAAGGCATTTGGAAACACCTTCTCCCTCCTGGCTCCTAACAGTACCTGGGAATGCAACGAAATGGAAGCTGTGTTCTGCATGATCTCCTTTGCCATACACTGACAGTGACCCTGATCCTGCAAATGCTTACATACCTGCCCAAAATTCCTATCATAAACAGTCCCACTGCTTGTGTGAGGCAAGTAAAACGTCACACAAGCTTTGGCAGAAGTGGAAATCATGCCTCTTTAGGGTTACCACCTAATTGCTGATGGGTTAAATGGGTCAGGTCCTTTGGCATTTTACAATACAGAAGAATATGAGGTGAGAACAAATTGCAGAATCTATATTTGAATCACAAAATTGAGACCAGACACAATGTCCTCACTAAGCAATAAGGATTTATCAGACAAAGGTTTTATTAAAAGGAAAGCAATTAATAGGAGAGAAAAAAATCCAACTAGAACAGATCAGGTCACACTTTCCTCTGCTTCTTTATAGATGCAAAGCTGCATAAGACAGACAGAAGTAAATGCTGGATAATTATGGGCCTTATTTTCAATTCTCTTCTCTGGCAGCCCCAAATCATTTCATCATTATTTCTTTCTGCCTTTTCCAACACAGCCTTGGGCTTGGAGACCATATTTGGCAAAGGTGAGAAAGAAAGGAATGTAAAGAAGTGCAAAAGGAGTGAATTACCTTATAAAGCAGTCATGTTTGTCCCCTTCCTTTTCTCCTTTTACAGTCTCTCCAGACCATGTTATTGACAGAAGATTATGTGGCTGAAAAACTGGGGTGGCTTTTAGGGGTTCACTTTTGAGCTCTGGAACAGATTTCCTGTATGATGGCAAGTCATTACAACAGGACAAGCTAGTAAAAAAACACCATAGGAATAATTGTGTTCACACAGATACCATTAAAAAACCTCCAAACACGTGGAAAAAATCTTTGGCATTTCCTACTTGCAAAATACTTTAAGAATGAAATCATGATCGGAAGGAATTAATAGCATCATGTAAGAAGAAAGAGTAAATCTGGCACATTCTGATGCTCAAACGTGATACAAGGCAAACAGGTGTGCAAACCAAAAAGCAAGGAAGAAAATGGCAGTTTCTCAAGTAATTCTTTTAGTCTACGAATATAACTTCTTGCTAGAGAACCAGACAAAATTAATGGAAAATATGTGGCTAATGAGAGAAAAGAGTGATGACAATGTTCAGATTCTAAGAAAGTATTATTGCAACTACTTAAACAGGCTTAATGACTACATAAGGAGAAAAAGCAGATGAAATAATGGCAAGTAAGATTTTAGTTGTTGCAATTCAGTTTCTGGAAACAGTGAGGGCTTTTTAGTTTGCCAAATGAATTAGTAAATGAATATAGGATCACTGATAGGCTACAGCATGGGGATCACTGACATGGAAGAGGTTTTTTGGAGCAAGATCTTCTTTTCTTGTCATTTGAGTTGCCTCTGGAACAAGCCTAGAGTCATGGCATCATTCTGAATCCACAAGATGCTTCCTGAGTGGTGCTTTCTGAACCCTATTCCATTTGGGAAAAGGGGTCTCAAGCAATTGGGACCCAACTGTCTTTCCTGTTAACAAAGTTATTGGTGATCACATCTTTCTTTGAGGGGAGAGGTAGGGGAATAAAAAGTAAAAAGAACAAATAAAATAGGTGGTTCTGCTACTTCACTTTGTACTTTTGAAACTACAACTGGGCTCAAATTAAAGTCACATAACACGTGTAAAGGAGACCGAGGTAACTACTGAAAAGTTAGAACAGGAAAGAAGAGCTCTCCAGAAACAAGCAGAGAAAGAAACTGGAAGGTTCCTTTAGTGCCGTCCCATGAAATAACTCCCATGTAATTCGTGGGCTTAGTCCTCTTGACATAATTTCTTTCCATAGACTTCAAATTTCCTTCTTCCTTACTTCACTGCGCACAGGCCCTCATACATAACACCTCCATCACCAAGCTCTCAAAAACCTCTCTGCCTCTCTGTAACATTAGCAACCCATATTTCTCCTTAGGAGATATCACTAATCTCCCTTTGCTCCTGAGAGCTCCTTGCTTGCTGAGATAACTATTCTCAGTTTCACATTTCCTGAGTAAAAAAGGGTTTTCTGTTTTTCTGGTGCTGAACTTTGTGAGCAGAAAATCACAAGAACTTTGTCTTTTATACTTGTTCTTTTTACAGCAGCCACTTTAATATCAGCACATTCGATTTCCACATGAGCAATAACGAAATTTGGGCTTATATCTGTTGATACATGAACAGATGAAAATATGAAAGGAAAAGAAACTAAACAGATGACACTCACAAAGTACAGCAATGAATGCCACGTGTATGCTGTTATGCAGAACCTTGTAAAGCTGAATACGTGAAGGGTCTCACTTTGCCAAGCAGGAGCTCCTCCCTGGGTTTCTTTCATTCCAGACAGCCTGGTTAAACATGAGCAAGACAATGCAGGGGTGAAAATATATATGCAGATACTGTATTACTATGCTGCTTTAACATGATCTGCAACTAATGGGAATTGCAGAGGAAACATGGTGGTGTTTTTTTACTAGGGACTGATAAAAGAAAGAATGAAGAAGAATATTCAGTTACTACACTGAATCAGTAATTCAGTTACTACAGGACAAGCCTTGACACATCTACGATAGAGAATGGTGTTTTTATTGCGGGCTGGTTCTGATATTTTTAAAGGTACAATAACAGCTGAGTTCAATGACAGAACATAGTGTAAAAAGTCCCCTGATGAACTTGAAGCAGACAGCTTAGAGCACAATCCCATTTACAGAGCAAACCAGCATGTGTAGCCCTGGGCTGCATTTTCATGTTACAAAGGGTTTAGTGACAAATCCCAGCTTTCCTCCTGGCACTTGCTTTTGACTTTAGGCTCCAGGGCACCTTTCCTGTGACTGCTCGAAAGGTTGTGCTGTGAAGTGTTTTAGATCAGTTTTTGGGGAACAAAAGTACAGGTTTTAAGTCACATCAGCCCATCTATATCACACAGAAAAGCCTGCAGACAAATTAGATTTGTTGGCCAAAGTTCCAAGTAGTGAGCTACAGTGCTGAGGGCGCAGTGCCATGAAGTCAGGACTGCTGCCAAACTCTGGGCATTGTGAAACCAGGGCCTCAGCTAATAGGAATCAATGTGTGTAAATTCAGCTGTCAGCCACTGAAATTGCTGCACCTCTTCTCTCACAAAGCACCGTAATTTAATTAAGTGTTGATGTGTTTTGGGTGGAAGCCCCTCAGCAGCACTGCTTCTGAATAAGCCAATTCATTTATAAAGGGTATGGAAACAGAGGCCTCTCCCATACTAAAGATGTATTTTGGAACTGGATTTGCATTCCACTTATCATTGTTTTCATAGTAGTTGGACTTAAAGAAAAAAAATGACATCACAAATGATATTCCTATAACTCATTAAGGTTGATCACAAAATGAATGCACAAACTATTACCAAATCTCCCAGTATTGTGGGATCACTAATTCTTTTTCTGTCTGCTGTCTATGTTTATAGAAGGGCAAATGTGCCTCAGTCTTTGCTTGCTATGTATAAGATGGTGTCTGGTTGGCAGGAGAAGAGTAAACTGTTGCTATTTGCTTTGTCTTCTTCTTTTTTCCTGGTTAAAATCGGTGTATCTTATATCTCAGCAAGCCTCTGGAGCAGATTAAAACATCACGTGTACACATCAAGGTGCAGCTTTATAGCTACTTCATTATATGCTTCTTCCTCTAAAAAAGAGAAGCCAACCCCTCTTCTCCTTGAATGTATCTTAGAATCTTTATGATGTCAAACACAGACCAAACGAACATGGAAGTCAGATTTCTTCTGCATAAGATCATTCTGAAGTGAGGTCTTTTTTCTCCCTCTACAGCCATATACATGCTGTCCTCAGAATCTGGCCATGACATTCTAAATACAATTATCCTTTTCCCAGTCCTTAGCATCTTCTCCATTTTAATGTTTAAGTCAGTGCTGGGATGAAAGCCACATCACTGCAGAAGACCTAACAGATTTCTTGGATTCTAACCAAAATGCTGTTCTGTAAGGTTTTTTGCTGTGGTTTGGATTTGTTTTACCCCTTCAACTGCCAACATAGTTGGAGTTTTCGGGGTGTTTTCAGGAATCATTTTTATAAGAGTATAACATTACTTCTATAGTACAATTATTCCTGGTTTTGAGAAAATCCAGGCAGCTCTTTCTGGAAAGAAGGATTAAGGAAGCATTTCAGGAATTCCATTTAAAAAATAAAGGTACAACAATAATAAAAGATAGCATCAACACAGGTTTCTCAGCCTTGCTCAGGTTGGTCTCAAGTAAGAAGATAGGTTGGTCTATATGATCTACAGCAACTGGAGATTAAATTCCATATTAACAGTACTGGCATATGCTTAATGCATATAATACCAGGCATGGCAGACACGGAACAAAGAATTGTAAGAAGCAGGTTTTGGGAAAGCACTAATTATATAGACTGGATTAGAACCTGAATGGGAAAGCAAAACGAGATTATCAACAATGGTGAAGTTATTCTGATTAAGAAAAGGATTAAAGAAGAGTAGACCAAACCACTAACAACATCCCTTAAAAGATTTCTTTCATTAAAGACATTGTCTATACATTGCTGTAAACAGAAGTGAACAGTCAATGCAAAGAATCTCAAATATTTAACTTAGTTATTATTACTCTTACTAAATCAGTCAGTAAATCAATTCAATCAGCAATAAGATACATTATTACTCAAATCCAGCTTAGCTTTTTAGACATTTTCTACTGAATTGCATGGTAGCTCACATGCACGTGGAAAAAGTTCTCCTCAAGGGCAGAATTGAAGCCTAGAACAAGTGACTGAGCTCTAAAGGGGAGTGGTGGGTGTGAATTTAGGTAAGTCCTTTAGCTCTCACTGTCTCACCAGTCCCACTTATGGAGCACTGGCCAGGCCCACAGGTGCTGTGAGGCTCCCCCGGTTTTTGGTAGAAAAACTGCCATTTTCAGCTGAAAGGCACTACTAAAAATATGTTTGTTTCCATAGCAACAGATTGTGAAATACAATAGTATGGCTCTTTGCAGGATATTGCCAAAAGATCAGAGATGAGAATACTCGTACCTCAACTGCTACAGCTGCAATGGAGCAACAGAACCACAAAAGACATTGCTATTTATATAACTGTATCTTCCTATGTTTTGTACCGTTGTGCAAACGTCCTTATTCTTTCAGTGCAAAACTGCAAACTTTCCATGACCAAAGAATAACAGTAGCAACAGTACCTGCTACGGTATATAAAAGTCTTCTGTAGTTTCAGACTAGTTACCAAAATGTGAATTCATTCATTTTAATATGACTCCAAGCATCTTTAGAGCCATATCAATATCTAAACTTGAACTATATCAATATCTTAAGCTACAGAGAGGCTGCCCTGACTTCAATAACAGTATCATTATAATTGCTTGGGGTAAAAGATTTCATAAATATGCACCCACAGAAATTCATAACCACCCTCCAAAATAAAAGTTGAATGTTTTAGAACTGAACACCCTGTAGCCCTTAGGGCTGTAGAGTGGGGTTTAGTGGGATTTGCTGGGAGAAAAGCCATTACTGGAATCTGAGCATTATCATTTGACAGCCTGAATGGAAGTTAGGGCTATCTTTCAATCCCATTATTGAAACTCTTGGCATAAAATCTGGAAACAAACTAGGAAATCTTCTTGGCCTTCATGGAAGATGTGCTTGCTCATTATCTCTGACTTGCACAAATGTAGGTTTTGATGTATTATGTCTGAGTGAAGAGCCTAGCTAGAAGATAGTTTAAGGGAGCTGGCCTCCAGTCCTTTGCTCTAAGTCATCCAATTTTAATCGTGAAAATTGGTCAATCTGCCAAAGCTTCATGTAAAAACAAAGGCAGAATACTGCTAAATGAGGACATTTCATGAGAGTTTATCTTTTTTAAGGATTAAAACAAGAGGCCGTTCGAATTCAAGCTCATCCACTGTTTATTCTTTGTGCAGAGTCACTACATGCAGAAAGAGATTCAGTTTACATTATTGTAAGTCTGGGTGGAATTAAATAGCTGGGAACAAGGCCAGTGTGCCTTGTTCAGCTATTCAAGAAATAACATTCAGCAAAATCTTTCTTCAAATTTCTAATTGGTATTTCATGCTAATGTAATTAAATCAACTTCAAATGCTCAATGGTCAGTTTGTTTGAAGTACAGAGGTATTGCCAGGGAGAAGATGCAGAGATCATGATCATCAGTGGAGAATAAAGACATGAGAATAGCCAGCAGCAGCAGAACTGTCCTTAGGTCACCACTGACTGGCCCTGACTTCCCTCTGATCATCATCCCAACAAAGAATGAACTCTGATGAAACCAGACGAGCTCAGCAGTGACAAGTTCAGTGGTGTCATCAGCAGACAACAATCCAGCAATGCAACAATGCACACCATCTCTCCTGCCCTGAAAGACTGCTACAGGAGATGGAGCCTGACATCATGGACCAGATGAACTCAGCAGCTTCATAGGGATTGGTCCATGCACCAACGAATGATATCTCTTTATGTGTGTATGTGCATATATATAAATATATATGAGACAAAAAGTGATGGTATACTGAAAAATACGGGATCTGAGCATGATATGAATGGCATGGAGTAAGGGGTGGATGATGTTATGGGTTCAGCTGTAACAGTTATTTTTCTCAGTAGCTGGTCCACTACTCTGTTTTTGACTTTAGTCTGAGAACAATGCTGATAACACACAAATGTTTTTAGTTGATGTTAAGTAATGCTTACCCTGATCAAGGACTTTCCAGTCTCATGCTCAGCCGATGAGGAGGGGCAGAACAAGCCAGGAGGAAGCAGAGACAGGACACCTGACCCAAACTAGCCAAAGAGGTATTCCATACCACAGCATGTCATTCACAGTATATAAACTGGGGGCAGTCACCCAGAAGGCCCAGATCACTGCTTGGGTCAGGCTGGGTATTAGCTGGCAGGTGGTGAGCAATTGTATTGTGCATCACTTGTGTTTATTGTTTTCCTTTTCTTTTCCCATTTTAGTTTATATCCTCTCCCCTTGTTATTTCCCTTATCATTATTATTATTAGTGGTAGTAGTAGTGGTTTTGTATTACACCTTAGTTATTGGGCTGTTCTTATCTCAACCCATAGGATTTGCATTCTTTTGATTCTCCTTCCCATCCCTCCGGGAGCTGGGGGACAAGGGAAGAAAAAGCAGAGTGAGTAAGTGGCTGCGTGGTTCTAAGTTACTGGGTGAGCTTAAACTATAACACTTTTATCACTTAACAGCTGATGTTTATAATAACAGTAAAACTCTATGTTTGTACTGACACACAGAGAGTTTAATGGTAGTTGGTCCCTGTGAAGAATCCAATTATTTTGGCTCTTTTGACAAGCCAAGGTTCTGGAATTCAGTATCCAAAGCTCAGAGCCAAAGTCCACAGCTGAGTTCTCGGACAAAATGTGTATCTTCTCAAAATTATGCAATAATTCTGTGATTTCATGAACAGTTTTCTTTAAAAAACAATTAACAAACAGTACATCCAGCTTTGAAACAGCAAAGCAGATGAGGAAGGAACTGAAAGGGATGGGTGCAGGAAGAATATAAGATTTTGTCATTGAAAACCAGTTACAATATACGTGTGTAGATACAAAAGAGGAATTCTATAGGACAGTAAATACATACCTGTAATTTACCATTAGTATACATTTTATGGTCTTGCAAAACTCTCTCTGTTAGTGCCCCACTATAGCTTTGAGTAATTCACATTCACCAAAGCACTTAATCGTGTGATTTCAATGGTACATAAGCACATACTTAGAGTTAAGCCCATGTAAGTCCTTTGGTGGAAAGGGATAAACCTACACATATGGTTAAATACTTATGGAATTGCAACCTACACTCCTCTGGCGCTTGCCCATTCTGCAGGCTTAATGTCACAGTCTGTTTTCTTCTACAAGTGATTCAGTGTACATGGATATACCAACATCAGATATACAAAAAAAAGAGTAAAATAATGAAGTGCATGCTTTAAGAATTGTTTGTTCAAGTTGGCATCACCTAACGAAGGCAGAAGTCCAATACAGAAGAATATATTGCTTTCCCCTGTAAACTGAGTATCAGTGACCCCATTCTGCTGTGAAGTACACCTTCACCTTTCTTCTGTTTCCTTCTGTGTTAATCACCAGTTATTTTTCTATCTGAGAACAGGGAAGATCTTCCTCACCATCTGACCTAAACTGATTTCTGACCTCAGAACAAGGTCAGCACCTTGAGGAACATTCCTCCTGTCCTTCCCATCTTACTGACTGGTGAAGGAATTACTGGGTAACATCAGAGGTAGACCTTGACTGTAAAAACAAAGCAGTCAGTTAAATTATTTCTGTCTCACTTGACACAATTACCTGTCATAGCTAGAACTGCATGAGTTATGAATCAATAGAATCTTGAACTATTTATTTAGACACAGCATAAGAATAGAAGTGACTAAGAAATTAATGTACATTTATGCTACCTAAAGGAAAGAAAACATTTTTTTAAGTTGCTGTAGGAGGATCAATGCTGTAAAAAATAATACCCAGAAAAAGAAAATATCTTACAAAAAATATTAAAATCTAAATTTGAGCAATTGCAGCAAATGGAGATCTAAAAACCACTCAGCTTGTCTGAAAATCTATCTTGCAAGCATATAAAGAGCTTTCTAAGTGCAGCTTGACAGGTCTTTCAAGGACTTAAGAAACACAAAGGCAATGAAATGCATTTTTTGTATATTTTCATTAAAAGAAACACATTCCATGCAAAGACTGACTTGGCCAGTTTCCAACTTAGACTAAGTTTTTATAGCTGAATTTGATACTCTTCAAAATAAGGGTTTATATCATGGAAAGACTGACACAGCCTTGACTTCAGTGATGAGAACTGTGCCATCACATTTTCCCCTCTTGCTGGAGAAATCAGGAATGGTTTCGTGTAAAACTGTGGCAAAGATAAAAATTATCAGTAGCTCTTTAGAGGCATCTTGAAGGAAGATGCCTTTGAGGGGCAAATACGATCAGATTATAAAACAGGATGCAGAATAGCACATAAAATAGATGTTTGCCAGCATCAGTGAAGGAAATTTAACTCAAAACTGGTAAAGACACCCTGAAGAACATTAGTAATAGGTGATGATCATGCCAGAGAAAGAGGAAATGACCTCTTTCAATCATCTTTTGAGCAAGATGCTCTATGATTATCAATCAGAAATCAGTTCCCTGGAAATACTGTAACTGGGCCATTGCTCCCAGGATTTCAGCAAACATCTCCAGATGCCCCTGCAGATCCTTGCAAAAATAGGAATGCCAACAAAACAACCCATAAATGTTATGGTTTTGGTGGGTTTTTTATTGTTTTGTGCTTTGTTTTGTTTTATTTTCTAAACTGTCCCTTTCTGTTCACAATTGTCTTATGTTCCTTGAAGAAATGACTGAGACAGGTCATTATAATGTGAGTGAGAAACCTGCTTATTCAAGTGGGCTACCTGAGCATGCCTGGGAGGAAAAGGTTTGAGAAGCCACAAGGTAAATGAGGAAGCAAACTGGAAGCAAAGAAGCTATAGAAAAGCTTCTGAAGGACTTGATAGTGTGTTTTCAGTCAGAAAGTTTCTGAGTCCACTGAACTCAAGGCTACAAGCCTCTCTAGTAAGGCATGGTGGGCAGAGAGAGACTTGAGTATAAAATATTCGTTTCTGTTGAGCTTATATTATCTATGTAAAATCACTTCTATTTTTATTTTTAATAAATCTTTTTGGTTTTAGGCTGCAAATTCATCTTTTCTCTCTCTTTTTAGGGACTTCACTACAGCAGAGTCTAGGCTGTTCCACTGCAAAATTCTGGGTGACTTTGGATACTCATAGATAGTCTCTGAGATTTACTTGTCACAGTGACTGAAGGTGGCAATAAGAATAAAAAGAAATCCATGCAAATGCAGACATTTTCATTGATACCATATTCCCTGAATCCACAATGATTTTCAGAAAAGCAACTGACTGACTTAGTGGAAATTGAGGGTTTCTTGTGAAAATGTAGGGTATGAGTTAAATAAGCAAATACTGGAGACTAGAACATTTAAACTGGTGCCAGAATAAACCCAGACAAATTCTGTAGTCATTCAGGCTCTGGAATTGTATATACAAGAGTGTTCACAAATGTTTTTACTCTTAAAACAACAGCAACAGAAAGATACCACAAATATTGCATAACTTATCTTGGAGTTTATTCTTACTAAGAATATAAACCATGTCTGTGTTCTGTTGATGGGATAATATGACACACTGACAGCATATTCTCTAAGTGAATCAGTCACACAGCTAAATGGAAGTTGTCTAAAAATGTACCTAGGCACACTTTTGCTTCAAAGACTGAAACTCTGCTTGTTCCATTGTTTAATCTCTTTGGTAACTACAGAGTAACTTAAGAACAAAACCAAACAGTTTAAAACATGTGTTTCTAAGATTAAATAGGACAATTCTTATCAATGCACTCAAATTTTTAAGTTCTCAAATATAGTACATTAAAGGAGGCTTCTGTGCAAGCTGCCCAGAAAAGGAACAGGTCACTGAGGGGAAGGGCCAGGGCAAGAGGTGAACTGGTCTGAACTGGAATACAATGGGTTGGACAAACTCGAAAATGAAAGCTCATGCTGCTATAAGTCTATGTACCTGCACTGAAGTCACCGAACGTGCACTTGGGTTTGCCATCATACAACTCTCTTACAAACCATCCTAGTGAGGGACCTTTTGGTTTGACTGTTTGACATTCTGCACATCTCTACTTCTGAACTTTTCCAAGGAACTAGGTTTAAATTATCAGTGTTGAAAGTCTCTCTTTTCTTTTTGGACATCAGGCTAGATGTCCATTTCATATTACACCTTTTCTGCTAGTCTGTAGTTAAGTGTGAAGGAGCAGGGTGCATGGGAATGACAACATGAGCAAACACACCATTTGTGGGAGTGTCATCATTTATTACTGATAAAAAATTACTCATACTGGTACAAGGGAAAATATGAACCAATCCCAACAATCATGAAAAGCAACAGCATCTTTTTTATCTCATTCAAACCTTGTATTGCCTTCCTTCCCCCTCACCCCCTTTTTCTTCCTCTGCACTTCTGCATTTGTTCTGGTCTGGTCATGTCTGGAAGGAAAATACTGACTTTTACAGAAAAACCTGTTGTCACAGGATTTCTAGCACATTTTGGCAGGTGCAAAAGACATTTCAGTGCATGTCAATGTCTGTTTATCCAGCTAAAGTGAAAACTCTAAGCATTTAGAGATTCCTCCAGTTCAAGTCAGAATATGAGCCTGAAGCAATTTCCTACCTTTTATGGAAGAGTCATGGTCACCTTCGAGTTAAGTAGGATCCAGATGGATTTTCAGTATAGGTTCAGTTCTTGTCATTTATATTTCCTTACTTCCCTTTCTGTAATTTAAAAATAGCATAAAGCAGCATAAAAAAGCAGGCAAATACAGGAACCTACATTAATAATGCTAATAATCCAAATGATCTGATCTTGCTTTTTATTTGAGGTTCCTGAAAAAATCAGTCTTACATACCCTGGTGTTCATTAATCATAGTAATGCTTATTTTTCTAAAGACTATACAGCTCCTCCTGCTTTTGGATAGATGTACTATTTCCTCAGTTGTTAGGAACAGCACACTACACTTGGTTTTCTGCTCTGTGTTGTTGCTACAAGCAGGATCAGCACCTGCATACATGAAAAAATGCCAAGCTGACTGCAGAAAATAAACCAGTATACAAAATACATCATTTTCTGGGAAAAACACCAAGCCTACAGATTTAACTTCACTTTAAATCATTTATGAAGGGGATTCTCCAGGTCATTATTTACTTTAGGGTTTGGGGCTTTTTTATTTCCAGTCTTCAGAAATATGGTGTAAAGATATATATATATATATGTATATATATACATATATATATATATATATATATACTCTTCCTGAAAAAAATGTACATGAAAGATATGTTCTTTCAAGTTTCAGTATATCTTTCCTACTTCAAAATGTGCTTTAGTAACCTTTTAAAATACTCATCGAAGTAATAAATTTGCTGAAATGATCTTATGCTGAAAAACAAATGACTCAATGTTGTTCTTGTTTTCAGTTGCTAAGAAGCTGGTTTTTAGCTATAAGTTGTGGTTACAGGTTTAGTGCTTCACTGACTGCTTCACTCAGAATATATTATTAAGAGAAGAGGTGAAGTGCAAGAAAATTATATATGGTCTACTCAGTTATTAAATAGGGCCTCACCCATCCCCAGGAATATCACAGTCTTTTTATTATTAGAACTATAGGTATGTTTTGTGTAAAGTCCATCCACATATGTAGGATGCACATATAAAACTTTAAGGGAAACACATTAGTATATTTAAGACTTCATAAGCAACAAGTATGTTCATGCTTACAGTGGCAGAAAACATTGTTCCACTTGTACTAATACTATGATATAAAAAAGACATATATTTTGTGTTTTCACATGACTTCCTCATGTTTAATTCGCAACGTGTCCTAGATAGTGCATATACTAAATGTCAGTTTTCTTATGAAGTACAATTTCTGCACACAATAGATTATTTTTCATTTCTGAAAGTAAGTAATAATAAAGTGCATTCAAATGAATCTGAAATGTTTTTGCTGGCCTTTTTGGGTGGCACCCAGGTATAGCTGTTGACTATCACGTAGCACTATTTCAAGTACTACCTCCAGTGTATGTAAAATCATTAGATAGATGTAAATGCAATTCCTGGAAGGTACATGACAAAATATGAGATTATTCTTGTCACTCCAAGCACAGAGGTTATATAAGGAATGAAACTGGAAACAACAGTAGGCTCTACCTGTGAATCACAACTATAGAAAAGCAAGTAAACCTGAAGAACCATGCTGGTTATTACACTGATTTTGCTCTCTGGATAAAAAAAGCAGAGAAATGCCTGCAAGCCCCTGAGAATCCAGGCTTAGGACCTTTCCTATTTCCTGAAGAGCCATTTCAAGAATGCACTAAGCACAGCTGAAATCAGAAGAAAATCACCTTCAGAAACACATTAGACTCTGATCCACATTCAGCCATGGAAACCACCCACAAGAAAAGCGAATTGACTTGCAACCCAGTTTAATAGAACATCTCTGGCTCCAGTGTCAACTCATCTACAATAGCTGCCTGCTTTGTGAGAGAGAACTACCCAGCCCTACACCTCTTTACCGGTGTTTTTCTGTACTATAGGAGGTTCAGAACATCTGTACCTATTCAAAGGAATTCTGTTTTATTTTAGTAGGATGATGCACAGTTATTCTGGGTAGGAAACTAATGTTAGGCATTCACTTTTGGCCAGGAAACATCAATTCAGTGAGAGGAATTTGTGGTAAGAATGAACAGTGATGTTTAATCTACCTTTTAACTTTGCCTTTTGCCTGACTTACACAAAATGGTGAGTTATGGTTGGTGTTGTATTTTTGCCAAGTGCAAAGTCTTTAATACTTCCAATGGTAATTAGATTACTCTGAAATCTGTGGAAAGTCTAATAGACCAGATACAGACCAGACACTTCACTAGTCAAAATAACTATTGACTTCAGTAAATAAATTGCAATACCAGGACTAAAACCCCCCCAAAGGCTGTTTCTTCAGCAGAGATGTCACACGTTGGTTTAGCTCATATTTGAACAACTGTTTTGAAACTCTCCTTCCCTCAAGAATCTAGGCTATCCTCATTTTCTGGGGGCCCAAGGATTGTTACTCAGCATATAGTGGTCCTAGCCAGAATGAAGTACCTACATGGCTTGTGAGTAAAGCCTTCATGTGGCATGTTTGGAAGAAGTCAGCTTCTGAAATATTTAATGATAAACCACAAGGCATCCGACTTTTGCAGACAGATTTCTACAGCAATTTCTTCACTTTGCAATAATATCCTGGTTCTGGCGCACCAAAAAAGAACTTGTCCCACATTTTTATTGAGTAATTTGAGCACAAGACACATTGTCAGGTCTGTAGGGCAAAATGAGGGTAAAACTGAGGCTAAAATGTCCAATTTCCATTTTAACAGAATGGTTTGCTATGTGAAATGCAAAGACTTTAATTGTTTTTATATTCAAAAAGAAACACTTAAAATTTCATTAACATGTTGCATTTGCACCACACAGAAAAACCACAGGCATTTAACTGCTTGCAGTGGCAAGAATGGGATGTGCTTTGAATAAAGGTTTGAAAAATAGAGAGCAAGCACCAGAACTTAAAGGCAGGAATATTTCTTGTATGTTCACAGTGGCAAGACAGTAAAGTACATACAAACCACACTGTTCACAAGTGATTAAGTTTCTGACTTTGCTATAGCAAACTGGGTTTGCTTGGATTTGGAGAAACTGGGCCTAACCACTGGGCATAAACAATATGTTTGATTCAAAATCAACAGCAGGAGCAGGGGAAAGTGATTTTGTCTCAAATACTCAATTCATAAGGCAGAAACACTTTGTTGCAACCTTGTAAGGGCACTGTTTGTATTAGAAGATATGACAAGCTTCACGTTTCTCCTGCTCTCATAAGTAAGTTCAAGTACAAAAATGTCGGATCCATATATCCAGATTTATTTTACCAACTACATATTCATGAACACAGTATAGTCCTAGGCAGAAATACGTCAGAAGATGAGCAAAAAGATGCCATTTGCTTGAACCACCTCTGTCAAATAGTACTGTTACTGTTACTGTTACACAGACCAAGAAACTCTTCTGCAACTTTTTGAAAGATTTTGAATCTCAAACGTATTAACAGACTGAAAATACATTTTTCAATAAAAGTATCACCTCTTTTCCTTTCAAATCATCCCTGTTATGTGCTCATTCTTAAGTATTTAATCAAACACAAGCTGTTTATGCCTACCTGTTGCCCATGAATGTCTAACTGACATTTATCCCACCTAAAAGTTCAGAATCTTGAGAAGGGCATTGCTAGAAGCAATGAACAATGCAAGACAAATGTCTGGGTTTACTGTAGTGAATATTGATGAAATATTTCTCAAAGGATTTGCATCTTTCTTTACAGTATATCCTTGCTCATTTTTTTAAATATGATGGCTCTTGCTGAGATGTTTTTGTTGTTAATATCATGGAACTTGGATGAAATCACATTTCTTACAGCCCTAGCTGTTTTCCAGCTCATGAATCAAGCAGCTGAATTGCTTTTAAAAGACAGACATTTGAGACATCCAGCTTGGGTATTTCTGTAGTGCTGATATTAACCAACCTTTGGTTTATTATCAGTAGCGAGAACCAGGGGCATCTTACATCCATCTGAATACACTATGAGGAAGCAGGAAGAACTCCATTTGAGTTTTGAACAGTTGCAGGGAAAGGAAAATGAAGAATGGGACAAACACATAGCAGGGGAAAAAAATCATAAGGGAGATTAGAAAGTTTAGTGAGACCTTATAAGCCCAGTGACTTTAAAAGAGAATAGCCTTAGATTATAATCATTTACCATTAGATGACTGAATATGTGATAACAGGATAAATATTCAGTGCCAGAAAATGGTCTCAAAACCTCTTGCATCTGACTCCAATATAGCCTCAAATATGTCATCCTGCAGGGGAAACAGTACAGAGAAAAACAAGCAGGGAATGAGCAAGTTCTGGGGATTTCTACATCAGAAATGCAGGTAAGAACACTATGAAGAAAACTAACATGTCTACATGTCTGCTAGAACCAAATGAATATCTACCTTTTTATTTATTTTTTTAGTGAAAATATGCAGCTTGTGGAAACTGAGTCAGAATTAGAATAGTGAATCACACACTAGTTTGGGTTGGAAGGGACCTTGAAAATCATCTTGTTCCAACCCCCTGCCATGAGCAGGGACACCTTCCACTAGACCAGGTTGCTCCAAGGCCCATCCAACCTGGCCTTGAACGCTGCCAGAGATGGGGCAGCTGCCAATGCTCTAGGCAACCTGTACCAGGGCATCACCACTCTCACAGGGAAGAAATGGACATTAAGGATGGAAGGGAACTGTGGAGAGCAATGCTAGCTCCTCACAGATGCAAATATGGGTTTACTGTGGGGCAAGATGCCAAACCCTGGGGAACAGTAAGTCATTGGAAGTATTCTATAACAAATTGTACAGAGAAAAAGAATTATAAACTAAAACTTCAGCTCTGACCAGCAGTATTCAATAGGTCCTCTCAGAATCAGCTTACAGAATTTAGCACAGATACGTGTTTCACCTCATCTCCTCAGTTGGGAGACTTACGTATATACTTTTTAGCTAGATGAAAATGATCCTGATTACGATGCTGGACAGTGCACACAGTGGATTGGCAAGCACAACAGACCTTGGTTAAGACTGCTGGGGAAGTTGGTCTCCTCACATCAGAATTAAGGAAATTGGCAAACCACTGACAGGAAGCTAATCGTTGTGGCTGCCCACACTTGGCTGAAATGCTGTGGAGCTTTTGGGTTCACTTCCCTAGCCTTTTCATGTCCCTGCTAAACTGTGCCAGGTCTGTGACCACTGAGGAGAGTTAGTGCATTCATGTATTCCTAATTCCAGAGACAGAGCACAAAAGTCAATGTAAAGTGAATTCACCTAGTACTGATTAGCACTCTCCACTCTCTAACTTCCAATCCTCTACACACAGGGAAGACAAAGTTCTGACAATGCAAGCTTTCAGGATCATGTCACATATTCACCATCAAATATCATTAGGATAGAAGGATTACCTGACAGTGAGGAAGAAAATAAACCTGCACATCATTCAGATTGTATGCATTTGTTTCTTAAATTTCTTATCTTTTATGAGAAATCTTCAAAATACAGACAGTGTTTTCCCATTTTTAGAGTTCAAGAACCTAAAGCACAGGTTGGGTCCAGGTAGCACAGCAAACTGCTGTATTTGGCCTTTTGATAGTAGGGATGCCACATATAATCAGACATTTTATACTATGGGCTATTTAGCTGATTTCTGAAAGCTACTGGAAGTGCTTTTGTACTTTGTGACTTCATCTGATTAAGATAAAAGCATACAGAAAATGGATTTCAAATTTACAATCTCACTACTAAATGCTAAACCACTGAATAGCAGACAAAGAATACATCATTTTTACTTAGTTAACTCTAAGTATATATGCGTGGCTTACTGTTATCTGCTAATTAATTAGGATTGTGTCTTATACCATCCACTGATAGTAATTAAATCTTTTTAACTCAAGTCCTGTAAATGACTCAACAGTAGGTCTGTCCTGGGTTCAGCTCTAACAGTTATTTTTCTTCTTCTTAGTAGCTGGTGCAGTGATGTGTGTTTGGCTTTAGTCTGACAAGGATGCTGATAATACACCAATGTTTTAGTTATTGCTCAGTAGTGCTTACCCTGATCAAGGACTTTTCAGTTTCATGCTCTGCCAATGAGGAGCGGTACAAGAAGCCAGGAGGAAGCTGAGACAGGACAGACACCTGACCCAAACTAGCCAAAGGGGTATTCCATACCACAGCATGTCATGCCCAGAATAGAAACTGGGGGGAGTTATCTGGAAGGCCCCAGTTGCTGCTCAGGTCAGGCTGGGTATCGGTTAGTGGGTGGTGAGCAATTGTATTGTGCATCACTTGTGTTTACTGTTTCTTTCTTTTTCCTCTTTTAGCTTTATATTCTGTTCCCTTGCTATTTCCCTTATCACTATTATGGTGGTAGCAGTAGTGGTTTTGTGTTATACCTTAATTACTGTACTGTTCTTATCTCAACCCATGGGATTTACATTCTTTCTATTCTCCTCCCCATCCCTCCGGGAGTGGTGGGGAGAAGAAGAAAGGGAGTGAGTGAGCTGCTGTGTGGTTCTGAGTTATCAGCTGGGCTTAAACTATGACAAAAGATCTTAGACAACTTGCTATTTATTTAGCATGCTCCATGTGTACCTGCATAAGCAGCATGCATAAATAATTTGCATATTGTGTCCCTATGTGTGAAACCTGTAAAAAGTAGGTTTTATTTCAACACCATACTACTGTAAAGACCCAAGCTTACAGACTCAGGCATTCCAGCTAAAAAACTGGACATGACCATTTTAAGTATACTGTGGCTGAGGCATATCAGGAACTCAAAAATACAGACCAGGACACATGTATCTCCTCACAGAGTATATGTACAATCATGGAGTACATGGTACAACATGTTCAATACATTGAAATGAAAAGTAAATGAGAACTGTGGCAACAGCTACGAGGTAAAGTTACATCCAAACTTATATCTACTACTTTTAGGAAAAAAAACAGGATAATCTCTTATTCTGTCAAAATTAAAATGACTATTTTTTTTTTGTTGTTGTTAAATGAGTAGCTTTGTATCTGTCTACATTTAATCATCTTTTACATACACAGATCCAGCTTCCCAAAGTTCTGGGTTACACCTTATGACTGTCCTGTCCCTAGCGTTCTTTTCCATTCCACAAGTCTTCCTTTCACTGGCCTCTTATATCAGCAATGACACAATATTTTCTTCAAATCATTGCTGAGAACATCACTTTTCCATAATTCACACTTTGCATCTTGCACTTACACAAAGAATTGCTTTTCTTGAGTAGTTGAGCTGGGATCTCTTTCTTGTCATTGTATTTGTTTAGTGGTTTCATTAGAATTTCTGTTAGCAAACTGCATCAGCATATTTAAAGGCTGCTAAAAATATAAAGTCTGGTGAAGAAAGTAACCCTAAGGGAAAAAGCGATTCAGTGCCTATAAAGGTACCAAGTTCTGTTACCTACCTGGATTTCTTTCATAGAATTCTGTTCTATAAAGCCACATATAGTGTAATACTGGAGCTAATGGGTGAGACTTCACAATCTAGGATATAACTGGAATGTTTTACAAGGAGAGGGAGAGACTGGGGCCACCAGATATGTTAGATTGTTTCATTTGAGAACTGTCAGGTCAAATTGCTTCTACTTCTTATGTTATCCAACTGAAAAGAACTAGGAAGAACAACAGACTCAATTAATAATAATATTAAGTTATTTTTCAAATTTAGGGATTTTACCTAGTATTTGTGCTTAGCAGTTAGACAAGATACTTACTAAGAGAACCTTTCTCTTTAAAAGCTAATACTGAAAGCAAAGCATGAATGCAGGGAGTAAACAATATGCATAACTGTGGCCAGCCACTCTATGCAATACAGTGTGTTTGCAAGGTATTGACACAGAAGGGAAAAGAAAGGGAGTATTAATAGTATTGCAAATATTGATGTTACACCAAAGTATCCTCAGCAGCTTAGGCAGAGCTTCCTAAAAGATGATCAGAAATTCCTACCTCCTGCCAGATCAGGTTTGGCAGAACATGACCAAGTGATTTACAGATTATATAATGAGATTACTTCACTCATCCTTGAAATACAGTCTCTGGACTGAATAGAGGCAGCCCTTCATACTATGGAGTCAGTTAGGAAGGAAAGAAAGATTCACTCAGGGGGAAAAATCACTGTTTAGCTACTCTGCTCTTCTGCACAAGATTCATTTTGAGCTCTATTATTTCAGTAGACCTCTGCAGATCACATATTAAAAATGAAAGACTTAGCAAGAGATCAGACATGGAAAGTAGCTACAGAATAAAGGGGCACATATCTTCTACTCCTCTCTACACATATGTTATCACTGCTTGGGTAAGTGCAAAGAGGTAAGGAAAGTTTGTGCAAAAATATTACTGATCCTTGTGGAAAACTATTATGTTCTGAGTGCATATATTTTCACACTGAAATATGGTGAACCCTGAACTACTGAAAACAGGCCTTGGCCAGATAAGGCTTCTCATCTTGAAGCTCAGGTCTGTTGGATCTCCCTCTCCCTAATTCCCTTTATCAAGTAGAGAATTAGTCCTCACTGTTTAGTATATTTTGTCATTCTTAAAGGTCAACATGTAATAATGATAATTGTAGTGTCTAGATTGTGTATCTTGCTTGCAGGGATGCCTTATGCAAGACCATATCATCCAAGGCTTTGTCCCACCTGGCCTTGAACACTGCCAGGGATGGAGCATTTACCACTTCTCTGGGCAACCTGTGCCAGTGTGTAACTAGCCTCACGGTAAAGAACTTATTCCTTATATCTAACATGAACTTCCCCTGTTTCAGTTGAAATCTGTCACCCTTTGTCCTGTCACTACAGTCGCCGATGAGTAGCCCCTCTCTGCACCCCTGTAAACTCCCTTTCAGACATTGGAAGGCTGCTCTGAGGTCTCCACACAGCTTCTCTTCACCAGGCTGAACAGCCTGAATTTACTCAGCCTGTCTTCTTATGCGAGTTGCTCCAGCCCCTGATCATCTGGACTTGCTCCAACAGCTCCATGTCCTTCTTAAACTGAGGACATCAACATAACAGTGAGTGACAGGGAGACAGCATTAGCTTGAGCACCACACCGCACTAATATAGCCATACATTTATTCAGTCAGCCAGGTTACAGCATGGCCTGAGCTTTAAAGCCTGTTTGCATGTGCTTACATAGGAAAAAGCACAGGAACTGACCTGGACCCAGTCAGCTAAAACAGAGACAGAATCAAGAGTGGGGGCCTCACTCCAGGGCAGGGGCTGAGTGTGGTGGAAAGAGAGTTCAGTCTGACAGCCTTTTTTCAGTTTGAACCCATTACCCCTTTTCCTATCACTACAGTCCCTAAGGAAGAGTCCCTCCCCAGCATCCCTGTAGGCCCCCTTCAGATACTGGAAGGCTGCTATGAGGTCTCCACGCAGCCTTCTCTTCTCCAGGCTGAACAGCCCCAACTTTCTCAGCCTGTCTTCATACAGGAGGTGCTCCAGTCCCCTGATCATCCTCGTGGCCTCCTCTGGACTTGTTCCAACAGTTCCATGTCCTTTTTATGTTGAGGACATCAGAACTGCACACAATGCTCCAAGTATTTCAATACAGTGTTATTTATGAGATATATCAAAAATCTCTGTGAACTAACACTGATTAGACCCCCACTAGCTCACTGTAGTCAGCTTAGATTCCGCACTTTTGGTAAAAACTTGTAACAACTGGAAAAAGTTCAGAAGAAACCAGTGGAAACTGTAAAAGCTCTTGAAGATGCGCCCCACAAGGAAAGAATAAGTTCTGTATTAGTTTATGCAAGTGCTACTGGATTCCTGTACTCCTCATACAAAAAAGTGCTGTAATATGGAAGAGAGTGATTCTCTTTCTTCACATGTATGTTGGACAAAACAAAGAAAAAAGATTGAATTGGACCAAGGAAGATTTATTAAAATCATATTATAAAAAGCCCTGCAATGATAAGATTGGTTCAGCAGGTTTTGGAATATCTCTATCAGAAAACTAAGAAAGAGTTAGATAGACACACCAGGAATGACAGATACATTTGGTACGTCCTTGGTGGGGAAAGGGAATGGACTAAATCATCTCTTGAAGTTGCTTCCAGCCTTTTCATTCTCTGATTTCATGGCACATTCCTTTACACCATAATGCTACCTACATGTTTAACTTTCTATGGTTTAGAGCAGTTATCTCATGAATTATATAAGTTTCTTTTATTATTTATTCTTATTATAGTCCATTCACTTCATATTTGGTATAAATATTGTAATATTCCACTCTCCTACTTGAGCTTTTTGTTTTTATTTAACTTTTCCCTGTGCAAAATACCCTTTTCAATACAGCATGGCAGCAATAATAAATGACCCACAGCAAGAGGCAAACGGGAATGGGAGCCATGTAACAGGAGGAATTCTCCTATTTCATAGACATTCAATTGATTTCTTTCCAAAAGGAGAAATCAATTTCCCTCTCACTAGTGCAAACCCTGGGCCTGTCCCTACAGCTGTGGCTCAGGAAACATTCTTTATAGTACAGACTCAAATAAATACTTCACCATTTCCCAATGACACTTCCTCTATAGTTACAGTGATTGCTCTGCCAAATGGATAAAGTCACAGAGTTAAGATTAAATCCCAGTATATCCAACAGCAACCGAAAGTGGAGTTTCAGCATTGTGGGGTATTTCTGGAAACCAGAAAAAACCTTACAGAAACATAGTGGCTGCAAGCCTAAGAGGTGACACCACTTTTCTAACTCTGAGGCACCACCCACTGCTGATTCATCCACAGACGCAGCTATTACTACTTCTTTCTAGCCTGTATATGATTCATAACACAACATCCATCTCTTCCTAATGTTCTTGGCATTTAGCTCTGCATCTCAGTTCTGAGGTGCTTCCTGTTCCCTCTTTTCCCCATGCAGCTCCATGGCCCAACCCAGAAACTGTTGGTTAGCATTCTCTCAAAGCTTACATCACTTAAGGACTGACTTTTGAAACATTTGTACATGGCATAATTTTTGCCACATCTTAAATACGTTGAATTATGTTAAATACTTAAATCATTCTTTTACCAGTGGAACTCTGCACACTAAAAAAGAGAAAGTCTTCTAATCTTCATCTTTTTAATTATAACATCTTTACTTCAGGGAATGGAAAGTGCTTTACTAACGTTTCTGAATGAAGACTTGTAATGGCTTTGCATTTTCCCCATGCACAGATCACTGACAAGGGAAAAATAAAACCCAAGAAGAGGGAAGTGATTTCTCAGAGTTACAGAATGAACTTGTGGGAATACTCAGTTTTAACTGCCGTTTGCCCAGAGTCTGTTATTGCTGCTGCAGCCCTCACTAAACATATCCCTGGGATTCTCAAAGTATCTTTTGCATATAAATCCTTTTATATTTACCACTTTTTATGCAGGGGTAATTCCTTTTCACTGTAATACCACATATGCTGGGTCACTTTACATACCTTTAACCTTTAACAGTCCCCCTGGCAAAGTACCTCTTCCTAAGGAGCAGAAGTACTGGTTTTCCATCATCTTTCTAAACAAGGTTTTTACTTCCAAATCCAATTTAGCTTCTTGCTTCTTTAAAAAATCACACAGAAAAAAGATATTACTTTTATTCCAGTGATGCCAACAGTTGCAAACTTGTAATTTTATATTTTTCTGTTGTAAGAGGGCTTAGAGGGAAGAATGGGGTTTTGGAAGGTCTCAGGTAGGAGATCCACCTGTAAGCATCTACTATTTGGTCTGTTCTGATAATATATTTTAAAATATAATAAGGGATGTTAGGGGTTTAGGTAATTCAAGTCCCATTACTACAACACCTGAATTTTAGGAAAGCTCAGAATTCAGTTCAGAGTCCTTAAATTCTGTTCACAATACATAGAGGTGCGGGCTACCACCACATCAGCTAACAAAATACCAAAGGTAGTAACTAAAGGGCTTTTATCATGGAAAAAGAATTCATAGTCTAATGATAGGTTGACTTCTCCTTCCAGTGGACTTTTACAGACCTCAAAGCACTTGCTGAGGCAAGTTTTGGCTTTTTCTCTCAAACACAATAAAGGATCTGGCCCATTCTTTTAAAGGCAGGAGGAGAAGTGATTGGTTTTATCTCTTACAACAGTTGTCAGAGTGTTTTGTCATATGACGAAAGATAACTTGCATTTTATGATAAAACCTTTATCACATACCTAGACTAAGAACTCATCAGTAGGTTCCTGTTGAAGTCCCATTTTGAGACCATAGGGTTTCACTTTGGAGTGGAGAGACTCAGATATCAGTTTTTCCAGTGCATATGTAATGTCCAGAAGGCAACCTAACATGAAGTATGGAGGCAGCCTTATGCAGCCTAAATCTACTGGATTGAACCAGTCATTGGTGATTCTGTGATTCTGTGATTTAAACATGCAGATCACATAGAGGTTCAGGTAATTTACTGTCAAGATGGAGCCATTTACAGACCTGTTTTGAAATGCAATGTTAATGTACAAAATATCAGTTAAGGATTCAGGTGCTTTTAGAGCACTGTAGCAGAAAAGCAGAAGTATTTTAGTGTATTTTAGGACTAGATGCCCTGTGTGGGGATTGGACACATTTCAGGTGCACAGATCCTTTTTAGATCTTTTTTACCTAAATATTCTCCTTCTGCATTTTCAAACAAAGATCCTCTCAATTCCAAAATTGGATGTTCTCAAAACCAGATGAAATAAGCATATGAAAAGTGAGAAATAAGTGCCTATTCTGGAGAATGAACTCAGACAAGCACTGAGGAGGTTTGTCTGTTTCCTCTATAAGGGGAGGTCTGTGAGCCTGTCATTTTGCCATCCACAGGGAGAAAGATCAAGATCTCTGGGTAAGCTTAGGTCTTGTGATTTTCATCAGCTGAATCCATGGTGCTTCTCTGATGCATTTAAGAGAGAATGTCAGCTTTGGTATATTTTTAATAGTCAGTGAAGTGGTAAGTTCAAAGAAGCTTCCGACCACACTGTGCTTTGGGGCATGTAAGAAAACCTAATAGTCCATTGAGTCATTGTTCTGATATTTATAACATTAAGAATAATAACATCCTGAGGGATGAGAGGCTATGGAGAGCATGTACAGTCATCCTCTAACCAGCACAGCTCCAGCAGAGGAAGATGCTGTTAAAATAATCTTCATGATTACATTCAAGAAAGGACATTTATCACAGAACACATCACGTCCTTCACTCAGCCTTTTGGGAAACTGCTGATAAATTTCATGACAAGTCCTTAGCAAAATGTTAGCAAAAGAATCCACAATAAGAGGAAGAGTTCAAATGAAAATCCCAATTAAGCACAAACATGTATTCAGTGCTGAAATCTCAGAATGATCATGTTTCCAAAGAACTAAGGAGAAAGCAAGTAAAGAGCAGGAAGTGGAAAACCTGGGTAGGTTTATTTAGACAGCCTGTGGTAATAGAGTTTCTAATGTATTTGTGACAAATCGTTTTCCAGGGCAGTCAGTCAGTATTGTCTTACCAGCTCTTCATACTTAACTTCATATTTAAGTATTTCCTAACTGGGCAGTAAAACTTTGTAAAGGTCTTTCTCTCTGAAGTTTCCACACTGTGTAACATAACTGATCCTGATCTGTAACTAGAGCTCTTAGGAGGTAGCAATACAAATTTCTATTACCAGAAAACTGTCTCAATCAGATATAGGAAATGCCTATTATTCCAATATTCAGTGGTTTCCATCACTAGAGCTCATAATGGCTCTCATAATAATCCTGTGGGTGCTTTTCTTTTTAATTATATCCAGTCACTTACCTAGTACCTCATTAGCCCCATACTTGCCATGTCTTTGCTCAGAGACTGCAATTCAGTTCTTGACCCTTTTGCTTACAAGATGTGGCAGGAAAGCACTTTTAACTGCAGTTTCCCAGGCAATGTGTGAGACACTGAAGAAGCAGCCCCAAGGATTCCTGCCACGCAGCTCTGTTCTTGTGCTGTGTCTGTGCAGATCCTCCTGCCAGTACAAAATACAAGGACTCATTATGTTAAGTGCCCTGACTTGGAAAGAGGAGCTCAGCCAAAACTTCTTGAAAATCCTCTGCTCCGAGCATTTTACTTCATATTCCATTTCCAAAATGTTGAATTTAACGTCACTTTGCTAATACCTGTGTATATTGTTATTAATTAGAGGCAAGGAATCCATTCTAGTCTTTACTGGTAACAAATGGAAAGATGTATTCAGGGCTGACTGGTTGTATGACAGCACAGGTTGCACAAACCAGATGCCTTTCTGAATGCTGCCTGTATGCAATCTTCAGAGCAGTGTGGTAGCAAAGCTGCTGGTGATGCTTAAGTTCTCAGGATGGGGAAGGACTGGAGCTAGAATGGGTCATTAGATCTTTAATCTACTTTATTATTTTATTTCACTTTTTAATGACATTAGAGTTGAAGAAAAGAGGAGAACAGGAATTCTGTTTTAAAAGCTACATTTCCATTGCAGGTAGAGGAAGTGTTAACACGACTGAGCTGGAATACTCTTTGTTCTACCCAATAAGCTGTCACTTTTACTGACAGCTCTGTTTGAAAGCTATCCCCTGAACTAGTAGCACGGGAAAAAAGCACATTCAGCCTCCAAGCAACCTCCAACCAACAAGAGCCCTCCAGTGGCCAGAACTGCTTTAAACCATGACACAGTTAATGTTCCCTGCCTTCAAATAACCAAAATCTTTTTACTAACTGTGTATTGCTTTAGGTGGTTTTTGACAAATGAGAAAAGTGAATTATTCTCTGATTTTTTTTATTTAAAAAAAAAGTAAATTACACTGCCAGAAAGCTTGAGTATGCTTAGTAAAATTGTACGTTTGCAAGCCAAGTATTGCATGAGGTTAACATGTACCCTCATAGTCACCAAACTCCTCCCTGGTGACTCAGAACTTACTGTGTACTCTCTTTTGCATGATACAAATTCAATTCTGCTTTCACTGAAATGCGAAGAATACTTTTATTCTATATGCTAAGGAAATAGGCCTATAAAGAACACTGAATACTTCAGTGTACTCAGGAGTCACCGTCCCACTGACCTTTAATAACACATAGCCATTACCTCAAGGAGGATTAATGATGTCTTTTAGCATTCTTTTGCACGTTGAATTGTGCTTTCCTCTGCAACACCCTCAGTTACTTCACCCGGTTACTTATGAAGCAAGGCCCTACCCTTTACAAGACTATACTCGCGGAGACAACACACCCATAGCACGGAGGTGAAAAGAACCAAACCTCATCAGATATTATCAAGACACAGCATAATCTTAGGCATGATGAAATGAAGGGGAAGCTGTCACTTGTGTCAATAAAACTGAAACAGGTTCCCCTTTCTAGAGCTTCAAGGAAGAAGAAGAAAAAAGCTGTATTAAGAGAAAGCAAATCTTACTCCTGCCAATCAGCCCTTTATTTAGTGTTATTTTTGGCAACTCTATGCCTAATAAGGAGGGACATAATTGCTGCCCAGGGTTTTGGTATGCTAGTAATGGAACTCTTAAGTTGCTGCATTGCTTTGTGAAAGACGTGAAGATCAAAGGCAAGGCACTGTATTTCAGAAAGCCTTCAACTGGCAATGATTTACTTCCTTATTTTGTTGTAGACTCATGGAAAAGCTGAAAGCAATGTTATGTTCTTTACCAACATTTTGCTGCTGTATTACTTAAACCACGCCACAAATAGTTTATAGATAATATAGGTAATAATATCTCTGTTCTTACCAGAACTGTATCTAAATGACTGACTTAGACCACTTTCTATGTGACTATAAGGATGCAATTATACCTTTCTGCCTAACTACACATTACAACTACAGTATCCCAGCTGTCTGTGCTACCCTTAGATATCTTCAGCAGAATTTGGGCTAGATTCTCAGCTGATACTGATTTTTCACTGTTTTACAAAGTTGTAGACCAAAATTCATGTCTCCCATTTATGAGGAGATGAATAATAACATACTGTTCCCTAGATAAACATCAGACCACATCAAATTCTACTCCTGGTTATGGTGCTCTGATGCCACCAAGCTCTGATGGGGTTTATGGAGCTTCACCATGTACACTTAGTGTCAAATTCCACACACAGCTGGTAGTTGCCCTGATAATCCAATGGAATTTACAATCTGTAATATCTGTATGAGCCTTACCTGACTGTTTTCTGTTACCCAACTAGCTCGGTAATTGTCAGACAGGGCAAGAGTACATCATTCAATTGATAGATGTTCACCTACATACAGTCACGCAAAGGAGCTCATGTCAGTATTTTGGAAGAGTTCTAGTAATTACAGTGCTAACTAAATACATTTTGAACACTGACACTTATTTCTGTACTTCTGATACAAACATCATTTACCAGTTTATTTTAGTGGACAAAGACTAACAGATCATTTTTATTCTCCTGAGTTCAATTCCTAATTCAGCCTTATGAAAATCACTGATTCTACACTAAGGCTGAATTTGCTCTTTCATAATTTGAGACTGCAGAAGAAGGCCAGAAAGACATAAAAGGTATTTCTGCTCACAACCATCCAGATATTCTGATCTCTTTTTCTTGTTAATTACTATTTTATGAGATACTAATTTGTTTTTCTTGGTCCAAATTACATGTTGATATAACTGCAAAGACTGGGAAGAACTGTCCCTGCTATAAGAGGACTGATTTAAATATTTTTAATCCTTGAAGTAATTTTCCAGTCCTTATTTCACAAAACCAAGGAAATTCTATTCCTATTTCAGTAACATTTCTTTTAGCTCTGTAGAAGAATAAGACTTTATAAATAGATGTTAGAAATAAGCTATGGCTCTTTTCTATCTTACAGGTCTCAAGTATCACCTTTTGCCAGAGATTACTTGCTATGAAGTAAATATCTTGGTGCCCTGCTGATAAATGTATTATTTCTTTATTCTGCAAATAAAGCACGTTCCCCCCTCTATAGATACCTGTGACAAGCTCTTGAAAATATGCTTCACGCAGACACTGCCACTGAGTCACTTACAATATTGCACTAACTATATGTGTAACATGTCTACTTTGAAAAGGTATTCCCAGCATTTCAGATAATCTCTGTTCTTTGCAGCTTGTAAAGATGCAATAAGGAATCATTTGATTTCACTTAATCAAGTGCAGCAAAAGCATTAAGCTTACTGTTTCTACTAAGTAGATGTAGGGGGTGCCAGTCTTCAAGGACAGCTGTCTGTGAGTCTTAAATATCATCATTCATTAACTGGTATATTTTACATTACAAAATCCGAACTCATGCATTGAAAAGGCCAGGTGGAAAACTGAAGGAGGGTGCTACCTGTTGACACTGAAACTTCCAAGTTCCAAAATCCCTCTGTAATCATCGCTGCTGCAGATTTAGCTCTGAAATATGGTCTACATCCTTCAGAATAACTAACTGGAGCTCATACATAGAGATGTGAAACTAAGGATGGCAGCAAAAGCAATAGGTCAGTGCTTCTGACAATGGCAAAGCACACACTTGAAGGTAAAGAGGCTGATCTTCTCTCAGTCTCAGTTCGCTTATAGCTACCTCTACCATATGGTGCCTAAAAGCACTGGGAAAAACCAAAGGGACTGCTGAAGTTACATGGCCCATGGACAGCTTGTGATCTGACTGACCGTCTTGGACAAGACTGTATCATTCTGCAAGAGAAAGGTTTGGATTCTAGGGCATGCTGTCCTGGACTCCTTCATTCAGATGGCTCTCAGGAGTATGAAACACACAGCTGATGGTGTTCTGATACCTGAAGATGTTAGCAGAGTGAGTAGTTTAGCCATCCTAGATAAGGGAGTCTTCATTTGAAAGGCAGCCATTAACTACATCTCCCAAAGACATCAGCTCCTTCCCTCCACCCCAGGTGTTCCTCAGTACCTCCAAAAATGGGATTTTTGGTTTCCAGTTCTTTGAGTAGTGTCCATATGCTGAGAGGGAGAGAGAAGGGTGTAAGTAAATGCAGCGATTATTCATTTCTTTAACATGGAAAAGCATTGCATGGCAAGAAACGTCCTCTTTGCAATTGTTCAGACAAGTTGCTAATGTCTATATGGCAAGATTGAAGAGATAATCTTTATGTGTGCACATGTTGGAAGGAAAAGGCCTAGCATAATGTAAATTTTGACTCTGTTGAAAGCAGAGCCCTATGGGAATAACTTCCTAACATGCTCAGCTGCAATGAGGAAGCACTGCTTGAGAGAAGAAACAGGATGATCTTTGTGAATGCTGCCTTTTCCCCCTGTGCCTTTTGATATTTAGCAAGTCCTTTCCCACGTTGTGATTGGCCAAGTTGGAGTGATCTGTTCTCCAAAGGGCTGGGAGAGGACGACTCTTTATTTTAAACATATGGCGAAAAACCTGAATACAACGTTGGGAATTTGCAGCTGGGAATTGGAAAGCAAAAGGGATATGAACTTTTAAAACACCCCATCGTGGCTCAAAAAGGGGTAAACAAAAAGGGAAACCATTGCAGCTAGAATAGGTCAGAAAGAGAGAATGGATTTGCACAGTGTATTTGTTACTCCAACAGAAACCGCAAACAGGGCTCAGAAGCGCAAATGCGCAGCTGAGAAGCGGAAGGGTGGGCAGTGCTTGAACAGAATGCTTTTAAAGATTAGTCAGTTTAATATGCCCATATATTCAAAAAATCCCTTGAAAAAAGGGCTTCTCTTACTGCTAAAAATACATAGTAAGTTTTCTTTTTAGTTTCAAAAGATTTTGCTCTAGAGGTCTGCTTTCCCCAAGCTGTGTAACCAGTTTTAGTGGCTCCCACGTGTTCCAACACTTAACACTTGTGCTAGTCTGCCCATTCTTAATAGGGCGTATCTTTTTGCTTGTTTTCAAAGCAGTTTCCAACATGAAACTTACCCAGCAATGTTTAGCAGTATAGAGAAATGAAAACTAGCTCTGATGCTGGGTATATATATGTGCAGCGTTTGACTTTTGGAGAGTAACCAACTTAGCCAGCTCCTATTAAGAATGTCTCTGTGAGTAGTTAAAGTATATTTTCCACTGTAGAGTGGAGACACCCTCACAGCAACCCCGGCTACTAAACTTATATGTCAGGTTGTCCTTCCTTCTGCAGTGGTTTTGGCGTTTTCTCTGTTGTGTTACCTCCCCCTTCTCTAACTGCACTATTATGAATTATCATCATGTGAAAAAAGACCTAACTCTAGGTTGCATTAAATGCAAAAAATGAATATAAAACCCTGCCATGGATAGCGATCATCTCTTTCATTATCTCTACCAATGGGCACGTCAAATAATTCTGGGGAAGGGTTGAAGTTCAAGCTGACAATCATTAATGCAGAGCTGTGCTGAGGCCCTGTAGAAAGGGTAAGATGTTCTTTTAAAACACTCCGGCATGCCAAGAAGCTTCTAGACATTTTATAAACCAGATGCTGTAACTTTAGCTTAGAACAGATGACTTTCTTAGCAACTGAAAGGAAGACAAAACAAAGGAGGCTAGTATTCTGGTACACAGGAGAAAGGGTAGCAATTCCCTTTGCATCACAGGATGGGGCATTCTGGAGAGAAAGCCTGAAATACCTGAGGCCACAACTGCTGTGACTGTTGGCACTGCTGGGGTGTACAGACTGAATCCAGCCCCAGCTCTAATAATTCTGTGATCTCCTGTGGGCTCGCTTTGTGGCACACATACCAGACAACTTCAATTAGAATTAAAAGGCAGTGTCATATTTTGTTAAAAGGATTCAACTTTGAATGTTTTTCTTCATTTTCTGGGAAACAGAACACTGAGAGGCATAACTGGTGGCTAATGTTTTGGCATATTCTTTGCCTTTTGGACATTCACATTCCTACTTTTAACTTTCCTGTTTAAAGATATATGTGAAACTCTAAATACAGTTCATTTGTCTAGGACTTTCACTGACTTATTTAGCAACAACCCCAGCTGACAATTTGCTTTAAATACAGTTAACTAATCTGTTCTGGTATGAGTTTTCTTAAAAGGTAAAATAGACATGTTATGCTTGACACACAACCTGTGACTGGAGTCTGACCTCTTGTTCTTTTTTATGTCTTCTCAGAGGAACATCAGCTAGGGAAACTTTGTCAATAATTTGATCAAACACAAAACCACTCACTTTTTCTTGCGTATATCAGACAAATACAAAACTGGACTCATACAAACACTCATTCCCCAGATTGGTCTGTGCCATTTCATACCTTGCCCTAAAGAGGCCTGAAAGTACTAAGTTTTATGTCAATTAGCAGTGACTTTCAGAACTGAAATGTATTGCATATAAATGGTATAAGAAAGGAAGATAAAAGACAGGTAGAAGAGGAACCTCAGGGTCACGATCAGAGGACAGATCAGTAATGCTGATATTGCAGAGGAAGTTTGTTACAGACATCTAACCAGGGTGAGGACCTGGACTTAAGGAAGTCTCAGTACTGCAGGCCATAGCTCTTATGGGGAAACCTAACTTCCCTTAGAGCTCCTGGAAGGTCACAAGCAGTTGAGGCTCCTGGAAGGTGTGAGGAATAACTTCTTGATACAGCTACAATATGATCTACCAAGAAGTGATGTACTCTTCACTACTGAGGACAAACTTAAACTCTAGCAAGGCTGCCTGGAGCATGTAGGATTGTTTTTAGGAAAGTCAAAGCTCATCTGCAGTTTGGATTTGCGAGGGACATCAAATACAGCAGAGATTCTACTGCTATGTTTCCTGTGCTGAAAAGGGCAAGGGGATTTAGTGACAGTGGACACAGACAAGCACCACATGCCACATAATGACCCAAATCCACTTTCTATTTACAGCCACTGAACAGCCAACCCAGTTCCTTCTTGTGTATAAAGAATTAAATATCATTTCAAAATAAATCCACTTTTAAATGAAGATGTGAGATTATGAACCTGCTTGAAAATCTGCATTATAACCTGAGAGAAAGAATTCTTCTAAATAACTGTTAAATGGTATTTGGACAGCTGCTTAATAACAACATAAAAATCCTGCTAGTTGAGTTCTGGTACAATTTCTACTTGTGCTTCCAGCTGGCTGATGCCTGGTCTAAGGGGAATGGAGACAAGAGCCAAAGATACACATTGCTTTGTGCAAGAATCAGAAAAAGGAAAGGCTGAGAGCCAAATCATCGCCTCTGCTTCTAGGTGCTTTAGGGTGGAATTCGCACAAAGAATGACAGAATGGGCCTGGAATTTTATATAGAAACATAGACAAGGAAGCAAACTTCTATGCATGTGATCAAGACCACTGCAACTTCTTCACAGTTCTTAGGTCTTACACACCGGTGGATGACCAACCTACTTCTGTGAATGAGGCCCTTCATCAGAGGGATTTTCTGTGGAAAACCCAGCGATGCAAACTTGCCGTGCCTCCACAAGTGAAAACTGACTTTGACTTCCTCATAGGTAATCTGGACCCTGAGTCTGTAATATGAAAATGCTATATTATACAAAAGATTATTTATATTTAGATATGCATAAAGGAAAAGTATGTAACATCACAAGACTGGATTAAACCATCTGAAAAGGAAAGTTCAATTCTTGCAGCTTGTTGGAAAAAACATCATTGGAAGCATATTTCATTTGAATATGTATATCTAGTGACGTCAAAACTTTGTGAAAACAAATGGATTTCTACTTTTTGTTTCAGAAGAAAGCATCAAATCAGTTCAAAAGTCTGTCACTAAGAAAAAAGAATGTTTATAAGGTTAAACATCTTTTTCTTACTGAAGATCTCTGAGATGCTAGCATTTTTTCCAGCCTCAAATGAAAACAGACTTCAAAACTTCTAAGTCATATTCTATAAGAAACTCCGTATCTATCTCCACAATTCCAAAATCTAGGTTGCCAGTTCCTTAAGTGTTTAATAGTCTATGTCCTACAACTTAAATGGAGGAGAAACAAGATAGATTATAAGAATGCCTCTTGCCTTATTTCTTGGTTCAGTCTTGCATCACTCAGTGGCTTTCATTTCTAATAATAGTGCTACCATGTGACAGAATTCAGTATCAGTTCCATCCCTCAGCTTCCTTTACACATAATCCCTGCAGTATTGAGGATGTACAGAGACAGAGAACAGAATCAGCACAGGGAAAAACATTTATTTGACGCAACCAGAATATGAATATGTTTTAATGACGTGTTAACAGTAATGGTATATTAAACCTGAAAAATTACTTTGTCTTAACTATGAATAAGGGTTTGTCTAGAGATTAAGGATTTCTGACAGCTGATATCTCAATAGAGAGGCTCTTCACATTAGATTTTTCTTTCCCCTTTGCTCACCATACTGATTTATTTAGAACACTGTCCGAATGCATTTGCCTAATGTTGAATGATGTCTTCATCTTTAATGAATGTTCTAGGGAACCTGCTTTCCTGTCTTGTCATCTCCTAGGATATAGGAGATGGTAGGAGACCATATGTTTTCTCATTGCTAAAATACAAAAACATATCGCATAAGCATTTAATATAAATCAGGTGTGATTTTTTTTTATGCTTCATACAAAAAGTTGCCTATTGATCTGAATATGCATCAGGTGTCCTGGTTTTGGTTGGGATAGAGTTAATTTTCTTCTTAGTAGCTGGTGCAGTGCTGTGTTTTGGCTTTAGT
Source organism: Melopsittacus undulatus (assembly GCF_012275295.1). NCBI lineage: Eukaryota > Metazoa > Chordata > Aves > Psittaciformes > Psittaculidae > Melopsittacus > Melopsittacus undulatus. Next base: position 69,988,088 of record NC_047533.1, read on the forward strand.
CTGAGAAGAATGCTGATAACACACTGATTTTTTAGTTATCGTTAAGTAATGCTTATCCTGATCAATGACTTTTCAGTCTCTCATGCTTTTCCAGTGAGGAGGGGCACATGAAGCCAGCTGGGAGGAAGCGGAGACAGAACACCTGACCTAAACTAGCCAAAGAGTTGTTCCATACCACAGCACATCATGCCCAGTATAGAAACTGGGGGGAGTCACTCAGAAGGCCCAGATCACTGCTTGGGTCAGGCTGGGTATTGGCTGGCAGGTGGTGAGAAACTGTATTGTGCCTCACCTGTGTTTACTGTTTTTTTCTTTTCCTTTCCCCTTTCAGTTTTATATTCTCTCCCCTTGTTATTTCCCTTATCATTATTATTAATAGTAGTAGTAGTTTTGTATTATACTTCAGTTATTAGGCTGTTCTTATCTCAACCTGTGGGGTTTACATTCCTTTTATTCTCCTCCTCATCCTGCCTGGGAGGAATGGGCTGTGTGAGCGAGTGGCTGCTTGGTGCTGCGAGTTACCAGTTGGGCTAAACCCTGACAGTCAGGTCAGAACTCTAGAATGTTTTGCTTCAGAAGCCACATACCTGGCTATGAGTCAGTTAATGTCCTGCACAAACTGCAGTGCATACTTGTCATAACTGTGTGCCCACTTTGACAGTTTAGCATTCTGTCTAGATTTATCTGCTCTTTTGTAGACAACTTCTAATTAAGATGTTACTGGAGTACTTATTAGATTCACCATGGTTTAGAAAAGAGTCATGTTTTCTCATCTAATATGTTGTTCTTTCAATTTCTTTTAATTTATTTTTTTACTCAATTGGTCCCACAGCAATTTCTACCTACATAAACAGCTTCTAAGTGTCTACATTTCAAAGTCCTGTCTGCATATTAGTTTCAATGGAGTACAGACTAGTTTTACCTACAAAAAAACTTCACAGAACTGAAAGCACAAGGCACTCATAGGAATGTCACACTGATTTCAGGGTATTAACACATGCTTAAGTTTTACAATCTATGTCATGTTCTGTAGAAAAGACATTAAGAAATACTCCAGGCTAGGAATGCACCAATATGTGGTCAGTCCGGTCGTTTAGATATAGGCATGGGACAATTCACGATGGCTTCAAAAGTTACTCCTGTAACTTTATCTAAACCCCCCATTTTATACTCACACTCTACACTTCTAATAATGGTATCTGAGGCAGCACGTCATGCGAGACCCAGGGGCTAAAATGATGACGACAACAACTGTGGTAGTTTTGAAGTTTCACAGTATACAGGAAAAAAAAACTCACAACAAAACAGTACAGGTCTGCCTAGCAACTGGCTTTCAGAGTACTCTAATAAGATGAAACTTGGTTTGTGTTTTCCTATGGATTAAGGTGGCATCTTGAAGAATGATCTTTCAACCCCCAGACATCTTGTGCAACTCAGTATGCTCCATCTCTGTTCAGAACAGCAGAAAGGAGCTGAGGATAAAACCAAAATAAAGTGCTTTGAGTTTACTCAGATCTGTGAGATCAGCTGAACCCTTCAGCTTGCTAAAAAGCATCTGCATATTTCATCAGTCTCTAAAGTCTATTTTTACAGCATTTGAAACAACAGGGGAGTAATACAGTTGATGTTAAAATGTCAAAGGCAAGTCTGATTGCAAGCTTGGTACTAATTGTCACACTATTCCTGGCTGCTGCTGCTGAAGTGAGCTACACCAGGAGTTGTATTTACACAGCCTACTACCAAATGACCAAATCACAGTAAATAAAACAGTAATGCAAAGATAAGCATGGAACAGTGGCTGAGATTTGCAATTCTAGCCTCCACTAGAGAGTGAATATATTTTCTATGAATATATATAGGATCTGGGTTCTGTATTTGAACTTTGGGATTTGAAGACATTGTACTATTGTGCCAAAAGCCCATAAGTCCAGTGAGGGTCAGTGTCTGGCTGCAGGAAGGAAAAACACAAGACAGGGCTCTACTCTTCAGTTCAGCAAAAGACTGATAAGTTTATCTTTTATTAACCAAAGTAATCTAAACTATTTTGCTTCAAATTTATTTTGGAAGTATTCAAATTGAAGGTATTTAAATCGAAGGCCACTTTTTAAGCAAGCAACTGAAAGAGTTTGTTTAATGAAACAGGAAAGTAAAGCATCAACCTAAAATAATGGGACTTAGGTGTACTCTTGAACCCCTTGGCCCTAATTCACACATGGTCTGCATCCCAGAGCTGTGCAGTTTCCCTCCCTTGCCAGTCTAAACACAATTTAGTTCCTGTGGGAAAGAAAGTGACCCTCCAGGGCTAAAGCTAGACATGATATGCCTTAGCTACATCCTTAGCACAAGAGGATAAAGCAAGCACAACCTTGGGTAAAAATACTGGAATAGTCCTGGCCAACAGTTCAGACCCACCCAGCTTATCACAGATGCCTAAGCTTTAAACACCTGAAAAAGATAAAATATTCCACAGATACAGTTGACGTGGAAAGGACAATTTTACATGTCTTAACTGGAGGAGCATTGTGACGCTGTGACAAAGTTGAGGTCTCCTACTTAAACAACGTCCTTTTTTTGATGGAGTTTTATTGTTTTAGAGGAACTGAACTTTTGGTTGACATATGTAATGAATTTTGCTATTTCATAATGGTTTTAGTACCCCAGTCACTTTTATCTAGCAAACATCCTCTATATGCTCTAGCAGAGACTTTACTGGCTCTTTCCTTCTCCAGTGCTATTATTCTAAGCATGCCTTAAATGGATGCTTTATATTGTTCATCCTAACTTCTCTATTTATTAATTTAAAAATCTGAATATATTTGGTTTTATATTCTTTGAGTTGCATTCTGTCTTTGAAAAATACCTGAAGATCTACTTTGATTGAAGGGATTCTGCCTTCATCAGAGAGAATAAGTTTCTGTAGAACAGAAAGTGCTTGAATGTGGGTGTATTTGACTGCTATAGACATTGGCAGATAATAATGACTTTCATGAAACATTTGTCAAATTCAAAGTAGTACTAGTTGAAGTTTGTTGTTCCTGTGAACCTTCTAGAATAATAGAATACCTAGTTGTCAAAATAACCAACACATCATATCTTTCTATGTACTTTGCCTTTCAGATTCAGGGGAAAAACTAATCAACATATTTATCACTCTTGTGGTCAGAAATTTTCTTTCATACTTCTAACACGTAAGTATTTTTCCTCTCTAAGTCAAGAAACCATAATAGGTAATAATAAAAACTTAGTTATTTATATGAAATAGCAACCCATTACTGTAATTTAAGGATAAAGTTTAACCTACCTTATTTCATTATGAGCTCCCAAAAACTTTTGTCTTACAATGCTAATACGATATCTAATATCTTATTCCCTTTATGTCAGTAGAGAATTTAACCCATGACTGTATTTGGATCAGGGTTTTACTTAATGTTTTTAAATCAGTCTAAACAAGGAAAACAAAATTGTGCAGAGAAAAATTGATCCTAGCCAGGTCATATTCTCTGTATTCTGGTGCATGTTTACACTGGATTTAAAGCTGAAGAATTGACTATATAGTGTGCAAATAGCTATGCTGACGCGGTGGGGGAAAGAAAGTAATTTGTTATGTCTGTAGCTCTGGAAAGAGCTGACAGCTGTCAGTATGGATTTTTCTTGTCATTTATAAAACAATTAAAGATTGGTTTCTCTGGTGGAAAGCAAAAGAAAGGTTTCAGTCTAGAAGAAGGTCTGATTCATATCTATCTGGGGAGAGAAGCAGAGGGGAAGGTTCTTTTTTAACCCCTATGCCCTCAGGATTAGCAGTTTCTGGTCTGTCCTTGTGTATGTACTTATCTATCTTCAATTCTATCATTCTTTCCTCATTCAAATTCTGAAGAGTTAGATGTTTTTCTCTTTGAAAGACAACCCCTGTGCCTGTAAAGGAAAGCTTTTAGGGACAGAGCACTTGAAACGAGTACTCAGGCCTGTAACAGGTCTCAGAGAGGATGGTTTTGCCTTTTCCCTAGTGATGGTTGCGTAGTCATAAGCTAGTCTCCTTCAGTCAGAAAGCAAGTGCCCCTACAGAACAGGCACAAGCTTCTCTTTTAGCTCCTGCAACAGAGTTCTGACCTCCAGTGAAAAAGACCAGAGGCCATAAAACCTAAAATGTTCCTATACAGATGTAACCCAGAGAGATCAAGGGCACTGCCCATGTACCATGGTTATTTTAAGGATATAGCTGAATTGAAGTAGTAATTTGAGTTGAAAAACTTGCTAGCTAATATTTTCAACTAAATATACCCAAAATAACGATGATAAAGAGGAAAATTAATATTTAAGAATGAGTTAGCTTGTTGCTGTCAACCTTGAGCTTGACTAGATTAAATGCTCTCTGTTCATCTACATGTACCTTAGTGCCAGAGCCTGATGGAGCAACGAAACTTCTACTGAGTACAGAGTTCCTTTAAGGAGCTGTTTGCAGCAACTGTTAGCACAACCCATCCTTATCTCCTCAATTTATGAGCCCGTTTGAAAAGCCCCTGCAAAACCCTGTGCATTCTCCATGTTTGATTTGAAATGCTCATAATTCAGTCCAAGCAAAACCAATTTTCTCTAGAGAACTCAAGAGCCTTTCTTCTTGGTAAGAGTGATTTCCAAACCACATTTCAAGTTTCAAATCACAGTGGACTGGCTGTAAAAGTGCTTAAAAAGTCACTCTATCAATAGAAATGCATATAAATTATATACATACATATTTTACTTTGGTATAGAGATTTTTTTACCCCTTAGTTTGATCAGATTCAGGAACAGCTGAATTGCTTTCACTCAACACTTTACAGGTACAATAAAAGTATTTCAGAAAGCAATTAAACCTGAGATGCAGAAATGGAAATCTCCATTGCAGCTGTCTGGCCTGCTTTTTCTGTGGTGTACCAGAAAGCTCTCTCCTTCCAACACTTCTGATCAGATACTATGTAAAAATATCAGTGTTTAGAAGTTCATCCAAATTCATATAGGCCAAAATCACTCTTGCATCAACATCTGATAAACAGCATGTCATACTGGCATTATGCTATATGCATGTGCAGCCTAGGGTGTGAATATTAGTTAATCTGTGATCTCAAATATACAATATGGCATGTATAATCTACATGTGTAATCTACACAACTGAAACATGCTATAAAGTGGGCTACTTCTGTCTAGATTTTTGCCCAAACTCACCTTCAAGCTTATGTATGAACTAAAGTAACAGTGCTGCCGAGTAACTGCAAGGTAGAACTAAAGACACTTCAGCAGATGAGGAATGATTTAAATAAGCCTAGGGAAGAGGATAATGGAAAGAATACAACAGTAAGAGGTACAAGAGTAAGAAGGAAAAGGGAACAATATGATAAGGAAGAGATGAGAAATGTAGAAAGAGTTGGAAAAATCTCAGAACTTCAAGAGTTAAATCTCCTTCAACAGGAAAGTAGCAACAAATGTCCTTGCAAAGCCATTGTCTTCCTCAAATATAAGCTCCCCTTGTTAAGACCTCTTTTTTTACTTAATTTTTGCAAGCTGAGTGCATATGTGAAGTTTGTTATCTATAATGCTCACCACTGAATGGCTTATTAATTACAATTCCTACATCATTCAGCACTTACAGAGGAACAGGACAGTGTGGTATTATACATACCTCTCCCTGCTAATGCGCAGAAAGTGAGGAGGAAGTGACAGAACTGCAGTGTCTTAGTGATATGCAGGTCTGTAACAAAGCCTGTTACGTCCCACCCCATCTTCCTCTTAGGGTTTACAGAGACATTTTGATGGACAGAGAATAAGGAAAGGAATGAAGTTAAGAATTGAACCTTTCTTTGCGCTCCTAAGAATCCTCACAGATCTAAGCCTCTGGCCTGCTCCGTATCCAAAAGTACCAAAGTGAAATACAGCAAATCTATGAAATCCTAGCTATCCAGTTGTGTGCAGCCCATGTTTCTTCTTGGCAAATATGGGGCTTTGTCTTCTGATTGCTACAACAGCATGTTGTGGAGAGAACCCCATATATTAATTTTACCTCACTCTTCTCTTGGAATAAACCAATAATGCCATTAATAAATGTCCACCCACAGTATCACAATTTAATCCTGATAGTTTCCTAATTCTTAATGTAACAGTCATCTACGTATACATACTGAGAGTAATACAGCTTTGTCTTCTAGACTCAAACCAGCCATTTGATCAACTGAAAAATGAATGAATACACTTGAAAGTGTGCACTCATAATCATTTGCCAGTGAGAGCCCCAGGTAATGGATGTGCAGATGGAACTGGAACTGTTATTTTCCCTGCTTGCAGGAGCAGATTGCTCTGCAGTTGAGAACGGCTACTGGGTCACACTCACAAACATCAATGTAAAGTAGCTGATATGTAAAACCAGGGGTTTACTTACTATTGTATGACAGGATCCCTAAAAATCCTACACTGAGCTCCAGATTCACTTGTACTAGTCACTCTGCAGGAAAACATGTATTAAGAAATAATTATTCTACATTGAAAGTCTAAATATACACAGCTAATGGTGAGAGAAGAAACAGAAACAAAATTGAAATACAAAGAAATCATCAACCTCAATGTAATTCAACAGTTCAGCCACAAATACAATTCAAGCCTCCAGACTAATTTTCCTATATTCTAAAGCAGCATAATACTATTTCTCCCTTGTTATCTGTTTGCATACCAAACTTTCAGTTACTCCTTAGATAATGTACTATTTGTGGACTGAATATCAGACGATTTCATGTCTTACACTTCTGTTGTTTGCCTCCTTTCATTTCCAGTGTCCATATTTACTTGTCCACTATCTAGTAGTAATGGGTACAAACACAGGTCAACTGATTAAAAAAATATGTTGTTTCATTTTTGAAAGGTTAAAGAGCTCAATGCAGTTGAGTACTTTAAAGAATGTATTTTTCACATCCAGCCTGAATCCTCCCTCTTTTAGTTTAAAGTCATCATCCCTTGTTCTAACACAACAGGTCCTATGAAAAAGTCTCTCCCCATATTTCTTATAAGCCTCTTTTAGAAAATGAAAGGCCATAATAAAGTCTTCCTGGAGTATTCTCTTCTCCAGGCTGAAATACATGTTTCATGTAAGAAACAAACAGAAATCACTACTACAGGTAGGGCTAAGTGTAACTTTATGTTAAGAGAAAATACACAGAAGCTGAACAAAGCAAAGGGTGTACTTCTGACCACTGAATATTCAGAAATGGTTCTGAACTAGGAAATACTAACCAGTTTATGCATGGTCTTTCAATATGGCTAAATGCCTGCCTCCAGATCTTCACCTCTGCTGTACAGAGAACTCTGCATAGATGATAACATGTGTGGAAATAGCCTCACCATCTCTGGTGAGATTTCAGGTTACTCAAAAGTGTATGAGAGTTTGGCTTGCAACAGATTTTGAGCTTCTTTTGAAAGTGGAAAGAACAGTATACCTCAAAAATGTTCAGTGACAATAACATCGTTATTTTTCTTCCTACCTTAATGCAGTATCTAAATGTGAGGAATCATCTCTGTGGGGTCTGATCTCTCCATCAGGTGTTGTTTAATACAGTAGATAAGAAAGATGGGGAGAGACTTTTTAGCAGGGCTCACTGCAATAGGATGGTGGGTGATGGTTTTATACTAAAAGAGGGAAGATTCAGGCTGGATGTGAGGAAAAAATTCCTTACAGTGAAGGTGGTAAAATACCAGCACAGGTTGCCCAGAGAGGTGGTCGATGCATCATCCCTGGAGACATTCAAGGCCAGGCTGGATGTGGTTCTCAGCAACTGGATCGTATTGAAGATGCCCCTGCTCACTGCAGGGGGGTTGGACTAGATGACCTCTTACGGTTCCTTCCAATCCAAACTGTTCTATGATTCTATGATTGTCAGATAAGACCCTGTATCCTATTTTAAAGAGTCTTCAGATGCTTTCTTACTAGTGGAAACCATTCTTCCAATAAAACCAGGAAAAAGAAAAGGTTAATAATATTTTTAATTAACAGTGAGGCAGTTGTAACATACCCAAAAAGTTGCTGATGAAGCCCTGAAATGAAGCAATCAATTAAAATATATTCCACAACCTCAATCAAGGTGGAGCAAAATGTCAATAGCAACCACATTAATCAAACAGCTTATTGCATTACTTGAAGGGTTCTTTCAGACAACCCAGTTTACTAGTTAAAAGGTGCCGTGAAGGAGCCAACGCTGCACTCATTTTACTCAAAGCACAAATTGAAGAGTCAGTGATGTTGCAGCCCTAATAAAATTAAGCACATATATATAAGACAACTGGGCAATGCCATCCTCAAATCCAACAGCTGTGCCCCTATGTCAGTCACTTCATAGGGATTCTGTGACACTGCTGATCATCCTGCAGGTACTTTTTTATGCATGGGCATGAAGCCCTCCTGTTGATCTTCTGTCTCTGACAATTTAACAGATCCTTCACGCTATTTTAGTGTGTTTTGTGTATAATAACAACTGCCACAGGCAAATACTGGGTTAATGACTAATTCATTATTTCACATCAGAAAACCAATGTCAAGCTTCCTGGAGCTAAGCCCTGTAAAGTGTAATAAAGTGTAAGAAAGTTTGGGACAATATCAGAACTAACAGCTTGGTTCACTTATTCTTCTATAGAGTCCATGGTCACTTTGACAGTTTGTGAAATCTTACTCTAAGCAAAACACATCACCAGTCATGTATGTTCGAGAAAAGTAATTTATCTGATATACAATAAGCCCCAGATGGGAATAAGAAGGATGTAATTCTCTCACAGGTCATTATAATTTGAAAGGTAAAATCTAGGTATTTAGAACATGTAGAATTTACATTGGATAGAATTATTTTTGGGTTGAATAAACATGAATCAGTGTGAATGGAACATTATCAATTTACATCAACAAATGATTTATGCCATTGGCACTTCAGCCCTCATAAGTTTCAAAATTGCTTCTATTTGAAAGCAAGTGTTAGAATAATTACACTGTTTATCATACAATTTTGGAAGCTTGCACTGTGTCTTGGTCTCTTGGATACAAAACCATGCAAGCAGCAACTGCATGCAGTAGCATTTCAGCAGACAGGCTGAAGACCGACTTTACTGAGAAATACATCACAGCTGTAAAATCTTGCATTACAGTTGACAATGAGTATTTCCCAAAGACCTAACTTCAGCATGCCAAAATTAACAGCGTTAATGCTCATGTCTGTAACGGTATCAAAGGATCCACTCCACCACGTTCTTACTGGCTGGAATAAAACTTCTTCTTTCTTACTGACTAGAATAAAAAGCTTCTGCATTTAGACTGACAGCATTTTACAGACATTCACTTTCTAGAAAAAACACATGTCCTTTTCAGTTCTGCTTTTCTTTTATTGTTCTGATTATCAAGTTTTCTGATGTTTTCCATTTCAAAACTTCTTCAGAATGTACTCACTCAGAATCCATTAGAATGCACATGTAAATCAGTATACAAATTTTATACAGATATGAAAACACTTTCTGTACTCTACAGACAGTCAATTATGTATGATTCAGCTTCAGTTAAAAAGAAAAGGGATACTGTATGTAGCTGATGTCATATTTCTTGTCAAAGCTAAGGGCTGGTCATGTTTCCCCTACAAATTGCCAATTGGAATTATGTCGGCAATGCAGCCTGACACAGAGCTACTTCACTCCAATGCAATTTTTTGCCCCAGAAGGATACTACTGAAAGATACTACCAGTGTGATTATTTAATCTAGAGATAAGCATGTTGAATAGTGCTGCTGTACTTAAATAAAGATGAAGGAGAAAAGGATCTTCAAAACAGCACAAGAGATACAAATAAGGATATCGGGCAAATGAAAAAATAGGTGGGTTAAAACTAGTAAGATCAAATCAAGTCACTGCTTCAGAGACACATGCTTCTCTTGCCAAAGAATGTGCCTGAAAACTGTTCTTCTCCCAAATACTGTTGTACACTATAGTTGACAAATAATCACTTTTTTAGATTGCATCAATTATATACACAGCTAAGCTGGAAAACTACTGCCTGATCAAGAGGAACCTGTGGATGAAGAACTCTACAGACAAATAGGAAAAGCCTCACACTCACAGGCCCTTGTTCTCATGGGGGACTTCAACCACCCTGACATCTGTTGCAGCAATGGTATAGCCGGGCACAAGCAATCCAGGAGGTTCCTCGATTGTGTGGAAGACAACTTCCTTCTGCAAGCAATAGAGGAGCCGACAAGGAGAGGTGTCCTGCTTGACCTCGTGCTCACCAACAGGGAAGGGCTCGTTGGAAATGTGACTCTCCAGGGCAGCCTTGAGTGCAGTGATCATGAGATGGTCGAGTCTGAGATCCTCAGGACAGTGAGAAGAGTGTGCAGCAGCTCACTGCCCTGGACTGCAAGAGAGCAGACTTTGGGCTCTTCAGGAACCTGCTTAGTAAGGTTCCATGGGATATAGCCCTAGAGGGCAGGGGGGCCAAGACTCTTGGTTAATATTCAAGGATCACCTGCTACAAGCTCAGGAGTGTTGTATCCCGACTACAAGGAAGTGCAGCAGGAGGGTCAGGAGACCTCCTTGGATGGATAAGGAGCTGATGAGAAAGATTCACAGGAAAAAAGAGGCTTATAAAATGTGGGAGCAAGGACAGGTGGCCTGGGATGAATACAGGGATGTTGTCCGGGTAGTTAGGGACCAAGTTAGGAAAGCTAAGGCCCAGTTAGAGCTAAACTTGGCAAAGGATGTTAAAGATAATAAGAAGGGATTTTATAGGTATGTAGTGGCTAAAAAACAGACTAGGGACAATGCAGGCCCCCTCCGGAAGCTGTCGGGAGAACTGGCTACACAGGGCTTGGAGAAGGCTGAGGTTCTGAATTAGTTCTTTGGATCAGTCTCCACTGGCAAAGGCTCTGACCACACCACCCAAGTCTTGGAAGGCAGACGCAGGGACTGTGGGAATGATGACTTTGGGCCCACTGTAGGAGAGGATCTGGTTCGAGACCATCTTAAGAACCTGAACATACACAAGTCCATGGAACCTGAAGAAATCCATCCGTGGGTCCTGAAGGAGCTGGCGAATGAAGTTGCAAAGCCACTGGCCATCATATTGAAAAATCATGTCAGTCAGGTGAAGTTCCTGATGACTGGAAAAAGGGAAATATAACCCCCATGTTCAAGAAGGGGAAAATGGATGACCCAGGGAATTACAGAGCAGTCAGTGTCACCTCTGTGCCTGGCAACATCTGGGAGCAGATTCTCCTGGCAGGCATGCTAGGGAACATGAAAAACAACAAGGTGCTTGGTGACAGCAGCAGGGCTTTACAAGGGGGAAATCCTGCCTGACCAATAGGGTGGCCTTCTATGATGGGGCTACAGAACTGATGGACAGGGGTGGAGCAGTTGATGTCATCTACCTGGACTTGTGCAAAGCGTTCGACACTGTCCCACATGACATCCTTGTCTCTAAATTGGAGAGACATCAGTTTGATAGGTGGAGCACTTGGTGGATAAAGAACTGGCTGGATGGCTGCATGCAAAGAGTTGTGGTCAATGGTTCAATGTCTGGCTGGAGACCAGTAACAAGTGGTGTCCCTCAGGGATCGGTGTTGGGACCTGTCTTGTTTAATATCTTTGTCAGTGACATGGACAGTGGGATTGAGTGCTCCCTCAGCAAGTTTGCCAATGACACCAAGCTGTGTGGTTTGGTTGATACACTGGAGGGAAGGAATGTCATCCAGAGGGACCTTGACACACTTGTGAGGTGGGCTGATGCCAACCTCATGAAGTTTAACCATGACAAGTGCAAGATCCTACACCTGGGTCAGAGCAATCACAGGCACAGCTACAGGTTGGGCAGAGAAGAGATTCAGAGCAGCCCTGTGGAGAAGGACTTGGGGGTGTTGGTCAATGAGAAAATGAACATGAGCCAGCTTCAGTGTGTGCTTACAGCCCAGAAAGCAACCGTGTCCTGGGCTGCATCAAAAGGAGCGTGACCAGCAGGTCAAAGGAGGTGATCCTGCCCCTCTACTCTGCTCTCGTGAGACCTCACCTGGAGCATTGTGTGCAGTTCTGGTGTCCTCAACATAGAAAGGACATGGAACTGTTGGAACAAGTCCAGAGGAGGCCACGAGGATGATCAGGGACTGGAGCACCTCCTGTATGAAGAGAGGCTGAGAAAGTTGGGGCTGTTCAGCCTGGAGAAGAGAAGGCTGCATGGAGACCTCATAGCAGCCTTCCAGTATCTGAAAGAGGGCTTATAGGGCTGCTGGGGATGGACTCTTCATTAGGGACTGTAGTGATAGGACAAGGGGTAATGGGTTCAAACTTAAACAGGGGAAGTTTAGATTGGATATAAGGAAGAAATTCTTTACTGTTAGGGTGCTGAGGTACTGGAATGGGTTGCTCAGGGAGGTTGTGAATGCTCCATCCCTGGCAGTGTTCAAGGCCAGGTTGGATGAAGCCTTGCATGGCATGCTTTAGTGTGAGGTGTCTCTGCCCATGGCAGGGGGTTGGAACTGGATGATCTTAAGGTCCTTTCCAACCCTAACTATTCTATGATTCTATGATAGAACTATTGAGGGTGATGCTTTCAAAGGCAGATTTCATTTACTTTGATTAAACTATTTTCAGACAAATTTCTGCTTTCATGTGTAACAGATTGGGCACCTGTGAAGCATCTACATCTACACATAAACAGCAGTGAAAGCAAATGCTCAGGTGAATGAGGACTCCAGGTCTTGACCTTTTTGCTGTTTTTTGTGGTTGTTGTTGTTGTTGTTGCTTTTTGTTTCGGTTTTTGGTTTTGTTGTTTTGTTTTTTTCTTAAGAAAATAATAATCCTACACATAAACCAGGAAGATCTTGCAAACTTTATCTCATTTAAAACATAAACCCAGCATTAAATGGTATTCTCTCTGCAACAAATACTGAGCCAGACTGAGCTTTCATATCTCGGTGACTTATAATGAATTACAGTATATAATTCACCATGCATTACAGAAGGCACACAGGGCTTATTGCAAACTGATTTTGATGGCTTGTTAAAACTGACGAGTGAATGTGTCAAGTATTTTCTGCAATACTTGACATTAAGATGAGATCAGTACCACTGAAAGTGATACCCCGTTATATACTTTGGATTGTATGTCTCAACAAACAGTATTTTCAGCTCTCAGTCTAGCTGGCTGACTAATGCAAAATGTAGAGGAGTTCCTATTGACCTCATTTTTAAACAGGTAGGCCATGTCTGAAAAAGCCTTCTCTTAGTTCACTTGTCAAAGCGAGATTAATAGAATTGACATTTGAGAAAGCAAAGATAAAGCTGAAAGACAAGACAAACACACCAAAACACGCATCAGCAAACTAGAGTATGACAAATGTATTACTTCTTCCATACTGTATCTTTTCTGTTCAGAACTATGGATTTACGTAAGATTTTGTCTATAACCTCATAAACATGGGGACCTCTGACAAATCCTTTAATTTTATGTGCTTGGAGATCGGACTTTCTGCTGGAAGAGAGAGGATATGAGAAAAAATTGTCCAGAAACAGGAACTGAATTTCTCAGAATGAGTTTTGATACTAACTGCTAATAACTTCTGGTGAGTGACAGCAAAGTAGGAAGAGAGAATTAGCAGCATTTCCTTTAAAGAAGTTACTGCATAGCCTAGTAAAACAATAATCTAGCGTACTAGTTTGCTTATTTTAAAACAGCATTGATAAATCTAAATAGTCTGTAGCAATACAAATCAATCAACAGAAAAGACTGAAGTCCGAGTTTAGCAGAAAATGTAAATACTATTTCTACTCTGAATACATTTTGAAGTGTTTCCACTTGTCTCTGTGAAGTGGAAACTTCAGCATCAGTGCTTGCTGCTGAATAAAACAAAGTCATGGCCCCTGACAATAAGGGATGTTTAAGCTAAAGGCCAGCTCTTCTAAGGAGAATTAAAGTATTTTTATAGGCTAAATATAAAACTGGTTTTGAGCTCTATTTTGATCACAAATAGGACTATTCATTTGCATAAAGTTGCATTGTATAGATGCTTTTACAATGAATACTTGCTCCCACTGAAGTCAGCAAGATTAGGTCTGGCACTTAAAATGTTCTCTGCAATACATGTACCTGCTCTTTCCCCATCTTCGAGGTTCCTAGCTTAAATATTACTGCTCTTGAAAGACGCAACAGTATTTTGAAAACCTCTTATTTTTAAATTGGTATCCTTGAATGAAAAAAGTATTTGGTATCCCTTATGTTTATAAAATCACTAAATAGAGATGTTTTCATAAATAATAAATGATTTCAATCCTTTTAACAGATTAAATAAATTAATTAAAAACCCCAATGGCTTTTACAAATGTATAAAAATTTTGCATAATCTCCTTGGCAAATTAATAAATGAACATATATGGTTTCCTTTCCCCTATAACTCACAATTAATGTGCTATCTGTAAAATGCAGCAGTGGGAAAGTATAATTATCCCTTATAGCAATATACAGAAAAAAAACCTACACGGAGAAGCTAAGTGTCTGCTTACAAATTCTACTGCAGTTGAATCTGAGTTCAGTTGTTCTGAGGTACAGACATAAACCACTTCCAGACTGTGAATTACATGTTTCCCCACAATTACATCACTGGAGAGCACCCAATACCTGGAGCAGAATACTGGTTTAATACAATTCCATATAGTGATCATGACCAAAAACTCACGCTTTTGGGCTAAGCATGAAGTGAGTAAGCTTGGGTCTCTGCAGAAGACCACAAAAATACAGCCCAGGTCTATGGCAAGTTAGAGCAAATAAGTGATGCAGGGCTCCCAGTTCTCAGACTCACAGTACAATTCTCAGAACAGCCTTACTTACCAATAATTTTATAATTGGTTAAAAGATCTTAATCTCACTTGATTTGGGCTATATAAGAGTGGTTCCTACTGGAACGTGGAACTTTTGTTTAGTGTCACTTAGGAAATTGGCATTAACCCATGCTATTAAAAGGTGTGATCCAGCAGGAACACTTTGATGCTGATTTCTTTCTTTTTTTAAATACTATTTATTTTTAATTGATGGCTTTTAAACAACACAACATCACAGAATCACAAAATCCCAAGGGTTGGAAGGGACCTCGAAAGATCATCTCGTCCAACCCCCTGCAAGAGCAGGGTAACCTTGAGTACATCACACAGGAACTTGTCCAGGGGGGCCTTGAATATCTCCAGTGTAGGAGACTCCACAACCCCCCTGGGCAACCTGTTCCAGTGCTCTGTCACTCTCACAGTAAAGGAGTTCTTCCTGATGTTAACGTGGAACCTCCTATGCTCCAGTTTACACCCATTGCCCCTTGTCCTACCACTGGATATCACTGAAAAAAGCCTAGCTCCATCATCCTGACACCCACCCTTTACATATCTGTAAACACTGATGAGGTCACCCCTCAGTCTCCTCCAAGCTAAAGAGCCCCAGCTCCCTCAGCCTCTCCTCATAAGGGAGCTGTTCCACTCCATCACCTTTGTGGCTCTGCGCTGGACTCTTTCAAACAATCATCTTTTTAATACATTTAATACAAATATAAACTATTGGAATTGTATATTGAGACATCTAATCTCATGCACAGAGTTTTTAAGAACAATATGTTTGGCTTAATGAGATCTCTACTGAGAAATAAGCTGAAGAGCTCCTAATGTACCATTTTACTAAATGGTCTTTATTTCTTTAATACTGCAAGAAGAAACAGATGCAATTCCAATTTCCTTTGGCAAGCTTTGAGCATCTACCCTTTCATCATTCTTTTTTCTCGATCTCTTTCTAGCTCTCTCCTCCACTGCGCCACAAAAACCTTTCACGTCCCAGAGCTGTTCCTTATCAGACACCATATAATTCATATTAGTACCTGAATTCAATGGGCAAACTGCACTGCAGTGCCATGTAAAAATGGATTATCATATTTTTTTGTAAAGCATTGCCAGAAAGATTCTAAAAAGGAGTGATTACAAATTGGGATAAACATCTTAATATTAATTTTTAGTAAACGTGGATCCCTTTGATTATCTTACTGCTATGCATTAGACGTACTTATTTTTCCTCCTTTGTAAATTTCTCCATAGTCATTTCTACAGAAAGGAAAATCCTCATATTGATACTGAAACCTATTGCTGGATTGTGACAATAAAAGTCAATGCTTTACAGAGACAAAGAACAAGCACATGTTATGTTTTATGTGTGTTCACTTATAAAAGACATTTACTTGCATACCTCCTGGGTAACCCTGCAGCTTCTAAATTCATCAGTTAGCTAAAAATGCTCTGTGTGGCTGGTCTAATCCTGCTTGCATTGTCCTAGAGATGGAGAAAGTCCCAACCAAGTGAGAAAAGATTTCAGGACAGGCATTGTTATTTCAACCTTAAATATATGCATACAAATAAAAGCTGTGTCATACAGGTTTCATCTGAGGTGTTTCTTCTTTATTCTAGACATAGCACACAGGTAGAGGGATAAACACCCTTAAAACAAACAGTATTATAATCTCTCTATTAAAATAGGTCCTTCTGTACTTCACATCCTTAATTATCAGCAATTTCCTACTAGGTAAATGTCCTCCTCATTGACAATAAATCCCCCTGTTCCTTAGAAAAAGCCAAAATGAGCAGATATATCTTATTCTGTATCCTGAAACTAGTTGAACTTTGACAAATCATGACAGTGGGGTGGGTGGGGAATCTAAATCAAAGGCCCAATGACAGTGTTTAGACATTCACCAGTGCCAAGAATACAGCTCAGGGAAGTGACCACAGCGGAAGTATCTGCATATCATTTATTGCTAATAAGACACAATAGGATAAATATTTGCAAAGATAAACTACTGGCAGGCACACTCACATTGTTGTAGGCTAGAAATGCCTGACATTTCCCTCAAGATAAGAAAGGGTAATTTCTATTTCTGCTGATCACAAATCACTTTTGCATTCCAGCCATTCAAGGTAACTGTTTTCTACTAGTTAGATCTTCCAAAACCTTTCTAGAAAACCTCATAGTTTGATCTGGCAATGGCATAACTTATCTAGCAGAAGGTGTTCCTTCCTACTGTTTAAAGTACTTGAAATCCTCTTTGAGAGACCTATGTGTGTGCTTCTGTCTTTGGATTCATCCAACTTTATTGTCAGTGTGGCAACAGTGAACAACCAAGGTTCCTTTTCCATGACCCAGTAAACGGCTGACCATTTTTATTTGCCTCTGTATCACTAGCTTTTAATTAAAACTTTCCCTTTATTAAAAACTGCTGCTTATAATTTGAAAGTCAAAAGCTGCTGTGATGTTTTTGTGTAGACATGATTATACAACCAGCGTCGGTGTGAATAAACACACTAAGAAACACAGGCTCTTTCTTCTTTCAGAACCAGCTGAGCCAGTCAGATGCTTCTGTAGAGTTCCTATGAGATTTCCATGAAGCAGACAAATGAATCAGAATTAAAAATTACTGTTTGAGAATCTACATTACCACCATAATAAACAATGATCAGTTCTACTCCCCATGTGGCTCAGAAAAGTAGAAACACTATAAAACTCATTTGTGAAAAGACCTGAGTACTCAGAATAGTTACTTTAAACCATCAGATTAAGTATTTTACCACATCTGTATTGAAAAACATTAACAGTCTGTGTGTGTTTATATATATGCATATAGTTCTCGTGACAACTTCCATTTTTTAGCTGAAACTTCCTATACATCATGTGAAATATCACATCTTTAATTCTGCAGCATTCCACAGATGATCAGAAACCACTTTCCAGTTCGCACAGCACAAATTTAGCTCTGTCAATAACAGCCCAGATTTATATCACACAGATGTTTTACTGTTTGATATGCAAAAAAATACTTCCAAGATTATAGATGACATTTTTAGCAAGATATTTGTGAAAGCTTTTGAATGTAATGTCAGGAGACTCTTGGCAGTGACCTGTACATCTGGTTGTACTTAGTATGAACTAATGCCTCTTTAGCTGAAGAACATAAACCAGGCCTTTTTAGAGAACCATGTCTCTCCTCAGAAAGGCATCACATACTCTTACTAAAAGAACCTATAATCAAACAATTGAGAAATCATAAAATTTGATTTTTACATTTACGGAGAGCCTCTAATCCATCCAAAACATGGCATAATTCGTTAAATTACTTTACCTGTGACTGGCAGATCACAGCATTAACATGATGATACATGGCTGATACCAATAAATCCCATATAAATTCCTGTCATTCTCCTGGGAATGTCAGCATTAGAAGCCTCAGAAAGAGATTAGGCAAAAGAACTGACCCAAGGAACTGAAGATTGAACAATTAACTTGAAGATGCCTATTTGCTTGCAAGTCCAGTCCAGTTGAATTGTCTACTTTATTCCATGACTAATAAAAATATGAAGAACTTAAAAGGTAATGCTGACAAATATTCCACTGTGAAACAGTGGTATAAAAAGTCATACGCTGGCAAAACTATTCACTGAAGAAAAGAGAGCAAGAATGCTGGCACCAAATAAAAAAGACATAGAAAAAAATAAAGAGAACAAACAATACTTTCAAATTAGTTTTCAAAGAAAGAAGAAGATTTTATGTGAATTTAGTCTTCTAGAAAACCTGCAAATAATCTCAAATAACAGATTTCTCTGAGAATACCATCTGTCCTGGTAGGATCAGCAGGCATTTTTGTATCTAACTTTCTTACTAGGATGTTCTTTCCTTCCTTCCTGCTGCCCCCATTTTTCTTGCATTGTATCCAATTTCAGGATACAAACAAGCTAATTTTTGTGGTTGAAAGAAAGTTTGTGCATTGTATAATGATGACCATATGAGAAAGTAGTTAAAAAACCCGGCGTAAAGCAACTGACAATAGGACATGGATATTAAATTCTCTTTTATGGCTTTACACTTGAAAAGCACAGCTTTTTTACCTTTGTGGCTATACTTCAATGGATGATACCCTGGAAAAGTCATATTTCAAGATTATGACAGATAAAGATTGCTAGGAACATAGACAGTCATGAAGAGGAAGACATTAAAACATGACTTTGTCTGGTGTGTGGCAGGAATGCGACCATTGCTGGCACAGAGGTTTTGAAACCCTGCAGTGTCTTCAAGAACAGAGTGGACTTTTTCCAGTCTATACATATATAGACAACTATAGCTGTCTATATGAGCATGTAGAAAATATTCCATTGGCTACAACAGCTGTGCCAGTGACATGGGCACTATTGAAATGTCTCAATTGTCAGGAATCATAGAATCATAGAATACTTAGGGTTGGAAAGGACCTTCAGATCATCCAGTTCCAACCCCCCTGCCATGGGCAGGGACACCTCACACTAAAGCATGCCATGCAAGGCTTCATCCAGCCTGGCCTTGAACACTGCCAGGGATGGAGCATTCACAGCCTCCCTGGGTAACCCATTCCAGTGCTTCACCACCCTAACAGGAAAGAATTTCTTCCTTATATCCAAATGAATGACTTCTGAAGTATGTTATGGTAGCACTACCCTATCCTAAACATATTATTGTTATTACCTTTTTGCATTTTCCTGTTTTTTTTCATAATCTGTTCCATAATACAGCTCGTAATGTCATTCTCCTTTTCTAAGAAGCAGTTTTAGTACATTCAACCTCAAATTTCCAGAATATCTTCCCATTTTGGGGTTGTATGAATTCCCACCTTTGGATCTAGAGGAACATAAAGAGTAGGATATTTTTGCTAACCAGCAGCTGGAAAAGACACTAAATTCTTGGCTGAACAATCATCTAACCCTTTGTGAAATCATATACCCAGTGAGTTATCCTATCTGTTAAGCAGTAAGTTCTCTGTGACAGTTACTCCGTTCAGATATGACATGGTCACTCGGTGTTGAATGATAGTAAAGCAGAATAACACACTCCCAAGAAGCAGATTTGACCCTTTGAGATATCATGTATGAGTAGTCTGTGTGGGCAATGTGAGTCATGAGCATTTCTGAACACAGTTACTGTTTGTACTGAAACTGACGACACAATTGCCCTGGATTTCAGTGGGTCTAAGATGGGAATCTCAAACTGTCATTCCTCCTGTCTTTAAAACTTTGGGCTTAAATAAAGAGAACCCTATGTATTAATGGACTTTTAAATGCTCTTACTATTATATACACATACAACTACTGGGAAGTAAAGCTGTCTAAAACGCTCTGCTCCAAAACAGTTCCCTGCTTTGTTGGTTTTGCAGATTTTGCCAGCTTAAAATGCCACCTTAAATTTCTGAGCTTCAATATACATTTAATATTTAGTAATTTAAGAAGCTTATAAGTATTTAAGAACTAGGAAAGCATATTTCAACTACTATCTTGCACTAACATTTTCTTTCTCCCTTTTTTCTTCTGAGTTGGAAATGGACTGTTTCATTTGCTTTGAAGAACAAGTCTCATCAATCAGTAAGATAGCAAACTTCATCTTCTTAAAATCTTACTTGAAACTGTTGCTCCTGAAGAGAACAAAGATATGATTTTCTCCTTTTATACTGGAGGAAATCCCCTAGAGGAAGTCTCTATTAAAAATAATTGTTTAAAATGTCCTTAGTTAATGGAAAGCCTTGAAAAGAAACAGAATGCTTATGATTCTATGCTAAACTAATGGTGTTATCAACCTAACACTATTTGTGCCTTTAAAGATCTTGTCATAAAAACTTACTGTATTTTTATCATGAATCTTATTTTGTTCAGATTCTTCCCTTTCAATTTCCCTTAGTAAAATAATGTTCATGATGGATCTCAAGGGAGTTGCGGTATGTAGAAATGGAGTTGAAAGTACAAGAATTTGTAATTCTGAGGAAGATGACATTATTGAATTGGCTTTACTTCAAAAAGAACTCCACTTTCACAACAAATTCTGCCTCCAGAAAAACGTGAAAGTTAAGAAAAAATCTATATTCATTTTAAAGCCAAATTTTGAGCTTGCTTATCTTTTGTAAGGGATATGACTTCATCTCTTCCCATCATATGTTTTATAATCATATTTGTAAAACATAGTGTAAGCCCTTGGTGCTACAGAAACAATAAAGAGTACACATAATCATATCCAACACTTCTATTATGGTTTCAGTAGTTACTTGGAAACCACCCTAGAAAAAATCTGTGCAGAAACACAGTGAAGAAGGCACACAGAAATTGTATTTCCCTTTCTTCTCATTAGGCCCTATCAGAGACTCATCTCTTTCTCAGACCATAATAAAGTATCATTAGCAGAAGCGTAATCCTGCTTGACACAACTGTTGAATTTCTTTGACTTACAACATAGGTTGTATGTGTTTATGGTGGGTCTCTTGTGAGCCTGCCTGGTTTCGTTGTGCCTGGCTCCAGACTCAGCCCACAGCTGTGTACTATCTGCTGGCAGCCACCTAAGCCAGGCTGAGCCTCCTGAGCAGGGCTCAGGGTGCAGGCAGAATTGGTTTACATTCACCAGCAAACTGCTGCACTGGTGCACTGCCTTTTGAGGAATACCTGGAAGATAGCTTATATGTCATTCACAGCTTTGGTTTACAGGGTGCTATTTTGAAATGGTGTTTCACAAAGCCAGTTCTAACCTTAAACAGTTTGGTTTTACAACTGGTGAAAAGGCTGAGCTCAACAAAAGCTTAACTCTGATGAAGCAGCCTGAGTTCAGTTAAGACTCAATCTGAAAACAGGGAGAAGCATGGTGGTGCTACGCTCCCTTCACAGGGAACCACACACTCAGGAAAATCAGTGTGCTAAGCCATACAGGCTGCATCAATATCAATGTGATCAAATACTTGCCCATAGATCTGTCTTCCTGATTACTTCTAAAATATTACAGTCAGGTAAGAAGTGTCAAACATTTCCTCAGGGACATAGAGGTCCTGGAGACACAACTGAAGCATTCATGCCTGTGGATATTTCTGCCACTATATCCTGTTTGCTGCCATAATAATCACTCTCTCAAATTCGAGATTTCAGCATATTTCTCGAAAGTTAGTAAGCATTCCAGTGCATTTCAGTGGTTCAGGGTTATTTCCTTTGCCAGTGATTCAAGTTGCTTGAGATCAAACATTCAGGCCTCACTCAAGCCCACATAAAACATGCAACTGCAAATGATTGCATAAGCCTGGCTTCACCTTTTGAGGGTGAAAGCAGCTCAGCTAGTACAGCAAAGCAGTAAGAGAAATAAGAGACTCATATTTGACTTCATGCATGTAAACCTGAGGCTATGCTTATGACAAATTACTTTTTCCTGGAGTAATTTAAAAGAAATCACACAGGACACAAAATGTTCTTTTCATAGTCCTCATACTATGAGGACAAGGTAGGAATGGGGAGAGCAGCTCTTGTAGCATGTTGGGAACAGCTTAAGGCCATTCAAAATGCACAAAATGCAAGTCCATCACCTTTATGAAGGGGACTATTTTAGGTCACTTCTTATGCACTCCATACTTTTCTTTGGTTTAAGTGACACCAGAGAGTCCATGCCTCAGCCTGTGACAGCACCTGGCCCTGGGGAAACAACTACAGTCTTATATGGCTTATGTCTGAAGCAGACACAACTCCATTCTGCTCTCTTACAAAGGACTGATGTTGGGAAAAGGCTAAATTTGAATTGGAGCTGTTTTAACTGGAGACAGGAAAACTTAGAGCTTTTAGGGAGGGATTTTGGGGGGTGGTGGTGTTTGGAATTTCTTTGGTTGATGGGAATTCATCAATATTGATGAAATATTATGGGGAGTACAAAACACATGTAAAAATGATATTACCTACTCGTATTTTATACCATAAAATGATATAACCTACTCATAATGATGATAACCTACTCATTAAACAATGACGTAGGAAAAAAACCAAAGTGATGAGAGACACCTCTGTAGGATTTGCAAAATAGACTTAAATGAATTTTGAAACTACTGTTCCCATTGAATAAAATATTTGGAGAATGAATGAAGAGTGAAGAAATGGCTCTAAGGTGAAGAATCATTCCCCTGTCTTCATTCAAACCTTCAATCCAGCTGCCTCATAAAACCAAGGGCAATTATTTCCCAAACTGTTAATGGTGTTGCACTCACAAATGTTTGGTTTTTTAGGCAGCTCAGTACCTTCCATCCAGAAACAGGTATTTATAAAAGGTTAGGAGTTTAAAGCTCAATGTCAAAGTCCCAGGTCCTAAAAACTTAATCCCCAACTGACTTATTACATTGGTAACACATGTGAAAATAGCCTTACGAGACAAGGATGATAAAAGCACCCAGGATTTCTGCTGTGGTCTTTGAGAGAGGACAACTAAACTACATATTCAGCTTATGCTGCTCTCTGTTGCCCTTGAGGAATGCAGGACCCAATGCCTGAACCATTACTGTTTTCCTTACTAGTCCTGTTGGCTTTTGGGATCTTCTCAGATTGCTTTTGCTTTAGAAGGGAAATGATGGTGAATGATGGCCTGAGAAACGTGCTCACATCTAGAAAAATTTAAGTGGGGACAAAGTCAGTGGAGCAAAGGTTTATTTACAGCTCTGAGTGCATGCCTTCATATACTGTATGCACACTTGTGAGTACAGAGTTTTTTATAGTCAAGCCTTTTACGTGTTCATAGGATTTTCAGGAAGACAAATCCCACCTCCCAGTGGCTGATGTAATCTTCATTCTTTCTTTTGCGCATATCCAGAAAGACCTTTTAAGAGCTAGTTCATAAAGGCTAGTAGTCTTCTTTGCTATGAACTACTTAACCCAGTGCATGTGCTTAAAGCCCTTATCATATAATGGAATTGCATTCTTATGTTTTACTTGTTGCACATGCTTCTATTTCCCTCCTCCTAATTTGCTGGGTTTTCTTGGATTTTCACTTGTGGAATGTCCTGAAAGGCATCTCTCTATCTGCCTATCCAAAAAGCTGCATCTCAGACTACTGGGCATGCATCCTCCCATTTATCTTCCCCACCTTTATACAGAATAATAAGTAAATCCAATATATTCAAAGTAATCATGATTGTGGCACCAGCATTCTCATGAACAAGAAGAGGTAGGTTACATTACACAGCTTGTTTTTTTTCCACGTATATAGGAGCTCATTGGCTCTGAATGCAGAATAATAACTCTGCCACTCTCCAGCAACTACTACAGCACAAAAGCTCCTTAACAGCTTTTCTCTTCCTGGAGACAGGTCTCTTTTGTCTCTATGGAAAATGGAAGTACCTCTCAATTTTGTATAATCACTCTTGTACCTCAAGTGAACAGAAATAACACCTTTTTTGTCTACCGTTACTGCTGCATTACATCTCTGAGACTAATCAGGCTAATAAGAATGTTTTGGGGAGTACATATACATTTATTACTCATTTTCCAGCTCCACAGCAAAGTGAACTAAATAGCTTGCAGTCTGCACAGGCTTCAGGCACACAGCATAAGCACTAAGCCTGAGAAAATGGCTGATGTAGCACAGCACAACAGCATCCCTGAGGCTTTTAGTAGCAATTCCTGTATAATGCCAAACAGTGTAAAATACAGCTTGATAGTAGAAGGACTAATTAATGCAAGTAATTATTATGGGAGAACACAGCCAACCTCATTTGTATCAAGAGGACTCTGCCAAACTCTTTGCATTTGTGATAAAACTTAACGTCAAGGCCATTTTGCAGTCCCTTTGTGTGAGCAGTGTGAAGGGTGTAAGAATAAATAGAAGATGAGAAAGCCTGAAACATAATCTTAATGAGAGGTGTTAGACATTTTTAGGTACATTAAGTTTCATATTAAGCACAAAAACCCTAAATAAGCCCTGAAATTTTGTTCTGGTTTGATTACTATGTAAACCTGTCTCTCAGAAAAGGACTCCAAAGAGTTGATGCTGAAGCTATTGAAGATTTGTCTGTCCATAAGATAATGAAAACTGTTTCATCAACTTTCCCTTTCTCAGAACTGTATATTCAAAGTGAGTTAACTGAGTAATCCTCCTCTGCAAGAAAATGTGTGAGACATCTCCTGGCAGTACATTAAAAATATATATTATAAAATATATATTATATTACTATACTATACTAAAGAGGTTCAAAAGACTGAAGAAGTTCTTTACTGTGAGGATGGTGAGGCACTGGAATGGGTTGCCCAAAGAAGTTGTGATGCTCCATCCCTGGCAGTGTTAAAGGCCAGGTTGGACAGAGCCCTGGGAGATGTGGTCTAGTGTGAGGGTTGGAACTAGGTGTTCTTAAGGTCCTTTCCAACCCAAACCATTCAAAGATTCTGTGTTTCTAAGACAGCTAATAAGCTTAAATCTACTTTGAGCTTTTTTCTTTCTTTTTATTTTTGGTGGAATTGGCCTTTATGGATCACATCATTCATCTTTGAGCTTCACTGACAATCTTCAAATTCTGGTGATGTTTAAGTTTGTTTTTCTCTAACCCTCAGAAGTTATTACAGTCAAAACCAGAGCTGAGTTCCTGCTGTTGTGGATGGGAATTCAACTGGAAATAAAAAATTTGCCAGTTTATATCTGCTCTGTACATTAATGAAGTGGGATGATATTCACATATATGAACAGGCAAGAGCACTGAAGAGAGACTTCAGGGGCCTGGGATGGCTGGTTAAAGGGTCTGGAGCGCAAGTGGTGTTTGCCTCCATACCTGTTACAAGCAAGAGTGAAGAGATAAATAGGAAGAGTCTGCAGATTAATGTATGGCTACGTGACTGGTGCCATAGGCAGGGTTTGGGTTTTTCAATCATGGGCTGCTATATGAGACACCTGGTTTGCTGGTGGCAGGTGGGATACACCAGTCCCAGAGGGGGAAAAGGGTTTTGGGGCAGGGGTTAGCAGGGCTTATTGACAGGGCTTTAAAGTAGATATGAAGGGGGGAGGGGATTTAACTGGGCCTGTTAGGGACAAGCCCAAGATAAACATGCTAGGGCTTGAAGGATGGCAGGCTAGGGAGGACTCTCCATCTATTGTTTCATGTGTGGGAAAGGATAGTTGTTTAGACCCTGTCCAACAGGGAAAAAGGGTTCTAGGACAAGAGTTAGCAGAGCTCACTCACAGAGCTTCAGGTTAGATTCAAAGTGCGAGGGGGTTGTAGCTGGGTTTGAACTAGTGGGGCATTGCTCTAGTATTAATGAAGACCAGAAGGCCCCTGCCTCCCAAGGGTGCCATGAGCATGCTCTGCTCGCTCCCTGAAATGCCTGTACACCAATGCACGCAGCATGGGGAATAAACAGGAGGAGTTAGAAGTCTGTGTGCAGTCTAAAGGTTCTGATCTGGTGTCAATTACAGAGACATGGTGGGACAGCTCACATGACTGGAATGTGCTCATGGATGGCTATGTCCCTTTTAGGAAAGACAGGTCAGCAAAGCAAGGTGGTGGAGTTGTTCTTTATGTGAGAGAGCAACTAGAATGTATTGAGTTCTGTCCTGGGGCAGATGAGGAGCAAGTGGAATGTCTGTGGGTACGAATTAAGGGACAGGCTGGTATGGGTGATACAGTTGTGGGGTCTATTATAGACCTCCTGATCAGGATGAAGGAGTTGATGAGGCTTTCTACAGGCAACTGAAAGCAGCCTCGTGACTACATGCCTTGGTCCTCATGGGGGATTTTAACTCCCCCGATATTTGCTGTAAGACTCACACAGCCAATCATTCACAGTCTAGGAGGTTCCTCCAGTGCATTGATGATAACTTCTTAATGCAACTGGTGGACAAACCAACTAGGAGAGGAGCGCTGCTAGATTTAGTACTCACCAACAAGGAGGGTCTGGTTGAAGTGCTGATGGTCAATGGCAGCATGGGCTGCAGTGACCATGAGATAGTGGAGTTTAGGATCCTGTGTGAGAGGAATAGAATACCTAGCAAGGCCACAGTTCTGGATTTCCGAAGGGCCAACTTTGGCCTGTTCAATCAACTGCTAAGGGAAGTCTCATGGGAAAGGGTACAAGGTGGTAAAGGGGCTCAAGATAGTTGGTCAGCATTCAAGGACCACTTCTTCCAAGCTCAGGATCAGAGCATCCCAATGGGTAGGAAATCAAGTAAGGGATCTAGGAGACCAGCGTGGTTAAACAAGGAGCTGCTGGGTAAACTCATGTGGAAAATCTATGGATTATAGAAGGAGGGGCTGGCCACTTGGGAGGAATATAGGACAGTTGTTAGAGGATGTAGGGAGGCAATTAGGACAGCTAAGGCCTCCTTGGAACTTAATCTGGCTGGTCGGGTTAAGGACAATAGAAAGGGCTTCTCCAATACATAGCGAATAAAACTAACACAAGAGGCAATATAGGCCCAGTGCTGAATGAGGTGGGTTACACTAAAGACAGAAGTTCAGCCAACTAGTATAAGGTAAATCTCTACTTTTACAAGTACATCATGAGGAGTAGGTTTTTTTAACATTGTGCACATAAAAGCTAAGCTTTCCTGCCTGGATAATAAAGCTTAAAAGAAAAATAATCCAAAAAAGCAACAACCCCCAGTGATCTTCATTAGAGTTGCTGCTATCTTGTACATAATAGGACATTAATCTCTGACCTTCACATTTTGCAAGCTCAGTTACGGAAATAGTTTAGATCACAACACTACCTAGCCCCAAATCACTGAATCTGTGCAGCCCAATTAACTGCTGAGATTCCCAAGGATTTAATAAAGTGAATCAATATGCTGTGAGGGATTTAAGTGTTACAAAAAGCTACCCCTTGTGGCTTTCAGGCTTGATTTAGGATCTCCTTCTCTTTCAAACTGTAACGGTTCCATACCAGTCATTCAGGTTTTCTAGTCAACTCTATATGCAGAAGGCCACACGTTCATTATTAAGAACAGGTAAAGAAATTGAACCCACCATCTAAACCCAGGAAGCAGCTGTCAGGTATTTTAATCGCTATTCAGGTCTTTTAATTCCTTTCCTAAAAAGGTTTTCTCTCAAAGCATAGTCTAAAAATAACATGCACGAAGAACTCAGGTTAATCAGGGATCTGAACACTGACCAAGAGAAGAGAATAATATGATAAAACATTTACTCAGCTCATGAGCTTTACATGACTTAACTTCATTGGCATTTGTCCCAAATTCTCCTCACTTAAAGGGTGAATCTTATTCACTGTCTCTCACTACCATTACTTAATGTATATTGAAGAAGAAGAAAAGATGCTGAATAAAAATCTTACTATAATAGCCTTTGAACTGAGTGATTAAAAAACAGAATCACACTTCCTTTAATGTGCCTGAATCAGTTTTTAAATCAAGGCACACAGATATCCATCAACTCCAACAGCAGACACACATATTCTGGACAACCTTGTTTACTATTTTATTGGTGTAAATCTAGAGTTATGCATATGTTAAAGTACCAGTAAAGTCAGGTCTCTGAGAGCAGAGCAGCAAAGCTTTATGAAGTGCATTTCTTCTGCTTAGCAAAACAGCAGCTAAGTCTTCTTACTCCCATAGTCATATCATATGCATTTATGAGATCTAGTAGGAAAACATCAAGTAGAAAACCAAACAGGTCTAATCCTGATAAGGAGGATCTTTCAGCTCTGGCATGTTTCAACTGTCTTTGGAAGCAAGCACAACGTATATGGTATTATCTTGGAAAACTCCAATTAAATCATAGGGATCAAAACCTCTGCATATGTAACGTAACTGAGGAATGGGATGCTTTATTTTCTCTCATTTCAGTCCTGTACTTTTTATTCCTGTTAAACAGCCACAACCCCTAATTTATTTCTTGCATCTAATAGAGCTTTTCTGGTGTCACTGGTACATTAAGTATAGTTTTGCAAATACTTCCAGCAGTGAGACATGAACTAGCCATGCCTTTTTCCTGTAATGGGAAACTAAAAGAAGACTAAATGGACTGCAGTTGAGGATGATTTTCAGAATGAAGCTGAGAAGAGACAACACTGCTTTCTGTGAACAACTCACTGTGCAGAGTGTATAAAACCATGCAGATGGAAGAACAAATAGTTATAAACTGATCATTATTACAACTAGAAAATTTGACATTATTCAAGACACAAAATTCTATATTAGGCTTTCACAAAGATTCATAGGAGTTTTGGGGACAAAGCAGCCAGTTAGTTGAGGTATGGATCTTGACAAATGGTACATACAGGATCATGTAGCTATGGTGCAAAGGATAAGATGGCATTAACTCAAAGATCCCTATTGGCTCTTTATCTCACATTTAATATGTGGCATTTTCTTCCATGATTGACTCAACTATTTGATGAACCTCTGTAATTTAGGACTTGCTATGAGACCTTATTTTAGTAAACAAATATTATGTTCTACTATGAGTATGCTTAAAGTCATCCACAAAGTTCAATATTTTATTTAAACACCCAGTAGTGTTTAGTGTATCTTTATCATGACAAGAACAGATTTATTTAACAGAAAATAGTTTTGCATGATTAAATTATAATTTGGTGAACAATAAGTAAACTGAAACTATATTTTATTAAAATATTAATTTCCAATTTAAAAAGCACTACAATTCTATAATACAGCAACATAAACCAATTATGATTTAAGTACTCTGTGTTGCTGGAGCGTCACCTACTGGACACTGCTGGTACCTCAAGGGGATTTGATTTTAGGGGAAAACAGCCAATGAACTTAATTGTATGCTGTTGCCTGCTATGTAATACTTTTATACCCCATCAACTAGATATCTTCAGGTCACCAGCGACTGGCCCTGACTTCCCTCCGACCATCGTCCCAACAGAGAATGAACTTTGATAGAACCAGATGAGTTCTGCAGTAAAGGAACAATCAGCATCAGCAGGCAATGATCCAACACTGCACACAGCCTCTCCTGCTCCAAAAGATTGTTACAAGAGATGTAACCTGACATCATGGACCAAATGGACTCAGCAGCTTTATAGGGATTGGTCCATGCACTAAGAAATGGTCTCTTTCTCTCCGTGTGTGTATGTGGATGCATATATGTAAGAGCGATGGTATATTGAAAATGTGGGATCTGAGCATGATACGAATGGTATGGAATAAGGGGTGGATACTGTTCTGGGTTTAGCAGTAGAAGTCATTGTTTCTCCTTTGTAACTGGTGCAGTGCTGGTTTTGACTTTTGGCCTGGGAACAGTGCTGATAACACCAATGTGTTTAGCTACTGCTCAAATGTTTAGTCTGACAAAGGACCCTGTGAGTCTCATGCTCTGCCAGGGAGGAGGGGAAGCCAGGAGGAAGCAGACACAGGACACCTGACCCAAACTAGCCAAAGAGGTATTCCATACCACAGCATGTCATGCCTGGGATGTAACTGGGAGTTTACCTGGAAGGGCACTCTCTGCTCGGTCGGGCTCAGCCAGCCGATGGTATCGTATTCTCTTCCCTTGTTATTTTCCCTTATCATTATTATTAGTGGTGGTAGCAGTAGTGATTTGTGTTATACCTTAGTTACTGGACTGTTCTTATCTCAACCCGTGGGAGTTACATTCTTTCGATTCTCCTCCCCATCCCTCCAGGAGCTGGGGGGAGGGACAAAGAAGGGGGGGGGGGTTAGGGTTATCATTCATTTATGGAATGAAAATCATCATTGCTTGATCTCCTTATGAGAAAACTGCAGCTAAGGGGATGTAAAAATATAGATGACATACTTGCTAGCAATGAGCTGACACCATCTGTTTAGAAACAGCACTGTTTGCAAAAGAGGGAGCCTGCACCCAAGAGCACAGAACTGCACTTTCTCCTTCAGTTTAGCAGGACTGAGGACTTGACCATGATTATTCTACTTTTGCCTTTTCTGCAAATCTCAACAGTCATGATGTCTATGTGCAATGCCAAATTATACAGATCTGATCTGTCTTTCAAAAGACTCGTTGTCCAAGAATGGAAACTACATTATTTGTACCCTGCACCACATACATGTCTAGATTATTAAATGAAAAAAAATAAATATTTGAAACAGAGCTTAAATGAAGGAAATGTAGATTGTCTTTGCCCTTTGGTTTCTACCTCAAGATGTCTGCACCGTCTTACCATGAGATGACTTAGCAAAGAGACAAACTACTTGGTACCTGAACCTGCCAGCCTTCACCAAATATTTGCTAGCATCCTTCCAGATTAACTTCTCTCCCTCTAGTTTCTTTAGCTTTTAAATAATTTTGGATTAGCAAAGATATTTAGCAGATGCTAAATAATCCTTATTTCTGCTTTTTGAACTTGAACATAAAAATGTTCTCTACAGCAAATGGAATAAGAAAATTAGACAAAGACTATAAGAAGCACAGTCAAAGAGAAATCACTTAAACTGTGGTAGATTTCTCTCAAGAGCACAATTAAATGAAAGTATTAGGCATTTATTTTGACAAGAATAATTTTCAGGGCTCTAATAATTTACATATAATCTATTTCATTGGGATTTAGTTCAACTGCTGTAAAATACTGACACCTTCAGGTGGAAGAGCTATCGAAGTACATAAATAAGGGGGTAGGTTGAATATAAAAGATTCAAATCAGAAATAGTTCTTCAATGTAGCTCTTTTCTTTTTGAATGAATTATGTATGTATACATTTTCACAATGTTAACATAGGTATGAAAACATCTGCAGCCTTTTCAAAACATGATTTGAGTAACATTTTAAATAGGTGTAAAAAGACATGAATATTCTGCACAAAATATCTCACAAAGTGTCAATAAAATCAACAGATCTTTCTAAAAATGCTTTTCAAAGGATTTGGTTTCTATGAGGAAACCAACTTTTTAAACCAACTTATAATTCTGGTTGAATTGAACAAAGTATAGTTTTTGTTTAACTTGTTTCTAGCAGTTTCAATGAAATAGTTTCTATTTTTTCAACATATACACTCTCAATATTTGGATTAATATGACTGAAGTAAAGTAAAAGGACTAATTCTGGACTTACAACAATGACAAAGAAATTAAAATATGGCTTGTGGTTCTGTTCTTCTTTTAAGTTTGGTAGCCTTCAGTGGAGTTCAAGGCCAGAAGGAATCGCTACTCCCTTATTCATAGATCCTCTAAACTACTATGACTGAACACCTCTAAGTCAGAATCCTGCCTATACGTAGTGATACCACAGCACCACCGGCTCCTCGGTGAGCTCGCAATAGCGGTTGCTGGAGTTTGACCCAGGAAATGACAGTCTTGCTCAGAACATAGGAGAAGGAAAACTCCTATCTTCAAACCCAGGCTGATGGAGCTCGTCCAGCCGTGTATGATCTGCCATCTAAGAGAAGGACACTCATAAAACCTACGATCTGCAGACTTTGTTGTCACCATCCTAGCTCACTAGGCCTGGCAGTTAAACCTCAGGTGTAAAGAGTGGGGCCAGTTCTGCGCAAGCTGCACCTCACCTAGAACATCCACTGCACAGGCTGGCAGGGCTTGCTCTCACTTGTTGGTATGGACAGGTGAGGGTTGAATTGGTATGTGACAAGGTGCATGGGAAGCTGCAGATCCAACCTTGCATGTGGGCGGACCAGGGCATGGGTAGCTTGAGATTACCCAGGAAATGTCAGTCCTGGTTGGACACTCCCTGATTGCCTAAGCTGCCTTTTCCAACCAGATTTGCATATCCCACTCGCCCTTGGTCATCGTGCTTGTAGTAAGCGTGGTTAAAGCCCTTCCCAAAATCTTCCCTCACAAAGCCAAGCCATCATCATCACTTTTCACTGAGATACTCATAGACTACTCAACATTTACAAGGAGTGCTGAAAGGTATCAAACTCCTATAGAAAAAAATCCACATGGGCTAATTAGGCTGTAAGAGGGACTACAGCAGAATGTGAATAAAGCCTGAAATCTTTGCCTACTTGAGGAAAATGTACCTTTCTTCTCCAAATTTGTATCTGTCCAGTAGTGCTAATTGCAGTATATCCAAGGAACTGTTAATATAGACTTCTGGCATTTGTTCTCAGTACCAAGGTGCTTTTGTGATACTTCAGGAAGGAGTTATTAGGGAAAATAATAGATTTTTTTGTTTTTCCTAATGAGGATTTTTGGTGAATTTTATTCTGGATTTGAAGGCCATGATTGTACTGGAAGGCAAATACATAATAGTTTTCTGATGTCTCAGTAATAGGTGGTTTAAAAAAAGATAATCTATTTGAGAAATGCAAGACAAGTTAGCCTCCAATGTGAAAGCCTTCTTTAAAAGCCTTAAAGTTTATACATTTGAGTATTTAATCCTTCTATCTAAAGTGAAAATGTTAGCACAATTTTTATTAATCCACAACAAGCAAGCTCTCATCTGAGTAACACTACTGGAAACCAAATGTAGGAGCATATGGACACAGGTATTGCTGATGTCTGATTAAACTAGAATACTATAAGTATTATTAAAATAGAATAGTGTTAGTGAGGAACTGTGTTAAATATTCTCCATATCTGGAATCAGTTCAATTGAAAGTATACTTCTGACTCCTTATTAAGAATGACAGAAAGGAATAAAATGGTTCGAATAATATCAAAAAGCAAGGAAATGCAGAATATTGGCTCTTCCCAGCAGAGGGTGTGAGCTGGAAGCACCAAGCAGACTGGAAAGGCCTGCCTGCTGGAGGAGCTCACCTTTCCTGAGCACCAGCATTATCTGTGGGCCACAACAGCTGCAGTGGCACAGTGGGCTGGCTGGAACAAACACATTCAGAGGAATAAACCTCTTCAAACAGGCATTGTTTTCTCCTTGCTGAGGAACCAAGCAGCCTCTTGGCTTTCTTGTTTAGATGATGGGATTCCTCTGACTGAGCTGTGGGGTCAGTGAACCACAGGCTTGGACCATCCTGCCTTCAGTTTAGTGCTGACAGCTTCTAATCACAGACTACAGGTGTCCAGGAAAGCTGTCATCTCACACACTAAAGCTGAATGAATGATTGTCACATATGAAGATTAGTCAGCTTATTTTTCAAAAGAAAACTACATCTTAGTTACTAATCATATACAACCAGTGCCTCTACTTGTGTTCTACCTCATCTCTTCCCAAAGGTTTTACTTCTAGTTTTAAATGTGCAAGGGGAGGAAAAGAAAAAAGCCACACTTTCACATCTGGAGTTAGTCGTACACATTTAGAGCTCAGATATGCTCTTTGTTAGTTAATTGTTCAGCCAACTTATTGCAAGTCTACTTCTGTTACACAGGACACTGCAGTAGTTAAGACAAAGTGAAGCGTAAATGACAACTGCTTGCAAAGTTATTTTCTATAGGATTTTGATTGCTTTTTAGTCATTAACATTATTAACCTTATTTTATAAGAACATACAAATTAAAAGGTTTGGCATATCATTTAATTTACCATATTACAAAGAATTAATGATGAAAGAGTTGAAATAGGTATGTTAAAGACCAAGAAGAAACTTAGAACATTCTTGGTCATGCATGCAACACAGAAGACAGCATTCCTGGGCATTCTGCAAAGATGCATCCTTCCTAAACCCTATGGCTGCAACAACAATAAAGACTGACAGATTATTAAATGCCAACTACACCAAGATGATAATGGTTAATGAAAGCTGTAATTTCACTGAAAACCATGGACTTTTACTTGTGAGACTGTATATTTTAGCCACACATGAAGATAAATTTCAAATACCAGCACAGGTCATCTAGCATCCAAACTCCTGGACAATAGCAAAACAAAGTCAAGGAAAAAGGTTATTTTAATAATTTGAATAACTTAATAATTTAAAGTAATTTGAAAATAAAAGTGTGCACCAACATGAACTGTAAAAATGGGGTTTAATCAAGGAGGCTTAACTATTATGTAAATAAAAAACCCTTCAATGCTTATGGCTTTCTTATCATGATAGTTCTGCGCATCCTGACTCACAGCAATATGTACTGTACAAATACAGGACAGCAAGACATGACTCACTTCCTCTTTCTAGCGGAATGATGACATACTACTTTTGCTCTTTAGAGGTCCTCCACGAGTTGTGATTACCTTAAGTTTAAGTTTCTATAAGGATTTATGCTGATGAGCAGCATCAGAAGACCTGCAACTCCATGCTTTTATATCCCTAACATAGCATCCCTCTTTCTACATTCACCCAGATAATTACTCCTCACACTTGCATTTTAATCAGTGACCAACAGTAAGAATATGGTGGCAATGACTGGCACAGGTCATCACAGGTATGTCCTAGCTGTTATCCCTGATACAGAAGACAGTGTATTCAACTCCATCTCAATAGGGGAGGGTGCTTTCTGGTCTTGCTTCACAACTTCAACTTTCACAATGACAGCACAAAGCAGCCCCTGCTTTTATCAGCCTGAAAGCATGACTCTCTATCTGAGAAGTGAGGGGGCCTATGGAAAACACCAAATAAAGATTGTGATGCTATGATACATCTGTTGGGGAAAGGGGGAGATACCACTTAATAATGGAAGTTTCTTTGAATTCATTTCAACAGAAGCACTCAAGGGTACATACAAGAATGAGAAGGAAAGAGTACAGTACAGACATATTTCTCCCAATAAAGACTGTAAAGCAGGATATGGGAAATGCTACAAAGACAACAGCCTCCATGGATGACTGCAGTCATTCGGTCATCAGCAGATGAAAAATAAACAAAATCCCCTCTTTGCCTTTTGTTTTTCATAGAATGTTTTCCTTTCATATTCACTGCAGTGTTATCTAAACAGAGTATAATGTAAACTTAGTTAACATTTCCTTTCCTTTCTTACTTTTGGATATCAGTCATACGCATTTCTTGTGTATGTTTGGGATGTACTGACCAAACCCCATTTCAAGATCACTGAAAGTCGATGCTGAAAGTCTGAAAGTACAGACACTGAAAGTCTGTAATCACCAGCTCTGATACCATGGGAACTGGCAGTAAACTACCCACTTTGACAGGACATTTTCCATTGAAGAACAAGTATCTAGAAAAGCAGAAAAATCTCATAGGCATGCTGCAACATCCGTCCTATTAAGCAACTAGTTTCACTTTCTTGGGCCTGTTGCAAACATTTTTTATTCACCATTACTGATTAAGTGGAACTGAATAATTATTTTAAAATAGATGCACATTAACTTAAATCTGCTAATTTAAAGTCCTTACATACAACAAGATAGGATTAAAAAATAAATACAGGAAAGCAAGACTTGATGCACATGGACATTCCTGAACTATGAAAGTGCAAGGATAATGTAAAGTAACATTTCCCACTCTAATTCTCTGGAGTTTGAATTTTTAATCCATATTCTCTGAAGTACTCTTCCTTCCTCATGGATAGACCTGTTTCATTCATAGCTGCATAGCAGGAGTCTCACTTCAAATCTACGAGGACCAGGTCTGACAAGGCATTAGAGTTACTGTTCAACAGCATAACATTTCTACCCTAGAGTAATAATATGGGATCCCTTCCTTGCCATCATCTGGAGAAACAGGAACCTTGGAAGAGCAGTAACTTCTGCCTTGGTCAGCTGGCAGACTTCCCATACAGCTCTGCTTCTTAGATAGTGGAGCAGATGTTCCTTGGGCCTGTGTTTGCTAATACCTATGATAATTATGGCCTTGTGCTCTGCGTGCAAGAGTAGCCTAACTTGATTGGACTGTCAATTACTCTTGTCCTCAATCACATCTTTCCTGCCTAGAATGTGTCATGCTCATATATCACTTCTAATTACATGGGAGGTACTTTAAGGCAGGGACCATGTCTCCCCATGCACAGAAGCCTGCATGGTAGGATCTCAGCTCTGATTTCTGGGTGTCACTGCAATACAAATGATAACCTAGGCTTCTAATTACATTACCAAACACAACCTCCGTTTACAAGATATGTTAATGAAACATTTACTGGGTTACACATGATGTTAGCACAAAGAGTGTTATTGTATTTTTTAAGTAGATAACTACCAGATTCTCATTACTTCATTCTCAGGTGGTACATAAAATATTTAATGCAGGACTGAAAAAGTGCTAAAAGATTATTCAGACAATGGAAACTATATCTAAATCTTGATCCTTTTTTTCAGCTGTTACAGTGGGAGATTCTAGACATAAGAAGGATTGCTACAGGAGAGCTCAGTACAGTGTAAATTACCAGTTTTGTACCAAATATCTTAATGAGAATTTCAGTATAAGGACTCAATTCGGCATTGCACCCTCACTATGACCCTTCTGAAAGAGGATTATATCGGTAGAGCTTTATTGGCAGTTCTTCCCTCCCTATTCACACATACCCACTAAATCAAACAAACAAAAAAATGAACAACAAAACATCAAAACAATTCCACAAACAAAGTTCAGGATCATTTTCATATTATTCATTCAGGATTTCTTTCCTCTTTTTCCATCAAGTTAACTCTCAGATCAATAGGGAAAATGAGATGATCTGGCTTTTTCTGAGGCTGTTGTATTCATAACAGCACCAATATATATTTATATGAAATTATGGATCTACAAATACAACAAATATACATTGATTACAAATATACAAAAAGCTGCCCAAGGCCTGCTGAAACCTGTTCGGACTATTCAGTGTTAATGTTGGCCTTGACAGGTTGAAACATTACCCCCTTGTGAACTCCTGCAGTCTGGGAAGGCCATGTTCAAACTGCTCCAAGCCATCACTTGCAGTGTGGCTGTCATGAGGAAAGGTGCACAGGAAGATGAAGTGCAGAAAGCACCATGTGAAAATAGCCCCAGAGTGCCAGACTGGCTATCTCAGAAACGTATTGATAATGAAAGGACATCTTCATTGTCAGTTAGTTCCTGTGTGCTTACTGAGTTATCAAACCAAGACACTGCAAGTTTGAAATGCCTGCCTCAGAAGAGAGCACAAGGCAAATCATTAGGATATACAAACTTCTATACTACACCAATAATGATTCTTGGCTTATTTTTCTTCCTCTTACAGAAATTACATACTGACAAGATCTCTAAGCTGATCCAAAAGTAAAAATACTCTCTATCTCTTTCCCCCTCACATGACTGGAATGACATTAAAGTTCATTTTGAAATGCAGAGAATTTTGGTAAGTCTCTCTTCAGAGGCTGGCCCATGCTGTTATGTTACAGTATTCTATGACAAGACGTCATTGAGAGTTACTTATCCTAAACAAATACTGTGAAACTTGTTCTAACAACTACTCAACATATGTAGCAAGCTACGTAAAAGCAACCATAGCAAACATTTGCAGTTCATTTTCTCATGTGCTTTCGAGAGCTTCACCCGTTACTTAAATTTTAAAGACACACCTGCCTTACCTAATTCTCATTCTATATTCCTTTCAAGTTAATCAGCCTTACTACTTGGCAGAGCAAAGGTTTACTCTGCTAGAAGGCTTTGGCTACTCTCAGGTATTTTGATTTTCTCCATTATTTCTGAATTACAGAATATCTAAAACATTCCAAGAAAAAGACTATAAGATAGAATCAGTTATTCTCACAAAGAAGCTTTCTTTTATGTAGTGTGGGGGAATGAAATAGTTGTGATTTGGTAAAATCCAAACCATATACTTTGTAACACGCTGGCTTACTCAGTGAGAATTCTCTGTACATACTTGGCTATTCACAAGGAGGTATAAAAGAAGCAGCTGGATAGCAAAACTTAACATTTAAAGCAGGGCAGGGCAGCTAAATTCATATCTTCTACATGAGTACACTGAGTATTGTGATTGTACAACAGCCCTGTAGAAATAATAGTTGACGTAGGATAATTTGAGGTGTTTTTCCATTAATTACATATGAAGACCAGGCTGAACTTGTAATAAAAGTTTTAATTAGACTTGTTTTAATAATCTGGTCAAGGAGCAGACAAGGAAGGACCTGACGAAACTACAAAGAGGTCCAACATGGTTTTCAATTTTATTGATATTTGCATAAAATTTGCATAAATTTTAATAATTTAATATGGATGAATTGTTGTTTTTGAAAAAAGAATGAAGTGCTCTGAAATGCTAGCTTACATTACTGCTTGCCATGCTGGAGAAAGTAATACAGCCACAGTTCTGTGTGCCTCAACCCTGCCTAACACAAGGGTAGCGGAGGGGAGGAAAGGAAACAGCTCATGTCTCAATGCAATGCAAGGAAGCCTCTACTGTGGAGACAAGCACACACATGCTCTCTTATATATAAGCTAGGAGTGGCAGCCCGTATTATAAAAAGCTGATTTCTAAATGTTTGACGTTTATGTTCAAACCTGATCTTAAATACTGTACAAACTGTCATATACTCAGCAATGTTACTAGAGACTAACAGTAGTCATACTTCCTTCTGGAAATACAGGAAAATAGATATAAAATAAGCAAAGAAGCAGATGAAAAAGAAAGCAGTGCACAAAAATAGCTTTCCTGAGTTTCCATGAGTTTTCAGGAACAGTTTAGGATCTAATCTGCCTTCACCAGTGGTGCCTGTTCCGTGGGGTATTGCTGCAGGTCAAGATTTTCACTCCTGTGAAACAGTGCTTTTGGATAGCTTCTTACACGTTATGTAGCACTGATGTTGACCCTGTCACTGTATGAGCTCCTTCTACCATTCTCCCACATATACATAAAACAATCTTCATTCTTGGTGGACAGAGATTTGTCCTTATTCTCTGAGGCTGTTTTATGACACATTGCACACATCAACCATCTTTCCAACACCCCACCCATTACCTGTTGCTCTACATCCCAGCCTGCTGTGCACCTGAGCACACCCACAGAGCACGTACAAGTTCCTGGCACTTCCAGCATCGTTCTTCCAAAAGGGAAAAACATCCAGGTTAAATTTTCATTGGAAGATCTCTTAGCCAATAACATACGCTGCATTAAGCATATGGTAATTTGTTTAGGTGAGTTGTGACATGTTTGAGGCATGTCATTCATTTTCCATATCATCAAAATTAGGGAATTTGGGAGTGCTTGAAGATTCCAGATACTGGATGCACACCCTGAGAGCATCCCAACTTTGTGTTGTTATCTGACCTCATAAATATTCTGTGCTGTGACCTCTGTGCAAAACAAAGGCACACCTCTCTGTAAGATGACAGACAAAACAGTAGTCTCAGGGAAGCATTGGATCTGGATGACGTAGGAACCAGAGCACAGGGGTTTGCCAAAAAGTGCCCAGCACGTAAAGGCTGACGCACCTTAATCTCTTCCAAGAGCCACTGGTAGTATGAGGGTTGCAGTGAAAATATAAAAGATTGAGAGAACAAATACTGATACGTAGTGACTTTAATTCTTACTTGGAGGGATGACAGTTGGGTTGTGCTTCAGCCACTCCCTACCTACATCTAAAGTTACTGTTTGGCCTTTTCAAGAGTATTTGCATTAAAATGGCCTTCCCAATGTGAAGAGATAGCATGCTGAATTATAAACTGTTCAGCAGAACCACTGTGGTGTTTCACTGCAACTCACTGTTTGATCTGGTGTCAGCACATTTGTATTTCCTCACTGAGCATTTTAATATTGCGTTTGCTATTACAAGTTGCATTGTTTCCATCATGAAGCAGCAAAACCAGCTGATGATATTACTGACTGATGAGCAAGGCAATATAAAACACTAAAGATGAGAGCAAATACCTGATTTCCATATTGCGTTTGCCCCCATCAAAACCAGTTTAACAAAGGAACTGTGTTTGAACCCAAAACAAATCACTGCTAGTTAAGCCTTGTCCCATGTTTAAAAATGCAGTAGAGTATCAGAATATTAGTAATACAACAGAAGCCAGAATTTAGTATATGGCACTGCTGGGTCCTCGTGTCACTATTCAGGGGTCTCATAGTAATATATTTGGTAAATGGGTTAATACAAGAAAGAAGAGGACAGGCACTGGCAGCCCCATGAGACAAGAACTGCTAGGGTGACAGCAAAGGTTATTTCCACCAATATAGTAACTATGCAGCTGCAGAAACAAGCTGCTCTACCTCACCACAGGAAAGCACGTGGATAGGCAGATGTCCTGACAGACCTTTCAGCTTGTTACAGGATCAGGTATGTATGTACTGCTGATAAGGTTCTGCGTAAGGTTCTTCCTTTGCATCTCTTCCCCCACTATTTATCCATTTCAGCTCTCTTGCTGTGTTTATCACCATGATGTCCTAATCCTCCAGTCTTCAAGAAGCAAATGGAATCTAATAAATGCATGATTAAATCAGCTATTCAGAATATTCCATCATGCTGACAGAAGAACAATTTATCACGATCTAGACAACAGAGAAACATAGAAGGACTAAGAAAAAAA
This sequence comes from Melopsittacus undulatus, assembly GCF_012275295.1. Classification (NCBI taxonomy): domain Eukaryota; kingdom Metazoa; phylum Chordata; class Aves; order Psittaciformes; family Psittaculidae; genus Melopsittacus; species Melopsittacus undulatus. The sequence goes on from NC_047533.1 coordinate 70,029,204, forward strand.
TAAACCCAAAATCCTCAGATGACCATGTGGCCTACACACATTTTTTGGAGTTCACTTGCTCCGGTCTGGCCATTGGCATAGAGTTGTTTTCCAGGACACCCACTCATTCATTGTACAGTGGAACAAAACAATTAGCTCAAACTCCACAATATGTAACATTGGTTTTAGTAAACAGAAGAAACTTTTCATAACAGTTAGTACTGAATAGCACAAAGCTTTACTCCTACAACTACAGTCAATACTTTTTCTCTCCCCCATTTTTATTCTAGAGTTCAAATAGTGCCTCCAGCCCATGTGCTGCAGTGGGCAGCAGTTTCTGGCAACTAAAGCTACTAAAAGCCATTTTAAACTTCATTAAAGAATACTGTTGCAAGCACTTATTATGGATCTCCTAAGCCTGTCAAAATATCAAACGGCATATATGTTCTTGGTCTTGAAAGACACTACCAAGATAGAATCACTCCCCTGACAAAAGGCAAAATGTGCCTAATTACTTGAGTTATTTCCAACATAGACATCGTGTATTCTTTGGAAGATAAAGCGGCAGGGGAGGTCTGCATACATTCCTGTACAAACCTACTCTGTCTGAGAGGGAATGCATGTTGCTATGACATTCTTTTGGCTTCTGAGAGTCAGCAGCATCCACAGCCTACTGCAATCAATTGCACAAGAATGATAAGCATCTTAGGAGAAGCCTCTGTGTGTGAACGCATATGGGCACACATGTGTGTAGAAATGCAAATGCAGTCAGCCTGGAGATCCCCAAATGTACAGACCTGATTTAATTTTCCTAGGGATAGAATCATATGCTGTGCAGATGCAGAAAGATGGCCATACACAGTGGGCTGGTTAAAGCCTCAAACAGGTTATGGGAGCCTAAACTGTAATTTTCTGAGGGAATATAAACCCACTCCTCAGGACAAGGATTATTTCAACACCTTTTCCGGAAGTATTTAGCTTAACAATGATATTATGGAGATCACTAACTGACTATTATAATTAGAACTACACATGACTTTTTGATTCAGTGGCAATCCAGCACTCTCCATGTAACTGAATGAGCCACGGGACCTTGAAACTGTTCATAACATGCACCCAGCACAGGCAATTCATGTCATTTCCCATTAAGTGCAAGCACTGTTTTGTGCTCAGGGAATTAGCTTCTACATAACAAGGGCAGTGGTGCAATGTGAATGCCAAGGAGTTTTATCCTTTTCTCGGGAACATAAGATCATTTCGAAATGAGATTCTGAAGACACAATGAGCCATCTCTAATATGCATGGAAATACATAACACCCAGAAAGAAAATCAATTCTTCCTCACAAGCATTTAATTTACATCCCAATAGGATTTGCATACTCTTGAGAAGTTAGTGCCAATGCACAGGCTACCTTACTTACAAACACTCAGTAAAAACAAACCAAGAAAGCACTATCTGACTTCAGTGAAGGGTCTCTTTGTCACTGCAGCTGCTCAGTGAACCAAGCAGGTAAATGCCCCTTAGGTAAGATCAAGGAAGGTTGCTGAAATCAGCAATCTTTGTCATAAGCCTCGGAAATCTCTTGGCACAGCAGACTGGATGACTGTTGCAAAGGACAGTACCTGATCCACCCAGAGCATTATGTGCATGATATCTGTTTGTGCACAATTCCCCTGCTCTCACTGTTTCTGGCTAACCACTGAAGTGGGTGTAAATCACCAAACTTTTGCATTTGTTGACAATAACTAATGAGCTGGGAGGAAAAGAACTTGCAATGAATTTGTTTGCTGCACACAACATCTTGTTCATGACCTAAGATAGCTCTGAAAGGTTCAGACTGAGAACACAATTATAGGATACTGAAAATGGTTGTATGTTGTTTGGTGCAAGCATACGGATATGATTTAGCTATGTCCTTGCCAACAGATTTCTAAGTGTTTATCCCTTTTCAACATCACCTTCACATTTGCTTTGACATACGATTTAGAGTTTCATAATCATAAATTCTGGCACTGTACTTTCCTATTTGTAAAACATCAGAAAAATGAGACATTCTGTCCTGGAAAGGTAAGAGGGACTTCAAGTTGAGTGATGACTAAAGTCATCAGGAAGTACACCCTCCCTACATATGTCTTATGAATACGCCCTACCCCAGTCATACAACCCATGGCTTGTATTTCTGCTAAATAGCTTAGTTAGCTAACAAACCCAAGATTAATCTTTTTTAATCAGTGCTGGCTAGAGCCTAACTAGTGTCCCACAGTAAAGAAAAAAGCACATGATGCACAAGGTCTAAGGAGCATACATCCAACTCATTTTCAACACAACTTGCTCCTGCATATGGGGGCTTTTCATCATCTTTTCAGTGCATGTGGTAGCTAAGAAATCACCCCAAAAACCTCAGCAAGGATGTCAAATTGTCATTTATTTTTTTTTAGAATCCTGAATTAATTCTTTGAGTCATTCTTTCAGCCTCATCAAGCCCACAGATGATGCCATTTGTAGTGGCCTTGAGAATGCTGGTTTCTCTCAGACTTATTGCTCAGCCTGAAATGAGCTGTCTTGAGTTTTTGTCGTGCATAAGTGATTCTGCCATTTCTCTCCTATCTGCAGATGTGTGGAGTATGTATAAGGACAGGATGCATATGGGACAGATGCTTATGGGACAGAAAGAATTCAGACTGTAAGAACAGCAGTAGGGCATAGGATGGTCCAGTTGTAAGACCAAAGTGATGCCTTCAGAGCACTAAATCTCTGTAGTAGTCTCAGCAGCCAAGGCTGATATGGTGCCAGTGACACAAGCCATACTGCTGATCTCCCAGTTGTCCTCGAGGTAAAACAGAGTACATGGAGCTTAGATCACTGCAGAGGACAAGGAAAGGATGTATTCAAGTCTTATAACCCATTCCAGGTCAAGGAATATATGCAGACCTCAGTACTGGGATGTGATTTTACACCCCACATAACAGGCATGTAGGTGCGTGACGAAGAACTAACCCCTTTACAAACTATCTCACTATGACATCAGCAAGGGTAGCAACTGCAAGACTGTGACAGTGTTTGATTACAATCAAGTGTAAATACTGATGTGTTATAGCTACAGCAACCACAGTGTTTTACTTTCCCTAGCCAGATCAGAGAATTCAGACATAACTTGAATAGCTGGCAGACAGTATCTGACTGTGGCACCATATGATAAGCATATCAGCTTGGGTGAAGAATTACAAACAGAATTGTGATTTGCCCATCTGTAAGCGAAAAGAAATCAAGTAGGCCTGTCCTTCCCAGTACGATGATTTCAGCTCTAAGGCATTACACAACCTTAGCTTTGTCTCTCTCATTTTCCCATGATAACTCTTTTCCTCTGCTGCAGTCCCATGGAGGACTTGCTGCCATCTCCCCTCTGACTCCTCTTCTCTGGACTTGCAGTTTTACGATTCTCTGCCTAATAACATCCATCCTTACTGTTTATCCTTGTCCAGCGATAGAAAGCAGAACATAGGATCAAGGTGTGGTATGGTTTTCCCTGCTTCCTTAACATACCATTTCCCAGAAATCTTGGACTGTCCCACCAACCTCCGTACTATGATGTATGTATTACAGTATTCCCTCAAGCATTCCCACTCTCAGAGAACATTACCTATTTTAATCACTGAAAACTGCTGATTAGATCATTAGAACTAGCAAATTTTAATTGTTTTTCATTATTAAGGATAAGTTAGCAGCTAAGGCTCCATACTACCGACAACACCCCTTCCTCTCACAAAGAGTGGACTGCGTTAGTGCTCAACTGCATCTGACTTTCATCAGGAGCTCTGCAGTAGCACTTAGGTTTCAGAGATCTCTCTTGCTGATATACAAGAAGCTGTCACAGATTTCCATAATGTATTCCACCAAGTTCAACTGGATACAATAGTGTAACAGACTACAATGTAGAGTAGTAATTCGGGGATACAAAAGGTAGCCATGTACCACTCACACGAACAACTACAATTATTTTGGTAGCTAAAAAGGAAGAATTATCTATGTCTGGTTTCAGGTGATGACTGTGTAAAGCTAACAACATGAGTCACAATTTAACTATGTAATAAACACTAGATAGCCATGTAGAATCTGAATAAATCCTGTGTCTCTCAAATACTTATGAAGTTCAGGTTGATGCAAGTGGTATTTTTTGTCTCAGAATTACGAAAGAGGACATGCTTAGGGATGAAAGCAATCTTTCAGCATAGGAAGTGTATTAAATACTTAAATAAGAGAGGAAGGAAGCACAATGATTTCCAGTATATAGTATGCACAAAAAAGCTCTGGCTCTTCCAATGTGATTCTACCCTAACACAAGTCTTACCTGTGTCATTTGGCTGATTGAGGAATCCAAAGGTTTCTCCATTCGCTCCTTGTGACACCGCAAGGAAGTAGCCTGAGCTAGAGAAGACACTCCTTTCCCTGTGTGATCACCCAGTTCAAAGCAGCACAGGACCGTTTGTTGAGTCCAGCTCCATGTTATTTTAACAGCAGGATAAGCTTCCCAGAGCAACAGATTCAGCTTCCAGGCTGGGAGAGAAAGGAACAGTGTAATCTCCCATATAGCACAAGCTACAGAATCTCATACAATAACTAGTTATGTAGTTCACTGTAAATGACACTGACAATAACAAGGAAAGCTCTCAGCCCCTTCAATTTTTTTCTTCTACTTTTTGACTTCCTGCTGGTTTCCATGAACTCCTTCTTTTCCTTGCAATCACTTTCCTTAGCATTCTAATGATAGAGCAGAACAGGTACATACCTGAGAATAGACACACATTGTGGCCAGAAAGTAGTTAAAGAAATGTTACAAAGCCAAAGTTGAATTGTAGAGCACTGAAGTTAATTTTGCATGCTTGTATGCACACACTACAGTAATCTTCATTCACTTACAAGGCAGAAATTGATTTCTGGGGTTCTCAGTTCCAGAAACAACCAGAGCCACAATCACCTCTATTAGCAGCTTAAATTGCAGGAAAGAGTTTCTTACTTTCAACCCTAGGCTGTGGTATATACAGCACAGGAAATCAGCAGAATTTAGCTTCCAAAGGCTAATGAGTCTCTACAAAGCATGCATGTTTCTGAAATACATTTCTTTCCCTCCAATTCCATAAAGCTATTCCTCTATCACATGCCAAACTGCTGCTTTTCAGAACAGAGGAAGTAAAGCTTTATTGATCCTTAGAATCTTGTTCTTTAACACTAGTAAAGTAGTCTATCCTTCCTGATCTCTCTTTTCAAATGGCCTACATATCATAGCCAAAATTATAACATCTTCAGCCACAGGCAGGCAAAAATACATGGAAAACTGCAGCCCAAGCTGTTGAAAAGAGGAAACACTGTCATGTGCTACAAGACAGGATTTTAGGATACAAAGCACCAAGTAGTTATAACAATAGATGGCACTATCACTTATTTCTGTAATTAATACTTATGATCTAGGTACATTTACTATTACACTATACAAGACATCTAGATTTTTCATACACTCAGCATTATTTCTCGCTATACAGAATGACTGCACCATCCTTGCTAAAGGATTACACCATGTTTACTTAACATAAAAGGAGGAAAACAGATTTTCTGACATAAAATAGGTTTTGTTTTTGTTTTTGAAACCAAATCTGTACTGAACAACATAAACCAAAAGCAGACAGAAAACACAACAGACCATTGTCAACAGCAAACCATCCAAGCAAATAAAAATAGTGAAAACATTTAACGTTTGACTGATGTTGAACTGAGAAGGAGCTTTTCTTGAGTTACAGCATTCACCTCACTTATTAAGCAACCTCATGGCACAAGCCCAAACTGAAGGACCACCTGACATGAAGTTGGAAGGTTGTGCCTCTCCTCATTCAAGACTCACGTTTCCTGTTCTACTGAAAGCAGCACCCCAAAGTGCATTCCTGGGTGCTGAAGTTATAGATAAAGTTGGCAATGCTTTGATGAACATACCGTAAAATATAAATCCAACAGGCCCATTAAACAAGTAAGGAAGAATTGCAAGTTACACAAGCTTTTGGGAAATAAGCTACTAAGCACTGGAGAGCACTTCATGGGGGTTATACAGAATGACATGGTACTGAGTAGATCCAGTATTTGTAATCACCTTGCAATGGTGATTAATACCAGTGCTAGCATGTCAAAAAAAAGGTTCGATTTCACTATCATTTCATAAAAATAATCAAGATTTCCAAAATATCTTGAATGGCTTTTCATTTTCCATTAGTCCTTCACAAAGAAATAACTGCACACTCCTCATCCCCTAAAAGGCCCCCACCTTGATACTCTCAGATTTGCCTGATACTCTTTCACAGGATAATAACTTGCATTCCTCCTGCTCATGCTTTTTTTAACATACCTGATGTGTCCTGTCACTAGGTGTATTTTTGTTTTGCTTTGTTTGTTTCTTTCCAAAAATGAGGACTGGAATATGGAAAAAAGACATCAGGATATACACGCTTCCAAGCACTTTTTCTACATTATTTTAAAACATACCATATATTACTCTATTACTACATATTTTACCTTGACAGGTATGTTGCATTTTATGAACTAGTTGGCAAGTCTGAAAGTAGACCCTACCCCAACATAAACATTCTTTGAAGCCAATGACAAGACAGCACACAGGGAAGAAAGTAATGCCCATTACAAGAAGAGTCTTGGATTCATAGAGATACTTTGCTTTACAACTGATGAGAAAGTGCCTGTAACTACTTATTCAATCAGACCTTGATAAGTAAAATGATCAGCCTTTTTATATTTACGCTCTCTGATGCTTTGGGATCATTAAAACTAGGTATTATCTCTTCTGGATGGGAGGCAGTGGTCATTTTGTCTGCCTACCAAAGTCACCCCTACTTGCCTCCTGTTCTTCCCATTCTGTAATGCAAGCTGCTCCTGGACTTGGCTGCTCTTGCTGGAGTCCTGCCAGTTGAACTCCAGGCAGAGAGGGCTCTCCATATGCAGGCAGCTCCAATGTAGTACTCAGCAGATCAAAAGAAGACACCACTAAGCTCCTGCTAATAAGTCAATGAAAGGAGCTCTAATAGCAATAGCAGGGGTCAAGATATTACGAGGATCCATAGCATCATTGTAGTGTTGTGATCAGTGGAACACAAAAAAGATGCAAGGGTCAGTTATTCACATAGCTGGCAAGATAACAGCAGAAATCTGCATTATTAAGAAACCTTTAGTGCCATTGTGTCTAAACAGGAGATTTCAAAGAGGGCTTCAAGCACTGTGTTTTGATAGTTGTACAAATTGCTATGAAGTAAGGTCAGTGAGCAGCTTGCAATCCTGCTACAAGGAGGTGTGCCAGTTAGCAGTGTGTGCTCTGTGTGCAATTACACAGAGAAAGGAGTTCAAAGTATTGTACCCCTCTTCTGTTTCGATAGTCTGTGTGCTACCAGACTGTATGGATCAAGGAGACTCCAACTGTCTCCTTACCACTTAACCTTCTTTCTTCTCATCACTGCATTTAAAACGGGTTCTAGAAACTCACAGCTTAAATATTTATTTGCTTGCTCTATCAAATCACCAACCAGCAGTGACGTTTAACATCTCTAGCCACTTTCATTCTCCGAGCTAAATTTTGTTCATTCTTCTCCTCTGTGCCTCTTCAAGCCCTTCCCCCAACACCAGCATTATGAATATGGCAGAAATCAATGACGTTATATGATGCAGATGCCTATGGCATTACCAAGTGCAGAAGAGCATTAGGAATCCTACACTGATTTATAGTTTCGTCTTCAACTAAATGTCAACAAGATTAATGAAAATTAACCCCATTAGAACAAAAGAACCAGTCAGGACAGATAAATGAATATTCACTCCAAAATTAGATCCTTAGGTGGGGTTTCTCCATTTTTCATCCCCTAACGTACACCAAAGTAATGGCAAAAGGCACAGCCAGTCTTTCATGGAAATTACTCTGCAAACAGAGCTAGCAAGTTATCGTCACCTTGATTCTTCTTTTTCATATTAGTAGGTATCAAAAGCTCTAAGGAATGGGAGCACCATGCCTACTTGCTGCAACTTCAGATGTGCAGGCTTTGTGTCTGCATTCACAGCTGGAAAAAAGCATCGGTTATGAATATTCACCTATGCCAAATCTTTGTTTGAAAATAACTCAGATAGATAAAATGCAAGACAAAGAATGATGGGAGTCTGGAAGCTTATTACTGGATCCACACTTTTACTGTGTCCCACTGCAAAGGAAAAAACAAAAGAGGAAACCAAACAAATGACAGAGTCACATGGGAAAACACTGGTCACTGTGACAGTGTCTTAGAACTCTGAAAAGTTATTTATGGGATGCACAAAAACGTATGGGTATGGGTATCAATGTCTCAAGGCACCATAACAAAACTGAAGGGATAAACTTCAATGTAATCTCATAGTTCTGCCAGAAGAAAAAATCATCTAAATTACCTAGAATGTGAACTCACATACAACCTAAGATGAAACACTGCCTACTATTTAAGAAAGCAAAATGCAGTTATTGGCTTGGAAATGTAAAAGATATTCTACAATCAGACAGAGCAGAACAGCAATAATGAATACCAGCATTTCATTTGTTCCACTGGATCCCTGTAGAACAGAAACTTCAGACAAGACAACTTCAGTCAAGCCAACCATACACACTGTGTTTACAACTTAGAAAACACTAGGAACATCATACAGTGTACATACATACAGTGTAAAGTAATATTTTAGTTCACAATTGTCTCTGCCCCTCTCTTACACACTTGCTAAAGTATATATGAAAGCAATATCTACTGAAGTAACTCATAACTTGTGTGACTGATGCCTAGAGCAAGCAACACTATTCTCATTCTCACCTCAGTTTCACTGACTTAAGCCTTATTTATAAACTGAATCCTATTAGGAAAAGAGTAGCAAATACAGATGCACACTGTTGTAGGAAAAAGAAAGTAAAGTCACCTAAGTGCCACACTCTTAACTTGCCCATGGTGGAGGGGATGTATAAGTCCCACTAGAGATATGCTGGCTACCCCACAGAACGGGAAATGTCAAATTACTTCAGATTGTTTAGGTAAATACTATCAATATATACATCTTTTTTAATGACAGTATCCTATGTATTCCATGTTTTTTTAGTGAATAAAAGGACAGACGAGAAAGGAGCTATAAGAGTCCAGGTCCTGCACCTGGGCCACCACAACCCCATGCACTGCTCCAGTTTTCAGGAAGAGTGGCTGGAAAGCTGCTCATGGGAAGGACCTGCGGGTGCTGACTGACAGCTGCTGAACATGAGCCAGCTTGTGCCCAGGCAGCCAAGAAAGCCAACGATATCCTGGCCTGTATCAGAAATAGTGTAGCCAGCAGAATCAGGGCTGTGATTATCCCCCTGTACTGGGCAATGGTGAGGCTGCACCTTGAATTCTGTGTTCAGCTGTGGGCCCCTCACTACAAGAAAGACACTGAGGGTCCAGAGAAAGGGCAATGGAGCTGGGTATGGGCCTGGAGCACAAGTCTGGTGGGGAATGGCTGAGGGAATTAATGTCTCAAGGCACCATAACAAAATTGAAGGGATAAACTTCAATGAGTGGGGTTAGTCTGGAGAAGAGAAGGCTCAGGGGGGGCCTTATCATTCTCTACAACTACCTGAAAGGCGTTGTTGTGGGGGTTGGTCTCCTCTCCCAAGTAACAAGCAACAGGGCAAGAGGTAAAGACCTCAAGCTGTGCCAGTGGAGGTTTGGAGTGGATATTAGGAACAATTTCTTCCCTGAGATGTGTGGCCAAGCATTACAACGGGCTGCCCAGAGCAGTGGTGGAGTCATCATCCTTGGAAGTTGGTCTTATAAGAAATGTCAAACTGAGAAACCTGATTTTAAACAATAAAATGTTAGCTGGCACTGCTTAAGTGTTCCTTACGACATATAATATGGATTTCATACAAGAATCTCATTGCTACTTATCACTCAGCAATACCCACTTAATGGAAACTGTTACTGTACTTGCTACCTATAGCATATTAAAAGGTAGATAATTATTTACAAAGGAAGTTGCACCCAATTTTGCTTTGCTGCATGTGGAACATTCATTGCCCATCACTCAGCAATTGTGCAAAACAAATGTTTACCTGTCAAACCTGCATTCCCTGTTCCTAAGAAGACTATCACGTAGCAGCATTACCTCTCATTGCACAACATTGCAAAACATTCATCCCAGAATTACCTTTCACCTATAAGAAGGTGCATTCATGGAAAATTTTCTTAGGTTCTGCCTTTCTGCCTCCCCTATTTAAGTTGGCATTTATAATTTAGGATTTGCAGTAAGTTATTTCAAACTTAGCTGGAAATCAGCTGTAGATGAAATTCAACAGAGGCTTGGACCTGACAGGGATGAAACAGGATCAGCTTCCGAGATGTAAGCTGTCATGCTTTAATTTGCAATCACTGCTGACATCTGAACTGGATTGTGCATTTCTGCCATTGCAGTAGGGAAGGGACTTGTGCATACATAGATTTTTATTTTATATACAATACACAAAGCAGAGCATGAGGAGTTAAACGCAATGATGCAGTCAAAGGACAAGCCTTATCAATTAGGAGAAAAAAAGAAAAGTTGGAAATGAAAGACAAAAGGATAAAAGAAGAAAACAATGCTATATCATTTTATGTTAAATCTGTATTATTCCCCTTCTCTGAAGGACTTGGATGCTTTGTGCTATTTTAATGCTCAGGTTATCGTCTTCCAAAAGCACATGAATGAACACTGAAGGACAAAGGTATCATTCTGAAGGGCGTAGCTGTTTGCAGCAAGGTAGCCCTGAGTCTGTGATTCTGTTGATTCAGTGTCTCTTCAGATCAGGCGAATGATTGGAAGTGCATCTGTCAGCAACTTCACAACTTCATCTTTATTGCATGCTCCTATGCCAAAGCAGGGAGGTCACCCGTATCTTAGCAGAACCCATCGATGGCCCATGTCCTCACCACCAAGGGTACCACCAGAACAGCATTTAACAAGCTACAGAATCTCTTATGCCCACCCAAATATACATGAAGTCTGCTCTAACTTAGGAAATACTGCCTTTAGAAAGAAAACTGAGAGCTGACATTGTTTAGATGACCCAGATTGTGTTTTTAAACACGTTTGCTCAGCTGAGATATGAACTGGCTTCTTTGGGGAAAAAGAATTATGCAGGGCATTAAGAGCGATTAGAAGATGCCTCCTTTCATTCCTGAATTCAGAAGAGTCCTTCAATGTTCAGAATAACTGGTCAGAGAGATCAAAGGAGAACGGAAGGCAATTAGCAGATTGGCACTTATCCCTCTTCAAAAGAAACAGTTTTGCAGGTTTTGTTGATAAGAACACACTACTACCATATTTTAAGGGGCTTTTAGAGAACTATTTTAGTCACAGAGACATAATTTTATGGCGTGTGAAAGATTTCTGCTTATTTTAAAATCTGAATTGATGAAGAATATTTGCCCACTACAGTGAGGTAGGAAACTCAATAATCTAAAGAGCAGATAGAGGTAAAGAAAAAACTAAAACAAAGGACAGCACAAACTATAAAGTAGAAGTCTGGAAAGTTGTCAACCCTAGATATTAACTGCCACTTTTCAATGAAGCCCAAGGAAACATGAAACCCTACACCCAGTAGAGTCTCCTTTGCAGTACAGATTAGTTTCATACTGAAGGTCTCACTTCTAACTGAAGATAGAGATGATTCTGAGTCAGACAAGAAGTTACCTGGTTATACAAATTCTATCACGAAGCAAAAGCCCTCCAGTCATCATTTAAAGAGAGAAGGTTGCAAAGACATGCACTGACTAAACACAGGTATTACAGAATGATAAACCAGGAACAGATACATAAGCAGGAATATTCAATGAAAAAAATCTTATCTGGGACATCAAGCACCAAATCGTAGACAACACTTACTGAGTTGTAGAGCAAACCAGGACACTACTGTGTGCCCTGCAAAGGAAGCTTTCTGTGAATGCATGTAATCAGAAGCAAGATGTTATTGCTTGTGTTCTTGTTAAGCTCTCTTCCCAATACTGTTACATGAATGATACCACAGCCAGGAGGTAATCTTGGGTGAGTTTTGGTTTATCCTCGAAGGATTCAAGAACGTCTTCAGCCAAGCTAAAATACAGCTGATTCACTAAGACAAAACATGCAAACTGAAGCAGAAATGCAACTATCCTTTACTAGCTAAATGGGGACTTATCTCAAAGGATATGCAAAGAAATTAAGTCCCTAGTTATTCTGTTGAGGTTTGTCTCTAAAAGGGGACTGGATATACTGGATCAAAGAATAATAGGGAAATAGGTGAGACTGCTGCAGTTCCATTATGCAAAACTGAAAAAGACAACATGGAAGACAGATGAGGCTAGCATTTTCAATCTCAGACACTGAAAAATATCATGTGTTACAGAAGGTTGCTTCAGTTTTCTCCTGAACACAGAACTACACTTTGAAATAGAAAAATAGGCAATAGAGTTTATGATACTAGGTGGAATAGAGAAAATGTTATAGTACTGAATACTGAAAGTGTTATTAACATGAAGCTATGGATGTCAGCTGGTAACTTTGAGACCACTAATACATCTATACCTAAAGCTCACAAAAAGCAGAACACAAGGTAGATGGGAGATGCATTGCAACAGCAACAACAAAAACAAAATGCACATGGTTTCAGTCAAATTGTTATTTTATTCATCCAGCTGTTACTCAGGGAATGGTATATCCTTTATTTGTATCAGAAGGATCACAGATTTAACATTCTGTTCTCAGATGCCTGTGTAATGCAAAAAGCAGTGTCATACCAAACTACTGTGTCTCATACATAGCAGACAGGTGATCTGCCAGTGCAAAAGTTTTGGCCAATGATTAAGGGATCATTTGTGAGAATGGAAAATAAAAAGGAAATAAAGAAAAATAGAGGACATGTAATTTGATGTATTCACCTCACGAATGGTCCTCACCCTTTGCAGCATGAGAATTATGTCCAAGGGTGGGAAGTGCCCCACTCAGCATTCAAGACTGACTCAGACTACTGAAGTTTACTCTGCCCTAACACAGTGGCCTTAAAAGTCATAACCTGGTCCATTCCTTTGAATGGGATTTCTCTTTGTTCCTATTCTGCTCCTAAAGTATCACAGTTCCATAAAAAAAAACACAACAAACCCCAACAACAAAAAAACTGATGTAGAGATGGACAAATATTAATTTTTAATTTAATATAAAATCCAAACAGGCTTATTTTAGGGGAATGTTTTCTTCTCACCAAATGTCATGGTTTAAGTCCAGCCAATAACTCAGAAACACACATCAGCTTACTCACTCCCCCCCTTCCTTTCTCATCCTCACTCCTGGAGGGATGGGAAAAAGAATCAAAAGAATGTAAATCCCATGTGTTGAGATAAGAACACTCCAGTAACTAAGGTATAACAAAAACCCACTACTGCTACTACCAATAATAATAACGATAAGGGAAATAACAAGGGGAGAGAATACAAAACTAAAAAGAGAAAGGGAAAAAAAACAACACAAGTAATGCATAAATTGCTCACCATTCACTGACTGATACCCAGCCTGACCCGAGGAGCGATCTGGGCCTTCCAGGTGACTCCCCCCATTTATATAGTGGGCATGACATGCTGTGGTATGGAATACCTCTTTGGATAGTTTGGGTCAAGTGTCCTGTCTCTGCTTCCTCCCAGCTTCTTTTGCCCCTCCTCACTGGCAGAGCATGAAACTGAAAAGTCCTTGATCAGGGTAAACATTACTTAGCAACAATTAAAAACATCAGTGTGTTACCAGCATTGTTTTCAGACTGAAGCTGAAAACACATCACTGCACCAGCTACTAGGAAGGAGAAAAATAACCGTTACAGGTGAACCCAGGACACCAAACAACATCATATAACATGCTTCCAAGCAGTGCTTCCTTCTTCTGGCACACACAGTCAAGGAAATAACACACAGACAAATCAAGGACTGCTCCAGCTTGGCACGACAAGCTCCCAGCACAAGGGCATTATCCCATACCACTGAAAGCAAACAGGTGATATTGAGGAGTTTGATTGATAAATATGGTATCTGTATTATGTTGAATATAACTAACTTCTGCACCAAACAATAACAACCTCAACCACAACAGTACTGGTAACCTTCCTGAACAATAGTAGCATTGTATTATCTTGAAGTATTAATGGCATAGATGAAATGGCACTTAGAATTTCCAGTTTAGCGAAAACTTCTACAACATCTCCAACTCTTCAGTTAAGGGGTTTCCCAGTGATTATAGAATCATAGAATCATAGAATAGTTAGGGTTGGAAAGGACCTTCAGATCATCTAGTTCCAATCCCCCTGCCATGGGCAGGGACACCTCACACTAAACCATATCACCCAAGGCTCTGTCCAGCCTGGCCTTGAACACTGACAGGGATGGAGCATTCACAACCTCCCTGGGCAACCCATTCCAGTGCCTCACCACCCTTACAGTAAAGAATTTCTTCCTTATATCCAACCTAAACCTCTGCTGTTTAAGTTTTAACCCATTACTCCTTGTCCTATCACTACAGTCCCTAATGAATAGTCCCTCCTCAGCATCCCTGTAGGCCCCCTTCAGATACTGGAAGGCTGCTATGAGGTCTCCATGCAGCCTTCTCTTCTCCAGGCTGAACAGCCCCAACTTTCTCAGCCTATGTTCATACAGGAGCTGCTCCAGTCCCTCATCATCCTCGTGGCCTCCTCTGGACTTGTTCCAACAGTTCCATGTCCTTTTTATGTTGAGGACACCAGAACTGCACACAATGCTCCAAGTGAGGTCTCACAGGAGCAGAGCAGAGGGGCAGGATCACCTCCTTTGACCTGCTGGTCACGCTCCTTTTGATGCAGCCCAGGATACGGTTGGTTTCTGGGCTGTGAGCACACACTGAAGCTGGCTCATGTTCATTTTCTCATTGACCAACACCCCCAAGTCCTTCTCTGCAGGGCTGCTCTGAATCTCTTCTCTGCCCAACCTATAGCTGTGCCTGGGATTGCTCCGACCCAGGTGTAGGACCTTGCACTTGGCATGGTTAAACTTCATGAGGTTGGCATCAGCCCACCTCACAAGCATGTCAAGGTCCCTCTGGATGGCATTCCTTCTCTCCAGGGTATCAACCGAACCACACAGCTTGGTGTCATCGGCAAACTTGCTGAGGGTGCACTCAATCCCACTGTCCATGTGTCGTGGTTTAAACCAAGTCCACACACAGCTCATTCACTCACTCCCCCCCTTTTGCTCCCCCAACTCACGGAGAGTTAGGAAGGAGAATCCAAAGGATGTAGCCCCCACGGGTTGAGATTAGAACGGTTTAATAACTAAGGCATAACATAAATCACTACTGCCACTACTACTACAAACAATAATGATAAAGCAAATAACAAGTGAAGAGAATACAACACCTCACCAGCCACCGACCCATAACTCACCTCACCCTGCCCCACCGAGCACCGACCGATACCTCCTCTATCCCCCCAGAGCTCTAGCCCTTCTGGGTCTCTCCCGGTTACCTCCTGGGTATGACGTGCTATGGTATGGAATACCCCTTTGGCTAGCCTGGGTCAGGTGTCCTGTCTCTGCTTCCTCCCGGCCTCCCCTCCTCCCTGGCAGAGCATGAGCTCAGAAAAGTCCTTGGACAAACCAAACATTTGAGCAGTAACTCAAAACATACTTGCTATCAGCAACTGTTCCCAGCCCGAAAGTCAAAACACAGCACTGCACCAGCTGCCAAGAAGGAGAAAACATGACTGCTGCTGCTGAACCCAGGACACCATGTCACTGACAAAGATGTTGAACAAAACCGGTCTCAACACCAATCCCTGATGGACACCACTCATTATCACCATTACTTGGGCAGTTCTGCTATGGATGCTATTTCCTTCTGCTACTTGAAGATGCTATGCCTTCCCCTGGAAAGCAAAATACTACATTAGAAAAAAATGGCTGGCACTATCTGAAAGGACATGCACCAGCAACAAGCTCTAAGCTCACCACAGCCTTCAACACTGCCATCTAAGGCTTTTAAAGAACAATAGGCAGGTGGTTCAAATGAGACATTGAGAAGTCTGGGTAGCATAGAGGTTCTTCCCATGGTAACTACATATAAGTCAAGGTTTTGTACTGGGCTACCCTAGGGGAAATGTATTTGACAAAGGAAATGCAAAACCAAATATATTTATGGACAACTATGCCATATGCAGCTGTTAATGCAGTTTCAATTCAAGTGTTATCTTTAGTTATGGGTAAACTTAGAACAGCGTTGGGTTTGGAGGCCCTCATGAGGGGGACTGCATTGATATGAAAGCTCAAATAGGCAATAAAAAATTTAGTATCCCACTTATATTGTAGGGCCTGCACACCTACAGGATCCATATAATTTGCATCTGTTGCTGATAGTGGTCTTTTCAGTTTAGGTATCTAGTTTAAGGATCAGTAGACAATTAACAATTGATAAGGGGATCAAATAGCTCACTTGATATCTCTGTCTCTGAGGCACACTCCTGCACTGTCAGTGTCTTGGTTCACTCTCTCAGCTACACTGAACAATAAATCAAAACAGAGGCAGCTGCACTAGCAATGTCAGTAAGAAAAAGGCTTCAGTACTGCCTTAAATTCAAATGAAAGAAATAAATCAACATTTATTGGCTACATTTTTTTTTAACATTGAAGTCTTATAACATGCTTTTTAGAAACAAATTATTACAAGTAGAAAATAGTGTTCTACAATGCTTGTGAATTGCTGCTTAAGTGGACTTTAATAATTGAGAATGGAAAATTTTATCACTGTGCACTAGAACCTTGTCAGGATGAAATGTTGGGGAGCTGTAATTTCCTTTACTTTGGTATTTTAGTCTCATTTCATCAGGAGCAGAGGGAGTTCTTCCCCTTTGATTCCTCCTAATTCAATTATTCAAACTAAGAGGCTTCAATGGAAATACACAAGGTAAAAGACAACTCGGTAAAAAGAAAAGAAAGGGACAGGCTGATTGCTACATGTATTAGATCAGACACAAATCAAAAGGCAATATGTGCATCCGTCAGAGTCACAGTTCAGGAAATGGCAGACTGCACTGTGTGCCAAGCAGCTCTTAGCTCATGGCAGCTACTACGTATACCTCTTCCTTCCTCCTTGATGGAATTGGTGTTCCCTGGTCATTAAAATGATGCAGATAATGCCTGTGTAACCTCAGGGTCATGTTTCTAGAGAAGAACTGTTAAGAACCAGCTCTTCCTATTATCAATGGTAAACATGTGAATTGTGCCATGGTGTATCATTTTTTTCCTCTTGACAACTCAGATAAGTCTCACTGTTTTTTACCTCTTTTGGGGATTTTACCAGATCCTGTGCCCCAGAAGACTCAAATTACACACTTTTGTCTCTGGACCCAGCCTTCCCAACTGCAAAAAACCTTTAAATCTGAACTAACTGGTAGAATCAGAGGCCAGTTACAATATAGAAAATGAAAGAAATAAAGAAATATAAATCAATACATTTAAAATGCAGGTGATATTGGTGTCTGTGATCATGAAGAACAAAAATGCAACTGAAAAGTACAACCTGGCCTGATTTAAGATTCCTCTAAACATATACCCACTTTGCATCACCCATTGATTTTCCCTTCTGCAAGCCACACACATTTTCCTATGAATTTTTCTATTTCATAAGGCAAGAATCATCCCTTTTAGGAAGGAAGCTAAAATGAAGGAATGCTTGGATTAACCAGGCTTTCCTGACCTTCCTTCATGAATAAACAATGAGCTTTTCCAGAACTGTGAGAGAAATTCATTATATACAATGAATGCTTTTCTTTGTTGTCAGACAAAAAAAGCCAGACCAGTGCAGAATCAAAGCACTTTGTCTATGCTACTTTCACTTAGTACAGTTTTAAAATCTTGAACTTCTAGAGGAAGGAATTAACCCTCCCAGCAAAGGACATGCAACACTCATCACATACAAGTCTCCAAAACTGCAGTGAAATGTAATGACTACACATAGTTCATTTGCCTCGTTGATGCTCTAGACACTGGGGTGGATTTAGTTAAAATGGAAATATTGTTTTTCCTCTCCTAGCTTGTGAGCTTTAAAAGAAAACTTAAGATCCTTCCTGCCTTCTTTTTTCCTCTAACATACGAAGGCATGAAAACTGCAGTAAATCCAGTCACCAAAATGGCTTATAAATGAGAAATCATATCTTTTTTTTTCTTCCCTAGACATGTAGTATCTTTTTAGGCAATATGAGATTTTCACTTCACTGTCTCCTTGAATATCTACAGAATTGTCAAACGTAATACAACAAACATCTCAGGTGATATATGTTATTTCCCAAAGTCTTCAGAAAGCATTTGTGGCTTAGGACACTGGATAAGGAAAAAGAAAACTAAAGCAGAAAGCAAACACAATAGCGTTGAGGCTGTTTCTATCTCTAATGAGCTTTATGATATCTCCTAATATAAGCAAACTTAATTAATTCTCTCCCTCCCCCCCACCCAGAATCTTCAGAAAGATTTATTTAACAAACTTTTCTTACTATTGCAAGCAAAACTTTCACTGCAAATATTTCTCAGTTTCAAAGCAGAACTGTGATAGAGAGATAGCCCCTACTCTAAACCAACAAACAGGTTCAGAGGAAGACATGTTTTCCACAAAGCAATGAAAAAGAAAGGAGTGCTCTGCTCTAGATATACCAGATTACATGGCAATAGGCCAGCAGTTATTAATGGAAAAATACGTACTTCCAGTGAGCATTCATTCTTAAAGGAAACAAGGCCCACCCTATTATACATGGCCAAGAGAATATAGAAGAACATCTTCCAAGACAGCCTCCTACAAGTAGATATCTCTGTAGCCTCATCCTCTAACTCCACACTTGACATTTATTTTGAAGAGATATTTTCTTTTTGGGGGAGGAATAGTTGGAGGGTGACAGGGAGAAAGAATGAAGAAATACACCATCCTGTTCTACCAGAACATCATGTTGACATTTTTCCCTCCTACATCTAAGCACCAGAAACCAAAATCCTAGTCTATACTTAGTGCTTGAATTACAAATGTCAGTCAAAGGATTAGACAGTAATCCAGCTGCACTGGTGAGTATCATGATGGACCAGCTTCTCATAGAATTGATCTCCTATTCCATTCGTATTCTTCAGTGCTTTTTACTACTAACAAGTTAGCACTACTGGCACATGGTCATGACAGACAACAGGAAAAAAACCCCAACTGATTTAGTGTTAGTAAAGTAATTTGAAATGTATTTATAACAAATGCTGTGATAAGAAGCGATTCTCCAAGTCAGGGGGACAAAATACAATATTATATATGTAACAGTTCTTCACCTAACTAGCTATTTTTTGACTATACAGTTCAAAATTACAGTATAGATGAGGGGAAAACCAGAGACAATCTACTGAAATAAAAATGAATGGAAATCAATCAATCAATCAGTCAAACCAGATTAGAATTACAGACAGCATGTATTTATCAGCAAAGCCACACATACAGAAAACCTAGCTGTCTGTTACTCCCAAAGAATAACAACTCTTACGGGGAAAAACATGTAGCTTTGTTTTTTATCACTTTTATCTGCAGACCTCCTCTTTTCAGGGCCATTTACTATCCACACTCCTTCTTGGGATCCCCTTTTCTCCTTACATAAAAAGAAAAAACCTGAAGTTTGCTAGTATCAACTTTTCAGGTCCATTACTTGTGTTACTGAGCGTACCTCCATAATGAAGGCAAGCACTTTTTCTTTAACATGGAATCAAGCCCTTTTCTAAGAACTAGAGAAATACATTAAATATGAATGTGGTTGTCCTATTGATTGTGCAACTGTCACTGCTTTAAAGCTTCTTGTAAGGAAGTTATTAAAGCTCTTCAGGTGACACAGGTAACACAAATCTTTTCCAAATGCATTTCTTTTCTTTAAGATGTAACAATACAACCAAGAAACACATTTAGCAAATGTGCCTTTCAGGCATCTTGAAAGTTAAAGCTGTTCACTTCTACTGAAAGAAGACAACCATCAACTAAAGACAGAGTGAACTGATTACTACTCCTCTCTGTGCATTTTTCTGTGCACAGTTAGCTTTTGCTATTCTGAGCTACAGAAGTCCCACTGCTGGTTCTAATGACAATGGTTCATGAAGAACAAATCTTGAGGTTTGCCCACTGGCTGTTTTTACTGAGTCAACACTTATAAAAAGCATTGGCAAATCATCTCTAACTATGGGCACAGCTGAACACTATACAATTCTCCCTACACAGCACCAGCTATATCAGCAATAGGCTGAGTATTAGTAGAGATTATGGCTAGGAATTCTGGGCCCATGCGATGCGAACACACCTGAGCTGGATTCAGTTCACACTTACGATATAATAGCACTGTTGCTAGAAAACATTTCCATATTTTTTTATTGTTGAGAATAGTCCCTATGTAATCAGTAAATGAGTATGAATTAGCTTGGAATATGAATCAGAAGAATGCAAGGGAGCTCGCATTACAGCTCTAGTAATTCAAGGACTCAAGAGGATAAAAGCCAACCCTATCTTAAACTGATGCAACAAGAAGATTCAACATAACCTCAGACCCAACCCATGCTTCTGCATAAGTTGATATCACTGTATCATGTAAGTCCCTGACCAAATATTAGGGCAAATTATGTATATAAAAAGAACAAACAACACACACACAAAAAAAACCCCAAACCCCAACCAAAATCTATACATCTATTTAGGGTGGCATATTAAATACTGTAAGGCTGTATTTTTGTTTAATAAACTATGTCTTAAAAATAATAATATTGCATTCTTCTATCTATGGTTGCTTGTTTTTAAAATATGTGATGCCAAGATATAAATATAAACCATCTTAATTACCTTCTTAGTTGTCTTTTTTAGAACCTGCATGCCATTTTCATTATACATAAATACTTGTGTACAGAATGTCACTTATATAGCCTTTTCTGAATGACAGTAATTTACCCTATGCAAGGAGCAGAAGTAGTAAAACATGACAAGATGTTATTTTTAACCTCAATTAGAGATGAGTTAGGCTGGAACAGATTAGACTTTAGAAATGTAGCTGCTGTCTAATAACACCAATACATGTTTTCCATGGATTGCCAGCAGCACAGCTAGTTCTTCGAGTCTTCATTATTTGCTTCTTCCACTGCTTGAAAAGATAATGTACTCATAATACAAGGACATCCATGGTTATCTGCATGTTAGGACTTCACCTGTTCAGTAGCAAGAAAACCTGAGAGGATGACACATTTTTCCACTTTCCCTGGCTACATAACTTTCAGCTTGACATTCTTTATGAGGATTAAGAGTTATGGAAATAGAGTATTTCCAGAGGAGGCTATAGCAGTGTTAGCTCTGCAATGACAGATTTTTTTTGAGAGACAGAAAGAACTGCATCTGCTATTACTTCAGTGAGAGCATTAACAAGATGCAAACATATGAAACATTCTACAGGAAAAAAACAAACCACCCAAAAAGCTATTAAAACAAAAAGAAATTTCAGAAAAATTTACATCAAAGTATTCCATATACTTAAAACTTGCTCAGACTGCCTCAATACTCTATCTTACAAACAAAGCCAGCTAATTCCTCGAATAACATGGTTAAAAACTGAAATGACGACATGAATCAGACCTTTGCTTTTCTAAGACTATGCGGGTACGCATAATTTGCTGTTTCAGACACCCAAAGCCAAAGTAATAATGCTTAGTTATGATACCTAATCACAGTAGTGAAGAAATGCTTCTGATCATTTAGAGTTCAAATTTTACTTATTAAGAAGTAATAAGTATTATTTTACTTATTAAATAAGTATAATTTACTTATTAAGAAGTAATACTGACCATTTAATTACAGGAAAACCCATTTCCTTTTAATTGTTACCTTGTGACTTCACACATCCTTAATACTACATAATTGTGATTAATGCCTAAGTTACTTCTATCAGCAGTAATCACTGACATACTTGCATTTAATTATTTCTATCCCAGGTACCTGGTATCAGGCCACAGAAAGATTTGTAATTAAAACAGAGAAAACCCTATTTTGGAAAGGCAGCCCATAGGCTGGATGAAATAACCTTAATGATGCTTGCAATCACTGAAAGGTTTGGAAGGGACCTTAAAGTTCCAACCCCCAACCACAGGCAGGGATACCTTCCACTAGACCAGCTTGCTCCGAGCCCCATCCAAACCAGCTTTGACCACTTCCAACGATAGGGCATCCACAACTTCTCAGGGCAACCCATCTTGCCACCTTCACTGTAAGAAATTTTCTTCCTTATAACCAGTTTAAGTCTTTCAGTTAAAAACTGTTGCCCCTTGTTCAGTCACTACATGCTCTGGTGAAAAGTCTTAGGGTGTTTTTGCAAGTCTCTTTTGTATATTTAAAAGCAGGGATAAGGTCCCTACTTAAGTCTGATATTTTGCCTTAGAACCCATGTATTATTATTCACAGTATTACTTAAGACTTCAGATTCCTGAGGCACAGCCAGACTCTATATGCACTGGAAGGGCTGGTGTACACTCCCCAGCGAGGAAAGAAGGAAGGATTCTATTTGTATGCAAACATGACTCTGCATTGTAACACTTCACTGTAAATTAGCTAATGTAACTATAGCTGTCGAAAGCTAACGCAAACTCATTTTGTCTGACATTCACCCATCATTCTCTATTGAGCCTAGCAATATCTTTAGCATTTCTGATGTACAAATATTACATGCCACCCTGCCTAGTGTGAGATACACAGGAATGATTCGTGTCAGGAATTTAGGCGTCCTTGTCGCCATTGCACTTGGTGTGAAACCAGCCCTCCTTTGTGACCGTGATTACCATAAGTGCTCCTGTCAATAAGGAGAAACAAAGGGGATAATCTCTCCTAATCAATCGCTTTGTTTTTCAAAGGGGACTTCCGTTTAACGGTTTGACTGGCCTAAGGAGATTAGATAACCAAGAGACACATTTTGTTACAGGATGTTGCAAACTTGGGTACTAGGCAAATAACCATATAAGGTATAGAACAAAATGTTAAGACTACGTTAAGCTTGTAAGCATTTTTCTGTTAATACATTACTAAGAAAATTCAACAACGTCTTCACCGGAGAAAGACCCCAGCAAACAAGAAAAGAACAAAGGAAAAGGGCCACGTCGACATTCGGGTAAAGAAGACAACAGGATTGGCTAAAACCCAAGACTGAGAAGTATAAGAGACTGTACTCCAAAGATCCCGGCGTGCGTTGCTGGTGGAGCGGAGACTCCCCTGCGCACCCAGCGCTGTTTTGCTTATTGCCTCTCTTTTAAATTTCTAATCAATTGTAAATAAAATCGATTGGGACAAAACCCGGTTTGCGGTAAATTTTTATAACAAAATTGGTGACCCCGACGTGATCTCTGTGTGGCTGCTGGGGACTATGGCTCTTACGAGGAGGCGCCCCACACTTTGTGGCTCGGGGGGTTCTAGTCCTGAGCAGTTCCGCGAGATCAACGAACAGAGAGAGACAATAAGCAAAAGAACTGAGCTCCCTGAAAACTGCAGTACAACCTCCTGTAATTCTTGTGCACGAAGACCCGGACGAAAACAGCGGACAGTAAGTATAGTTCGGTCG
Source organism: Melopsittacus undulatus (assembly GCF_012275295.1). Taxonomy (NCBI): domain Eukaryota; kingdom Metazoa; phylum Chordata; class Aves; order Psittaciformes; family Psittaculidae; genus Melopsittacus; species Melopsittacus undulatus. The sequence continues at coordinate 70,052,871 of NC_047533.1, forward strand.
GGAGGAAAAGCCGGTGTGTGTGTGTCTGTGTGGAACGTAACTACAGTTGCGTTGCGTGGTTTTCTCGGACCAAGGCTCCAGTACGGAAACCCAATGGTAGAGATGGAGTGTGTGGTGAGACATGAACCAGATACCCTGAATCTGTAAGAATACAGGTTGGGTTATCAGGATTCATGAAGTGAGTGTGGACCTCTTCTAGGCGCGTTTCCAAACTCCCGCGAGGGACTTGGCCGCTGAAGGAGGGAAGCGATAGTAATTGAGTGAAAGAGAATACACCCGGCAAACGGGTCAGAGTAGTGGTTGCAACTCTGACCCAAGGAAGGGGCCCAGGTAGAGGTCCCATTCCTGGGGGCCCAGGCAGAGGCCCCCGTCCCTGGGGCCCAGGCAGAGGTCCCAGTCCCTGGGGCCCAGGTAGAGGTCCCAGTCCCGGGGTGCCCAGGCAGAGGCCCCCGTCCCTGGGGCCCAGGCAGAGGTCCCAGTCCCTGGGGCCCAGGTAGAGGTCCCAGTCCCAGGGTGCCCAGGCAGAGGCCCCCGTCCCTGGTGCCCAGGCAGAGGTCCCAGTCCCTGGGGCCCAGGTAGAGGTCCCAGTCCCGGGGTGCCCAGGCAGAGGCCCCCGTCCCTGGGGCCCAGGCAGAGGTCCCAGTTCCTGGGGCCCAGGTAGAGGTCCCAGTCCCGGGGTGCCCAGGCAGAGGCCCCCGTCCCTGGGGCCCAGGCAGAGGTCCCAGTTCCTGGGGCCCAGGTAGAGGTCCCAGTCCCGGGGTGCCCAGGCAGAGGCCCCCGTCCCTGGGGCCCAGGCAGAGGTCCCAGTTCCTGGGGCCCAGGTAGAGGTCCCAGTCCCAGGGTGCCCAGGCAGAGGCCCCCGTCCCTGGGGCCCAGGCAGAGGTCCCCGTCCCTGGGGCCCAGGCAGAGGTCCCAGTCCCGGGGTGCCCAGGCAGAGGCCCCCGTCCCTGGGGCCCAGGCAGAGGTCCCAGTCCCTGGGGCCCAGGTAGAGGTCCCAGTCCCGGGGTGCCCAGGCAGAGGTCCCCGGAGTAAGACAATGGGTCAGAATAAGAGTCGTAATTATAACCCAGGAAAGGATCCAAGGAAAGGCCCTAAGAATAAAGCAGGGAGCAACCTACCAGATATACCACCGGAAAGTCCCCTGGGGTTAATGATAAAGTACTGGGACATTCGGCCGTCCCAGGAAGGAAAAAGTAGGGAAAAACTGGTCCATTACTGTATGGAAGTATGGACAAAAGAAAAAATTCGACCCGATCATTTGTATTGGCCGATATTTGGGTCTTTTGATGATTGGATATGTCAAGCTTTAAATTTATATGTGAATAGAAAAGCACCGTTTAGCCAGAAAGAAAGTGAGTATGCAGCTCTATGGAAGGGATCATCAGCGAAAGTTTCATTATTCCCCCTAAAAGAAAAAAAAAAAAAAAAAAAAAAAAAAAAAAAAAAAAAAACCAAAAGGGAGAAATCAAACAGACCATCTTGGGAGCCACTAGATAATTTACCACCCCCGTATCTGGGGCAGGATTCGGAAGAGGAACAAGGGGATACTTTTCCCCCATTAACGCCTAACTCCGTCCCGTCGGCTCCCCCTCCTTCCCCTCCTTCAGCCCATACTAGAAGTAAAATGAGGACACAGAAAAACGAGAAATTAGACAAAGCGGAGGAAATAATAACATTAGCAGCCCTCCGCGAAGTTCCAATGGGGAGAAAGAAAAAAAGAAAAAAAAAAAAAAAAAAAAAAAAAGAGTCCATTACAGTATGGAAGTGTGGACTAAAATGTAAATTCGGCCTGACGCATGGCCTGGGGCTGCTGGTAAGGCGCACAGAGACGTCTGGCGCACAGCAAAATTCCCCTTGATAGGCAGGGCTTGCAAGCAAGGTGCTCGTCAACCAATAGAGCGGCTGCCGGCGATCCTGGGAGCGGATTGGGCGAGTTCGGGTTTTCGCTACATCCCAAGTTTAGGCGGAACCATGGTGTGAGTGTGTGGGATCCCGTGTGTGAGTTTGTGTTTCTGTGTGACTGAGACGTAGCAGAGCTACGAAGTGGAGTCCCAGTCCGCGGTCTCCGCGAGGAGAGCGGCCGGAGACGGACGAAGCGTCTATATTTTTTGGACCTGTGTGTCCTGTCTGTGAGCGGGGGCCTGGCTGTCCTCCCGCTGTCCTTTCTGTGTAACCCTGTGTGTGTCCTGTCTGTGAGCAGCTTAGAAAAGGGCGGAGGGGGAGTGTCCGGCTGCCCCTCTCGCTGCGTTTTTCTGTCCTGTGTATCTTCTTGTGTGTGTACAGCCATTAAGTACCTCAGAAAATCCCTGTGTGCCTTGTGAGAGTGTAACTATATGTGACTAGTGACATTTTGCTTGGATACTGTGGCAGTGCTCTCGGTGCAGATTCCACTTTTACAGGCATGCAGAGTGCCAGTGGGGCAGATATTGCTCGGGGTTTCTTATGAAACACTGGGGGTCAGAAATTATAGATACCCAATCGGTAATTATCTGAGAACAAAAATAAAATTATTATTTTATGGAAAAGGCCACAAGAGTTCTGGAGGACCTCTGGGAGGTTAAAAAAGGAAAACTGGGAAAGGGTTTGTAAAAAGTATCAAAGAAAATTTGAAGAGGCATGATTGCAAAAGAAATTTTGCTGTAACAGAAACTATGATCTAACAACAGGGGAGCTGATCTTCAGAACCCAGATATATTATTGTACCGACTCCCTTAAGAATATCATACAACTTGTGTGTAGGTGCTCTCATTTTCATAAGTGCATTTGCAGAGCACTGGGAAAGAGAAGCTATAGAGATCTGTAAAAGATGGGCTGAAATGGGAGCCGGTCAAGACAAGGAAATTCTGAAGAAAAGCCCATTAGGTTACATTTTGGCACATTGGAAAGAACTGAGAGGGTCTTCTGAGGCCTCTGTAAACAAGGAAAGGTTGGTAAAATATTGTAACCAATGCTGACCTTCATACACTTTAGAAGATAAGGAAAAATGACCTCAAATGGAACTCTGAATTATGATACATTGTTATAATTAATGTTGTTTTTGAGGTGGCAAGGAAAATGAAATGAAGTAATGTATGCAGATGTGACAGAGTGCAAAATTAATATACCTCTGCCAGATCCCTTAATTTTGGCTTTGGAAAAGGACAAGAAAAAAAAAATAAAAAAAAAAAAATCAAAGCTAAGCTGAAGAGATGTTGTTCAGATCGTGATACTGGGGAAACGTGTTTAAAGTTAAGGAAGACCAAAAGGGAAAGGAGGGGAGCTCGAGCAGCTCCTGTGTTTGAGCATGGGATGGGTGCCGGGGTAGGCAAACAAGTGAAAAGTTGATAGATGGGACTGAAGGGCTGTTGGATAGATGTGGACCGGGAGTAAAGGAAGAAACGTGGAAAGTGGATTAAAGGTGGTTGCTTTGAAACTCTTGGAGAAGGAATGTTGAGCAGAGGTGGAAGTGAGACTGCCCTGGGGGGAGTGCCATGGGGCGGCTCCGGTGAATGAATTAGAACTAGAATGACAGGATACTAATAAAAAGCTGAAAAGAAGAGAATTTATCGCCTCGTTGGGAGGGACCATTTCTTGTTCTTTTAACTACAGAAACGGCGATAAGATCTGCTGAAAAAAGGTGGACACACGCGTCTCGAGTAAAAGGACCCATAAAAGAATGGAAAGTTGTGACTGAACCCAGAGACGCCAAGCTGACCCTCTAGAGGACTTGGATAAGTAACTGAGAGAATTCATATGGACTCCTGTAAATCTGATATGGGAGATGAAGATATAGTTGAAATTATTTTAAGAAACCATAGGATAAGGGCCAGTACTAGTCCATGCCCTCCTATATGCAAACACTGCAATTTGTATATTAGAGCCAAGTGTCCCAATTGTTTGAAGCATATTATTACTCACAGGGGAGACCGTGAACAATTTTTGAGAAATCAATTACAGTTCTTTTTGCATTCGGTGTGAAATTACCACTTCGTTGAAACAGTTGTTGTGAGTCAAATACTACTGCCATAGTAGCCGACGGGGAATATACCTTTAACCTACCAGAGAGGGCAAGACCGGAGGGAGTCGGTGCTGCAGCTGAAAAGGTCTGCCGAGGGCTGCAACCCCTGGGGCTGTGACCGCTGAGCACTATGATCCTGACCGGACCTCTTTTGGTGTCGGTTCTGATAGGAACCATATGGGAAAGTGCCGTGGCTTTTAAAAAAAACATTAACAACAACTGTAGTTGAATGTATTACCACAACTAGATGAGGGAGAATAACCTCTAAAACCTTAGTATATCACACTGTTTATGAATGCAAAGGAACAAAGATAGGCAGTTGCATATATAATCAAACCCAGTATGAATTGTGTCAGGAAAAACAAGCAAAACTGGGTGTTATGATCCAAAGGAACTTCCAACCTTGTATTGGGTAGAAATGAGAACAAATTCAGAAGAAGGGAGATTAATTGGAATAAGTGAAGTTATAACCAATTTGAGTACCTCACTGCCAATGATTTTTGATGCATGTGATATTATAGATGAGGATTTAGATACTAATCGTGGAAGTTTAGAGTGGAGGCGGTACTACAGTAGCCAACCAAAATATATTTGCCCAGGTGGATACCAATGTCATATAAATCCTGATTATGTACCTAATCAAACAGCTAGGTATCAGTCATCACACCTCTGTGGAAGAAAAGGATGGTCTTGTGTATGCTGGGATACTGCAGGCTGGGGATGTGATTATCAATGTAAGACTTTACAAGCTTCAATAGCAAGAATGCAGACAAACAATAACTGTACAACCCGTGCCTGCAATCCAATAAATTTAACTCTCATAGATTTAAAAAAAAAAAAATTGGAAACAGAAGCAAGTAACTAAAATTGGACTTAAGATATATGGAACTGGGGAAGACCCAGCTGTGATTATTTGTATTAAGATCAAAGAAAAATATAGAGAATCAATACAACTTCATTTATTATTCAATTCCTTCTATAATGAAATGGAGTCCAATATGAAATTCTCACAGTTGCTAAAAATCTCCTTGTAAATCTTGCTGAAAATATAGCTAAAGCATTGAATGTAACTAACTGCTATGTTTGTGGGGGAACTAACCAGGGAAAGAGATGGGCCTAGGAGGCAATGGAGAGTAATATAAGCGACCCTACAATCTGGAAAAATTGAAAAGGAAACAAAAGGAGACAACAATGGATCTTGCAAATGGGTATAATCGGAAAAAGTTGTTGGCAAAATTTAGAAAATGGTGTAAAACCAATAGGAAATTTACTTTGTGAAGGGGGTTATATGTGGAAGAGAGCAAGGAAAGACTGGGAAAAATGGGGAAATCCCATAGAAATAAATCAACAATTCAGTAACTGGACTAATGGAACTAACATACCAAACAGTTGGCCCACTCCAAATGGATATTATTGAATCTGTGGTAAAATAACCTTTGCATTTTTACCCCAAAATTGGACAGGATCATGTATATTAGGAACGATCAGACCTAGTTTCTTCTTATTAAGGAGAAAAAGATTTAAAAGAGAGCTACAAAATGGAAAGACAATGAGTGGCCACCTGAATGAATAATCTCTTATTATGATTCGGCAACTTGGGCCGAAGATGCATCCTGAGGGATACAGGACTCCTATATGTATGTTGAATACCATTATAAGGTCACAAGCTGTGGTAGAAATAGTAGTAAATAAAACAGAAAATGCATTAGGATTAATTGCAAAGCAGAATACTAAAATGAAAACTGCAATAAATCAGAATCATGTGGTTTTAGATTACCTGTTGGCTCAAGAAGGAGTGGTCTGTGGAAAATTTAATCTTAATGATTGCTGTTTGCAAATAGATGATGAAGAAAAGCTATAAGTGAACTTGTAAGGAAAAACAAACAAACAAACAAACAAACAAAAAAAAAAAATAGCCCATGTTCCAGTACAAACCTGGAATGGAATCGATTTCGGAGGGCTAGGGTCTTGGGGACAACTTTTCAATGGGGATTGGTTTACTAAATTTGGTATAGTGGTATTGGGAATATTTGGGGGATTATTAATTATTCCATTTATAATTCCATGTTTCACCACACTGATACATACGGTCGTACAAAACGTGCAATCAGAAATGGCAAATAAGAGGGAAACCCACTCACTGATGATATTAAAAATTAAGGCAACTCCATTATTATCCGCGGCTCAGAAGGCGGTTATTAGATTAGACACGAATCAATAAGTTACACAAAAACGAAAAGGGGGGAATTGTGAGATACACAGGAATGATTCGTGTCAGGAATTTAGGCGTCCTTGTCGCCATTGCACTTGGTGTGAAACCAGCCCTCCTTTGTGACCGTGATTACCATAAGTGCTCCTGTCAATAAGGAGAAACAAAGGGGATAATCTCTCCTAATCAATCGCTTTGTTTTTCAAAGGGGACTTCCGTTTAACGGTTTGACTGGCCTAAGGAGATTAGATAACCAAGAGACACATTTTGTTACAGGATGTTGCAAACTTGGGTACTAGGCAAATAACCATATAAGGTATAGAACAAAATGTTAAGACTACGTTAAGCTTGTAAGCATTTTTCTGTTAATACATTACTAAGAAAATTCAACAACGTCTTCACCGGAGAAAGACCCCAGCAAACAAGAAAAGAACAAAGGAAAAGGGCCACGTCGACATTCGGGTAAAGAAGACAACAGGATTGGCTAAAACCCAAGACTGAGAAGTATAAGAGACTGTACTCCAAAGATCCCGGCGTGCGTTGCTGGTGGAGCGGAGACTCCCCTGCGCACCCAGCGCTGTTTTGCTTATTGCCTCTCTTTTAAATTTCTAATCAATTGTAAATAAAATCGATTGGGACAAAACCCGGTTTGCGGTAAATTTTTATAACACTAGTGAGCACCACTGCATGCAGAAAGGAGGCTATAGTTTTGATCTAGGCAGAAACAGCTTTTGCAGAGAAGTGCTGTATAGTCAGAAGTGATTTAGGTAGAAAAATGGTGAATGCTTTAATAAATTCTTGGTTTCTTTCATTATTGTTAAAGTATTTGCACGTTACTGTTACTGAGCCTTGGAAGTTGCTTTATTTTTAAAAGGATTTTAAGACATCAGACTTTTCTTTTTCTTAATTTTTCCAAATACTATTGCTATAGACAATCTAGAAAATCTTGCCTATACATAATTCCCTGGAAGAAAAAGGAACTAAACAAAATGCTGCTGTGAGACCTTGAGAGGACTGACCTCCACTCTGCTGCAATGCTGTGAGCAATCGTGCTACTCAAGCTGTTTGAATTAGGCTCTTCCTGCTGCGACAGCAGTTCCAGGGTGCATGCATGACTGAGCTTTCAGAATGAATGTTTTTACAGTTTTTAATGTGGACCATTTGGGAACAACTTTCTATTAACTTGACTAATGCTGTTTTTACAATACCTATGCAATATTAAGGAATCTTTAGGGACCTTAAATTAAGGTGAAGAGCTCAGAAGTTGACCAGCTCATGCTGGAGATAAAACCATCTTTTAACAGTCCTGTCCTGTCTGGGATTGTACAGCCATTTCTCACCCATGATTATTTAACATATTCCACCTAAGCCCAGGCTCTCTTTCCTCCAACTAATCAGTAATAAAATACACCACCTCAGATAGGCCCCAAACTTACCCTAATTGTGAAACAGTGACATTGATACAGGTTGGGTTTGTAGGACCATAATGTAACATATTGTAGATGCACCCCACAGCTGGAACAAAACTGTGAAAGAACACAATTCTGATCAGAACAGGAAACAACAGGAATCAAAGCCTAATTCTCCCAAATGTTTGGATATCCAGTGGTCTGAAACCAGCAGATAGTACAGCAATGATTCAATTAGGTAGCCTAAAGCTATTTTGGGAGCTCCTGCCCAACTTGTGAGGATGGCTTGTGCTTCTTTTACCTCTGCGGTAGCCTTCCCCTTCAGACAAACCTCCCAGAAGTTCTCACAAATGTCCTTCAATTGCTGATCCTGTTTTTGAGCAGTCAAAAATCCAAAGGGCATCCTTAACCACTCCGAACCTACAAGCTACATGTATCAATAAAGCATGATCTACAGTTTTGGTTTACTCCTTACATCAAACCTTCTCTGCCAAAACAAAAGTTTTGGCATTCAGACCTGAAATCTACCATGTGATTTGTCACAAGGATGACAAGATAGTGCACTATTACATGAATTAGTTTCATGCTAGAATCCTTAAGAGTAAACATAGGCAGAAAAGCTGTAGCTGTGCTAAGAGTCATGGCTCCTGCTGATACAACCAATGACATCTGTGATTTTCACCAGGCTACTCATCCAAATGACCACTAACATTCAAAAGAAGGAGCATGGCAAAGCTCTGTCACTAATTTTAGAGGAATACCAGAATTTTAAACACTGAATACAAGTAACATCAACGTTTTATTACCAATATCTATTTTTTCATCTTTAAAGCAGATTCCCAAATAGTGTTATCTCAAAAACTCCCAGAAGTAGACCTGAAAAGGGAAAGCCACACAACAGAGAACTGAAATGCTGTTTGTTATGTATGAGATGTGAGAGAACATCCCCTAGGGACTTATTCAGCTCTACAGTGGCAACACCTATCAAAGTACAGTTTATGAATAGCCAAATTTAGTCTACGCTTTTGAAACTGTAGTTTTACTTGCTTAGTTTCAACAGCTGAAAATAGTGAATAGGGCAGGGTAACTGAGCTATTCAGAGGTTTGTATTAAAAACAAGTCCCCTAAAACCACTGTAGCCTTTACAGGTAGAGGTTTAGAAGCCTTGATGAGGCAAACGGAGATCGCTTTTCTTTACCACCTCTTATCTTCCTCTGCTTACCTACCTATCTTTAGTGTTAAGGATTCATCTAAGTGTTAGCTTAAGCCACAGACACCAAACTGGCCCTCAGACTTCTCAGCAGCAGCAGTTAAGGAGCACAGTGGCCAGAAGTCACAGATGTCCCCTCTCTGCTGGCCAACACAGCAGCAGAGTAGCAGGCTCTGATGCTGGATACGCAGAGGCTCTGGAAGGAGGCAGAATTATTCCAGCAGCAATTCTGACCACGGAGAGAATGTGCTCAGTCTTGTCAAGGATATTGCACAGAAGTAATTATGCTTTTTTTTTTCTAAGTGACATTTTGGTGGTTTTTAAATAAGATTTTTTAACAACTTTCAGGATTTCTCACCAAATCTACATCTATTCCCAGCCTGGTAATATACTTCAAACTTACTTTCCAAGTCTGTTACTCTTTTAAGAGATAGACAGGCAAGTTATCAAACTTGACCCTAAGATATGTAATACCTTAATTACAAAGGGACCTGATCATAAAAAACTCACATAAGAATCTAGTTTTTGGGGGGAGAACTAGGAGACCTTAGAGCTTTTTTTTCTTTTTTTTTAAACTCATCTGACATGAAAATTATCTTATAATTTTAACAGTCACTTTGTTGCACAAATAATTTTTATTGTGCATACATTCCTTCAATGCATCCAGAGTATTGAGACTATAGAACTAGAATCTGCTCTTAGAAAACTGTGTGACATGTATAACAGTCATGCTAAAGTAAATGTTGGGAGAGAGGTTCAATAGGTGGCTGCAGATGGGATATGCTGTTCTCTGGTGCTTCATTACCATGAACTTGTGGAAAGGTTCTCACAGCAAATATGAAGAACTAACTTCACTCTGTGCCCTTAAGAAGGGAAGGAGGAGTGGGGCAGTGTGAGACCCTTGAGTCCTTTTTATACCTTTGGAGCACAGAGGACCACACGGACTTGCTTGCCCATGAATCTCCTAGTCCAAATATTTCAAGAGACAGTCGTCTGTCTCTTAAAATGTTTGTATAGACAGATATACAAGATACAATACTGTGTTAACACACTGTTAACTTCTAGAACCCTCTATTCTTTCCAAGAAAAGACAAGCACCATCAGTCTGGGGTCTGTGCAAGTGTGCAGTCCTTTACCGAATGAGCAATATTGGTTCTTTGAACTTTGCAAATCTGTTGTATGTGGCAGAGAAGTCTACTATATAAGAAGCAATGTGAGCATGAAATCATGAAATCAGGTACCTGAGGCAGCGGTACCACAATACTCTTTATACAAAGAGCTTCACTAATGAAAACTAAACAACAGTCTTCATTATCTACCACCAGCCTGGCTAAATAGCGCTTTCTGGGGTTTTCCTTGTCCTAACAATAACACCTATTATTTTCCATGGGCACGAATGGTCACCTTTCCTTGACAGAGTTTTCATATTTAATACTGCTGCAATACTGCATCCTAGGAGTGTATACCTGTAACTTGCATTAAAACCCAGTATGTTCCCTATTATGCATGCTCTTTGGATGCTGTCACAAATCAGAGTAGCAAGTATATACCTAATACCATACGAAGGGATTATGGTTTCATATAATGTATTTTTTGTTATTTCAAAGCGTTCTTACTTACCAACTTTATAGCCACATCTCTAAGACCTCAATGACAGAAAAAAAGTAACCTTTAATGGTCCCTTCCAACTCAAACTATCCTATGATTCTGTGAAATGTCACTAGGTATATTTATGTTCATAAATATAGAGTTGTGTTCTTTGTTTAATAAACTTTCATTGAACAGGTATAAACACTACATAATTTATTCTATACAGCCATAGCTAGTATGAAATCAAAGGTTCTCAAAGTCCTGCTTGGGAGGAGCAGTACTGTGTAAATGGAAAGCAGGCTTTTAACAGCTCATATGACTGGTTAATGAGTGACATTACACAATGTCTGCTGTTTGTAAAACCTTGAAAAGTGTAACTTCCTGGTATCCAGTATGGAGTGAACAGCATGTAATGGCATAGTGAACTAGGAGACAAGGTAGGGATACAACAAAAGGGTTTAAAACTAATGTAAAAAAAAAGAATAAAAAAAAATCCCATTCAAATAGAAAAATATAAAAAAATTGTATAAAATGCGCAGGGTTTTAAATTTCAACTGCATGTTGGATTATTAGATTCTCATGGTTATTCTTTAGACTCCTAGACAATGTATACAATTTATATTAACAGGAAGCACAGGTAGAATTAATGAAAAAGAAAGCTTACAGAGCTCCACGGACAAAAGCAAGTAAGGAGTTATTGGCACTGCCCTGACATCAAGCCCTCTTCCTGAAAGGAGCAATTTCATTTGTTCATGCGATAAGCATCACATAAAAAGTGTTTCTCTGTAAATATACAAAGTAACTTTGAAAGAGACTTTAGAATGATTAAAATACAAAACATACAAAAAAAGTGAAACAAAGCTGTATCTTGATTTTGAAGTAGATTAGAATGATATCTTCCAAACAGCACTTTAAAGGGCTCATGTAGTCAACAGAATCAACGGCCAAGTTTTCCACACATCTTGTCTGTCTCGAGATGCATCTGACCTGTGGAGCAGGTTGATGACTGCTTTTAAACTCTGCAGTTCTGTTCTCCTTGCTGTTCAGCTGTCTCCTCTAGAACTGTGTCCATGTTCCTTGTTCTTTCAGCAGAGAGTGGTGTGTTACATACGCCTGGTGTGCCCTCTGAGCCTGTCTTGAGGTACACACAGATATGGCCAAAGGATACCCCCACAGTCACACTGCCTGAATACTGTTCCAGGTTTCCCCACTGCCACAACATCTCAGAAACTCAGGATTCTGCCCTTTAAAGATTAAGAGGTCAAACTATTGATTTACAGATTCAGAAAGGTGAAATAATTTAACTGGAAGTTCCTAGCTCTAGTACTATTTTAACTATGCATAATGGTTAAGTCACATTTACCTGTGTTAATGCATCTATTTATTATAGCTATGTCAGGCAGCCAGACCTTAAAGCATTAAAGCCTAACTAATTTGGTCCTTCCATGTCGCAGGTCACGAATCATTAACAGAAACACAGAACAGCTGAAGCTGGAAAGGACCCCTGGAAGTTATACTCTGACACCTTCTGAGGGTACTTTGCCTCACTCTCTCCAGTATGCCCATGACTCTCTAGACACAGTACTGCAGGTTTGGCCTCACCAGTTCTTAACACACTGGATAAAGCTGCTACAAAGGCAGTAGTGGTTCTGCACAGGAAATGTGTAAAACAAAGTCAACTTTTCTTAAAGCATTCCAGGACAGAGAGGTTTTTCTAATACCACAGAAGGTTATTGTTTTCTGACTTAAGTTAATAGAGGATTCTTGGACATACTCCTGGCCCAGATTTTAAATACAGTTAAAACCAAATTGTTCCTTATCTGTACAGCTCAACAGAGAAAGTCTGAAGTCATACTGTCACATAAAGTATCTTCCTAATAAAAGAACCTTTAAACCTCGATTTTTTTCATTTGGTCACTTTATGCTTTAAACAAACAAATGTCGTTTACTAATCAGAATATGAAGTACTTGCATTATCTAGAACAATTTGATGCACTATCACTTTTTGGGGGAGGCAGGAGAAGGAGAGTAAGTACCATTCTTATGGAAAATACTCTCAAAAAATGAATTGCTGCAGCAGTTTCTAAAATAATTTTATAGACTACAGTTTTGCAGAGAGGTGAACCAAAAAGTCAATATAAAACCAGTGAGGCTAATTCAGCACTGTGAACAATGCACTTATGACACAGAACCTCAGTCTCACCTGAAAAACCCTGATACAGATCATATACTTCTCTTACAAAACACTGGATGACTAAGCTAGTGGTGGCACACTAGGAAGACAGTCTCTGCCACATCTAGCCTAATTTATCACTTTAATCCAGTTACCTTGACTTACTCATTGTTAGGATCACTTTTCTATTGTGGAAACTTCAGGCAGCCTCAAGTTTGGCAGACTTTAATAAGTAAGAGAGCATTAACTCAATACATAATTAAACTTCCAAGTCCAGTGCTTTTTAAAAACATCTGTAGCAAAGCACAATGGATATGCACTGGGAATATGTAATGCCAGTGATTCTCACACATCATCAGGTTAATTTCTTATGAATCAAAGCATTTGGCCTTACAGAAGTTCTTTAGCATTCTCACAAACCAGAATTTTCAGATTCTACTTAAGTCAGTGAAAGTAAAAATTTGTGCATCCTGAATTCTACAATAACCCCAGTAACTAAAACCTTTGTTCCTTAACTTCTTTGTAGCCCAATAATTTGAAGGTTACGTCCACCTACTGTTTTACTTCTACTGAGAGAACCAAGTTCTCCCAGCTGTTTTATGCTCTTGTGGTGAGGCAAAGCAGCCTTTTACCTGCCTTCTCTACAAGATGAAGGTGTATCTTCACAAAACTGAAAGACAGATAGAGAGAATGGGTTGATTTGTCCTGATCTTGTCACATCAGTATACCTCTGAAGCTCCTTTGATGTAAAATGCTGTTAAGAATATTATGTTTCCAAATGGGATTTAAAGTGCCCCCTCATGCAATATTTTGTTCTGTAACACTTTCATTATACATGTATGTTCAACATAAAGCATTTTTTGAGATACAATCATTTATTAACAGCCAAGATACGATGATTCATACTCATCCCATGGTTAGACTTAGCATGTATCTAAGCTTCACTCAGTATTTGCAGGCATTCAGTAAGCAGGAAGGCCCCTTAGATTATCAGTGGAACAGCAGAGATTTCAAAGTTGGACGTAGCACACACATTAAAATAAAGTCCAAGAGTTATTCTATCATACTCAGTGTTTGTGAAGTAGTAATATAAAAGGACAGTGAACTCACGTTCTGAGCCAAAATTCAGAAAGTACCCTCTTCTAAGATGTTACTTTTGGAATACCCTGCTTTATCAGAGGTCCTCAGCTCACTACTATTATCTTTTCAGGACGCATCTCAAAAGACAGACAGCAGTCAGCCTCCTGTGCCAAAGAAGGTTAGGAAAGTGCTATTTTTACCCAGGGAAAACGTACTAGGAAATGATATCTTTTGAAAGCTTCCTGTAACTTCTTATAGATGACTTAAACGACTGTGATGGAGCTGAGATGTCTGTGGCATTTGTATTCTCATTTTGATGCATAATCTATGCCTATACACCCCTGCCACTCCCCAAGAAACCGTTCTCTCCTGGAAAGGAATTATGCATATGTTACAAAGCTTCCCCCCATCCCTGCTGAAGTACTCACACAAAGAATAAATAGTGAATCTTTGACTTCTGCTCTTCAAGTTCTCACAATGTTTTGTCATATACACAAATAGCTTCCAAAGTGTACTTTGGAATCAGTGATCCACATGTAGGCGAAACCTAATGCCTCTTAAACTGATGATACTCTAGCTAGATATGCATCTAGCATAAATGCGTATCAGTGCACTGACATTTACAGACCTGTCTGGGTGAGAATCTAGCCCAGCCACTGTAAAGAGATTAAGATGGCATTGATTGCCAAAGCAAATATCATGCTATGACATGATGCAGTGATTTTTGCCTAAAAGTAAGCATGTCAAGCATGAAGATCATGAAAGAGAATTGCCTTTACCAAGCATTTGTTGCTATACCATTAATAAAGAGAATTACAGTATTTGTTCAGATCTCTTCTTGGGATTTGAAGTTAGTTTTTCTATACAGATGACTGGCAGACTAAATGACTTGGAGGGTTATTTAAAACCCAAAGAAAGTTATGTGGTACCCAGAGACTGATATCCTTCAAAACCGTACAGGAAATTTGAATGCTCAGCATGGCTCACATCACATGAGCTTGTTACTGTAAGATTCCTTACACAGTATCACATAACAACTCTTTCCTTCCTCTGTCAAGTGTAAGAGCTAATGTTTAAAACTATGAATGATAAGTGAGTTTGTCCTTGTGCAGAGAGCCAGAGTTAAGCCTGTACTTAAGGCCTACTGAAGTCATTTGGGTATCTCAGAAAGAAAAAGTCCCCGTCAGTTTCATGGTTCTATGCTTAAATTGTCACCCTAATTTCACTAGAATTTCAGAATGAAGGGGGGAGAAAGACTATATATTTGGATCACCTCTCAGTTAAGAATTCCTTCTTAAATATATATACATGTATCATACTTACATATCTGAATTAGCTATAATTTGCATCTGACAGAGGAATCATAAGTAGAAAAGTTAAAATAGAATCAAGTAAAAGCAAGATGGGTAGAACTGCAAGAACAGTAAAGAAAAAAGCAGAATAAATAAAAAGCAAGTGGCACAGATATCTTGAGTATAAAAGAAAGAGAAAATAGCACCGGGATGGAAACCCCCCTCCTTGACAATGCTTAGCATTTGAGAGTTCTACTTAATAGGTTTCTGTAAATGTATCCCACAGTGTTGCCCTCCCATCTTATCTTTCTTAAGGAGAAGAACAGATGAAGATATTTTCCTTATTTATACCAAGATATGACCAACAACTGTAACTAAAGTGAGTCTGGAAAAAATGTGAAAAATCATAAAAAAACTTGTAAATGTGTATATACATAAACACATGCAAGCATATCATGCCAAAGGCATAATAACCACAGACCTACAACTTAACTGGAGAATGACATGCTGAAAACACTGTAATGTATAGTCTTACATCCATAAATCCGTTTCAGAGTTCTCTTTCTAAAACTACTGCAAGGAAGGAAGTGTCTACAATACACACAATAAACATACAGTATTAATTTGCCAAATTTCAAGAGACTTTATGGCCACTATTTTTTCTACAGAGCTACACCAGGAGTGAAAGGCTTTTTAATACCCTTCTTGTGTTGTTTCACAAGAAGTGTGATGCTACTGTCAGTCCATAACTGGAAGTGACAAACCTTCTGTACTAGACAGAGGACAAACATTTCAGGTTCATAATGAAGCCTTCTTCTCTCCATTCCATTGCTATCCAGGAAAGACCTGATAGATTGGATAGATGCCAAACTCCAATGAATATATATATATATTCTTGTCTGTTACTGCTGCTTTAGAGGCTGCTTAGAATGAAACTACATAGTAAAACTTTGAAGTCAATACAGCATAAAACCATAGAATCTATGATTCTATGAATAACAATTTATCTGACTGCCAGAGGGCAAACTGAGCACATACATTCATTCACACAACTACAGCCTAGGCCCAGAAGATTTACAGGTTTTTTCTCTGTGGTAAGGAGCTTTAAAGATCTTAGTCCAAGAGTCTTTGTCTGTTTTGACACACAGTCTTTAATAAAAAACTAAAATGAGACAAACCACGTTAATGATCAATAATGCAAGAGTTAAATTTCCATTTCCTGCACTTAGAAAGTTTAGTGTCCTAGCAAAACTTGCAACATCATTTTTACAGGGCAGTAAACTACTATTATGCAGAGTCTTGTTTGGGTGCCCCTAACTCTGATTGTATTTAATTGTGCTGGGCACCACCTCCAACTCGCTAGGCACAGAAGAGAAAGGAGTACTACTGTCTGCAAATGTTTCCAGCTAAGAAGAAGCAGGGTGCTTGCTGTGCAACAGTCTCATCACTGACACTTGAGAGACAGACAGCAATGCTTTGTTATTGTTTGCACTACTTGCTCAACTCCACACTGATGGTTTGATCACCATAAGCTATAACCACGTATTATACATTAGAAATCACAGGTGGCAGAAGTTCAGTTTCATGTGTGCTTAATACCCAAATTAACAGCATTTCAGCAAGTGTCCACAATGCACAGCTGCAGCTCACTACACAATTACAACATTAATCATTATACTCACCCACTGTCACAGAGATGCCTTAAAGTTTGTGTGCTAATTCGCACCTAATTATAATTTGGAACCAAGTTTTTGAGGGTTATTTCTAATCAACACAAGAGCATCATGGGTTACAAAAGACTTTGAGTCACTATCAGTATCATGTCCTTACTTCTCACACATTGTAAAGACACTGTTTCATTATCTGCTTTGCTGACTTGACCTTACTCATTCAAGGACCTTTCGCCTCTGTCCCATCTGTTCCAGCAAGAAAGGAGTGATCTTTTCTGATGGCTAAGCCAAGAATTAAGATCTGGTGATAGCTCAAAGTTTCATGCTGTGAGGATACACCCTCTTTTATGACTGAAGGAAACATATATGAGATCTTGTCCTGCAGCAGATAGAAACTGGCCTCTTAGTAATGTTACATGCCTTGAAAATAGGTAGTAAGAGAAAGTGCACCACTGTGCCTTACTCAAACCAAAGGAGGCATCTACAGCTCTCTCTCACATCAGTGCCTGGATATATATATATACCTCAACATAACTTTAAAGTATTATGTCAGAACTCAGTGAAGTCCTTATGCTAATAATGAATCCTATGTGTAAGTTAACATATATATATGTATCTTCATGTCATACCATGTTGTAACAAAGAGCAGTGATAGTTAAGCATTAAACTGAGGGTTGTTGGCTCCCTACATTTTAAGCATACTGTGTGCAGAGTACAAAACTAAAATAGACAGGATTTCAAACCCCTTTCTATTTAAAGAAGCTCAAGCTCACATTTTCCTCTCCAAATGCTAAAATAAGCAGCTCATACCATACTGTAGGACAAGCCTGTCATGATTTATCTGCTAAGATGTTGCACTTATGTATTGGCATACTTGCTGATCATCAGAAAACATTTTTTCCTTGATATTTTTAATGAACCTCTGGTACTCCATAATATGGTGACAATGAGAAGGTAGTGTTATCCTGGGAGGGAGAAAGAGATTCAATCACCCATTAGTCAGAGGAAGTACCTGGTCCAGGCAAGACAGCAAGGGGTAACCCCATCTGTTCATCATTGTGGTTGTTAATGACAATGAAATTTAGCTGTTCATAAACATTTCTTTTGTTAGGAACCCCCTATTTTTTTTTGTATTTAAGTGGCCAAAAATACTATTGCTCATTTCATGGGGCTGCATGTATTTGAGTTTTGTTCAGTAACCAGAATAAATAAATTATTTGTGCAGACATAATGATGTTAATACTGTTGAAACCAGGCTGTCATATGGATACAATATGACAAATTATTTGATGGCTTGTCCTGGCTTCCCTATGAACTCTCCACACATAAGCACCCTTGTATTCAGCTGTTTTTAATGCCCTGACTTCACATTCATATATTCCATAATTTATTATTCACATAGTTCCTTACTTCCTGGTTCTTAGTTATTTCTATCCTTCTATCCTATAGCACTTGTTGCTTTCACAATAGGTGGCAGAAGCCATCTCTCCCAAACTTTCCTTGTTCCACATCCTGCTTCTCAACTGTGCAAACATTGTTCCTTGAAAGCCATCCTTCTGAGTTGTATCTCTTTACAGTGGAGATCACAATATCCTTTTGTCCTATTTACTATTTCATTGTACCAAAAAAAAACACCTAAGTCACTCAAAAAATCCAAACAGTTGACAAAACAGAAGCTGTCCTCTGTAATGCAGCCAGTTAGTTTCCAAGTGTGAACTAGGCTGGAGAGCAATCTGAGGAAATGTTCCTGAGCGTTATTTTCAGCAAAGGAAAACCAGAACAGACACATTTATCACAAAAAGCAAGTAGTGAAGCAGACACAGAACCCTAACTCCTTTATCTCCTTGCGAGTTTTTACCACTAGATGGTGCTTTCAAAAAGAATCAACAAAAGTCTAAATACCAGCCAAGGTCAACGTGCCATTATGCAGAGAAGAAAGTACAAACTAGATGCACATCCCATACACCATTAAACTACTAAACCTAAGTTTCTGCTATGACAAAGCAACAGCGCGGCCACAATGGGGTTTTGTGACAGAGAAAGGAAGCCTTAACACACACTGTCATCACAACAGGGGCCCAATGAACCACAAAGTATTAATAAATATTCCTAGATCTTAATTGCTTCCAACAATCAATACCAGGGCATGAAGAGAAGAAAATAAACTAGTGCAGTCACTCAGCAAGTGGATGTATTCCACTGAAAGTGACCTCAAGCCATCTTAGTTACCATCTGTCATATTCTAACACTGGGTCATCGTGCTGAGCAGTCTCGGAAACCAAAGGGAAAAGCTGACATTTGTGCGTGTGAACAGTTAAGAGAGATTTGCTGGTTATTTTCATCATTTAGAACCTCATCAAACCAACAGTATGAAAAGATGGGCAACTGCTTTTGGAATGAAGCAGCAATAATGTTTTTAATAACCATCTAACATTGCTGTGCAGATATAGAACTCAGCTGGTTGGAAGCTTCAAGTCGTATTGCTTCATCTAGTGCTTTTATCAGGTAATGAATAGAACAGGGCACAGAAAAAAATATACACATTTTAATTTCAGCTTTTGCACAGTCTTACTGTTTGTTTAAGCCTGTTCAACTGGGACTCCTTGCACTATACGCCCCGGATGCATTCCATTTGAAACAATGGCATATTTGAGGGATGTACCTCTCACAAAGAGGTACTGATGAACCAAAAATCAGAGTCTGGACAAGTGACCATTTTTCTATAAACACAGCTCGATTGTTTCAGCTTTTCTTCTCTGATGGGATAAATATTTCATTATTCAAAGCATGGGGTGAAAAGCAAACGACACATCCCCTTTCTGCCAACAATTTTCCCCCTCTACTCTAGAGAAATGCAACTCAATGGTTTACATGACACCATCCTGGCAATATTTGTAATTTCTTTTTTACTCGTCTTGTACACAAACAAATTACTGTTAAAAAAAACCAAACCCAACCCCAAAATAGTTACCTGCTTTGCTGTGACTTAGATCCATGAAAGCCCAAGTCTGTTAACATGTATACAGTGATTTCTGTGACCATTTGCCCACCACACAATAATTCCAGTTGGCTCTTTCCTTCTGCCTCACCTCTATTTCACTTCTGGTCATGCCCTGCTACTAGCAATGCCTAATCCTAATCAATCAGTGCCTAGCAATCACCAGTTCTGCCTTTCATCTTTTTCTAATTCCATCCCTCAAACCACCTCCTCTGCAATAGGACTTCCAAATACTCCAATCCAGATGTGACAATTCTGTAATGGATTTTGGTACATTTCTCCATTCACAGCACAGAAACCCAAAAATCTCAAGGAAAGTAAACCCATAACAACTCGTGAGAAAGGAAAAAATACATTATCTGCAAAGTGATTCAGCTTTGCTATACCTTACCAATAAAAGAACCAACCTTTAAAATTGCTGGTAGTACTACAGAGGAAAAGGAGAGATTAGTCGTTGAATGACAGTTTGTTCTTCCCTAAACATACACTTTTGATTGGCTACTGTTCAGTCATTCATATTAGATTAATAAGGTAATGGGACAAATGAAAATGTAACAGGTCACTGCTCCAAGCATTATGATCCTCTTGCATATATGTAACAAAGTATTGGAATAAAACTAAGTAGATTCAATTTCCCTTAGTGAAACATTCAATATATCATTCAAGGTTCCCAAGAGGGCTTTAATACAAATGCACACTGTGAGAGACACTTAATAGCTTCAACTAAATCACTGAAGGTTCACCAAAGGACAAGGTCCTGCAAAATAAGTGCATTCATATGAGGGGGAAACCACAGGAAACATACCATTATATAGCATCAACACAGGGCAGAGGAGCTGGAAGATTTCTGTACCAAGAAATGGTGTGGCTGCATCACAAGTTAGGGCCAACACGTCTCTGTTGGCAAGTACCTATCCATGCTACTATTCCTGTCCAATGTTGATTTCCCTGATAGTTCATAAGCACAGAAGGGGTTACATAATAATAGACTGTTCCTAAGCAGAGATGCCTGTATGGGGTGGAAAATGAATTCTTCTCTTGTTCCTCTTTTCATTCCAAGCAAAAGAAAATAGTGCTCAGGTCTGGTTCTAGATCTTGAAAGACTTCCCATTGAAAATGTAAGCCTTCAGTGCATTCAAATTAGTACATCTAGATAATCTTATTCTCTAAGGAAGGAACAGAAAATGTATGCTTGTGACTTCTTGAGATGACAAAAAAGAAAGGATATAAAATGCAATGTTCTAGCAGTTTACCAAAAGAAAAAATTAAGGTAATTTAGCCACAGCATCTGGCTAGGATTGTTGATTATGTGATTACAACAGTGTTTAAGTGTGAAGTTATAGGAAAATAACTGCCATTTGAAGAAAACCTTAACTATTAATCACTGCAGGAAATGTAGAGTCATGTTTATTAAGTGATTTATGAAATTCTTCATAGGTCATAGGTACAAAGTATACTGTTCCATATCTAGACAATGACATTTGGGAATGTATTAATGGAAAGACAATTGAAAGAAAATAAACTGAGAGGATTAATACAAGGCAGATTTTCCTTCCAGAAGGACAAAGGAAGATAAGATACATGGAAAATAAAAGCAGACAAAACACTTATTTTAAAAGGAGAAATAAAATACAAAATAATAGTTATTTTCTGCAATTGCTTAAAATCAATTTTGTACAATTAGTTTGTGTAAAATATCAGCATCAGTGACATATTATACTTGTTTAAAAATTACTACCTTGTTCTATTTAATAGTCTTAAATAAAATAAGACTTTTACTGCCTTTAGACATGCTGTTCAGAATTACATCAACAAGATTAAATGCATGAAAAGTTCAAAGGTTAGTGCATGTGATATTCATTAAAAATCCATGGACAAATATATGTGCTCATTTGAGACCTTTGGCCTGAAATAAAAATAGTAAGTCTGTCATTGGTGCAGAAAAGGAAAACATCAACTGATTTCTAGTACCTACAGTGGTCTCTAGAACAGTTTTTGATGGTGGAATTGCAAAGTATGGATGCATTTCTTATGCAAGAAGAGTAACACACTTGAGCACAAAGAAAGAGAAACTGATGTTTGGTGAAAGATTAAACAAAAGGCTTCTGCAGCATTCAGAAGGGAGTTTAACAGCATGTTGCTATTACCAGGGCTATTTAAAAGCAAGAAAGATGGCAAATAGTTCTCAAGGCATGCACACAGATGAACTAAGGACAAGGAAATTCTGTGAAGATACTCATCACTGTAGAAGCTGAAGAACAAAAGGAAATAACTTGCTGGAAAGATTACTTCCCAAAATGAAACACGAACATGTCCTCCCATTTTTAAAATGGTGGATTGTGATGATTTCAGTACCCCATTTTAAGAGTGTATCCTCATGTTTGCATGATGAAACACAAAGATACACAAAAGAGGAACTTGTTTGGAGTATCTGGCATGAGGATGTGGCTACCCAGAGAGAAACAACTCCTTGGTATGTGGTAGGTACATAGAGCAATTTTGGCATGCTTCCCATCACACCCAACGCAAGATTTGTAACAAGATTAACAGGCATTGCTAGTGAAGGCCACAGCTGTCAAAAGGAATTTAATACTAGAATTTACTCACGTACCAAAGCACTGCAGAGCTGTTGAGATAGGCTCAACACCTCTCAAACACCATATTCTCTCCATGTTCTATGGACTTGCATCAGTGGCCATACATTTATTAGTTTACCAGTTTTGATTAATCGTGCTGTTACGCTGCTATTTCCTATAAGCTGCTGGAGATTACCTCCCCTACCTCTCCTAGCTTTGTATACAAGCAAAGCAGTGTGTTTACATTAAACAGTCACCTAGCACTGGAGCTTCAGCTCAGGATCTTTGCCCTGTATCCCTTACAAATGTCCTAAAAAGAAGGCTAAAGAGCCCTGTGGGGTTTATTTTGTGATTTGGGGTTTTTTTGGGTTTGGGTTGTTTTTCTTTTTATTTCCCCTCTCCTCTTCTCTCAGGTCCCACAAGCCTTTAATCAGCAATTTACCATTCAAAGGGACCTCCTTTGGGGTTGAATCTGCTATCCTACTATTACAGGAACTCTGTGTCCTACAATGTCTTTCATAGACTTACCAAGCTCATCTTAAAACCAGAGTACTTTAATGATAAATGGAAAACTCAAAAAAGATTACAGACAATATTAGTTTATTTAAAGCTTATAAATTATAAATTATTATACATTATTAGTTATTTAAAGCTTATAAACATGCATCTAGAGCACCACCCAAGGAGACAGAAAACACATCTTCAGATGTTGAAGGAAGGATGGACATGAATTGTTTGCTAGAGACTCTTAATGCTGCTTAGCAAATGTTTTCAGATTATGTTTAGTGTCCTCTTGACTACAAAGACACAACAACACTGAGCCTAAATGGCCTATTCATCTTACCTCTGACAAGAGGAGAGGATAAAAAAAGCCAAAACCCCACCAAAAAGAAAGAAGGAAAAAAGAAAACTATCCACCTACATGAAACAGGAAAAGAGGAACTCCCTTTAAAAGAGATTAGTAACTGTTTTGTCAAACTTTTGCCACTCTACAATTAAGGTTATGAATACTCTTTTAATAACCATTTGTAAAACAGAGAACTGAACACACACAGACAGATACACTCACCACGCCCCTGTCAATGATCCCAGTTATCTAATGGACAGCTAGATCTCAGTTAAATTAACTACTTCCTTGAGTCTCTGTTGAGGTTCAATGTGCTAGCTCTATTCATTACTCTTGCCTTTTGGATGAGGTAAGAAGAACAAACACGATGCACAGAGCTCTCTTGGCTTCGTGTTTTATTTTTTCTTTTAGTGTGGTTAAGACCTCACTTATTAATGAAAAATGTTGCAAGAACCAAATATAATAAGATACTGTTGGAGTAATGCATTTGTTTGCTTTGTTCTCCCCCCCCGTCCTTCCCCTTTCAGTCAAACACCAATGTTTTTTAGTGGAGTATCCAAGCACTATTAATGACCTTATTTACAGTCATCCACTAACCTTTCTGTTTATACAGGAAAATTGCATTAACCAGTTTCCCATCATGTATGGCTTAAGTTATAACTGTATCTGCAAGGCTAATCGGTAGTTTCTAATGTCACTTATCAAGGAAATATAAAAACAAATTACATTCAGGCATCTTGTTGGATTTACTCTCTGCAGTTAGATTTTGAACTCAGTATTTGTTAGAACATGTAGATAAAATGGGCCAGAAGAGCGCTGGTTGGCTCTCATAAAGAATCTTGCACTGGTTAGGTATAAAACTAGTACTAGCCCCAAGCTTTGCTAAGTATTTAAAAAATATTTCTTTTTTCCTTCTTAAATAAGACTTTACTGTAGTAGCATTTTGTAATTGCTTCTTCATGTCTAACAAACTAACCAAATTAAGCAAGCCATATCAGATAACCAACTTCTGATACATTAAATGACAAAAGACTATCAACAATATCTGTTAAATGTTGTCTTCTTCAATCTTGAGGAGATAGAACTGTAGCCTCTCTTTTACAAAGGATAGCTATGAATGGCATTATTTGTACACTATTTAGAAGCTGTCAAAAACTAGACTACATTTGTAGATGAAAAAGTAATAATTGTAACTAAACCCATAATCTTTTCATGAAGTTAAATCCACACAGGTGGTTTGTGTGTTTATACAACACAGGTTGGGTCAGAGATGTAACAATCATGTGGCAGTTGAACCTCCATCTAATTATAGCAATGTCTTTTCAGTTCTAATTTCAACCCCCAAAGTATTAAAGAAAACGTAACTGAAAAGAGCGGTTTATGGGTGAAAACAATAATAATAAATACAACATTTTGCATGGGTTTTCATGGGCAGATTTTTTTGCATACTTACTGACTTTTCCACTGAAATTGAAAACATTTTTGTCAAAATGTGAACAGAAATATCCACCTTGCTATTTGTACATTTACCGTCAACAGCATGACAAGGAAGTGCTTATTACACAATTCAAGAAGTGACAAAATGTGCAAAGCCAGAAGAACAGTATTAGAAATTGAGAACAATATAAGACGTGCACAGGTTTGGAACTGACTTCAGGGAATCATAGGTAAGATAGAACAAACAAATTAACAAAAAGCCACCAGAAAAGGTAACATAAACCCTTAATCAATAAATATCTACACCACACCTAGCACTTCTTGCATGTTTATTAGAGTCAACCTAACATCTATACTATCTTAAGACTTTAAAATGCTCAAACATAGATTAATTTTCAAGAGCTGAATTTTCCAAGCTCTTCTGGAAAAGCAGCTTACCTTTATTTCTTTTATTACTACAGAAATTACAGAGGCAGACTTTCTCAGCAGCAGAGTCAAAAGGGAGTGAGCAGCTTTGTGGGCAGGAAGTCATCATTAAAGGTAGGGCTTTATCCTGTAACTACCCAAATACAGTAACTATACATCTTGGGTGAGTATAGGGGAACTGATTATAAGAAGTGACTGCATTGTCTCTGAAGGGTATTTTTTTCCCATTGTCAGAAGCAGAATAGTGGCTTAGGGGAACTTTGTCCATATGGTATTTCTTGTGCTGAGAGCTCACTACTACAGAGCATACAAACTCATAAATTGAGGGATTTCTTGTCAGTTTTGTACCAATTTAAACAGAGTCCTGTAAATGAGACTGTAGTTGCAAAATCTAAAGACTTTTTTTTTGTTTTCTTATTGTTAATATATGGAGGTACACCTTTCTTGTGTTCATGGGGATCTGTGAACAAGGTTACAAGACATGGCAAGCAGATCTAGAAGAGATGGCTGTCTGGTAACACTGCAGTTAAATTAGGGGATACATTGCAGATTCTTAGTTCCATCTGGCATGTTGGTAAGGCAACAGAACTAAAACTCTTATTTAAATGAGTTAGTTTAGCTGCTTATGATCTCATACCAATTAACAAGCAAAATGACCCAACACCATCTTAGGTTATGCTTCTAGTCTTGAGGTATATGCACAGTAGTCAAAACAGTCAAGGTAGTAGGAAAAATAACCACTTAAGGAACTGTATGTGAATCATCATGATCTAGAAATGTACTGGAGAAATTTTGCTCTCTTTTGCCAACAGACCCAAACAAACCAGGAGTAAACTACAGAAATGTCTATTTAACTTGCATCCATTGTTCAGTCCAATAAACCAAATTTGAAGGAACATATATCTGTAATTAACAATGTAATATTCCTAGATTCTTACGAGTATGATAAAAACTCTAGTGGGAAGAAAGCACAAAAGGAAACAGTGCTCTGCAGCTGCTGCGATTTTGCCTTTATCCAACAGAATCAAGTTCTAAATCCCTCAGAGAAACAATTAATGTCAAGATGCATTTCTTGTTCCTTAGTAAAAATAACTTCAATGACATTGGCATCTAACTTCAAAGCAACTGAGATAAATTCCTCTCTAGAAAAATAATAGGAGGGTGCCCCTTTGGACAATAGTAACAGGTTATTAAAAAACACTTCTGAAGTGTTCATGAGCCCTGTAAAATGTTAATAAAATTTAAAAATGCATCATATTTATAGCATATTGGGACTTTTTATTAATTAATTTTAATCTAATTTCCATATTGCAATTTTGAATTCCAAGATTCTGGAATTTTTGCAATGCAGAATTTCTGTGTTATGTTTTGGAATTTACAAGAATTCCGTGTTTCAGTATTGTGCTATATACCTTATACCTTAGATCTATAATAATAGCACAATTAATAATTGATACCTTGTATTTACTGCTGATAGCTGTAAGTATGTAAGTAACAAATAGAACAAAGAGTTAAACACAGAAAAAAAAAGCAAATCAAGTGTGTATTAAGCACACTTTTTGTTCTGAAAACAATCTACAGGTTACTTGCTTCTCTTCAATGATGAAGTATATGAACATCACTATATTGTTTATCAAAATAAAAAGGCAATGAAAGATTGGGGCTGTCACGTACAAGACACTGATATTCCAGAGTAAATACTACTTTATCTGCCAAGACACTGAGTCTCCAGGTCTGCCTAGTGTTTCTGAGAGATGTTAAACTGTGACAAGTTGAAACTTGGTATTACAAACTAATAACTACATCACACAAGTTAATAATTCTGGTTTCAATTCTTTTGGAAAATTATTGTGATAGGGAACATTTGAAGGCTTCACCCCCAACTGCACTTTATCTCCATATTGGTAGGAGGCTTGCCAGACTGGTCAAGGATGATTTAAACTAGATGTGTTGGGGGAGGGGGGCATCATTCCATCCCAACACACCCAGTCAGTTGCCAGCACCTATAATAAATGCTTGGAGCAATGTAGAGATATTCCAGCCCCTCCAGCCAATGAGCCAGCTTCATTTGGAGCTCGGCTCAGATGCCTCTATACAAATGCCCTTAGAATGGGGAACAAACAGGAGGAATTAGATGTGTGTGCACATCTACGGTTGTATGATATAATAGGCATTACAGAAACATGGTGGGATGGCTCCTGTGACTGGAGTGTTGGAATGGAAGGTTACAGGCTTTTTAGAAAAGACAGGCCTGGCAGACAGAGAGGAGGAGTTGTTATTTATGTTAGGGATAGGTTGGGGAGTATGGAACTCTGTCTGGGGACAGGTGAGCAGTCAACAGAGAGTTTGTGGGTCAGGGTTAAAGTAAGAACAGAGATGGGAGACATTACTGTGGGGATGTTACAGACTGCCTGACCATGAGGAATCTGTGGATGAAGGACTCTACAGACAAATAGGAACAGCCTCATGCTCGCAGGACCTTGATCTCATGGGGGACTTCAACCACCCTGACATCTGTTGCAGCGATGGTACAACCTGGCACAAGCAATCCAGGAGGTTCCTCGATTGTGTGGAAGACAACTTCCTTCTGCAAGCAATAGAGGAGCTGACAAGGAGAGGTGCCCTGCTTGACCTCGTGCTCACCAACAGGGAAGGGCTCATTGGAAATGTGACGCTCCAGGGCAGCCTTGAGTGCAGTGATCATGAGATGGTCGAATTTGAGATCCTCAGGTCAGTGAGAAGAGTGTGCAGCAAGCTCACTGCCCTGGACTTCAAGAGAGCAGACTTTGGCCTCTTCAGGAATCTGCTTAGTAAGGTTCCAAGGGATATAGCCCTAGAGGGCAAGGGGGCCCAAGACTGTTGGTTGATATTCAAGGATCACCTGCTACAAGCTCAGGAGTGTTGCATTCCAACTAGAAGGAAGTGCAGCAGGAGGGCCAGGAGACCTGCTTGGATGGATAAGGAGCTGCTGAGGAAAATTAGAAGGAAAAAAGAGGCATATAAAAGGTGGAAGCAAGGACAGGTGGCCTGGGAAGAATACAGGGATGTTGTATGGGAAGCTAGGAACCGGGTTAGGAAAGCCAAGGACCAGTTAGAATTAAACTTGGCTAGGGATGTTAAGGATAATAGGAAGGAATTTTATAGGTACGTAGCAATTAAAAGACAGACTAGGGACAACGTAGGCCCCCTCCAGAAGCTTTTGGGAGAACTGGCTACACAGGGCTTGGAGAAGGCTGAGGTTCTGAATGATTTCTTTGCCTTGGTCTTCACTGGCAAAGGCTCTGACGATACCACCCAAGTCTTGGAAGGCAGATGCAGGGACTGTGAGCATGAAGACCCTAGGCCCACTGCAGGAGAGGATCTGGTTCAAGACCATCTTAAGAACCTGAACATACACAAGTCCATGGAACCTGATGAAATTCACCTGTGGGTCCTGAAGGAGCTGGTGAATGAAGTTCCTAAGCCACTGTCCATCACATTTGAAAAATCATGGCAGTCAGGTGAAGTTCCTGGAAAAAGGGAAATATAACCCCCATTTCCAAGAAGGGGAAAATGGATGACCCAGGGAATTACAGACCAGTCAGTCTCACCTCTGTGCCTGGCAACATCTGGGAGCAGATTCTCCTGGAAGTCATGCAAGGGCACGTGAAAAAAACAAGGTGCTTGGTGACAGCAGCAGGGCTTCACTAGGGGGAAATCCTGCCTGACCAATTTGGTGGCCTTCTATGATGGGGCTACAGAACTGATGGACAGGGGTGGAGCAGTTGACATCATCTACCTGGACTTGTGCAAAGCGTTCGGCACTGTCCCACATGACATCCTTGTCTCTAAATTGGAGAGACATCAGTTTGATAGGTGGAGCACTTGGTGGATAAAGAACTGGCTGGATGGCTGCATGCAAAGAGTTGTGGTCAACGGTTCAATGTCCGACTGGAGACCAGTAACGAGTGGTGTCCTTCAGGGATCAGTGTTGGGATCGGTCTTGTTCAACAGCTTTGTCGGTGACATGGACAGTGGGATTGAGTGCTCCCTCAGCAAGTTTGCCAATGACACCAAGCTGTGTGGTTCGGTTGATACACCGGAGGGAAGGAATGCCATCCAGAGGGACCTTGACACGCTTGTGAGGTGGGTTGATGCCAACCTCATGAAGTTTAACCATGACAAGTGCAAGATCCTACACCTGGGTCAGAGCAATCCCAGGCACAGCTACAGGTGGGCAAAAAGGAAATTCAGAGCAGCCCTGCAGAGAAGGACTTGGGGGTGTTGGTCAATGAGAAAATGAACATGAGCCAGCTTCAGTGTGTGCTCACAGCCCAGAAACCAACCGTATCCTGGGTTGCATCAAAAGGAGCATGACCAGCAGGTCAAAGGAGGTGATCCTGTCCCTTTGCTCTCTTGAGACCTTACTTGGAGTATTGTGTGCAGTTCTGGTGTCCTCAACATAAAAAGGACATGGAGCTGCTAGAACAAGTCCAGAGGAGGCCATGAGCCTGATCAGGGGCTGGAGCACCTCCCATATGAAGATAGGCTGAGAAAGTTGGGGCTGTTCAGCCTGGAGAAGAGAAGGCTGCATGGAGACCTCATAGCAGCCTTCCAGTATCTGAAAGGGGACTATAGTGGTGCTGGGGATGGACTCTTCATTAGGGACTGTAATGACAGGACAAGG
This sequence comes from Melopsittacus undulatus, assembly GCF_012275295.1. Lineage (NCBI taxonomy): Eukaryota > Metazoa > Chordata > Aves > Psittaciformes > Psittaculidae > Melopsittacus > Melopsittacus undulatus. Next base: position 70,082,451 of record NC_047533.1, read on the forward strand.
GGTAACTGGTTAAAACTTAAACAGAGGAAGTTTAGATTGGATATAAGGAAGAAATTCTTTACTGTTAGGGTAGTGAGGCACTGGAATGGGTTGCCCAGGGAGCTTGTGAATTCTCCACCCCTGGTGGTATTCAAGGGAAGGTTGGACAGAGCCTTGGGTGGCACAGTTTAGTGTGAGGTGGTCAAAGAAAAGAAAATCATTACAAGATTAGCTCAGGAAATAGTAAACTATTTGAACACAAAGTGTTAATGTTTGAAGATACTCTTCCAATCCAAAAGCCAGTCTCTCAGAGAACAGGTGCTATGGTAACATTAGATACCATATATATCAGTATTACCCTCAAATGAAAAAAAGGTCATATTTGAAATAAAACCAGAATTTTTAAATACAAATTTATATGCATACCTGGAGTTTGAAATACAAACAATTTTGCAATAGCATGTAACCATTACAGGTAAAGATGGTACAATACCATGTAGTTTGAGTTGAAATATTTGCACCAAAGAAAGATCACTGCATCACACTGCAATGTAATCACTAACTTTGAATACACTAATTTTCACCAAAATGATCTGACCCATGCCAGCCTGCTGAAGAGAGGAAAGTGGGAAAGCAGAATGTTAATAAAATCAGGAAACTTTCACTTGCTGACCAGAGAGGTAGAAGGTGTGGGAATGAGTAAAAAAGTGCCTGGAAGTAAAAATCTCTCCTGCCTTGCTATCTTGCTATTAAGTAATACACAGTAATGAGATTTAAAATACTACCACTGTATGAAAATGTTTCACCATGAGACATTTTTCAGTACAACATTCCATGAAAACTCTCAAATCAATTTTTTACCAAGGTCTTCTAATTTTAATAAAATTCCTAAGGTCATTGCACCAGTTGCTACTTTTCAGCACTGCTATTCCACAGTAAGAACAGCTTTACTAAAGCTGCTACCCAAGAAACAAAACCAATCCTCATAAATATGGAGGGGATTCCAACATATCTCAGAGAAATGGGAACAAAATCTACATTTGGTTCAAGCTAGACTTAAGCCCACTGTGAACCTAAGAATGGCTCTGGTTTATCTGGAATTTACTAGAACAGTTACCAGCAGGTACTTTAGATATGCAAAGGAGCCAAATTTATCCAACTTATAGTCTTCAATTGGCATTACAGTTTAGAATTTCTTTTGCCTGGAAGTAACTAAAACTTTCAATACAACAGTTGTTCTGTATGCTTGATTCTGGGACATTTAAGAACAGAACCTCATTTTTAGAAGCTCAATACTTACCTCAAAGCCAGAGGTCACTATTACTTGGTGGGATTTGAGTATCATTCACTAAACCCTAACATCTCATTTAATGTTAACTAGATCTCATACAGGGCACATGATTTGTTTTATATACAAGAAACAGACGAGCTTTTAAAAGGCTCGATAATGAATATCATGAGAAGTTCTATATTTGAAATAAATTTGATTATCTTGAATGAAAGTCAAGTTTCATATTTTTTTCAAGCCATCTTTACTAGAATGCAGATTAATTTAAAGCTTACGTTCAGTTTTCTTATTATGCATTTCATTAACTTTCTTGTTTTGCCTAATGAAACCTAACGCTTCACTTTTATTGAAGGCGTAACACGATCCGTTGAATCGGTAAGGCTATCCAAAACTTTTTTCCTTACAGTTCAATGAAAAAAGCATTTCCCTTAGTAGGTCCATAAAACACTTTTGAACTTAAAACAAGCAGCACAAGTACTTAGATTTTAAAAAGTGTGTGGTAGTGGGACAAATCTTGTTCTTTCAAGTAACTTTATTAATAACCTGCCAGCTATGAAGTTACACTTTTATTATATAATGGGACACACACAAAACAAAAAGCAAACCCACCCCACATCCAAACCACACACACAAAACTAACTGAAGAATTACTGTTAGTACCTGAGTTTCCTCAGCGAATGGCTTAGAAGGCTACTGTAGGTCTTTCCCAAGATCACAGAGGTCTGGAAATACAGGAGCATTACATCCTTTTAAGTCAACCTTCCCCAAGCACCGTTTCCTGCAGAAGGAGGAAATAAAGGGTGGTGTATCACTCAAGTACCCAGCACTAATTAGACAACTGCACTTAGGTCTAAGGAAAGGGATGTGGGTTTTTTTAACCAAAGCCAACTGAAACAAGAGGACCAACATTAGGGCACGGTTCTGTGGAGATACCCCTCGTGGTTACAAGCTATGATGACGATTTAGCCACGGTACCGGCTTGCTGCTCGTCAACCCTCCGCGCTTTACAGAGCGCACTTCAAGGCGTGAATGACATCGTGCTCAGCTCCGGTAGAGCACGGAAACGACCCCCGAAGCCAGGCGTGAGCCCGGCCATAGGGAGCGGCCACAGCCGCTCTCTCGGAGGCAGGGCCTGCCCCTCTGGCGGAGCCAGGCCCAGGCTAATTGGCGGAGCGCGGACAGAGGCGGGCATAGGGAACCTGCTCCGCCGGGAGCTCCTCACCGTCCTGGGAGCTGAGGCGGTGCATGGGGCTGGAGGGCGCCTGGGGAGCAGGACGGCAGCAATCCGCCCCGGCAAGGGGGAAGGGGCCAGGGGAGCCTTTCCTCATCTAGCCGAGGGACCCTAGGGCAGCACCGCTGCTGAGGGGAACGGCAGCAGTGCCGGTGTATGCGGGCGGCCGGGGCGGCAGCGCAGCGGAGAGGGGCGGGGGCAAAGTGATGAGAAGTTGAGGGAGGACGGAGCGAGGGTGCCCTCTCCTCGGCCCAGCCCCTCAGCAGGTGAAGCAGAGCCCGGGCGGAGGCGACAGGCGGGCCCGGCGCCGCAGCGGAGGGGCTTCGGTAGAAGCAGGGCCTCTGGCCGGGCCGAACGGAGACACGCAGCCCCCGAGCCCACTCGGCTGAAGGAAAAGCGCGGCCAGCGGAGCTCCGAGCGCCGGAGAGCGGCTCGCTCCGGTCTTCGGCTCGTTACCAAAGGCAGAGGAGAGGAGAAACGGCGCTGAAGGGAGAGCGGTGAGGGAGGTGGGGAGTATCCTTCGGGGGCAGCGGGAGGACGGTCAGGAAGGAGGGCCAGAGGGTCCCGGCTCCGGGGCCACGCTCTGAAGTGGCGACGCCGGCGGGGGACGGAGGGTCCCTGTCCGGGCGGGATGGTGGTCGGCTCTCGTTTCACCTTGATGCTTTGTTGAGTTCCCCCTTTCCTTCTGCTTTCTTTTCTTCCTCCTTTCTTTCCTCCCGTAACGCAAGAGGAAGCCCTGGGTGCCTTGCATCACCCCGTCGCGGAGGGTCTGGAGGAAAGGGGGTGTGTGTGTGTGTAGGAAGGAGGGAGAGCAATAGCAGGGCGGAGGAGGGAAGGGGGAAGAGCTGTAAACTGATCAAAAAGCAGCCGCAGGGGAGCGGGAGGCCGTGGCGATGCGGTGTCCCTGAGCAAGGGGACGGCGTGAACCGAGAGTGCAGGAGGGGGAGCTCCGTGTCCTTGCGGGGGTGCTGAGGGGCGCCAGACAAAGCGCCTTCCCCTGAGGTGAGCTTGGGCTGCTGCTGGGCCGGGGGGGGGGGTGCGACAGCCGCTTGTAGAGGGTCTCATCGTACCGGCAAGGCACCTGTGCGGGGTGACCGGTAGTCAGGCGGTCTCTTTGGCCGGCCGCCCTCCGGTGCCGCAGCGGGGACGCCGGGGGAGGTGCAGGGTGCCCGCTGCGCCTTGAGGAAGTTGACGGTAGTGAGGGAGTTACCTGACGGTGTGAAGGAGCCGGCGGGGGGCGGTGTGTTGGGACACCGGCTGCGGCTTTACCTCAGATGCCGGTCGCTTGGGCCTCGGTATCGCCAGGAGGGGCTGTCGCCGACAGTCGCCCCATAATGATGTTAAGTCGAGCAGCCACACGTTGTTGTAGGTCCTTAGTAAACGTTTTATCACCCAGCTTGAAGACGTTGGTGTGAGGGAGCTCCCTGTATTTTGTGTGGGACGCCTCTGGAGTGTGCTGTGCTTTCTGTGAATGTTACCTTAGTTTTGGTAAAAACTTCCTTGCCTTTGAAGGAAGGGCAGGGTATAACTGGTGCCTTGTCTCCCCTGTGGGTTTAAAAAGATGTAAAACGGTTAAACACAAACTTTGCTAGCAATATGTCAATAAAGGTTGGTATTTAGAAGATACCATTTAATATCTATCTCTTTTATGACTTGACAGTACTAAAAGGAGCATGTAAGCTCTGGAATGATAAGAAATCATCAAAAAAATAGCCTGTTTAGCATGCTTATCAGAGTTGCCAGGGTGAGCAGCAGGTCTCCCCCCTCCCTAGAGCAAACACCTTGAAAGTAGTATTTTTGTTTTGGGAATAATTCCCTTACTTTAACCAGTTTCTAGATATTGATTCTAAAATGTTCTTGGTTGAGTCTCCCATCTGAAGCTGCCTGCTTCTCCAAGCAGTTCTCACACAAGGTCACTTACATATTTTAGCTGAGCTGGTTTTATAGCACCAACACAACCTAGCGTACAGTTAACCTTTACTTCCAGTCTAGGCTGAACACCACTGCAGTGGCTGCTCTTCCAACACTACTCATCAGTTCATACCAAAGTCTTAGACTCTTTCAGGCAGTTTTCATGCCATTGTGGAAATATTTTTGTTGAAATACCAGGAAATGTGTACTTGGCCTGAAATGCTTGCATTTTGTTTTTGACTTTTGCATTATATTTGCTATCAACAGCAACTCTTTGCCAGAAGCAAGAAAATAAAATGATGTACTTCTTTAGTCATGTATGTCTTATGTATATAGGTGTGAGTCATGGTAGAGTACTTTGTAAACATTTACTTTATATTCTTAGAGTGCTCTAAGCAGTGGGGTTTTTTGGAAGCAGGACTTGGATGGAGAAACCTATGCAACTAATCAGGGCTTGAGGAGGGTGTCAGACAATCTGTACATCGTTGTTCTGTGCAGAGTAGTGTCACCTGGGCTTTGAGAGAGTCTTCTCCTTACCTGTGTGAGTGGAGGGCAGCTGACTTGCTAAGGAAGTGGTAATGGAGCAATGGGTTGGTTTTATACTCTGGTGTGACAACTTCAGCTTGACAAATGGCTACTAGCTGTTATAGTTTGTTGGCAGTCATTGCAGCTACAATTTGGGTGTTTGAGAAGTAGTGATGGTAAATGGAAAAAATACCACCAAATTTTGTGTTTTTATAAACTGTAGGTAACATGTATGATTTAAGGATGTTGGAAGACAATGTAGATAAGTTTTCTAAAGTTCAGAGTTGCAAAAAGTAGTTATAATGTGATTTGTTTCTCTGAAGTAGCACAATTGTCATGAACATAATTGTGTATAAGGGAGCAGGTATAGCATTCCTTCTTGCTCTGGGCTACTACTCTGGTTTACTACTCTGAATTGATGGCTTAGTTTCATAGAAAGTAAGTGACATGAGTAGTAAGTGAAAATCATTTTAGTTGCTGAAGGAAGAGTTAATGGGCAGTCTTAGGTCAGATTCTGAACTGAATTGAAAATGAGCCATTACGCTCCGGTGAGAAACAGAAAATGATGAAAGTTCCCTTTGTGTATTTATGAGGAGCTGGTAGAGTAATAGAATCATAGAATCAACTAGGTTGGAAGAGGTCATCAAGTCCAGCTTTTGCCCCAACACTGCTAGGGCCATCACTAAACCACATCATTGAGGGTCTCATCTACACAGTCTGTGACTGCACCGCTGCCCTGGGCAGCCTGTTCGAATGCCTGATCACGCTTTTGGGAAAGAAATTGTTCCTCATATCCAGCCTAAACCTCCCCTGGTGCAGCTTGTGGCCATTTTCTCTTGTCTTGTTGCTTGTTACTTGGAAGAAGAGACTGACTCCCACCTCATGACAACCTCCTTTCAGGTAGTTATAGCGTGTGGTAAGGTCCCCCCTGAGCCTTTTCTTCTCCAGACTAAACCCTCCCAGTTCTCTCAGCCATTCCCCATCAGACTTGTGCTCCAAACCCATTCTCAGCTCCATTGCCCTTCTCTGGACTTTCTCTGGCACCAAAATGTCTTCCCAGAACTGAACACAGTAATGTGAACATAAAAGGTGGAGGACTGAGTTAATTAAATTAAGACTCTATTCCATTATAGATTTTTTCCATGCATGCATTTACACCAGTCTCTAAGAAGTTATTTTATATATTTCTTACACATAAAAATTGAGCGTGTAGCTGTCCTACAAACTTCAAACATTAAAATATGACATTCAGGGTTTCAGTTGAAGATTTTTATTCATATGCAGTTACATATGGTAAATTTGATTTGTCTCTGACCCCCCCCCTCCACCTCCTTTGTAAGTTACTTGACATAAGTCAAATGAATAAGGCTTTATAATGTAATGGCAAGAGCACCAGTTCATAAAATAAAGGATTAAAAAAGGAATTGTAAAAACTTTCAACAGACGTGAAGTTCTACCCTCAAAAAAACCATGGCAGGTATTCGTGTATTGTTACTTATGTGTCCTTAATTTTCTTCTCAGGACATCATTGTTGTCCTCCCAATTTCACATTTAAAATGAGAAACTTCCTGATTCCGAGCAAAGTCGTGTGTTTTCTAGCATACACTATTAATGGGAACAAAGAAGCACATCTCTTTGAATGAAACCTATGTTAGGAACAAGACTCCTAGCCAGAATATTGCTCTAAACAGTAAATGACATGTAGATGTGCAGCTTTGAGATGAAGCAGGAGGTACAGCTGATGGGCCTACTGCAGCTGACAAACTCGGCAGCATACTGGGACATGCAGTGCCTGGAGGGAGAATCTACTCATCTGAATGCAGTTGTAAATCTCTTGGCTACACTTGACTATGAACTGGTTAAGAATGCAGATTTAGTTAACATTAATTTGTTTTGTTTAATGGAAAATGTTCTCTCTAGTCCCAGCAGATTGAAGGAGGTGATCCTGCCCCACTACTTTGCTCTTGTGAGACCCCACTTTGAGTACTTGCTGCAGTTCTAGTGTCCTCAATGTAAGAAGGACATGGAGCTGTTGAAGCAAGTCCAGAGGAAACCATGAGGATGATCAGGGGCTGGACCACCTCTCATATGAAGATAGGCTGAGAAAATTTGGGCTTTTTAGCCTGGAGAAGAGAAGCTGTGTGGAGACTTCACCCTCTGCTGAGTCCTCTACAACCTTCCAGTATCTGAAGGGGGCCTACAAGGATGCCTGAGAGAGGTTCTTCATCAGGGACAGTAGTGATAGGACAAAGGGTAATGGGTTTAAGCTGAAACAAGGGAAGTTCAGGTTAGATATAAAAAAGAAGTTCTTTACTGTAAGGGTGGTGAGGCACTGGCATAGGTTGCCCAGAGAAGTGGTGAATACTTCATCCCTGGCAGTGTTCAAGGCCAGGTTGGACAGAGTCTTGAGTGACATGGTTTAGTGTGAGGTGTCCTTGCCCATGGCAGGGGGGTTGGAACTAGTGATCTTAAGGTCCTTTCCAACCCAGACCATTCTAATATTCTATGATTTGTTTCTATGATTAAATATTTCAGATGAAATATGAAATATCTGTAGGAATAAGAATGCAACATTAGAGTTATTGTGCCAAATACATAAAACTTCTCATACTCTTGGTTATTCGGTAATAAATTATTTTTTTTTCACGTGAGCACTTAACTTGGTTTCTCCCTTCTCACTTTAATAACTGTTAGGAAGCTGTCATAGTAGTTTCCTAGGTACTTGTTTCAGATAAGATGCAGTGCTTTTGTGCTTTTAAAATGGAGTAGTTAGAGAATGTAGACACTGTACGTGAGTAGTTAGATGTTTATTTTGCAAGTTTGCTTGGGAAGCAAGTTCTGCCAATTTATCATAATGCAAACAAGTGCTGAAAAGTACTTTTTTTTATAGCATGGATGTGCTGGATGTTAAGCTTGGGCTGGATGTTAAGCTTGGGCGTTGGTAGCAGTAGTCAAGACTGCAGCATTCTTGACTAGAAGGTTGCTGCCAGTGATGAGCTTGCAGATGAGGTCTGGCATTGGCAGTACTCAGGATAGAGCATGTGCTGCAGGCAGCGCTGCCTCTGCAGAGGTTGCCCTTGGCAGATTGAAAGAGTTAACTGATTCAGAAATGTTGGCTTGAAGGGTCTCTGGAAGGTCTTGTACAAATTTCTACTCAATACAGAACTCTTGGCAATGTAAGAGCAGGTTATCTGTGGTTCCTTTCCATCCAGGTCCTGAACAGAGGTTCCCCATCCTGTCTGGTAACCTCTTATAGTGCCACACAGCTGCTATTACCGTTGCCTCCAGTTATGGCACACTGATAACCAGGGAATTTGGCTTTTATGTGAAGATCTGACAAGGTGGATTGGCTAAACTGGAAAGAAATACTTTTCTTAAAAACTTGTTTTTGATCAGGTTGCGGTCTGGTTGCCAAGTCAGGCTTGTGCCTGTTCCTGATGGTCCTCAGGCCACTAGCTGAAAAGGTGTTTATTGTTTGTAAGCCATAGGTTGTGTTGGCTGCAAATGCTTTTGTGGTGTAAGAGGTGGGTCAGTTTTTCGTGCAGGAAGCCTGCTGTGCTGATATTCCTTGAAGTGAGCTACAGGCCATGGGAATCTTGCTGTTGCACCATACCTTGCAGGCAAAAAAGATCTCAATCTCTTCTGCTTTCTTCTAGGGTTCTCTTCCACTAAGCCTCATACACCTCAGTGAGCTTGGAGAAGATTGTCATAGTCTAAATAAAACTTGTATGCCAGTGTACTGTAAATACTGAGAAAGATTTGTTTGCAATTTAGACCCTTGACTAAGTCTTGCTGGTCTGTGGAAGAATGTTCTGTCCCTGGGTTCAAAGAAGCTGAACTTTGAGAGGTGTGTTTTGGTATGTATGGTGTTTGGTCTCTGGGCACAGAAGTCTCTCACAAGAAATGGAGCATGAAATGCTTGTGGGAAGCTTTGTTTACATGTTTTTATTCCCAGAATGCTAAAGTGGAAAATTTCAGGGGTGTTTTTGTAACATGGCTAGATAGGTCATTCTAATGATTGGGGCATCCATTGCTTGTGAGGCCTGGACGTTTGTAAATGTGAGCTCTTGGGGTAAATCTTGTGAAGACTTGCATGGAAACCCACCCAAGGATAGTTGATGACTATGTAAATTCTTCTTTCAGGAGCTGAGAATCTTGTGTACAGCATGCCTGTTTTAAGAGTGTAACTTAAAGCTGCAATATTTCTTTAACCATTCATAGTGATGAATCTTCAAGTAATCTGTTTTGTGATATTTTGGTAATTTTTTGTTTATTACCAGCTTATTTTTGTGAAAGTATACTGAAGAAGATTAGAGTACTTCAAATTCATCTCAGACTACAGTTAGTATTAAACAGCCAATCTTGCATTAAACTATTCACTAGTGAAATAACTTGTTAGCCTATAGCAGGGCTGTAGTTGAGAGAACATGTTTCTGTTATAAAACCCCATCAGATACTTGTTATTATGTAGTGATAGTATTCAAAAAGTTTTAGTTGCTTTCCAGAAGTGGGGGAAGATCTCATTTCTTAGGAAGTGCAGTTTCAGTGGGTAGGAACAGGCCCAGTGTGCATATGTGGAACCAGCGCTTGATGTGCATGTGGATGGTTTATTGTGGATTTGTTTTGATATTACACTCAGATCATCCCCCATGAATCGTAGTCTTTTGAGCTGTGAATCACCTTTATCTTGACCTTCTGCAACTCCTGATTTATGTCTCTTTTAATATTTGTAAATTAACAGATAGTACCTAAGTCTCAGGTTGTCTCTGAAAATCTCCAGACCTATCTTTAGACCCTTTCTCAAGTTGTAATTCAGTCGTAGTCAACTACTGATTGTGGAAACTAGCAGGAAGTTTCTGTGTATTTAAAAATCTTTATACGGGTACTGGAAACCCCGTCTTTCTTACCCCTTACTGGAGAGCAGTCTGCAACTTCTAGGTTTTTGAGTTGATTTGTAACCCTTCTGACTCTTATGTAGTTTTGCTCTTAAAAGCAGTGCCTGAGGAATTAACAATGTGGTAAAGTTGCTACATAAGTTAGTCTTACCCTTAACCTAACAATTCTTCTGGGAGGTAGTTTGAAGCAGATGCTATGAAACACATCTGAAAGCCAAAGACAATAATTAGCTTTAAAAAACCCTACCTGTAAATTTCAAAACCAGCCTGAAGAAGCTGAATGTTGTTGGTGAGTGTTGTTGCTGCATATGGTCTTGAGCAATTCAGTTATTTTGAGCTGAATAAGAGCAAAACACTATTAAATCAAGTATTTTAACTTTATTAAACTTGTGTTTCCCATTGCAGAAGCAAACCTCTTATAGTTTCCTTTGTGATTCTGTTTGTGTGGCTTGTAGTTATTTGCTATATGATGAAGTCAGAAACCGAACAAAGAAATTCATTCAGTGCTTGTAGGTGTCATGTGATGGTGTGACCAGGGAGAGCTTGTACCAAGCTGAAACTAGTAGTGGAAAATGCAGCATCCCTCCCAACAATTACTAAAGTTCAAATAAAATCCCACTAAACTGTGTTTAAGCTTAAATCTTTTGTCATTTAAGATCCTGAGGCTTGTTCATAAGGCAAAGTTCATGCTTGTATGATGGTAGCATAGAACTATTATGCTGCGTTTGTTGCACCAGCAAATTAAGACTACAACAAAGCTCTTCCAGCCCCTTCTTTGGAGTCATTTTATCAAAGGAGAATCTGTCATGGATGTTTAAAAACTGGTTTAAAATCAGGCAGAGTCAGGTTGGGTTTTTTTTTTCCTTTTCTTTTTTAGTCTTTGATTCTTCTTTCAGGCAGTATTTCAACCTGTTTTTTGATGCCACTTGGAAAGAGAAGGAAGGATTCCTGGGCAGCTTTGACCCCCTCAGTGGAGACATGTTTGTCTCCATCAGTTGCTGTGGTACTCATGCCCCCCTCTCTCTGCAGGTAAAGTTTTTCTTTCTGCACTTCTGTTGTTCCTGACTCTGCAGCATGAAACACCTTACAGAAAGTTACTCTGTTACTGGGCTCTTCTGGGCAGTGCAGTCTCACACAGCAAGAGCAGCACTGCAGTTTGTGAGCTGGTGAATGACATGTTAAATAATGCTGGTGTCTCTAGGCAATATGGTGTAGGCTTATGGACTTCTCTGTGTTAATACCCTGACCCCTTGATGCCACAACAGTATTTCTGGTTGCTTTCTTTCTGGTGCAGCATAGCTGCAGCGGGTTCAGAAACATTGCTTTTAGCTCTTGGTACTTGGAGGAAAGGTCTCCAGAAGTTGAGGGGACTTTCTCAAGGGCCTTGTATGTTGGTGCCAAAATACTGCATCTTCTCTGAAACCACAGTAGCTGTGAAGAGGATGCATAATTAGTCAGAAAAATATTTGCATTGTTTTGAATGAAGTAGACAAATTTCTCCACAAGGAATATACGTGCCATGCTTTCAAATAGATGGCTTTTCACTATATGTAGTCAGCATTTATTTTTCCAAGGTGTTGGGGGTGGAGTAACCATGGGCAGCAAGGAAGGAATTGCATAACAGCGCCAATGCAGAGGAACATGAGTCGCTTGCACACTGAGTCAAGTTGCATTTGGTTGAAGGCCACATAGGTTTTGGAGAAGGTTTTTTGTTTCTCAGGTTGCTGCAGTGTGCCTCCTGAGGTCCAGGACAGCACATGAGCTCAGTCGCAGCACCACGTGTATACATGGTGAACTTTCTATGGTGCAGGGCCTAATGCAGTAAGCACAGCCCAATTTGAGCTGCCCTGCTGATGTATCTCTCTGCCTTCATCCCTCCTGGTTCTGGGGATGCAGTGCTGCTGCAGAGGTGCTAGGGCTAGGAGACTGCTGTGGTCTCGCTGTACTGCTTTGGACCTAGGCCAGTAGCAGAAAGGGTATTTTTTGATCCATGCAGTGCTTCTGGCTAAGCCTCACAGAAGAATTTGCAGTAGCACTCGGTTTTAACAAAACATTGACAGGTGGATGTGCAAATCCACAGGACAGTATTTGCAAATGCTTATCTCAGCTACGTAAAGTAAAAGATTTATAGATGATAAGGATTTTAAAATACCCTGTTTAAATTGCCTAGTTCACAGCAGGATAGAAGAGAACTTGCTCTACTTGCTCTCTTGGTTTCTGTTATGAAAACGTATTCTTGAGGCATTTTGAATTGTGTTCACGTGCCTATCTGGTAGGTCTGTGAGCCTCAGTGTTTCATAGGGCATAAAATCTTCATGAAATTCAGTTTCATGTAGTTAGTTGGACTGAGTTTTGAAAATGGATACTGGTATAATAGTGTCGTTAGTGAAGTATTTACTGAATTTTCAACTGAATAATGTTTGCTGAGTTCTAGTGCATAAAATATCTAGAAATGCAAGTCCTGTGAAGGGGGATGTGCCTTGGCCCTGTTGTAACATACTTCACGTTATGAAAACATTTAATTAGACTTTCATCCTTCATTCTCAGGTAAATCTCTTCTTGACTGATGCTGTTAGTACTGCATTTACTATAATCTCAAAGTATGTGGACCTTGCCATGGCTTGTAAGTGATCTTTGTTTAAAAGGTTGAATGTATTAATCTTATAACTTTAGAAGCTATTCATATCTAGAAAGATTAAAGATCTACAAAAGTTATTTGTATTAGTCTTTGATCAGTCTCTTCATACTTATGAGAAACAATCCGAAACTTCCAAGGACTAATTTAAAGCTGTTTTTTCAGAAAGCCAGGGGCAAAGTGCCACAGAAAATGTTATAACTTGGTCATTTGCTATAAATTCATCTTAATAGGACATTATTCCTTGCACAAGAGTTCTGTTCCCATGTAACCTCTTAAAGACCTGTCTGCTAGCTTGTCCATTGAATATATGTCATGTACTAACTAAAACCTGTACTTTGAAAGAGAAGTACCTTCACTGTCTACCTTGCTACCTTTTGAGTGAGGACTTTGAAAATCATTTTTCTGCTACTCTCAAGTACAAAGGCTTAGGTAAAATCCATCAGTGTGTGATAAAACCTGTTGCACACATAAGGGGTTTTTACTAGAAGGGGTTTAATAAATTTGCGTCCCTCTTAACTCTTTTGATGTTTGGATAACTGACACAGTAAGTCTCTCACAGATGACATGGCAATGCCTGTAAATCTTGCTCTCTCTTTTATCTGTAGATGGGACGTTCTTGTACTCACTGAAAGTTTTTAGTCATTGAATAGAATGATGTAGTTCAAGAAGCTGTACAAAATAAATGCAAAACCAGCCCTTGCTTAAGCACATGACTAATCATTTCTACTATTTTCTTAATTTATTCATTCAAATGAAATGAGAGCCTGTGATTAGAAGCCAAATCTTACCACTTATCTAAAACATTGCAGCACAACAATCACAGCATGCACTACCTCAGAATTAGCAACAAGATGTGTGATAGGAAAAACTTAGATAAATCCAAGGTTGTGCAATACCTGCTATCAGAGACTCTTCGTAGATACTATAATGGTTTGCCGCTACAAGGCTCTGTGTATTCACACATTTCTGATGCTCTCCTCTGCTTTACAGCACAAGGGCTGCTTAGTAGCAATTGCTTCCTAATCTTATAATGCAGTTTGCTGCCTGAAGTCAGTTTATGCCCTGATTTACTTTAATGCTCCTAAAGGATTATGGAGTAGTATTTCCTATTACCTACAGGATATGCACAGTACAGTAAGTAGTACTGTAAGTTAAGAACATATTTTACAGTTGCCAGATTAAAGGGTTTAAGAATCAAGTTGTACTTCCAGCTTGAAGAACATGCTCTTACTGTTTGTTAAGCCACTAATTAATACCTTCCTGTTCTATCGTAATTTGATCATCTTCTGAGACTTGCTGTTACACATAATTTGGTCAGTTCATTTCCTCATATGGGTAGCATTCCTTACTCTGGTGCTTGGCAAAAAACCTCCAAACTGATGTGGCTTGATACTGTTTCAGGAGATGTCTTGGAGGTTGTCACAGATAGAAAGAAAGACCTCTTCTTTTCTCTGTTCACTCTTCCCCAGTTTTGAATCAATGCAATGCATTCATGCTTGTGTGTATGTATATATTTTTGTCGTTAATATCAGCTGCTTGCATGTGGCTGCTGCATGCACCCAAACCAAATCTTAGCTGTTTTAAGAACTCAGTCTCCCTGTAACTAGTGTTAGAGGACCTTTTATTTGTCTTGGAATATTTTCTTCCTCTTTTAGCTTTATACTTAGCTGTAAGTGCTCTTTGTTAGTCATTCCTTGCTATCTTAGGCTTGATAAAATACTTCGCTTCCAGGGTAAACTATCATGCAACTAGTGTTGTAGGGCTTGGTTCTGTATTTGTTAAATGTTTACAAGCCTGTGAAAGCTGGATACCATGATTTATCTGTAAAATGGTTTGATAACAGCTAAAGCAAACAGATTTGCACGTAAAATAAGTTAATGGGATTTTGAATATGCAGGGTGGAACTGGAGCTTCAGTAAATCAGGTAACCCATCAGGTAACAATCAGAGATCTGTGCTCTTTTCTTTCTCCTCATCAATGCTTCCTTTTCTTATTAAAAGCAGTAGTAAACCACAGCCAGCAGCTGCTTATGTGCTCTTCAGAGGGAGTTGTCAGTGCTCTCAGTAACCAGTTGTCTTTCAGTCACAACTTAGCATTTTCTGATCAAGCTTTCAACCAGTGTCTGAAGGGGGGCTATAGGGATGCTGGGGATGCACTATTCATTAGGGACTGTAGTGACAGGACAAGAGGTAACTGGTTAAAACTTAAACTGGGGAAGTTTAGGTTGGATATAAGGAAAAAATTCTTTACTGTTAGGGTGCTGAGGCACTGGAATGGGTTGCCCAGGTAAGTTGTGAATGTTCCATTCCCTGGCAGTGTTCAAGGCCAGGTTGGACGGAGCCTTAGGTGGCATGGTTTAGTGGGAGGTGTCCCTGCCCATGGCAGGGGGCCGGAACTGGATGATCTTAAGGTCCTTTCCAACCCTAACTATTCTATGATTCTATGTCTCTTAGGGCTACAGTGCATACTGTCTTAAAAGAAATAAATGTGCTATATATGTTTACAAGTGGTAAATGCTCCTTTTGGGCATGGCAAGGTGGGATTGGCTGTTGAGGTGACTCTGCACTACTTATGGTTCTGGATTTTGGCCTCGCACAAAGGTAGGAGTGGCTGGGATTACTGTTGTGGAGTTGGACTTGGAGAAGGAGAAGGAGGTGACAGTGCATCAGCCTGGCCTGGAGCCTGCCTTGGGCAGTGTGTATGTAACTGGTAGAGATTCACTCTCCCTATGCGGAAGCTGCGTCAGATTTGCAACTTGTATTAACAGTTTCATTGATGGTAAAATACACCTTCTCTCTCTCCTTCCTTCTCTTTCCTCTCCCCATACCCCCTCAATTTTCTATTTTTTTTTTGTTTTTATTTCAATTGACTCGGATCACATGAAATGTTGGAGAGTTTGAAGCTCTTGAAAGCAGGGTTTGCCTTCTCCCTTCTAAAATACTGAGTTTTGTGTAATGAACTGACAATAAAGAGAAGCTAATACTGTGAGCAAGGTGAAGTAATAAATCTGCATGTTACCTGATCTCAGGTAGGCAGGATTTGCTGAAATGTGCACAAATCTCAATTTTTCCCCCTTTTTGAATAATTGTACTCATGTGATATACATCATTGTCTTTCTGTTTGAACATTCAGTGCTAGCTAGCATCCACTCTTGGTTTTGCAGAGGTAGAAGTCTAGCTGGTAAGCCTGCTCTTTTTAACGTGTACTGGTATCTGTTAAACTGTAATAAGTAATTCGAGCTCCTTGTGTAAGGTGAGAGTGAGCAGCAGCTAGAAAGATTGCTCTTTGACTGTCAGTACAGGCTGCTGTTCAGTATGAAGGGCACCTTTCTAGGCAGAGGTCGTGGTTTTCTTACCAAGCAGCCCAGGTAAACTCAACCAGCAGTGGCAAATCTTAAGAAAGGCTGGAAGGAAGGGAAGAATCTGAAAAACCTAATAGCATCACTGGACTTGATCTCTGTGGAACTTCATTTGCTGTTTTGGAAGTCAGGAGTGTTGTGTTGCTGATGAATAAAAAGGACTCTTTGTATTGTTATGGTATGTGTAAGTGCATAAGAACTGTTTACTTTTTTTGAGTAGTGATAAACATTTGTACAGTTTGAATTCAAGATGTGCTGTGTATGGAGGTGCATAAGAGCTTTTGTTTCTAGATCTTGCTACAGTAGAGGAAAACAATGATGGTGGTACAGCTCTCTTGAAAATGATTATTTCTGTGAGAATCAAAAATAGTAGGTGGGCAGCCAGTAGTATAAAGTACAAAAGAAACCCCGAAATATGCCTGTAAGTTTTAATTACAGGGTGATTAACTGATTGCTAAGGATTGGTAGTAAATGTAATCTTCGGTATGTATTCCAGTACTGTAGTTGACTATTACGTAAATTATAAATTAGAATGATTTTAAAACTATTTTTAAGATTGAAATATTACTGTGCTATTAGTATCATAATAATTAAATATTAAGAAATTTATCTATAATTTCTATTAATTTCATTCAGTTTCTTCTCACATTGCCCAATTTTCAAATATCATTCTTTGTGGAAAAGGGGAGGATCCTTTGCAGTATATTTTCCTCTGGAAGTCACCAATTTCTGTATAGTCACACTTCTGGTTCTAGATCCTGTTCGGTCTTTCTTGGCAAACAGAAAAATGCTTCTTTAATATTAAACAATAAAATCAGGATTTTAGCACTGTCCTGGTCAACTGAAAAAATCCCTCCAGCCTTTTGCTGTGGGTTGCTTGCTTTTCTGTAATGCACTTTCAAACTTGGGATTTCTTTCATTTGAGTAAAACTCACATATAGGCCATTAACTTTAGGAGAAGCTGTTGGAATAGGTTTAATGTTTAACTTCTTGGTATTTCTTTAATATTTAACTCTTTCTTGCTGCACTCCAGTATGTGAGCTCTTTACACTTGGCAGTTGGTTTCACCCATATAAAGTCACTCTGCATCACTTTTTGTCCCTCCATACCATTCCTTATAGAGCTTTGGCTGAAAGTCTTAAAGCCTTCAAATTGGTGATATTTTTGTCGGGTGTTGGTGGGTTGTCTTTGGTTTTGGATTTTTAATAAACTTTGGAAGAGTTGGATTTTTCTTTTCACCTTGTCTTATAAAAGGATGTTGTATACTAGGTCAGATACCAAAATAATCTGTCTTAATCTCCATTAAATCCTAAGTAGAATGACTTAAAATAGAGGTAAGAAACTGTTTCATGCTGTCAGCTATCGAAGAAATGCACCATTCTCTGGCTTTGGGTCTTCTTTCCTCTTTTTTTGTCAAGATGCTTGACAACTTTTCATGCTCCTGGTATTCAGAAACAGGAAGCAGTTGCATTGCATGTTAATACTTCTTATTTATTTTGGCAAGTGATTGTGGGAGTTCACTGCTGTAATATGACTGGAAGTTAGTTGGAAGAGTCCCTGTGCTCTGGCTGACTTGCAGCTGAGCACCACCTCAGTTCTCCTGACCCCTGTATGTATTCCAGGCAGAGTAGAGGGGCAGGATCACCTCCTTTGACCTGCTGGTCACACTTCTTTTGATGCAGCCCAGGATGTGGTTGCTTTCTGGGCTGTAAGCACACACTGAAGCTGGCTCATGTTCATTTTCTCATTGACCAACACCCCCAAGTCCTTCTCTTTGGGCTGCTCTGAATCTCTTCTCTGCCCAACCTGTAGCTGTGTCTGGGATTGCTCTGACCCAGGTGTAGGACCTTGCACTTGTCATGGTTAAACTTCATGAGGTTGGCATCAGCCCACCTCACAAGTGTGTCAAGGTCCCTCTGGATGGCATTCCTTCCCTCCAGCGTATCAACAGAACCACACAGCTTGGTGTCATCGGCAAACTTGCTGAGGGTGCACTCAATCCCACTGTCCATGTCACTGACAAAGCTGTTGAACAAGACTGGTCCCAACATCGATCCCTGAAGGACACCACTTGTTACTGGTCTCCAGCCGGACATTGAACCGTTGACCACAACTCTTTGAGTGTGACCATCCAGCCAGTTCTTTATCCACCAAGTGCTCCACCTATCAAATTGATGTCTCTCTAATTTAGATACAAGGATGTCGTGTGGGACAGTGTCGAATGCTTTGCACAAGTCCAGGTAGATGACGTCAACTGCTCTACCCCTGTCCATCAGTTCTGTAGCCCCATCATAGAAGGCCACCAAATTGGTCAGGCAGGATTTCCCCCTAGTAAAGCCCTGCTGCTGTCACCAAGCACCTTTCTCTTTTTTCATGTTCCCTAGCATGCCTTCCAAGAGAATCTGCTCCCAGATTTTGCCAGGCACAGAGGTGAGACTGACTGGTCTGTAATTCCCTGGGTCATCCATTTTCCCCTTCTTGAAAATGGCAGTACAGCTGTAGTTCCATTGCTCTTGGTGGTATGTGCATAATCCTGGCTGTGCAAAATAATGCCTTAGGGCTGAGGACTGTATCTTCCTGTGCTGTGCTCCAGGCCTGCATTGGGTCAGGAGATCAAAGTACAGCATGCCTGCATCTGGCAACCTGCTGGATCATGACTAGCCCTTAGGCTCCTGGTACCTTTGATTTATGCTGCTAGTAGAAACAGTCAATGTTTCTGAGTTTCCCAATCCTACACCTTCAGTCATGGTTTTGTAATATTGCTATTGTTGACAAGAGCAGTAACTTAATACCGTGGGAATGCTTATAGCATGGGGAATGTAATCAGTAAGGGTTTTTTTCCAGGTTTGATGAATCATTTTTCTTGGATATTTCACTGATGAATCATTACTTAACTACTTTAAGACCACGCTTCTCTTTTGAGTGTTACCCTCCACTGGGGCCCTGTTGAAGGCAGCTGAGCATGGCTTGTTGGGACTTACATTGAATGTTCTGCCAAGCCTGTGTACTGCTGATGGTGATAATCAATGTAAAATTGGTAGAGTTTTCTATATGATGGTTGGTAATCTCCTAGGCAGTGGCTAATGCTTCTGAAGGCAAGTGTCAAGCAGGCTTCAAATTCAGTAAGGAAACTTCCCACATGGGAAACTTGTTTTAAATAGTCAGTGTATCTTGTGGTAAAGTTTCAGCTTTAAGCATGCACCAAGCGCAAGCGTGTTTCCAAGTCAAACCACTTCCAGAAGCTGAGGCATCTTTCAGAAAGCTCAATATTATTTATTAACAGTAAAAATATGACATGCTCTGTCTGTGAGCTGGTAACCCACATAACATTAAAAAAGTAAACTCCTGAGCAATCTGTTGAAGGAGGATTATAAGACTACACTGTAAGGAGGTAACAAGCACTGAGTAGCAGTGTTACCCATTTCTGTTGTGTTTACTGAAAAAGGACAGTGCAACAGACTTGAGCAGGGTTGTTTTGATATGAGAAAAGAGCAGATTGTTTTATTTGTCTTCCACTTGTTTATTTGTCCTAGGAGGGTTAAAGTGACAGAGGAGTTTTTTGCCACCCCTTCTTCATGCTTCTGGGAGCCAGACTGACTTTCTACCCCCTGTGTGTGATGTGTTGATACTAAAGAAAACTATTGCATGAATTTGTGTTTTTCTATTGCCATTGGCTTCTGTGAAAAGGTTGCTCTTAGAGTTGAGAGTTGCAGCTTGAAGGAGTCACCCACAACTCAAGCTGAGGGTGACTATCAAACAAGACCTTGTGATAGAAATGATCATAACCATGTTAACAGTAGTGTGAAGTGTGTTACTTCCAAACTACGAAATCAGAATGGATGTATTAGAAGTTCCAGTTAAGGGAGCAAGACTGAATTGTTTTTCTAAGACAGTCATATCCTGTGCACTGAAAATTGCCAGTACATCCTTTGGCTCTGTATGTGAATAAAGGGTTTCAGCCTTTACATTGGTGAACTTAGCAACTTTCTTAATTGCTTAATAAATTCCAACAGTAATGCACTTGTACTTTTAAATATATCCCAAATGTAGCAGGATCTAACTTTGAAAACTGCCTTAAAAACCTTACAGCTGTTGGATAGCATATATTATCCTGAGGCAGTGCATGTACTGTCACCATGGAGAGTACCAGCTTCATTGTCTCAGTTGCTTTTCGTGCCTTGTGATGCAGGTACCATATTGGTATCTGCTGGAAGAAGTCTCTTCTCTACCCTTAATGCCAGATGGAAAGGGAGAGGAGGGAAAAATACAGATCTTGCTGGAAACTGAGAACTGCCAATTGCGTTCTGAAGTACAATGGCTCTGTTGCTCCCCATGACCACTTTGAAATGCGGAGATGTGATTAGCTTTCATGGGACAGCCACATAATAACTTGTTTGAAATTCTCAGGTAGCAAACAGACCTGTTTTCTGTTGATGTAATGCTTTGATTTCTCATTTCAGCTATGAAGCCGTACGCTCCAGCTTTCGTTCTCCTGTGGAGCGCTGTTGGGATAGCAAGGGCTGCCAAAATTGTTGTTGTGCCGCCAATTATGTTTGAAAGCCATCTTTATATTTTCAAGACTCTGGCCTCAGCCTTGCATGACCAAGGTCACCAGACAGTGTTTCTCCTCTCTGAGGGCAGAGAGATTCCTCCATCTAATCACTATAGACTTCAGCGCTATCCAGGGATCTTTAACAGCAGCACCTCAGATGATTTTCTCCAGTCCAAGATGAGGAGTATCTTCTCTGGCAGGCTGACAGCCCTGGAACTCTTTGACATCCTGGACCACTATTCCAAGAACTGTGACATGATTGTTGGCAACCAAAACCTCATGCATGCTCTGAAACAGGAAAAATTTGACCTGCTCCTGGTAGATCCCAATGAGATGTGTGGATTTGTTATAGCTCATCTTTTAGGAGTTAAATATGCTGTTTTTTCCACTGGCCTCTGGTATCCAGCAGAAGTGGGTGCTCCAGCTCCCCTGTCGTACGTCCCAGAATTTAACTCGCTGCTTACAGATCACATGAACCTATTTGAGAGGATTAAAAATACTGTCGTTTATCTTATTTCAAGATTTGGAGTCAGTTTTTTGGTTCTGCCAAAATATGAAAGGATAATGCAGAAATACAAGGTTCTGCCAGAACGGTCCATGTATGACTTGGTTCATGGATCCAGCCTGTGGATGCTTTGCACAGATGTAGCACTGGAGTTTCCACGACCTACGCTACCCAATGTTGTTTATGTGGGAGGAATCCTGACCAAACCAGCCAGCCCTCTGCCAGAAGTAAGGTTTGCTGAGCTTTAGAGTAATTTCTGTGGTATCTGATTAACTTCATATGATGAGTGGCAGTTTTTAAACAGTGAATTTCAAATGGGATCTAGTTTTTCTTGCTGTTGCTTGGTGAAATATCCCATATCATTGGAGGGATCTTGGGGTGGTGGTGAAGAGAGCTATCAGACATGAGCTCATCATAATGAATGATGTCATCAAAAAGATTACCATGTGATCTTTTTGTGGTCGAAGGAAGTATTTTGCTCATAAGTAAGGTGCTTAATGATACAGTAGAAGAAGACAAGTGCATGGTGTCTTAAATATTGCATCTGTAGCTTCTAACCAAGTGTGGGTTCAAATGGGAAGAAGGGAGAATGGATGAATACTGCTTATGCTTAAAGAAGCCTGCAGATATGTTATACTATCTAATTTGTTGCTGTTAAGTGTTTTTATACAGAGTTTGCTTCCCTTGGTTTGATATGTAAAAATGTCTTAAACTAGGTGTACATAAGCAGGAAGAAACTGTATAGGCCAGGAAATGGAGATTATGTGAGTTGGCACAAATGGCACCACTTCTGTACTTGATTATGAGTTTTACTGTGCACTAACTGGCATCAGGTACCAAACTTCAGACTGAAATAGTGATAGTGACTGGATTGATTCCAGAAATTCTGGATGCAGATTAATAATTAAGTTTGATTACTTCAATATACCATGTGATGTTTGATACCTGATATGCAGGAATGTCTCTGTACAGCAACACAGTGGTGAGTGACAGGCAGAACAAAATCGCACAGAAACCATGTCACACTGCTGTTTATGTACACATGAATCTTGAGGTGATTATTAAAGGACACTTCTGGCTGGGCAATAAATAGGTAGACCTGCAGTGCTCAACAATTTGCTTCTGAAAATACCTTGTTCAGCCTTTGCTTTTTGTATGGGAACTGCCAGGCCTACTTTTTATCTGTTTTGCTTGAAAATTGGGCACAGAAGGTTGGGTTTTTTGGTGGTTTGATTTTATTTTGTTTGGGATGGTTTTTTGGGGGGTGTTTGGTTTTTTTTGTTGTTTTTTTTTTTTCTTCTTTGCACTGTTGGGAGTCTTGACTTAGCAGTACCTTTTGTCACCAGCACACATCAAACCTCTGATTCAGGCTGCAGGTTGTAGAGCACTGAGCCAATTCCCTCATCTTTTCTCCTCAACTTGAAATGCATCTGAGCTGAGGGGGACCAGGCACTTGCATCACACTCTGAACATGCAAGTGGCTTATATCCCAGTGCACACTATTGTCTGTTCTCCAAGGTGCCATGAGAAATGACCATAACAGTATTGCTTGTAACATGTTCTTCCTGCGTGTACGTTAATGTGATTGTCTTTAGAAAGTGTCAGGCTGCACAGATATCCTAAGAAAGCAGACTAAAGGTAGCCTTGTGCTGTCTAAACAAAATACAACCCTGTTCTCTTCAGCAAAACCTTGTAGGTTGGATTGAATTTCAGCTCTTTGTTTTCCAAAACGGTATTTTGTTGAGTGAGAACAAAAATGTCTTTGTTACCTGATAACTTTGGTCACTCTGTTAATATTGGGTATGATTCTTTCTGTAGACAGGGTAAAAAATCATGTGTCCTCAAAGTAGGTACTTTCTCCTTATAAAATGGAGTGGGCAAAACAAAAGGAGCAGTTTTCTTTCAGTGTTGTGCTATAGGGATGTGTGTGTATAGATAGGTATTTGTAGACACCTATGTGTATTTGGAGCCTTTTAAGAATATACTTATGTGTACTTTCTAAATTTACTCTGGAACTGCAGATGTTAACCTGTTGAAATAACTATTTAAGAGGGTTAAAGAGTTAGTAAAATGTTTAATATAACCAGACTGACAGTGACTTTGAAATAGACCTGTAGGTAGAATACATGCTGGTAGATACTTTTTACAGTGGGGGGGAAGGGGGAGAGGGACCCAACCTGTAATTGTTTGTGAACTAAGACATTATTTACCTTCTCTTCAGTTTTATTGGGCAATTCATTCTTGCATTGTTCCAAGTGTGGGGTTTGATTGAATGCAGGAGAGACAAAGTACGTGTGTTCATCTTTTATCACGGAATTCATCCATGCTGGAACTGTTATGCATAATCCACTATGATATTTATTGTAGGTAAATTGTTACACAATCAGTTTGCTTTTACTGAACAGTTAGATAAAATTCCTAACTGTTGCTTTACTCTGGCAGGTTAAAATTAGACAGTTAGGGCTGCATCTTTAAGACAGGATCCTTTGCTAATTTATGTTTGCAGCCATTAGCCTGGAAATGGTGACTCTTCAGGATGATCATCAGAGAAGAAGGGTGTGTGGCTGGAAATAACAGCTTTAGCAGGTGAATTTAAGCTACTAGTACAAGCCTAGTCTCTTATATTCTCTAAAACTGCTTCTGAGTAGCCTAGTCTACTTTTTCTGCTAGAGAAGTATTAGGAGAAAAGTATGTGGGTTTTTTGTTTTCTTTGGTTTTATTTTCAAGTCAGAATACTTGCTGAACACAAAGTACCCAGGCACTTCAGGAGTGCCACTAATGCCTCATCAGCAGAGGAGCTTTGTTATTTTCAAGTTGAGGAGTGAAAAAGGGGGTAGTTTGTTTAACCAAATCAAGAGTTCTGACATACAACTGTAAAGCTTTAGTTTCCTGGCAGTAATCTACATCAGAGAGAAAAGGCAGAGACAAGAAATTAAACAATCAAAGAGGAGACCAAGGTCAAAGCCTTTTAATCTGTTCCAGGATGGCTGTTCCTTAATTCTAGGGGATGTGGTAACTGTTTTATGATTGCTCAGGGTCTACAGCTGTTTTTATTAACCTTTCTTTGAAGAAAAGTTAGAAAATCATGGCTTTAAAAGGTAGCATGTGGCAGAGGATGCTGAATATCCATGTCATGTAATAGTGTGCGTGTGAGGGGGAAAAAAACCCCTGACTTTTGCTTTGCTTTGTCTCTGTTCCCATCTACATGAATATTTGGTTCACGGCAGCGGAAGGGTTTTGTAAATCTTTATTCATCCCCACTTATTGCATGTGGCTTCCTGTTGTAGAGTATTTTTGGTTCAGGTAAACTACATTTATTTTGGAGGATGCTCAAAGCTTTATTTCACCTGCAAATCAAAACCTTGCTGATCTGAAAGGACATGTAAGGGTCTGTAGCAGCATTTGGCTCTTTGGATGGCTTAAATGATGTGTTTGTGGGGTGGGACGGGGTGAGGGAAGGAGTGCTCTGATCAGGGTCCAGAGGAGCCTGAGGATCAGAGGAGCTTTATTTCATCGTGGGGGGAGGCCTTACGATAGCTTCAGAAAGCTCAGCACAGGTAGTAGTGTAGTCAATGGACACCACACAGTTAGTAGTCTTCTGTGGTAGTTAGTGTGCTATTTTCACTGGTTAAAGAATGTGGATTTGGAAGGTGTTTCTTGCATAGTGTGCTATGTGAAAGACAAGGAGATGGTTAATGTGGCTGCACCCATCACCCATAAGTGAATAAATCTTACATGCCTGTGAGAAAGGCTCCAGGACTTGTACAGTTAACTCCAAAAAGAGTAGGTTTTGAATTGCATAGAGGACAGCGTGAACAGAATTAGCCTTAAAAGATCAAAAGTTAGAAGCAGGCCGAATATCAAGTCATTAAGGTCATCACTGACTTACGTATGTGATGCTACCTGGCATATTTCCCAGGTAACTGGCAGTGACCATTAGGAAATAAAAGGCTCCTCTGCCTTCCTTACTTTATTTCTTCACAGGTATCTTGCAAAGCTGAACAAAGCTGGCTTTTTCAAGTAAGGTGCATCTTAAACAATGGAGAAACCCTCTGCTATGGCATTTATATCTTACATCTTAGTCGATAAGTAGTTGAGCAATAATCAGTCTGATATGTCCTTGAACTGGGTTAGAAACCCAATGGGTACTATGAGCAGCTTCCTTGGGAAATACCTGGCCCCTGATGAGATGGGGTTAGGGTACTGCAACTGTAAAGTGTTTCATAAGGACTTCTTTTCATCAACTAGTTGATGATGTAGACATATTTGGACATAAATTGGATCCTGCATTTTGGGTATGATTGTACTTGAACTAATTTGTGTCAGTTTAAAAAAACCGAACAATTAATCACAAACTAAAATCCCCATACCCTGTAGTCTAAGTTGGGCTGCTCCTTTCACATGTCTGCACAGCTTGTAAAGTTTTTTTATAACTACCTCTGTGTAACACTGCACTTTTCCTTGCTGATTTTGAGGTGGTATTTAGGACTGAATGCCCGTTGTCATTCATAGGAAGAGAGAAGCCAATGACAGCTTTAGTTTTTAAAGTCCTTCCATATTTGAGTAAACTAACTGTATGCCTCCAAGGAGGGTGTTCAGACTGCAGAATGAGAAGCTGTCCTTTCAGCCACAGCTGTCAACAAATAGTAATTACAGTAACTTAGTCTCTCCTCCCTGTAGATCTCTTATCTAACCTTGTTACTACATGGGTCTGGATCTATGTAAGAAATTGGTGGCTTTGAAATATCTTCACTAAGTAGTTGTTTAGTTTTTTTTTCCCTGAGTCTTGCAGACAGTTGTGTTTACTAGGAGTATGTTAGCTGATAACAGTATTTATGCTTTAAAATTAAGTGGAAAAATGTAGTGATGTTTTACTCCTTAGATCAGATTTTTCTCATTCAGGCCAATTCAAGAAGGCTGTCTCTAAGCTTCTGCAGGCTATAGCAGTATGATTTTTGTGTGTCATAGCACCATCATTTTACTATTTTTTTTTAATTTTGTTTAATTTTTAAGTCTGGGAAATAGGTATTATAGAGCTGCTTCTGACAGGAAACTTATGGTGATGTGAGGCAATTCTAGAGCTGTTTTAAAATGCATGTGATCATAGGCTGGGGAGGCAAAAAGTCCTTTAAGGATGAAAACAGATTATTGAGTACTGTGTAAATTCTGTGCTGAACTGTGTGATCACATATTTTGGTGCAAATTATTTCAGCATAAAGCTTCTTCCCCCTCAAAAGTTGATCTTTTATTCATAGAATCATAGAATGGTTAGGGTTGGAAAGGACCTTAACGTCATCTAGTTCCAACACCCCCGCTGTGGGTAGGGACACCCTACAGTAGACCATGTCACCCTAGGTTCTGTCCAGCCTGGTCTTGAACACTGCCAGGGATGGAGCATTTACCACTTCTTTGGGCAGCCTATGCCAGTGCCTCCTCGCTCTCAGTAAAGAACTTCTTCCTTGTATCTAACCTAAACTTCCCCTGTTTCAGTTTAAACCTGTCACCCCTTGTCGTGTTGCTACAGTCTGTGATGAAAAGTGCCTTTCCAGCATCCTTGCAGGCCCACTTCAGATGTTGGAAGGCTGCTATGAGGTCTCCACACAGCTTCACTTCTCCAGGCTGAACAGTTTTCTCAGCTTGCCTTCATATGAGAGGTGCTCCAGCCCCTGGTCATCCTTGTGGCCTGCTCTGGACTTGCTCCAGCAGCTTCATGTCCTTCTTATGCTGAGGACACCCAGAACTGCACACACTACGCCAGGTGGGGTCTTACAAGGCCAGAACAGCAGGGCAGGATCACCTCCTTCAACTTGCTGCTCACACTCCTTTTGATGCAGCCTGGGACACAGCTGGCTTCGGGGCTGTGAGTGCACACTGAAGCATTGTTTCTCATCAACCAATGCCCCCAGATCCTTCACCACAGGGCTGCTCCGAATCTCTTTTCTGCCAAGCCTGTAGCTGTGCCTCTGATTGTCCTGACCCAGAGGCAGGACCTTGCACACCCCATTGTTGAACTTTATGGCACTGGCCATCTCTAAAGCATGTCAGAGTCCTGCTGGATGACATCTCTTCGCTCAATTACCTTCCTTCATCCAGACCTAGCAGCAACAGAGGCCCTGTAAGAGGTAGAAACAGGAAATTGCTCAGCAGGTGCTGGTGTGGTGCTTGATACTTCTTCATGCTTTTTGCACAAAGATGAGGGGAGACATACATACCTATGCCCCCCCCTTAGAGTCTGAGTGCAGTTTTGACCACCTTGACTACATGGAGGAGCAGAAGAGATGAGGGTAGTCTGATTGAAGTATGTGAGATCATCTTGCTTAAACACAGGCTTAGAAACCAACTAAGTTTGTTAAAGAAGGAGTGGTGACTGGCAGACTGTTTAAAATACATAGGTATTAGAATAAAATATATGTATATTGTGTCTATAGCTACTTGTGTGTATGTATTTGCACTGGCATATATATGTGTGTGTGCATATGTATATACATATTAATAAATACTTAAGAGAGAAGGGGGGAGGTAAACTCCAGGGGGAAAGAAAAGTTATTTAATATGAAGAGGAAATGAAGAAAACTTGCCATTACTGAATCCAAGCTTCAGGTAAGAGCCACCTACCATTTCTCCTACAATCCACAGAGCACAGGCATTGTACCATAAGAATCAAAGACACAATTTCCCACCTAAATTAGTTTATAATGAGGATTTATGGGTGGGGCTTTATGTCTGTATCTGTAATGTTGAGGTTTGAATGTAAAATTCAACTTCTTTGCAGTTTCCTTTCTGCTGTATTTGCTGAAGTTTAATTTGACCCAAGGAGTAAGTAAAAGCAACCTTCTGACTTAAAGCTGTCTTTTCCTTACTGTTACTTGCACAGCTTTCTAAGCAGCTATTGTTACTGTGGGAGGATTGGCAAAACCTCGATTTGCATTTACATGTAATAATTGGAAACTTGTTCTGTATATGCTTGCAAATTACATGACAGGGCTTTATGTTTAGGAAAATGAATGGGTTTTAGATATTTTTAACAGCATATTACCTCTGGGGTATCATCAACAATGTTTTTATTAAACCCTGGTTTTGCTGATACCTCTGCTGCACTTGCTCCTCAATGCAGTGCTTTTAATAACCTCTCTGGAAGGGCAAACTTCTTTATTTTGAGCACCTTCCATTCATTTGGAAGGCAAGGTTGCTTTCCCAGGGTGCTTGCCAAAGGCCCAGTGAGTAATGAATTTTTTGATGGAGTGTGTTGCATCAGGGAAATACTTGCATGGCAGTTTTCTGGTTGACCTCTAGTTTTAGGTAGTCCGTGTTCTCAGAGGCATCATTGGTTATACCTGGAACTCTAGAGAAGCCTGAGATACAGGAGAAAAGACAAAGACGTGTGGTACCATTTCTTACCTGTGTTTTTGAGTCTGAATTTCATTTTTCTTTAAAGTTAAATGCAGTTAAATTCTGTTGGTGTTAGAACTTAAATAGGAAAAAGCAGAAGAGTTCAGGCATGAGAAAATGCATTTTAAACATTGAAAAAAGCTTTAAAGACACCTTCCCCACCACTGCATTTTGATAAAGCCTAATATGCAGTATCAATATACTAAATAATCAGTGAGTAGCACAAAAGGGAAAGGTCTGTATTTCAGCAGGGCTGAATCTGTGTATAATATTATTGAAGAAGGACTTTAACAACAGCACTGGGAGATGAATATGTGTTGACAGTGCAGGGCTTGGGATCCAGGCAGGAAACAGCTCAGATTTTAGTTTGTTTCCTAACTGAGACTGTAAGCATGACTTTCTCCAATAAGAAAACAGAGAAATTTAGTCTAATGCTGTAATCTGAGTATGCTTTTTTAATGTCTATAAAGTATTGGTTTTGGAATTATCTCACTCCGCTAATACGAACAACAAAATATGAAGTAATATCAATATTATGGTTGGACTTGATCTTAAAGGTCTTTTCCAACCTAGTTGATCCTATGATTCTGTATTAACTGTGTGGACTTTTTATATGGTTGACCTTACTAAAACAGTGAGATTTATCAGCATCTTAATAGTATATGGCTCTTTCACGGACACCCCCTTGTCATGGGGAAAGAGCTTGCATGCCCTTGTGAGGTTGAGAGCTGTGCTGGTGGTGGCATATGCCTCCGGTAGGGTCTCCCATGCCAGACAGGTCTCAACTGAAGGGTCAGACAAAGTGTGCCCATGAGCAGGATGGGCTAACTAGCCTTTGGGCAACCATCCTAGGAGAAGGACAACTGTAACTTCAAACCAGGGCAGGTGGAGCTCATTTAGCTCTGTAAAACCCATCCATCTAAGAGAAGGGCACTCTAACCAAACCTATGACCTGAGGACGTTGCTGTCATCGTCCAAGCTCGCCAGGCCCTGGCAGATAAACCTCAGGTGTAAAGCATGGGGCCACTTCTGTGCATGCTGTGCCTTACTGAAAAAATCCACTGTGCAGGCCTGAAGGATTTCCTCACACTTGCAAAGCCCTGTAGTGACAGGTGAGGGACGAAATGGCAGCTGATAAGGTGCACTGGAAGTCACAGACCCAACCCTGCTTGCAGGCGGTTCAGGACATTGGTTGCTCCATAGCACCGTTGTCTCCTTTGAGAACTCATGCAGAATTAGTCTCAAGGAGAAAAGACAGCATAGAAGGAATCGCACCCTGCCTATACCACCCAATCACTGTGCTTTTTGCTACTGGATTTGCCTATCCCACATTGGCCTTTTTAGTCATCAGCATGCTTGTATTAAGCGTGGGTAAAACCCTTCCCACATCTTTGTTCACGAAATCAAGCCATGATGATGAATAGACAAGATATAAGCTTACTGGGACTTTACAAATATCCCACCTTTTCCGTTTCATTTTTATAAGTTTCAGTTTGACTTACAACAGCAGAATAAATGGAGAGGAGAAGGGGAGAAACTGGAAGTATCTTTAGTTATAAACTTGCAAAAGAAAGGAGGCTGGTATGTGACAGCAACTTGTACTTGGGGAAAGAGGAAAATTAACTTGCAGTTACTCCAGAGGGAAATGGTGGGGTGGGGAAGGTTCTTGTTCTGACTGGGGACAGTATGATTGCTCTTTATTGCATTGACTGAGCCTGATGTTATGAAAAGGAACAAACCCTGAGAAAATGGGCTGAACACATGAGCCTTGTGGCCATTGCTTTTAAAAGGCAGGACTTAGTGGAAAAATAACCTTCAGAGTGTGACATATACACTGGCTGATGTGGAGATGCTGAGCTGAGCCAGCAGAAGGCAGTTGGATGTATTGAGTCAGGAGAGGTGAGTTATCTTCTGCTCCATGCAGTCACGTGTTTGTTGTGGTGTCATATGTCCTGTGCTCCTTAGAGCAAGTTAAAAAACCCTGTCTTTGCTTGTACACTGATTTACAAATTCATGGCAAGTAAATATAGACAACATACTTTGCCTTGAGTAATGGAGTTTCTCTGGGTTTATAAACTGATATTTTATAACTTTCAGATTGTATGATAGGACTCTGTTCATTGATTGTAAAGGTATAATAGCATCTATATGACCTTCAGCTGCCTGTGCTAAATATTGGTTTTTAGTAGAATTTGAAATGAGGTTAAAAATGTGTTAATATAGCATTTAACTGTTTCACAAGTACTGCTTAGAAGATGCCAGAAAAGTTAGGACCTTAATACAAATGGTCTGTGCACCTTTCAGTTGTTTATCAGTGGGTATCTTCTTTCTGTAGATCACTTCATGTGGCTTCTAATTTATTTATTTTGAAATAGGTCTGGTTTTGTCTACTCTTAAGTAGCATTTTGTAACAGTTGCATAGTATGCCTGTGCTGTCCATTGGGGAATGGTGGTTTTCAACCATATTCAAAGAACAGACACTTGTGCACATTTGAATCTAGCAGCTGAACAGGGAAAGCTTCGGATATTAAACCAAGTTATGCTTGTATTTGTATACTTTGTTTATCTGAAACAAAGCTCAGTATTAGGCACCACTGGTTACTGCCAGCTGGGTCCTCACTCTATAGTCACAGCTGTGCATTTAGCATCTAAGCCTGCTAAGAATAGCTAATTAGAAAATCAAACAGAACAAAGCTTGCATAGTAGGGTTAACACAATAGCATTGCTGTCTGAGAATGGTCAAAAGAGTTATTTTACTTTATTTTTTATTCCTTCTGCTCCCCCCTCATGCCTATAGTACAGCATAGATCAGTAAGTGCTTATTCTTCCTATACAAGCCTCTGTAAGAGGACAGTACATACTGAAAAACCTTCACTTCTCAGTAAGTGTTGCACAGAAATCATTACTTCTACCAATCAAACTCACAGAAGAGAAAGCAAGGTTGTAGTGTCTGTTCTTGTGCAAGGGCAAAGCTCTGACTGCAATAAATATTACCCAGATCGAAAAAGGAGAAGCTTGCTTAGGCAGTCTGTAGACAGTGTATGTGACAGACCTGAGGCAGTGTTTTAATGGCAAGCATGCAACTTCTGAGACGGGTGAAATGGTCACAAAGCCAGTCTGCTACCATATGAAAACTCACTGCTTAGGGAAGGAATAGGAACTGCTCAGTACCTTCGTCTGGTCTGTGCAAGTCACATACCTCTCTTTGAGACCTGTATGTGTGTTTAAGTATCACTTATTAAAAGGGCTTGGAAAGCACATCTATTGTGGAATATTGTCAAAGGAGAATCGGTACTTTCTTTGGGACTCTGTGCTGAGGTCAGTCAGCATAAGTGAAACTGGATATCTGAATGGGCAGGTAGGGAGCTTCAAAAAAAAGTTTATCATTTCAGTCTTACTTTGTCCAAGAACATTCATTTGCACAGAAGTTAGCATGAAAATGGCTTTGACACAATGCTATAATCGGGGCTCCTTTTAAGCATTTTATACCTTAGCATGCATAGCTTAAAAATCATTTCAGTGAAAATAGTAACTAATTAGTGTATGTATTAGATGATACTCAGCAAATGTAGTTCACAATTCTGCCAGTTTTCATCTGGCTATGCTAGGACTTCAAGTAAATGAGGCAAGAGTATTTCTTCCTATGCACCAAAACCTGAAAATACTTATATTGGGGTGGGGGAAAGTGATCAGGTGCTCCCTTACAGTCACTGAAAGAGGCATTGCAAAGTAAAGCACTTTTTTAAATGGCTATATGTGTTAAAGTTGAATTAACTGCAAAAGTCAGTGCTGTTTCCATCTCACTTCTGTGTTCATTTGAAACTTGATAAAGGCTCAGTAATGCGGGTTGTCATGTAACAGACCTTTATTGTAGGTTTAGAGTTTAGAAGGTGTAATTTCAACTAATAAACATCATTGTCTTGCATTAAAAAAAAGCACTGAATTTACAGTGAACCTGAACATCATTAAAGTGGACAAAAGGAGATCACTTTACTGCTGCGAGCAAGGAGCTGTAAAATGCTGCCTGAACAGGGAACTCCGCTTCTAATGAAGGCAGCTCTAATGACTCATAGTGACTCAGAGCATTTTCATATGGTGTATCATTAGAAGGGGAAGACAAAATCCTGGAGGTCAAAAGTGTGAGTGGAATTAAGGAAAATCAAGGGGTGAATTTACAGGGGATGAGGCCAAGGTGTCTTAAACTTTTTAGTGTATGGTGTTGGAGTGATGGTTTCATTTAGACTGGTACTCAGGGTGTGGGGCTAATACAGCCTTAATGAATGTAGGAAGGTGACTAAAGGCTACAGTGGCTAGATATGCTAAAACTGTAGGAAAACAAAATTGTCCTGTAGCATCAGTGTGTTCTCTGACACAATTCAGGTGTGTTCAGAATCACTCAGAGCTTGTATTTTTCATAGCTTGTCCTCTGTCATAGTTTCTGTGGTCCACTTCCTAAAGTAAATATTAGGCATGTATATGTGTGAATGGGGTGATGTACATAGCCATAGTAATAATACAGATGGAGTATTTAGCCTCTTTCATGTGCAAGATCATGGCCTGCTTTTTTTATCTACATATCACGTCTATACTTTGCATGCCATGTAAAGGACAGAAAAAGTACAAGAACACACTGAGCTGTTTTGCCATGGCCCAGCTAACTGTACCAGGACCTTGAGATCTGTCTTGCAAACAAAGACCTAACTTGGATTTGTTTTCACTAGATCTTAAGTTTAAAAAGTCTGTACTAAAAAGCTGTCAGAAGAAATGATTATTCTCAGGTTCCTTTAACATCTTAAAATGGTCTCCTCCAGGTCATGAACTCTACAGGGAGGCACCCCATTCTTCACTTCCTGATTTTTGCCCAACTCCTGAGTTGTAAGCCATGCTTAGTGATCCCATGTAATTAAGGCTATGTTATGCCACGAATTACACAGTTGTATGCAAGGAGAACCCTCATTCTGACGAGTCTATAGTTCATTTCTTGCAGCACATGAATGGGACTGGTCTCTACCTTCCCTCTGGGAAAGCAGATTGGAAAAAGGCTGCAGATCAGAAGGCAGGCAAGCAATTCCTGTTAATAACAACATGATTTAAAGCTTGAGTAAACTGGGACAAATTTGAGGGGAGGGGAGGGAGGAGGACCTTTCCAGTGATGTTGAAATGCAGGCTGAGTTGAAGCTTCTGGATCTTCCTGAGGTTGGTAGAGGACAGTTTTCACCATGATTGTGAGAGGAATTAAAATCATATCCTTTCTAATTTAACAACCTAAAAGAAACTGTGAGGACAACTTCAAGTACGTTTGCATCTGCCCTGGGTTGGCCAAGCATTACCCCGCTCTGGTCTAGTAGCCATGTAAGCTGTTGTTCCATCTGAGCCAAGTCCCTGCCTGTTGCAGTTTGTGTTAATGGCAATGTACCTGTTGGATCAGAGTTGATTTGCACCTAACCAGCTCAGAGCATAGTGAACTTCATTTCACTTTCCTCTTCTTCATGTGGACCTGTCTGTAGGGGAGAATACCTGATTTCTGACGTTCATTCAGATCTTTCCATGCAAACATCTGCCATTTGGATTCCAGTTTAAAGTTTGTGAGTGTTCAGTTGTGTGTTGCCACACTTGGGAAGTGGCCCAGGGGAGGGAACACTCAGTTAATAAGCCTCAGTTGATAACAAAATAAAATAGTTTTAATTCTGTTGATTTTTTTTTTTTACTTTTTTTTTTTGCAATCTAACACCACTTAATATGGAAAAAGAAAAAAAAATCCATCTTTTGAACCTGTGGGCAGGATTTTGTCTGGCCTGTCAGGATTTATGTTCCCCTTTGTATGTGCTACGTTCCAGTGAAGCAGTAGGATTAGGGTTAAGAAGGCTTGGGTGTGAAATCAGCTATAAAAACACAAAGCAGGTTGCTTTGCTGTTGCACAACAAGAAAATTCAAAAGCCTGTTTCTAGGGTGATTCTTAATTCTATGGTATGTAGTAAAGTTCCTTTCTTTCCCCTCACTCCCACCTCCCCAAAAGAAAGTAAATAAATAAATTTCTAAGTGCTTAATAGCTATTTGTTATTATTCATGGTAGGAAATATGTTATGCCTCCTCTATGTTTACCTAATGCTGTATAATTCTTAACTACATTGAATCATAGAATCAGCTAGGTTGGAAAAGACCTTTAAGATCATCAAGCCCAACCATGACCCCAGCACTGCCAAGGCCACCACTAAACCATATCACTGAGGGCCTCATCTACGTGGTTTGTGAACACTTCCAGGTGTGGTGATGCCACCACTGCCCTGGGCAGCATGTTCCAATGCCTCATCACCCTCTCGGTGAAGAAATTGTTCCTAATATCCAATCTAAACCTCTCCTGGTGCAGCTTGAGTCCATTTCCTCTTGTCACCCTCATGGTGCCCAGTACATGGGGACAGTCACTGCCAGTGGCTGCCA
Source organism: Melopsittacus undulatus (assembly GCF_012275295.1). Taxonomy (NCBI): domain Eukaryota; kingdom Metazoa; phylum Chordata; class Aves; order Psittaciformes; family Psittaculidae; genus Melopsittacus; species Melopsittacus undulatus. Next base: position 70,117,160 of record NC_047533.1, read on the forward strand.
CACTGGTGCTGATACAAGCCAGGATGCCATCAGCCTTCTTGACTGCCTGTGCACAAGCTGCTTATGTTCAGTTGTTAGCACCCCCAGGTGCTTCTCCCCTGGGTATCTTTCCAGGCATGCTTCCCCATGACAGGAGCATTGCACAGGGTGCAGAACCCATAATGAATACATCAGATCTGTGGAGTTTTACCAAGTCTCTAAAGAAGCACAGAGGAACAGCAGTAGCCTTGGGAGCTGTTCCACAGCTAGAACAGAATGATCTCTAGCAGCAGAAACCACATGTCTGACCAAATATAAGTAGTCACAGGTAGAACTTCCTCATGCTGAATGATATAATTTGAGCAGTAGTGCCAGCTGTCCTGTTTTCTTTCTTACTGTAAAGCAAACATGCCTCCACTGGACTTTGTGCCACTGATCACAACTGCTGGGGCCCCACAGTCTTACTAGTTATCAGTGCTATCTCACTGCCCATTTGTGTAGCTAGTACCTCATCAATGTTTCTGTATATTCCTCCCAGGCAACCTGTCCCTGTTTCTACTTCATATATGCTTCCTTTTTACATGTGAGCCTTGACAGGAGTCCTTTTGTTTATTCTCCTGCCACCTTTGGTTAACTTCCTGCTCATCAGCGTGTACTGTGCCTGAGCTTGGAGGAGGTGATTCGGTGAGTATCAGCTGCCTCTCCTCAACCCCAGTTCTCTCCAGGGCTGTATCCCAACGGAACCTTCTAAGCAGGTATCTGAAGAGGCCAGACTTGGTTCTCTTCAAGTTCAAGAGATGCTGCTGTTGTCTTCCTTACACTCTTAGTATCTTGAACTCCTCATGGTCACTGTAGCCAATGCTGCCCTCGAGGTTGGCATTCCAGACAAGGTCTTCTTTGTTTGTACATTTGAGGTCCAGCAGAGTCTCACCTCTTGTTGGCTTCTTGAGCACCTCTGTCATGGAGTTGTCATCAAGAAGACACTCCGGAAACATCCAGGTTACTGCAGTTGGGATGGAGAAGTGCTTTATGAAGACCAGAGCCTGTGAATGCTGGGCTGCTTCTAGTTGTCAGAAGAAAACCACCTTGTAATGGGCGATTGCAGCTTTCAGAATCTGACTCGATCAGATGTCACAAATGGGCAGAGAGCTTTCTTTTACAGTATGGCACTTGATTGCTTTCCAGAATGGTTTGTCCTAGAAACCACAAAAGGTTATTTTCTGGTTAGCTTTAAATAACACATAGCAAATAGTTCAAGATGTAACTAGCTGAACCACTAAGTAAAAGTGACTATAATATGATTCCACTTGCAGCATGTCTTAGGTTCTTAAGTAAAATTCAAGGACAAGCTTTAAATAAATCACAAAACCACTTAGAAACTTTAATGTCAGAAGCTCAGCTCGTAATAAATGATTCAGCTTTGAGGCATATTGCAGGCAGTTCCCCTCTATATCTTTCTTCCCTCCCCATGGATGTTGGAGGGAAAAGAAGGGATCAGAAAGTGTGCTGGAAAAGGATGAAGAAAAATGAGGAAGTGTGGATTCTAGCGAATATGGAAATCCCTTTTTCACTGTGTAACAGAGACTAGTATACAACCTTAAGTCTAATGTGCAGGTCTGTGTTACACCTGCTGGGTTTTATGGTAACTTTTGTGGTTTTGTGCTCGGACAGGATAGCACAACATTATTCTATTACTGTCTTAAGCAGGCTTACACTTAAATTTGGTGAGACCAGAATTAAGCCATATCCTGGGAAACAAGATATTCTTTGGCAGACTGATACACCTGTATTTCAGTGGCACATTTTTTTAGTCCACACTGCCAACAGTTGTTAGGGAAAAAAAACCTGCATATATATTTCCAAAAGCAGAGGGTACATTGCAGCTTTTTCCTTTTTCCATTGCTTTCCCAGCCTCCTTTCCCCTCCAAGTCAATTACATCATATGGTGGCGGGTAGTGGTATCTGCTGGCTTGGCTTGTCATCAGTGGTACAGACCCTGCTTACCCCAAGTCAGCCCCAGCCTTTGGATGATGTAGTCATCTTCACAACTTCATTGTGACTTGAAGCATCAACTGGGAAGGAAACACCTGCATCACAGGGTGTCCTGCTGTAAAAGCTGCTACCTCTGAACTTGAATCTCATGGTGTGGCCCTCATGTTGATTGATGTTGGTTCTGCTTTTGGAGTGCTTCTGAACAGTGCAGTACTGTGGACCTCTGCTTTCTGCACTGTTGCCTTCCTCGCGTAAGTTGAGGCAGCCCTTGAATCAAGAGAGTCATCAAAAAATGGGTTGCAAGAAACTCAATTTCAGAATAATTACAGGAGATGGATGAACTTGAGGGTATAAAGGGCTTTGCCTGTGTTATACTTGTGTGTATTTAATATAATACCGGTAACTTGCTGTGGAAGAGGCATGCAGGTCCAAATAAGATAAAGGATATAGGTCCACATAAGAGGGATATCCACCCTGTACTGATCTTAAGGTCCTTTCCAACCCTAACTATTCTATGATTGTATGATTCTATGTGATACTGTTCCTTACTCCTTAAAATACTGGAGCAGTGGGAACTGATGGTGTTTGTTAAAGCTCTGACTTCTTCAGGTTGCATTTATTATTTTTATATAAATGAAAAAATAAACCAAAACCCCAGCAAAGCCCCAGAACAAACCCCTTGGAAGTACTTTCACTTTCTTTAAACCACTGTCCCAAGCTTCATTCATGTATTTCTTATGTTGTACTTCCAGGCTGATACTACAAGATCTAGTTACATGTTGCTGAGTTAAAATATAATGTGTTAACTTGTGACTGTGTGTTAGCTGATCAGTTAGGAAGGGAAAACTTGTCTTGGGAAACTGCTTGTTAATACAGAAGCTAAAACAAACCTGGGATAATTTGGCTGTTCATAGTCTGGACCGTGGATTCGGAATCATTGAGTCATCATGCTCAGTGATTTCTAAAAAGTGTATGACTTTGGAAATGTGGCTTGTGATGTAACATAGGGACCAACAACTGTTCTTCCTAAGCAATGCTTATTTAACCTGCTGTAGCTTACCTGGGCTTCTGTGTTACTCAGTATACATTTCTACTTTAACAGGATCTCCAGACATGGGTGAATGGTGCTAGTGAAAATGGCTTTGTCCTTGTCTCTTTTGGAGCTGGAGTGAAATATCTGTCTGAAGATATAGCGAATAAGTTGGCACATGCTCTGGCAAGACTGCCTCAGAGAGTTATTTGGAGGTAAGTGCGATGGGAGACATACTTGCACGTTTATTGCCTGTTGTGCTATCTTGATCTTGAGTTGTAGAAGCTGAAATGGAGATTGTCTGGGTGGCACAGGGAACCTGATGCTTTTGAAAGCTACTCTTTGTGGAAATGTTGCAGTCCCCTAGTAATAAGGAGGAGCAATGATTTTGTGGCAGAATAAGACTTAGGTTATGTTTCTGTGATGAATTCATATCCTAGAAGGATTTGGAACAGTGAAAAGTGAGTCTGAGGTTATAACATTTGTGGCATACTGTCATAATTTCTGATAAAGAAGCCACCCTACAAAGCAAGAATGACATCCTGCTGGTTTAATCCGTATTTTTCTTTCTTCTTTCTGTTCTCTTTTCTCACTTTTCTGAGATCCTTCTCTATATCTGTAAACATAGACTTTCATAATTGCTCTTCTCACTTGTCCTTTTTTTGTGTGAAAAATGAGGAGAAGAAAAATCTGCATGAGTATAAAAATCAGTAATAAACTTTCTCTGCTCTAAAAACATCTTGAGTAGCACAGTCAACTTACTGTATAAATTCAAGAACTGTTTAGTCAGCTCTGCTTCACATGGTGTGTTGCTCTGGAATATAATTCAGAGGAATTCATGTGTACCATTGGTTTCCAAATAATAATTAGCATCTTACAATTTATGACTGCTGTCCTTGCTGCACTCAGAGTTGGATTAGCAGTTTGTTTAGCAGTTTATCCCCTGCCATCTCTTAGGAACCATTTTCACTGCTGTGTGTAATTGAAAAAGTGAATCCCACTAATGAACAGGAAATGGAAATTCTTCATGGCACAGAACCTTTGGTAGTTGTAGTAAAGATCTCATCAGTTTTTCTTTGGGGCAGAGGCTTTATGTTTGTTTTTAATGAAACCTGCAGTGCTGCTTGGTTTGTAATTAGTTATTAATCCCTGTTGATCTTACTGTTTGGCTTTTGTTTTACCCTTCTAAATGTTCTCCCTGAAACCTTTTTTCTGTAGGAAGTATCTATTTTTCTGTAATCAATAAATCAGTTTTACTTGGGATAGCTAATTAATGCAAAAGCAACAATTTCAGTTGAAGCCCTTCCTCACTAGTATTTCCTTACTGATGTTTCTTTGTTCTGATTTTATCTGCAATGCTGAATAGCTTGTTGGATAAGGGAACTCGCCTGCTGGTTCTTCCCATCATTATTTGTGGAATGGGAAGATGTCAGTGTGATGAGCTGTATGATATCGTCTTTGGGAGGTCTGAGCAAGTGGCTTAAAGTCAAGTGGGAATCTGGGATCTGTAATTAAATCCTAAATATGAAGTTATAAGTCCAACTTTGTTTTTTGGTTTTGTTGATGTTCTTCAGACCTGTGTCCTGTGTTGGACACAGGTGGTCTTTATGCTGGACTTTTCTGAAAGTAAGACAGGTGGTAGTACTGCTTGGCAGTCTTATGTTAGAATGTCAAATCGAGATCTTTGTAGTTCTTTCTACACTTCTGATGATGGAATACTAGTTAGAGCCAAAACTAGTAACATAGTTTATTTTATGTAACTGAGCCTAAATAACAGGCTTTTTTCAACATGCAGATTGTATAAGGCAGTTGTAAAAATTTAGGCTTGCTTAATTGGGAATATGCAGGTGTATTTTTATGAAGCTACAGTTCTAAAGCTCTCCTAATAACTAGAGTACTTTTAAGTTGTTTAATGGAGCTGTCACAAAAACAGCATTATCTTCCACTACTCAGTGGGGTTTTTTTCTCCTTTTCTGTTTAGAATATATTAAACTTTCTATATTAATTGTACATATGATTAATATGTTTGTACTTTGAGCCCATATATTATGGGCTAAACTTTTCCAGCAACTTCAAGTGAGCAGAATGTTGCTACTGGGTTTCAGGCAGTTGAGAAAGGAAGAAAACCACACTTTTCTCATAGCTTGATCCCAAACTTTTCATTCCAAACTTGTAAGATGAGATATCAGCCTTTCCCTTCCTGATATTAGTATCTCCTTTAAAAAAAAAAGACTGTATCAGTTATCAGAAGCTACAGGAAACTGGCCAGTTGTGTTGATGGTAAGGGATTATTATTTGTGCACTGATGGCATGTTCTCAGCTACTACCAGCTACAGTTTTTAGTAAAGCAATGAACTTAAAACCATAGAGAGGTTATAAAACCTCCTCGTGGTTGCCGTAGTGAAAGTTTTATATGCTTTGAGAAGGAACTACAGTGTCATTATGTTAATAGAAAACATTGCATTTCAAGCCAGAGAACAAGGAAACTGAAGGATGAAAACATAAAGTTGGAAGTTACTAGCTATTTACAGCATTTTATTTGAGCTTATTTTGTTTTCTTGTAATAGTGAGTAAAGAGTATCCTCATGTAAGTCTGCTTAGGGTTCATGGACAGTTTGGTTTAATTCTCTGGTTTACTGCTTTTGGAGGTTTTTAACTCAGCTTCCATTTAATTTATTGTTTTAGGTTTTCAGGAAACAAACCAAGGAATTTAGGCAACAATACGAAGCTTATAGAATGGTTACCACAAAACGATCTCCTTGGTGGGTATCTATTTTGATCATATGTTTCTTACTCTTGCCCCCATTCAGGTTGCTTTTCCAACTATATTCTACTAATACTGGCTGTATATATACACATTTATGTATTTTTCTCCAAAGAAAGCTCTAGCAGAACTTTGGCCTGTATTGTAAGCTAATAATAACCTTTCTGTTTAACTAACCTGAGGTACTTCAGGTTCTCAGGTGTAGAGACAAAATTTGATATTCTTCCATCTTTTGGTAAAGGCAGTATTAAGAATTAATTTTATTTTCCTTCTTTCCATGTTAGAAGCTAGTTGAACACACTGCAGATATGAGGAGCCAGAGAATATATATGGTTGTCTCTGGGATATCTGGATGTTTGTGTGTTCACAAACCAGTTCTAGCGTTACAGTGGGTGCTGTTGGATGTGTTAAGCATGCATATGCATCATTGTGGTTGCATGTCAGCTGGAGTATTTGTCATCGTGTATGACTTTTAGAGCAGGTAGATTTGTTTTGGTTACTGAGTTGCTCTGAGGCAGTTTCATTTTTCCATTACATAAGGGTTTATCATTATTGTCAGACCTTGCTAGCCTGAAGTAAAGCATGTGAAGCTTTAGAGAATGCAACATCAGTTCTTCTGTTATTAAATGGCATGAATTTCATATGAATAATGAGGAAAAATGCTCTCACCCTGCCTCATTTGTACTGTTACACTGGTTGTAGTCACCACCTGCAGCTACTCAGGAGTAAACAATGTAAATTAATTACCCCATTGATGAAATCACCTAATGCTTGTGATAGGTCAGTGGAGTGGGTTTAAGGAGAACTTTAGGACAAGTTGCATTCATTTTTTCCTTCCTCAATTGCAGCCATAGAAACGTGGTGACGAATGTGTTGTACACAGTTGAAGCAACCTTCAGTAACTTTAAGGAGATGTAAATCTTTAATCTTATGCCTCTTCTGTTTTCAGGTCACTCTAACATTAAAGCTTTTCTTAGTCATGGAGGTTTGAACAGCATTTTTGAGACCATGTACCATGGGGTTCCGGTGGTGGGGATTCCACTTTTTGGAGACCATTATGATACTATGACTCGTGTGCAGGCCAAAGGCATGGGAATATTGTTGAACTGGAAGACTGTCACTGAGAATGAATTGTATGAAGCTCTAGTAAAAGTTATTAATGATCCCAGGTATGGAATGAGTGCTTCTTTCATGCTTTTGCTATTGCTATGGGCTAAATATGCATGTACAGAGCCTTCGTGCAAGGGGGAAAAAATGCATGTTGAGATCTACCTGTCTATATAGTGGGGGCAAGTCTCTGAATGATTATGCCACTTCACAGTTCCACTCACTTGATCAGGTTTCTGTGTAGGTACTAAGTTCATTGTTCAGTGTACCAAAACCCAATTGTCTCATTTGCTCTTTGTGCAGTTGCCCTGTTAAGGGCAGAAACGTTACAGAAACAAACCTATCCTGCTTTATTCCTTGTTGCAGACCAAAGTTTCTCCATATCTAGTAGTCTGTTGTGCTGTCTATGGGGGCTGGAGCAAAAATAGACTTACATGATGGTAGGGTGGCATTTTGCAATGTAACTAAAATTACAGAGGTATTCAAAAAGAGTGACTCTTAAAAGTCCCATTTTAAAAAGTATTTCCTGTTCTGGCCAGTAATACCTCTCTTAAGGTCAAGAAGGTCATTTGTTGCAATGACTGTATTCTAATAAATTATTATGACTATGAGAAGTCCAGTCTGTTGTTTGTAAAATCATTTTTGTTACTCAGGTGGAATAAGTAAAAGCCCATGAGCTGGTGTTCATAACTCCTAATTCCAGCCAACAGATTTGCTCAGGGATATTAAAGTGTAAGGAGAGTAATTTCAAGTTTGTTCCAAACTGCTCTGTTTTAAGCATCTGTGATGTTCAGTCCATCTCCACATTAAAAATAATGACCTCTTAGCTGGTGGTTTGTTGTGTCTAGCTAGCCCTAGATTTGGAGTATGGTGCTGACAATGCCTCTTGCTTTCATGGGAGCGAAGTCTTGGAAGTTGTGTTTGCCTTGGGAAAAGAGAAACCTGTAAGGAGCAAGCAGCAAAACCACAGCAAGAGGGAATGTCGTTAAAGAGATCTCGATAACAGCAGTTGCATCACCTTTCCCTTGTGCAATTACCCTTGGTTTAAAGGCAGGTGCTGCATAAGTAACCTGTTGACCCTGCAGCTGCAGTGAGGGAAAAGAGAACGAATTTGACATGATCAGCTGCTGGGTCAGCCAGTTTAGAAGAACAAGCAGTTTTAGGCTGAGCTCTAGCCCCAAGTGGAAGTAGTCTGTTACAGTCAAAACCAAGTTTCTTGCTTTGTGCTGCATTTCTGTAGTAATTCAGTTGCACAATAACATAGATGAGTGGTGTATTAAGCAGGGTATGTTGCCAGCTTACAGTGGGAAGAACAAATGTATCTCACTTGATAGGATTCATTTTGGATTAGATAAGAGTTACCTTTGGCAGCAGGTTAGCTTGGCTCTTCATCGCTTTGCTGGAGGGTGGATTTCTGTCTTTCATCACACATGGGTCTGCTTTTCTAGTCTTTCTTCATCAACAAGCTGCGAGGACTGATTTAAAGACAGTTTATCTACTGTGTCTAGCCTTCTGTATGCTTGTGGTTTCGAGAGTCCTGTGGTAATGTGCTGTTTGAGCTGAAAAGGCTTTAGGTATCTTCACGTGTTCTCAGGCTTGCATTGCTTGAAGCGAAGCGCTGACAATGATTTTTCCTTTCTTCCCTTGTCTTTTTCTTCCCCACAGCTACCGACAGCGGGCCCAGAGGCTGTCTGAGATTCACAAAGACCAACCTGGTCATCCTGTTAACCGGACTGTATACTGGATTAATTACATCCTCCGTCACAATGGAGCCCAGCATCTACGTGCTGCTGTTTACAGCATCTCTTTCTATCAGTATTTCTTACTGGATATTGCCTTTGTTGTACTAGTGAGTGCTGCCTTACTTTATTACATTTTGGCCAGGATAACAAAATTTATCTACAAACAAAGCAAACTTCTTTGGTCAAATGGTGAACATAGTGTTGTTAATGGACATTACCAAAATGGGATACCAAATGGCAAATATAGAAGAAATGGCCACATTAGGCATGAAAAAAAGGTGAAATGAGCCAACTGTCCCTGTCAAGTAGTAATGAATCAGATCAGTAATCAAATTTTATCGCTGTAACTTAGTCTAACAACTACTTAAAACCTCAGTAAGCAGTTCTAACACTTCCCTTTGGTATGTAGTACTATGTGACAAAATTCAATGGAACTAAGAAAAGGCTTTAAAAAGAACAACAAAGGCAAGCACAAATTAAAATGGAAAATACTTTATTCTTAATACTGATGCAGAGGAGTTATTTTGGCACTGAAGTTTTTAGAAGCCTTAATTCTCTACAGTTACATGGTGACCGTATTTATGAATTTTCAGTTTTTAAAAGCTAAATGTGTGTGTCCAAAATGAGATGTTTCTTTTTATTTCCAGAGGTGTTTTCTGTTTATTTTTTTTATTATTCTAAGATATCCATCTTTGAGTTGAGAGAACTTTAGTGCTAGTTCTGTGTTTCCTTTGTTGAAGGCTCAACGTGTTGTGTAAAAATGCTGTTTGAAAAAAAAACATTTTTTCCCAGTCTTTGTGCAAGAAATAGCAAGTTCTGGACTGAAAACACAGACATTAAAAAACCCACCAACCAACCAAAACAGAAACTTAAAATGAGCACTGAAGAAAAAGGGCAAAAATAGGTACTCTTTTTACTGATAAACTGCATGACTCTTCTGCTCACTACTAGTACTTTGGAGAAAAGGGTCTTGAGCAAGTCTACAATGTGTCCTAATTTTAAATCTATAAAAAATCTCTTTGTTGCCTTTCTCTGCATATATAATTTATGCCATGAAAATATTAGGGAGTTTTATTTCAGTTTAAAATATGGCTCTGTGTGGGAAGTAGGTTAGCATAATTAAGACAAATAAATGACAACAACAAAAAGAAAACTAGCCCTGTGCTTAATGCATATGGTTTTGTAATGGCCCAGAGCTGTGAAAAATCAAACGGATACTTTGGGTTTGTTTAAAAAACCAACAAACATTGGCTGAATGTCTCTTCTTGTTAATTCTCATTATTATTAAGTTCTTTCTAAATCACAGTGTTGTAGATGTTCTCTTCCAATGGTTGTATCTGGAAAAATATTACCTTCTATTAGTCTGGGCCACGCAATCCATGTTTCACATAGTTGCCAATCCACATTCTCTGATGTGGGGCTGCTTGCTAGGTGGTTGACTAGCCTGCCTCCTTGCCTTCCTTCCGAGGGCTGGTGGAACACGTGGGGTGAAGCCTGGCCGCCTCAGAACAAGGTTTGCAGAAGTGGTCATCTCCCCCTTCCCCTGCAACAATCTCTTTCAACCATTGTTGCCGACACAGGATGCTGGTGGTGGTGTGCACCAATGGTGGGGATGCAGGGCAATAGGCGTAAAATCATCACTGCCCTGCTGTACTAAAGTTGGCAACTCTGAGTTTATTTCCATGTCATTCTGTTTACTTGGAATTTGCACTACACGTGTTGTGAGTGTATGCTTTATTTATTTGTAGTTTGAAATCCCGTGCCTGAAGGAGAAAGGAAAGAAACCCATCTATCTAGTGTTTTTCACTAACATGGGCGGAGTTGTGATGATTACAGGATGCCGAGATCATCTTCATACACAGTGATGCAGTATTTCACTATCATTCCATCAGGAGCCTCTATCCTATAGCAATAAATAACAGTACAGATATGTTTCTTATATACAGTACAGCTACTTGTACTGCTTTCTGAATACTTGAAGAAAATGGTATTATAAATAAGCCTATTAGCTATACCTTTTTACAATCTTGAAGTCTGTGGCAACTAAAGGAGCACACAGAGGCAATGAATGGTGGGATGGTAATAAGACTTAGAGTGTATGAATGACTTGGTTTAAATGTGTTTTTTTGGCATTGAAGAAGGTAAAAAAGCACTGACCGGATGATTAAGCATAATTTAATCTCCACTGTGATAAAATTTAAGCAATAAACATGGATTTAATAGAGAAATTCTGTTGTTGGAAGTATATTTTTGTTCAAATGAATGCTGTTTATTTTCAGGTGCCTAGTGTGTGTGAGTGTATGTAAATGTGGATACTTACTAGGGTATACGGATTCTTTCTTCTCCGTATATACCATGGTGCACAATACGTACTTGAAATTAAAATGACTATATTTTGTGAATGGAGATCTGTTTCCCATATCAGTTGAATCAATTGAAAGATGGAATGCTTAACCTGAGTTGTTTCTTACGTCACTTTAAATATTGGGAAGTTTACATGAATGTGACCTGGTAAAGTGTGTTTTATCTCTTATGTGTTAATTTATACCTGTTTCTCTGAAAGCAAAACTTAAAAGACTTTTCACAGTCATATTAGATGGGATGATTGATTTCTCAATAGTCTCTATAGATACAAACATGCTGCAATTCAGTTGCAAAAAGAAGAAGTTGCTGTTATTTAATTGTATTACCAAACTTCCAGGTGGGTCTGATCCACTAAATCTAGAAATGCCTGTTGTATTCAAAGTTTCTTTCTTGTAAGTTCAGATGTGATCTGATAATGTAGTTACTTTTCATTTTAGCCCCCTGCAGTAATAAAGAAATCTGTATTAGACAAAGTGGGTGGATAATGGTGTGTGTGGGGGAACATTTCCACAAAACATGTCTGACAGGAGGAGAGCAAAACTGGCACAAAATTAGTCACTTCTTAGCTGTTCCTGGGCAGATGTGCACAACTCCCTGGGCAGCACAGCCCAGCTGTAGAACCTGCAGCCCTCACACAGCTTTCTAAATGGGCTTCACCACTCTCCCAACTATAAAAGGGAAGGTAATGGGAGCAGCTTTGATCAAACATTCTCTGGGCAAAATTAGCAGATGGAAAACACCCACAGGAGAAAACAACTGCCACTTGCATAAAGGTTTTTAGGGAGTTGAGACAGTTGGGCACTTGCCATAGGTTTTAGTGTTCTCATTTCCTTTGGATAGCTCAATGATTCAAGAAGAAAGCAGTTTAATTATCACCTACAGAAATACGTTCTGAAAATGGTTATCAAGAGTTCAGAGTTTAAGGAAGTCAGCAAATGTGCTAGCAGCAAATGTGTCTTTTTATTCCCCAGATCACTTGCAAGATCAGATTTTTACTACTATTCTGTGTTAATCTTTTTGATATTCTTGAAAGATACCACTTTTCATCAAACTGATTATGTTTTGATTTTGGCATGGCAAATATGTGCTATTTCCTGCAGTTCTGTACACCTATAGCGAAGAGACCCAAAATAGTGTATGCATGCATACATGTACCAAAATTTTAGCTCTGATTTGTGCGGGTACCTGTAAGTGGGTTTACTTGTCTGTGAAATCTCAGCACATCTGTACTGATAACAAACAGCAGAAGGCATTTGATTCCTTCTGAAGCTCAGCTGTTCAGGTTCAGTTATGTAAATATGAGAGAAGAGTCTCTTAATATAAAGAGGAGCAACATGACTTCAAAGTGTAGATGTTACTAAATGTTTAGGGTGTATATAGAACAAAGGTGAAGGCTACTCTATGTGGTTTGGTTTTGAACAACAGTGTAGGGTTGTTTTTTTTCTAACAGTTCACAAGTAGGATAAGGATTAGGATAATATTGAGGGGAAAGGAAAGGGAGGAAGAATTTCCCTCAGAGAAATGTGTAGAAGCCTTTTGTGAATTGTTTTATTACAGAACTCTGAAGAAAACCAAATAACGACTTTTTGTTTGGTTGGTTTTATTTCAGTCCAGTAGCACTGGTGAGTGAGAGTAAATCATATTCAGGAAGATGATAACTCCTTCCATTCATTTGAATAATTATAGCATTTGACTTAGTAAATGCAGAAAATATCACAAACCAATGAAACTCACCCCCCAATGCCCTCCCCTGGGTATGTTTCAGTACATATTACAAACCTGCACTGTGGATAACAATAGCGAAACTTCCCTCTTTGCCATAGCAAGCAATTGAAGACAATCTGGCAGTGATTGGTGCTGGTGCTCAGCCAGCATTGAAATCAGCCAGATTGCTGAAGGAATGTTAAAAAGGCATATTTAAAAATACATGTGTAACTTCAGACTGCATATTGAATCATGCTACTGAGTCTGAGGTTCAACCCACCTGTTTGTTCAATGCTATTTCTTATTCATTCAACAAAGAAGATGGTCTTAAACAGAATTAATCTGCCAAGATAGCCTTCTGCCATTGGTAAATACTGCAGACCATTTGAGGCTTATTTATCCTCACAAAACGTATACCTTTCAGTAATTTTTCCATTGGGTGTGTTTGCTATTTCAAATAAAACACAAGGAATGCTAAATTGTATTTCATTAGAAAATAACAAAAATCTGAGCATGTTGGTCTTCTCAGTTACTCTAGTGAAACAAAATTGGTTACAAAAGACTGTGTTTTACATATGTTGGGTACATGATGGAGGCTTGAAAAATAGGGATATCTCAAAGTATTTGCTGGAAATTACTCTTGTCTTCACAGGTTCCTTGTGGCTAGGAGGATAAATTAGGTTTATATTATTTAGGTATTATGTAGGAGTTAGGAAGGAGTACCAAAACTTCCTTGGGAAGTCATTGTGAGACAGTTCAGGAATTGCTCTGTTACAGGAAAAGTGTTGTACACTTCAGCATGAATTGGGGAGCTACGAATTGAAGGATCTCTTGATTAAAGCGTACTAAATTGGTGTTTGAACCACAAGCAGCAGTCTTCAGTGAGATTAGAAGTGCTGTCATGGAAGTACCAGTCTATGAAAATACAGACAAAAGCATCAGTTTACAAACAGAGCATAATTGCACAATTGCATGGGTCATTACTTGGCTTTTTAATGCTAGTATGATTATATGTTAATGAAATAATTGCATGTCTAGGTGTTTAGAACTGAGGCTTGTGAGGAGTGCTAAAGCAAGCAACACAGAATAACTTTTTGCGGTTGAGCGTGAAGATTGTTGTCAGTGTAATGAACATCTGGTAGTATTTTCAAAGGCGATGTTTGTCACAATCTACCCAGGTGTTTAGGGCTGCCTTCTTTGTAATACTCCATTTATAATGATGCAGCCAACTCATCATAAAATGAGTGTTCATGTAGTGTCTTCATCTCACTAACAGTTGTCTGATTTATAGAACCATAGAATGGTTAGGGTTGGAAAGGACCCTAAGATCATCCAGTTCCAAACCCCTGCCATGGGCTGGGATGCCTCACACTAGACCATGTCTCCCAAGGCTCTGTCCAGCCTGGCCTTGAACACTGCCAGGGGTGGAGCATTCATCATTTCTCTGTGCAATCTGTTCCAGTGCCTCACCACCCTCACAGTAAAGAACTTCTTTCTATCTAACCTGAATTTCTCCTGTTTCAGTTTAAACCCATTACCCTTTGTCCGATCACTACAGTCCCTGATGAAGAACCTCTTTCTGCCATCCTTGTAGGACCCCTTCAGATATTTCACTGGGTATGTCCTTGTTGTCTCTTGAGCCTTCTGCAGAATCCCCACTTTAATTTTTTACGATTAGCCTCAAACTTAGCATTGGGTATATCTCATTTATATAGGATATGTTCAACATTCAGCAGGCCAAAGTGCTGAATAACTGGTTAGTCCTTGTTCCAGTACTACTCCATCTCACCATATTGGAAAAATAACCTAAAAACACCCTCTTACCAAAAGTTCTGCCTTCTTCAGGGCAGTTCTCTAGGTAAATTTTGAGACCTTTCAAAACAATACTTGATAGAGAATAAGTAATTTGGATGCTGGTCTATAAGAAGGCTTTTACATGAGGGTACTCGCAGCAGTCAACATATGCAGATGCTTGATCGTCTAGTTTGGCAAGCCTAGATTCTCTTGCAGTTCTCCATGAAAGTTACTGAATGCCAAGATATTTATACAGGCAAACCCTTGGGAGTGAATATCCCTGCAACTGGAGTTGTAGTTGCAGGCATGGGATTCCTCTTGTTCTTCTTCTTGTCTCTTTTCTGCATGGGAAAAGAGAACTTTTGCAATTAATTGCAAATCAAACTAAATCTGCATATAGACATTTTTATTCCAGACTAAGAGACCAGAATACATCTCAGAGTTAGTACATCACTGTACCAACAGTGACAACAAAGGAGATGGAGAGGGAGTTGCTTTTGTGTGCACTCATTTGTCTTGATTTGCTTGTAACTGATTACTGCAGGACAAAAACAGGATTTACTAGAGTTTTCTATAATTCATTATCTGAGTTCCATGGAAATAAACATTTTCCTACATTCCTGCATACTTAAGAATCACCTAGGAGAAACTAATGGTGAGAGGTTTGATTTGTTATCTATGTTTCTAGTCTCTGTTATGAAAAAATAATCTTGCCACATCATATAAAACTGAGAGGTTGCTTACAAGGACTGTAGAATAATGTGGGTAAACACATGGGTATAGACAGTTTCCTCCTTTATAGAGAAATCTTTCATCATGGAAAGCAAATTGGTAAAGCCGAGATTAGGAAACCATGGAGGAATGGGTGTCCCACTTTGCCTGACACAGCGTTGCACCGACTTGGCTGTGCAGTGTAATAATTAACTTGGAGAGATATAAGCAGAGTTTTATATGTTTATCTGTGCTGGCGTTCTAAGAACATGGAATTGCACCAGTTATTCAAAACCAGAAGGGGCAAAGGTGAAGTAGGATAGAGGATGCTTTGAGTAAGTGGCTGTTTGAGATGCACTGTGAGCATTCAGTATCTGGGATGTCTTGATAAACCAACACAAGTAAATTGATGAGAAGTTTCTCTTATTCCTTAGGCTTCAGCTACTCTCAACAGATAAAATGGACAAAAGATAGTTCCACAAAAATGACAAAGAGAGGAAAAGAAACTGTTTGGCCTGAGGAAAAACAAAAGGAAAAAAAAGATATGTTGTACTGGTATGAGGCTGGAGTAACCAGTCCCTCAACTGGAGTGGTTACTGTGACCTCATAAACCTGAGGTCATCACAGAATCCCAAGGGCTGGAAGGGACCTCAAAAGATCATCTAGTCCAACCCCCCTGCAAGAGCAGGGTAACCTAGAGTACATCACACAGGAACTTGTCCAGCTGGGCCTTGAATATCTCCAACGCAGGAGACTCCACAACCTCCCTGGGCAACCTGTTCCAGTGCTCTGTCACTCTCACAGTAAAGGAGTTCTTCCTGATGTTCACATGGAACCTCCTATGCTCCAGTTTACACCCATTGACCCTTGTCCTACCACTGGATATCACTGAAAAAAGCCTAGCTCCATCATCCTGACACCCACCCTTTACATATCTGTACACACTGATGAGGTCACCCCTCAGTCTCCTCCAAGCTAAAGAGACCCAGCTCCCTCAGCCTCTCCTCATAAGGGAGGTGTTCCACTCCCTTCATCACCTTTGTGGCTCTGCGCTGGACTCTTTCAAGCAATTCCCTGTCCTTCTTGAACTGAGGGGCCCAGAACTGGATGCAATATTCCAGATGCGGCCTCACCAAGGCAGAGTAGAGGGGGAGGAGAACCTCTCTTGCCCTACTAACCACATCCCTTCTAATGCACCCGAGGATGCCATTGGCCTTCTTGGCCACAAGGGCACATTGCTGGCTCATGGTCATCCTCCCATCCACCAGGACCCCCAGGTCCCTTTCCCCTTCACTCCTTTCCAGCAGGTCAGCCCCCAACCTGTACTGGTACATGGGGTTGTTCTTCCCCAGATGCAAGACTCTACACTTGCCCTTGTTGAATTCCATCAAGTTTCTCCCTGCCCAACTCTCCAGCCTGTCCAGGTCTCACTGAATGGCAGCACAGCCTTCTGGTGTGTCAGCCATGAAAGAATCTAAAATAATAGTACATGAAAGCAAACCAGAACTCATCCATGTCCCTTTCTCAATTAAAAAGGAACTCAGAAGAAAATCAGAGACCAGCACACTTTAAACTGATTCATAAAAAAAAGACTGTATTGCATAATATTCTGTTAATCTAAGTTGTTGCCATGAGTCCAGCTCTGGACAACATGGAGCTGCTGGAGCAAGTTCAGGGGATGCCACAGAGATGTTGCAAGGGCTGGAGCACCTCTGCTCTGGAGACAGGCTGAGAGCTGGGCTTGTTCAGCCTGGAGAAGGCTCCAGAGAGACCTTAGAGCAGTGTCCTGGGTTCAGCAGCAGCAGTCATGTTTTCTCCTTCTTGGTATCTGGTGCAGTGCTGTGGTTTGACTTTTGGGCTGGGAACGGTTGCTGATAGCAAGTATGTTTTGAGTTACTGCTCGGGTGTTTGGTTTGTCCAAGGCCTTTTCTGAGCTCATGCTCTGCCAGCGAGGAGGGAGAGACAGGACACCTGACCCAGGCTAGGCAAAGAGGTATTCCATACCATAGCACATCATACCCAGGAGGTAACCGGGAGAGACCCGGAAGGGCTGCAGCTCTGGGGGATGGAGGAGGTATCGGTCAGTGCTCGGTCGGGCAGGGTGGGGTGAGTTATGGGTCGGTGGCTGGTGAGGTGTTGGTTTCTCTTCGCCTGTTGTTTGCTTTATCATTATTATTTGTAGTAGTAGTAGCAGTAGTGATTTGTGTTATACCTTAGTTATTAAACCGTTCTTATCTCAACCCGTGGGGGCTACATTCTTTGGATTCTCCTTCCTAACTCTCCAGGAGTTGGGGGAGCAAAGGGGGGAGTGAGTGAACGAGCTGTGTGTGGACTTGGTTTAAACCACGACAAGCAGCAATAAAAAAGCTACAAGAAACCTAGAGAAGGGCTTTTGACAAAGGCCTTCAGTGACAGGACAAATTGAATTGAACTATTTTTATGCCAAGGGCAGTGAGGCACTGACACAGGTTGTGCAGACAGATGGTAGATCCCCCATCCCTGGAAACATTCATGGTCAGGTTGATCGGGGCTCTGAGCAATGTGGTCCAGTGGAAGGTGTCCCTGCCCATGGCAGTGGGGTTGGACTAGGTGACCTTTAAAGGTTCCTTCCAACCTTAACCATTCTATGATTTAATACAAGGCTTCAGCAAGAATCAAGAACCAGAGAATGGTTTGGGTTGGAAGGGGGAACCCTTTGGTTTAGATGCCTGAATGTTGCAAGTACATGATGAATCTGCAAGATTATATTCTGTCTCAGGTTAAAAGGTTGCAGACCTTCCTGTCTCCTCAAAACACGAGAAAAGAAATAGCTAACCAGAGCTGTGAAGCAAGTTCCCCTTTTGTTGCATCAAAGCTTTGTCCTTTCCTTGGTATCTTCTACCTCTTTCCTTGGTATTGCTTGCTTAGAGACAGATTGCTAGGCTTGGTTTTTAAGTTTCAGTTACAGGCTGAATCTGCAGTGGTCTCGAGCTTTAAAGATCATTAATCAGAATTTCCATGGCAAGTTTGGACTAAATATTAAACCCCCATAAAGGGAGGAAAGAGGTGCTCGATCTCCACTTTGGATGCTTCTGTAGTATTTTTTTCTTGGCATTCATACTTCTTGTAGGGTGGCTAAACTTACATGGTAGTTTTCAAAGTTCATTGTGGAAAGATGCATTGAATTCCCTTGGCAGCTTCATAGGAAGAAAATGTTCTCATTCTAAATGTAGACACCTTAGTTTCAAGAAGTAAACAAGCAGGATATATGTGATAATCTCAGGTACAGGCTTTGAATAAATTCCCTTCTAACTCCTGTGAGATTTAGAGGAAGGAAAATATTTTTCAGCTCCAGGAGACAACTGCTCCCAGAGCTGAAAAATTCTTCGTAAGGGCAGCAAATACATATATATTAGAAATAAAGCTCTATAAGGAATTAAAGTATTTGCGTATATTCATAAGAGGATCTTCTCTGTTGTGCCTTTATGTGTCTGTCTGCAGCAACCTTTATCACTAGAGCTTTAACGTGTATAGTTTTTGTGCATATCAAGTGTTGATTTGCTACTTTGCTGAAGGTCCTTGGTTGTCTACCAGTCCTCCTGGTACTGCTTTCCTGGATGGTACCATCACTATGCCAGAAGCTATACCAATAACTCCTCCCAGTTCTGTTTGTATGCAAAGCTTAGGCATCTCCTGTGTATCCCTTCTGTCCTGATACAACAAAGGCAACAATTCTTTTATTGGATACTAGTTAGATGCAGGAGCTTTTTGTGTTCTCTTTTAAGACTCCTTGCTGCTGGCCACTCATTCTGCCCTCAGCTGCAGCTCATTTGTGAGGAAGTATCTTAAGCAAATCTTAAGCATTCCAGCCTATCCATGGGACCACTGACAAAATTGCCCTAGGAAGTTTTTAACGGCATGAAGAAATAAAGCTTTCAGTTAAGAAGATTAAAGTAACAACATGGGTAAGACAACTTTCTTTAAGTCATAAACAAATTGTCATCCTTGATCAGATTGTATAAAAGCAACTTCCTTTAGGACTGGTAATTCCTAGACCTGTGACCAAGTTCCTTGCCACTAGCTTCTTATATCATTACCGAATCCTCAGGAAATAGCCCATTCTTGACTACACCATCCTGAAAAAACATGGTGAGTCTGTGCAGATGAGAGATCTCTTCCTCCTCCACCACATGTTGGAGTCCTTTGGATGGGGAAGGGGCACAGGCAGCTCCTACCAGCAACCCTTAGGATGCTGTGCCCTCCAACCAGCATCTTCTCAGATCACACCAGGCGATGCCTTCTGCTTTTGTGGGTATATGTTGGCAGAGCTGACAGCCTGATGTGACCTCTGACTCCAGGGCAAGAAGCAGCTGTTTAGCCATAGCTGGTGCTGCTTTCATGCTTGGCTTTCATCATCACCCTAACCCTAACCCAGCCAGGCCAGAATGGCCATACATCAACATTTTACCAGTGAGTACATCAAACAAGCACTTGCTTTTCTCTGTTTTCACCATTGATCAGTGTTCTTCCTGGTTTCTTCCATCATTGTGTTGTGAAGGAAAGGGAAGGAACAGACAACCCAGGTCTGTTCTGTGCTGGTAACATCAGTGACAGCTGCCAGAGGGTAGCTCCAGGGAGATGGTCTAGTCCTACCATGCTGAGCTTGGCCAGCAGCCTCTCCTCGGAAATAGTGCTCTTTCATCAGCATGAAGACCAACAGCACCTCATGTGGGAAATGAATCCAGGGGCTGTAACCCAGAAAGAGGGATGATCCACCAAGATCCTGCTGGTAGTTTACCCTCTCCACCTTTGCCCATCAGGAAACTTATTTCGGTGGATGTAGCCTGTATAACTTGCTCTTCTGGAAGCTACTCTGAAGGGGCTTTGGAGCTGGGACAGAGGAGTGATGGTGGCTCCTGAGCAAGCATGTCTTCTCAGGAGTAAGACCAAAGGCAGAGGCTGACTTCTGGATCTTCAAGGAAAACCTGTCTCTCTCTTTTGGGTCTAGACTCAGTCTCACCAGATGTGTTCTTACAGACAGCTTCTGGGCAGTCCTGCTGTCCTGGGTGTGGGGGAAAGGACTGTGCTCTTGGGAAGGTTTGACACTTCCAGTTGTGTAATGTAAGCCAACACATGTCCAGCAGTGTGGCTTCCCATGTGGAGGGCACACCTTGATACGTTCAAGGTGTTGCTGCTGTTTTAAGAGAGACAATTCTTGCGGGGTGAGGGAGGAAGAGCAAGCATGTGGAAACAAGCAAGCTCCTTTCTCTGCTCTTTCATCATACAGTGTGAGTAGCATGTTTGTGAAAGCTCACAGCAGTTCAAGTCTAGGGCTGTCCCACCATTGCATTGTCTTTCTACTCTGCTTCCTACTTCCCTATGTCCTTGAACCCATTCTCAGGTCTTTGTCTTCCCCAAAACACGCACGTTGTGGCCCTCCTGTGGCCAGGCTATTTCAGGACACAATCTTCAGCAATGCACAGATTTTCCCATTTGCTCCAGGACAGAAGGGACTATTTCCACCACACACTGGTCGATGTTGGGTAATGCTATGTTCTGTGTAGCGGGCCCTCATGCCTTCCCCATGCTCATCCCCCTTCATGCCTTCCCCATGCTCATCCCCCCTCATGTCTTCCCCATGCTCATCCATATTACTCCCTTGTTCTCTTGGCTGTGATAAAATATTGCCACAGATGTTTCTGGCTGCCATTGTTTGAACAATTTATTGAGTTTTAGACCATTCTGTGAAACATTTATATATATTTTTAATAAGTACCTACAACTGAGCATCTTGCTGTGCCCCCTCTGTTAAAATGTGATCTTTCTTTCTGTGCAGTGGGAATTTTGGGGATTGCCAGTTTACTTATTTCTTTATGTAACAAAGAAATAGGCTAACAATACGATTGTGTTCTTCCATCTTTCCCCCCATGTCATTAACAGCCAGGTCTCTGGCTGAGGGTGATGCAGGAGAAGGCATCTGCCTTCTTTGCCATTCCCTCTGCCATGTGGGAGCCCTCAAGAATGGAGTGCTGGCATGGCTGTGCTGCAGATTCCTGCTGGGAGAAAACACCCCTTTTTCTCATACCAATGGTTGGGAATATTGGCAAAATTGCAGGATAGGGGTAGGGAATAAAGGAATAAAGGAGCTGTGAGTGTGAGCATGACTGGAAACGGCCCAGCTGTTAGGTCAAGTTAAAAGGAATATACTCGTGTTCAGTTTGAAGGGCTTCAGGAGAGACCTACTTAAGCAACATATAATTTCTGACACTCTTTTTAAGATAAATTTCCTAAGGCTTTGGCTCTCTGACTTTAGCTCTAGTTTTAACTATATTTTAGGCCAACTTCCCCGAATCACCATGATCTTTGTGAAATGAAGGCAAAACTGTAGCTCCACCTTCAGCATCCATTAGTAATCTGGATTTCAAGAGATAGGTCTCCCATATCTGTGTGGTTCAGAAATCTCTATGTACAGAACAATTAATTCTCAGGCTGGGAGATCTGCAGGAACACTGTGTCCAGTCCCTGCCAAATACAGGGTCACAAACAGGTGTGTTCGGTGAGAGAGATTATTATCCATTTCAGGATACCAGTCATGCAGAACGAAACAGTATAGTTCTTATTCACAGTTTCTTTTGGTGTGTCAGCTCTATTCAGTTCAATTGAGCTGAATATCAACATTCCTACAAATACTGAAGCACTGCTGCCCTCATTGCCTTTATTTGTGTTGTCTTCCTCATGCTGGGGCTCTCCCTGTAAGAAACCTGCAGCCACAACAACCTCCCACAAAGGTCCCTGCTCAACAGGAGTTCATCTCCACCTCCCCAGCACCAATGCCATGAAATGCCAATGTGGGAAGAAAGCACGCAGAGAAGTTGTACGTGTGGGAAAGGAGGAAAAGGGCCTTTGTCTGTTAGGTTGTGAAATGAGGTGTGGGATACTGAGTACGCCTGTTGTGCTCCTTGGGTTTTGTGGTTAGATTGCTACAGCACATGCTTGGCAAACATAAGGCCAAGGAAGGCTTGGTGAATATCCATCTCCCCATAAAGGGCTGTTAACAGAGAGATGCACAAGATAAAACCTTCAGATTTGCTGTAACTACAGGAGGAAGGAGCCGTCAGGAAACAAGCCCTGAAATCCTCAGCAGACAGAGGTGGATGGTGCCATGTGGTCCAAGGGTGATGGCTGGGGAGTATTTGAGGTGATTATGGGAGCTGATGTTGCTGAGGTCTCAAGAACACTGTTCTGCAGAGGTCAGATCATTCACTTTAAACCTGCTGGGCCAGCTGGGGGCAAAGTTGCCTTGTTTTGTACCATTGCTGCATGTCACCTGCATGGCATTTGAGTGCTGCTCTAGGCATTGCCAAAACTCTTCATCTGAAGGGTGGTGATGACCACAGGTCTATTCTGTCCCTCTAAGCAGTTTGAGCACGGCCAGGACTAGCTGTAGGACAAGCTTGGCTATCCCCAGCCCTGGGAGCATTTGAGGCAGGAGCTGCTGGGAACTTGCAACTAATCCCTATGTAAAAGGGAAAAAAAGGTGAATTTGTTGACATCGAAGTAGCAGTTTCGGGAGAGGAAAGGCCAGTTCCCAGCTTGCTCAGTCTAGCCAAAAGACACAGGCTAGGGGGCACTAAGATTACACAGCAGCTTTAACAGACAAAAACCCACTTGGGAGTGTTTTATAGAGACCAATATTGAGGCAAAACCAGATGGGTATAAGTTGGCAAGGAGAATATATACATTGGTAATTTCCTGATGTTATTGTGTGGGACCAGAACAGTCTTTGAAATGGAGTTACAGGAGGCACATGCTTCTTGGTTTGATGATCTTGCAGTCTGCACCTCCTCTCACACACAAAGTGACCCCTTCCACTTGATTTCTAGGCTTTTCTGGGCTTGGAGGAAATAAATTGGCCAAAAGCTGTGAAAAGTGTGAAATGGCCCATTCCTGTATTTCCTAAGTATAACCTGTACTTCTCACTGCTGTTTTGAAAGACAGCTTTCCTCTGAAATGTGCATTGATTTATTAGCAATAAGCTTTTTCGGGGGTGAGAAGGAACAAATAATCTATGCATTTGTGTCCATGTGTCTGCATCTGTGCCCGTATCTGTGCTTCCATTGTCCTCCATGCCAGACCCTCCACGGGGCAGCTGGAGCTGCTCTTCCCGAGAGCTGGGAACACCAGCATCACAAGGGGGTTCTTGCCGCAGCAGGGCTGGTTTCTAGCTAGAAATGAGCCGTCCTTTCGCATCCCTCTTCCGTTCCCCTCCCTCGTCCTTCCTCTATTCCCTACTGCTCTCCTTCCTCTTCTTCCTGCTTTCCCATGCCCGGGGATGCGCTGCCACCTGGCGACGTGAAAGGGAGCTGGGAAGTGGGAAAAGTGCTTCGCTTCTGCCTCTGGGGCGATGGTACCTACGAAACACATCCCTCCTCCCGCACCCCACACTAATGGTCCATAATCCTCCCAGCTGTGGGATAGACTTAAAGGAGTTGTAAATATTAATGTGATCTTTGGCCAAAATGTGTTCTTAACCATCCTCAATTAAAGCAGGACATGATGGAAAAGTGTGTTTACATCAGCTGGACTGTGCAGAATTAGGCTTTTGTTGTCAGAAGCAAAAAGCGCAGCTGTTAGTGTTCCTGACTTTGGAGTTGAGGGCTGGTGAAAGATAAGGATAACTTATAACCCTCTCATACAAGAAATCTTGCTGTTTTCGGGGACGATGCCATGTCTGCAAAGAGTGAATGAGCCTTTTCCTATGTGAAATCTTGGCAGACCCTTGTTCCTGAGTAACCAATGCTCAGGGTGAGCTTCCAGGATGGAGTTATGAATCACAACCATCTTCCTGAAGTGTAAACAAGCAGGACCATGTGCTTCATACGAAATAATCAGCCTGCATCATCTCACAGAACCTTGTGACAGCCACCATTGACCTGCACTGTACCTGATAGTGGTTTTGAATGAATGCTACCTCTGCTGAAGTGGGTGTCTGCCGACTAAGTGCACTCACTCTTGCTCTGTAGAATAAGAAAGCACTGCTTGCTCCTCCAGACCTATCCAGGCATTTCTTCCCAGTTCAGAGATGCTGTTTTGCAAGAAGCCATATAATAGTGAGTGTTGTCTGTAACCGAATGCGAGGCACGATTCAGAGATGTTTGTGCTGATGTCATAAAACACAAAAGCAGAATTCAAGTGGAGCAGCTGAATCTCGGGGATGAAATTGCAGCCGTGTATTGTGCCAAGGATGGGGCCTTGTTTTGCTAATCTGCAGCATTTTCAGTTTTAGCTCTGAGGAAAAGAAAATCTGGTTGTAAATGCAGCTGTGAAAGGAATTACTGATAGCAAAGAAATGTGATACAAACATATAGCCAGGATGTGCAGCAGGGATTTATCTTGGATGGGGGCATCAGGTGCATGCATGTGAGCACAAACACTAGCTACCAGTTTCTCTGGTCTGCCAGGGAAGTCACCCTTAAGAAGTCAGGGCAAGGAGTGATGCTGTGTCCTTTGGCAAGGTTGATTTTAAGGTATGAAGGATTGTGTCTTACCCCTTAGTTATGCTGCATCTTCACTCTCAAGGAAGGTGTGCATGTTTCTAACCTGTATTGCCACCCTCTCTTTCTTAGTTGAGGAAATCCTCACCTTTCTTGGTGAGAAATGAGCATATTTTCTCAGTGTATTTTCCCTTGTTGTGCGCAAAAATAGCATAGATTGTGTTGAGCAGACTGTATAATCATGTACTAAGTAATGCAGGATGGTTGCCATTTCAAGACTTTAGTGTGTTCCTTTCCTCTGCCCTTACTTGGGAAAGCTGCAAATGAATTGGAGTTGCTGCCTATTGTAAATAATACTTTGTCCCTGATAAATTAGCACACTGACATTCTGAAGGTGAAGGTTGAAGGTTGTTTAAAGCATGGGTGGCATTGCTGAATTGCTTTTCCTTGCCATTCATCTTCAACCCAAACAGGTTCTGCAGTAGTTAAAAGAAGTGAATCAGTATTTTAAAGGCTCAGGAGGAAATCTACTTGGATGGACCTTGCTCATTACAAAGTACCTGGGAATGTTTTGTTTCTCACAGAAGTTACTTTACACTAGGACAAAAGAGCTGCAATAGTTTAGCTAATCTAGTGTGACATTAAAGCTGGTAATATACAGGCAGAGTTTGCTCTTTCTCTAAAGGCTGGACCCCGAATGCTGCAGGGTCAGGGTGCTCCTCAGCACTTGAGGACAGCAGCCTGCTCTCCGGGCCTGCATCTTTCCAGCCAGGATTTTGTGAGATCCTCTTTTGAAGACAAAATGGTGAAAATCTGCCACAATTAACCATTCTGCTCAGATTTCGTATGTATTTAAATCCATAAAGCAAGGGGAAAGTAACCCCAGGTTTTGTAGCTTAAGTGTCACCTCAGGTCTTTTACCAGCAGAGATGAATGGGACCATCACAGAAGTGAAGAGCTTTAATTTCACCTTGTTATTTTGATTTAACCTGTATGCAAACCATTGTGGCATAACAGTGCAGTTTATTGGGAGAAGCCTCATGTGGCAGATGATACCCCCAGGACATGTTTCCTCCTGATTTTGCTTGTAAATATGTGGGTTTGTTCTAACAGTGCTTTTTGCTTCAAGCTTCATTAGTACAGTAGGATATTTACCTGTACCAGACCATGCTATTTGACTGCTTAGGTATAGGATATAGGCAATTGTCAGGTAACATTTTAATAGTCTCTGGTATGACAGTTTAATCCATAAGAATGTGTGTTAAGTAGTTGAGTGTAATTTGCTGAACAGTGTAGCCTATGAGGCTGGAGAATGCATGAGAGAGACGTTTCTGTCTTCCATATTTGGGAACTGGACTGTGAAATTAAGCACATGGTTTTGAAACCTTGTTGTTCTGCCTTTCATTTCCTGGAGTTCCATTGCTGTGAACATCCTCAATTTATGAAGACACCCAGAGATAAGAAATCCCCTGTGATAAAGCCAAAAGCAAGCGAACAATCAGACAAACTGTAGGAAGGAGGTTATAGAGTGCAGGAATCTGGTATGGCTTCAGAAAAGCCCTCAAGAGATCCAGGTGTTACTGAAATGCCATAGAGGAGCACTTGAGCAGATATGCAAGGACAGAAGCTGTCCCCAACACTGTCTATTCCTGCCAGAGTTCAATTGTACATTCTCAGATGACCAAAATTTGCTTTCCCAGTGTAGGAAAATGTGACTTTCACAGGCTTTGAACTTTGGTTTAGTTATTAGCCTTATATCAAAGTAAATGAGGTGTATAATAAACAGCGATGCATAGAGGCTTTTCTGGTCATTACTCTAACCTAAGAAAATAGCCTTTTTTGCACTGCTTGAGTGAAGTCTTGACGGCTTAAGTAATTTTACTGGCCAAAGGCTTTGAGAAAACTATTTTGTCAAATTCCTGATTATAACAAAGAAGTAGAATAGACTGCCCTCAGTTACAGGAGGAACTTCAATCACTCTTGTCCTACAAAAGCAGTGCTTAGAAAGACAGTTGACATATAAATAAGTCCAACTGTAAGGCAGAGATTTCATGATGCTCATGAAACGGGAGCCTGCGGCATTTGTGGCTGAGGCACATGAAAGGATACAAAAGCTTCGATATGGAAGATGTTTTCAGTAACATCCCCATTTACAAAGTGTTCTGCCACATTTTGAAGACAGACCAAATAGATTATAAAGAAAAAGGTTAATTTACTCTGGATGGATGGTGCTTTCTAAAACAAAATGATGTCAGATAGATTTTTATCTGACAGAGAAACTACCTTGTAGCAAGGTCTTCATGATGAATGAATCTGGAGCTCCAAGCCTGAGCAATCTGGCTGACTGGGGTTTCACACTCTGCCTCTATGTTCTCAATGCTTTAGCAAGTCCCACAGCTTCTGTGTGAGTATCTGTGCAGCACAAGTGTGCTCCAGGGTCTGTATGGGGCAGTTTGCCTGATGTTTTTAGTAAGGATAAATAAAAACATGGGGAGGTGCGTATTCTTGTAGGATCAAGCCCTGATTTAAGGAAGACATGAGGATAGCACAGAGGATATGTGTGCCAGTGAGCCTGTTAGGTACCAGTGATCAAATGGTTAAAGAAGATAGGATGGAAATGGGTAGGGACTTGAATGCTATGGTGAAGAATAAACTTCAATACGGTGTGGTAGGGGAAAGCTTCCTCTTGACTGAAAGTTCTGTGAGTTTTGTCTTTCTCAGAAGCCTGTAGTATTGGTCGCTGCTGGGGTTTATACTGTGGAGTAGGTGACTGCAGTAGGGATTGACATCTGGAGAGTGAGTTCAGTCAGTGGCTTTAGTCACGGGGAAAATAGATGTACAAAAACATGTGTCAAAATTTATGTATAAACGAGGACATATATGCTAAGTGCATTGACCCAAACTTCACGGTTCATTCCCCAGCCTGCCACTGCCTTCTGGAGTGTCACTGCATGTGTCCTGCCTCCCTGAACCATTCCCTGCAGAGTGGAGATGCTCCTGATATGGATAACAAACCCATATGGAAGATCTGGGGATTTGCTGTCAGGCAGAAGTAGGGCAGTGCCAATCCTGGCTTGTGAAAAGCTGTACTTTTTGTCTGATTCCTGATTCCCCAGAGTCAGCTGACAGAATAGTGATAGAAAGATGACAGTCTTCGTTATTGCAAAGGGCTAACGCTACGCAGCACACCAGGGAAATGAAAGATGCAAAGTGAACAGGAGATACAGTCTGCAGGATGCATCCTGCTGTTTTCACTTTATAGTATGTTTACTTGTCAAGAGCCTACAGGTGGTATAATGAAACCCTGTCACATTTTTCTGCAGTAAACTGGGGATGTGGAAGCAAGACTGCCCTAATGGAAAGAAAACACATGGCAAAAGCCTCTGTTATACTTGCAGAGGTGTTCAGAGCAGCTTGGTGAACAAACACTCACAAAGCTACCATGTCTCATGAAATCCTTGATGAGAGCTTAGAATAAACAGATTCCTTTACTTACAAATGTGTTATGCTCATTAACCAGGGGCCTGCTATCTGGACTAGGCAAGGACCCACTTGCCGTCTAAATTCTTGACATCCTTCTTGAAGCTACCCAGTGTTAGGCTTTTAACTCCCATGTTTCTGAGAGAAGTGGGAATTGTGTGGTGAACCTATGAATTCATCAACCAGAGGGTGCTAATTTGAACTGAGCATATAGGGACCTGGCCTGACCAGCCCCAGGACTGAGACTTCTGACAGAAACAGGGGAAGCAGCTGCCTCCATTGTTCCAGCTCTGAAGAGAGATACCATCACCTTTCTAATGAGTGGCTGCACTAATAGAGGAAAGTAACTATTTTGTTGCTGTTGTTTCCTAATGGATAGCCAATTGCTAGCTGTCTTCACCGTTAAATATTGACAGAAACTGTTAGTTTACAGAGAAGTACAAAACATAAAGTAATTGCAAAATAAAGTGTATCAATATTTGCAACATTAATTGCTGTTGGTTCCCAGTGTAGCAGATGCAAAACCTTCTGTTAAAACATTCCTTCATTGCTCACTAGACACATAAAGAACATATTGAAATCTAGTGGTAATCAGATCTCAACATAGATTACTCTTTTTTCCTGTTTGCCTGTGTGCCACAAAGATTCAATCAGAATCAATTTTTACATTTGAATGCCATCCTAAAGAAGCATAATACCACCAATAGGTTTGCATAGAAAATGTATTGGAAAGCGTTCATTTTGACAAAATTGTCTAACTTTGCTGGTGGAAATAGGGAATAACTTGTTTCCTTGTTGTCTGAAGCACATTCTCATGACAGAAGCCTCTGTGATAAATCACACCTGTAGCTATACAGTATTTAAATTCTCCCTGTAAATACAAAGTTACCTTAATTTGTTTTGTTAACCTTTGAATACAAAAACAGAGTGACTCAGGAGAGAATGTGTGGGGCAAGCCGAGATGGCCAGCAGCACATGTGGGTGTCTGTCACAGATGTGCCTAGGGAAACCAATCCCCATCTCATCAAGTAATTTGTGGGAATTATGGAATGAAACCCTCTTTCAAAAGAAAAACCCTATAACCGTAAATAAGAGAAGTTATTTGCCAAAAGCCTAAATGACCCAGCTTTGGCACAGAACGGCACTTGCCATCCAGCTGTTATTTCCCTTGTTTCAACATAGCACAGCTGGTACATCTCTTCAGAACATGGACTTGAGTTCCCCTCCCACCACAGTCCCAAGTTTGTCTCCTCTAGAACAGGACTTTTTTCCCATGGATGCTGGAGAAGTCCTGTCTTGTTTTCATTTTTGGGGTAATAGGATTGAAATTACCTCTTTACTAATGACTGAAGCAGAGCAATGCTTTGGCTGCTTGAGGGTTCTCCTGCTTTATTCAACTGAAGCTCATACAATCCTCAGGATGCCTGGGACCTGGCAAGGCCATGGGTTTTGTACCCACAGGGATGTTCTCTAGAAGCATAGTGAAGGAACAAAGCATGTTAAATCTGCCAGCCTGTAATTCTGCTCCCCTTGGCATTTCACGGCCCTGTAAAGCCTTCAGTTATCCTGCCGATAGTCTCAGTTTAGTTCCAGTTCATCCCTTGCTGTGAATCATCATAATGAAGATAGAAAACAAAAACAAGCTATGGGAGCAAAGTAGGCAAAGGATAGCGTGCTTCTCATAAAAGAAGCTGAAGATATATCTTAAATTGATGGAGGAGCTCAAACAAGGGTCCAGCATCTCATCTAATCACTCAGCATGCACTCATACTAGTGGCAGATCACTTTCTGTTGGGAGAGTAATTTTCTCCTTCTTAGTAGCAGGTGCAGTGCTGTGTTTTTGACTTTCAGGCTGGGAACAGCACTGATAACACCAATGGTTTTAGTTGTTGCTCAGTAATGTTTACTCTGACCAAGGACCTTCTGAGTCTCATGCTCTGCCAGGGAGGAGGAGAAGCCAGAAGGAGGCAGAAACAGGACACCTGACCCAAATTAGCCAAATTGGTATTCCACACCACAGCTCATCATGCCCAGTTAGCCAGAAGGGTGAGATCACTGCTCAGGTCAGGCTATTGGTCAGCAGGTGGTGAGTAGTTATATTCTCCTCCTTTGTTATTTCCCTTGTCATTATTATTATTGGTGGTAGCAGCAGTGGTTTGTGTTATACCTTAGTTACTGGACTGTTCTTATCAATACTTACATTCTTTCAATACTCCTCCCCATCCCTCGGGAGGAGGGTGGAGGAAGAGGAGGGGAGTGAGCCAGCTCTGCATGGTTCTGAGTTACTGGCTGGGCTTAAACCATGACAGTCCCTCACTTACTACTTATTACCATGTCCTCCTGGAGGGGCTGTTTTATCTGTAAAGAGAAAATTATTCAGCGTGTTTTGAATAACCTCCATCAAATTAGAAGATGAGTAGGAAATGTTTCCACAAATATCCTTTGGAATTCATAAAAGCTGGTCATCAAAAATGATGACATTGTTTAAGGTTTTATTTCCTGCAGCTAGAACAACACAAGATAAATCAGAGAAATGACATAATGTCTTCCGAGTGTCTGGATCAAAAGCTTTTACCATTTTGTGTGCATCTGTATACCAGAGGCCATTTCTATTTCCCATTCATTCATATACAGATTTCTCTTTCAGCATGCTGGGAAACTGATGCATCTGATATTTAGCAGGTAAACATTTACAGAACAAAGTAAATTGGCCTAGCTGCAAATTGCATTGAATGATGATCATCTGTGGGCCCAGTAGGATGCAATCAGCATACATCCGAGTCAGCAGAGCTGCAGGTGAGGACGCTGGGAGTCTGGGGAGGGACATGGAATGGGGAAAGAGGATATTTAGCATCAGTTTCTAGCTGGAAGCTCCTGTCATTTCTGCCAGTGCCTTTCTGGCTCAGGGGGTGGGATGCTCCCCTGAGCCCCTTACAAGCCCTTTGAACCACTTCCTTGTGGTTGGATCTGTTGGTGGAGACTTCTGGGGAAAAGGGGACTGAATAATTTAAATCAGGGTTATAAAACCCCCCAAAATAAGGAAACCCACATTCAGAAACCACCTTTTTGAGGAAGTGTTTTATGAGGTGGCAGAATACTGATGAACGTAGCTCATGCTAAGCCACTCGCCCAAGCAGTGGCAAAGGCAGATGGTGTTTGAGTCAGGATGGAAAAAGGGAGCCCCAGGGCTGCGTGGACGGTTCTGTTTCAGCTATAAATCTCTCAGTGCTTGTCTTCATGCTATCACTCCTATAACTCATGTGTATTGCTAAACTGTCAGCATATTTCTTCCTGTTAATAAGAGGTCTAAAATGCATTTCATTTTTCATTTCTGAGAATGGAAGGCTTCAGACAATGCTAAAAAACCAGGTCATGACATTTTTCTCAGGGGAGAACGCCAGACATTGTAATTTTGTTTCACAAAGATATATAAAGGAAGAGAGAGAATTAATTACAAGGAAAATAAATGAGCAAATTCCAATTCTTTTGCAGAAAATAATCTTTATTTTTCATAATAGGTCAGGATTGAGGTAGATGTTTAACCATCTGCCTAAAATTTAAGGTCAGGAATTCAGATATTCTCTTGCTTTAAGCTGAGCATGTCCTAAAAAACCTAAGTGCTTTGCTTTAGAAAATGGAGATAACACTTATATGTCTGTCTGCGTAGAAAAACAAGGGCAGTGTGAGAATGTACGACCATAAACTGTTCAGGTTAAACACCCAGCAGCTCCCAAGAGCAAATGTGCTCACTGGAAGCTTTTCTCCCCGTGAAGTGTTGAGGAGAGGAAGCTCTGATGTTGTGACTAGAAGATAATCAACCCACAGCAGCTGTGATCGCAGAAGGGGATGAAGGAGACATGGCATCCCCCCAGAACCCTTATGTTTGCTCTGTAGGCACCATTGCCACAGACAGGAATTAATACAGGGAGTTGAGAGAGATGTGAGACTAATTATTTGACTGCAGAGGAGATGGAAAAAGGGAACAATAAGAGTTTTTTGCTCATGGCAATTTTGTTGACCATTTATTAAGTTACATCCATTGTATGATTTGAAGGAACTCCTCCTTTTATCCTGGTAGCCATCAGGACTGAAACAGTAATAAAACTCTGTTGACAAGTGCCATAAAGGTGACTTTGTTTTCAGAGCCCCTCTTAAATTTCTGCTTGATCAGAGAGCTAATAAACCCAATGAATTTCTCACTGGGCAATTTCAAGAAGAGGAGGAGTGCTGTAAATGCTGTAAATGCTCATTTTAGCTTTGGCTAACTCTACTGGAAGACAAAATAAGTGCTTTAGTAGCAGACCATGTATACATGCTATGCCTGCAAAGCCAGAAGTTGAGGCTGGGGGTTATGTACTAATGATGACTGTTTCATACAGATGACTCAAAGACTCAGTCTGTTTAACCAATGCTGCTGAAAGGGTTCTGTCCTGCTGACTTCTCTGCTCCAGGTGTGTAAGGGCTGTCTGAGGCTCACAGCAGGAGATGCAGGAGCAACCAACTCACAGTAAAGAGTAATGGCATCATACAATCCCTTCTGATAGCAGAAGGCATTGCAGTATTACTAAGAAATGCAGTCTTCATGGATGCTTGGGGGGCAAGTGTTAGCAGGGTTTTAGTGGGCCATGTGTGGGGGTCCTCTTTTCCTCCTACCTCGATCCACTGATCTCAGTAAGCCTGAGGGGCTTACCCAGCTGCAGCAGCCTGTGGTGCAGGAATACTACTGTCTATATGGACACTCTCTAGTTTATCACAGTTTTTTCACTCAGTATAAGACATTTTATAATGAGACTAGCAGGTGGTTCTACAAGAGCAAAGCTTGGACCTGCAGGACATAATACATAAAAAGTAAAGTCAGGCTCTCTGTCTGGCAGCTTGTGAGTATTCCAGGCATTGCAATGTCATGCACTTTATGACAGCTTTTTCTTAAGGAATAAAACAAATTAAAATCTATATTCAAGAATTTAATTCTAAACATTTAGAGATGATAAACTACAAGGGTGAGATTTTCTGCTGCCTTATGTCTTTTGTGGTGTCTGTGGACTGTAGGTCTCTGTCTGTCTGGCTCAATAGTGCTTGCTACCTTTTGGGGGGGGAGATGCCAAACGACAAACCGAGACCTGATTCTGATTTCAAATGAGTCAATGTAACTGCAAAGTAGCTTCTACAAAATGGATAGAGACACATCAGAAGAAGACCAGCAGGACCCAGTTCTGGGGCTTTATGCAACACAATGGGATGCTGCCTCAGGAAGAGCCTGCCATCAGGCTCTGGAAGCGGCTCATCAGTATTCTGCTCCCAGCAATGATCTAAACACCAGCAGATTTCCTAGTTCAGTGGCTTTGAGCTGGAAAGCTCTCAGGAGAAGCCCCAGCATGACCTTGTGCAATCTCTTTTTGCCAGGGAAAATGGTCTGTCAGTTGCCTGCTCTTACAGCACACCAGCAACAGGCCAGGGATCAAGGCTCACACACAGAGGAGTCTGTAGTGAGTCAGCAGATAAGAATGGCTTAAATCTGGCTTATATTTATGCCTCAAATAGTGAATGACTATTTTTTCCCTTTCCTTCATTCTCAGACAGCAATTTGGCAGAGGGTTTGGAGTGGGTGCAGAGAGTCTGTCTCTTCCCTGACCTTGGTTGTGTACTAGCAGCTGGCCTCTTGCTGCTGCAAACACTAGCTTTCAGTAGTGTGGCTTTGTGCTGATCATTTAGCATACATGCACTGTACAGTCAAACAGGGGAAGAGACAGGTTATGGTGGGCTCCTCAGTGCCCTTTGCCACAGGTCCTTCTGGCAGATGGGTGACTTTGGCATGCCTACCTGCCAGCATCTTTAGGCTGGCTAATTAGAGATACAAATTACTTACAGCTGAGCACAGCTTTGCAGAGGAAAGGGCAGCACCTAAATAAATGAGCTCACTGCAAAAAGTGCTTAAAAAGCTGGGGTTTCTTACTACTGGGTGTAGTCCTCCACATAAAACAAGTGCAAGCTTGTGGCAAATCAGTATTAAATGTGAAGGAATCCTGTATGATACCGAATGTGAACGCTTGAAATGATCAGGAGTATTTAGATGCAACGCTTTAGGAACTCAAGATACGTGATCTTCAGTGCAAATGTTTTGAGGTAAGAGCTAGGAAGTGCTCTGAGATACATATTTATTTATTAACCACAAACCCCCAGTGAAACAAGGCAAGATTTTGCTGCTTTATTTGTGGGTAGATAATTAGTACATAGATACATTTTTAGTCCTCAGGATGTATATTAAGATTAATTGTCTTGAAGTTCACCAATTTAATGCCATATCATGCAGGAATAGCCTTTAGTTAAGTAAGTTTCAAGACTTTATGGACTTCCTACTTGTGGAATTGTTTTAAAGGGCATGAAAAAGATAACCATTTGCTCTAGCATTGACCTAGAGAATTGACCTTCCTACTGAATGAGCAGTTTTCCAGTAGGAAATGTTTGGGCACATTTTTCCTGCCCTTCAAGTTAATTTTGCTGAGCACATCTACACAGTTTCAAAGCAAGAACAGATTGCTGCTATTAACCTATTGATGAAACTTGATGTTAACGTATGTATAAAGATTATATGAATGATTAACAGAAGTTTTAAGTATGTAGCAGTTACATAGCCTGCAGCATATTTTAGGTGCATAGGTGCTTTTGAATGGTAGGTATCACAAAGTGCCAGCAGCTCTTCTGTCACCTTTTCGACCTTGTTTGACTCTCCAGGCTATTTATTAGTCATTTAACACCCATTGATTGGATGCTGAAACTTTCTATGCTGTATAGTATAGGTAGCATAGTGGGACAATGCTTGTCTGTTTGATGGAGAAGGAAAGTGAGAGCCATGAACGTGTGGCTGCAGAGCCACCTCTTACCTCTGAAGGACTCTGTTCTGAGCCATTCCTTTGTGCCCGGGATGCCTCTCCCAGCAATATTCTAGACAGAAGTGCTAGGTGACCTCCACCATGTGTCACGCCACTGGCTGAGCTGTAATAAAGAATACAGCAGATACTATAGCTGGTGTGGTAGGGTAAGGAATGGTATCCTCACAGTAACAGTGACTGAGGCAATGGGCATTTCTGGTTTCATTATAGCTACCCTGTAAAGCCATTGTTCACACTGTTGTCAGTGACACTGCAAAAATGTATGTATGAAGGATTCTAAGAATCTGGTCATCTCATTGATAGTTATCTACCTTGAGTGATGGGCTCTGTGACCCTGTTATTTTGACTCTGTAAAACTCATATCAGAGGCAGAGGAGGATGTGCCACAAGAGGAAAGAGGACCAAAATATGATATGACTTGGAACTTAGTCCTGGGCTGATTTTTTTCTCTTCTTCATAGCACCGGTTCACTAGAACGACTTGTACAGGGTATCATGCTCTGCTTAACCTGATAGCCAGTGATAAATTCTTTCCAGCTTTAATTCAATGTCTTGGCTGCCTGTTGGCACTGATTTGCATGAAGAATAGTGACAAAAAACACTGCTGTCACCGGATGTGGCAGGAATCAGGATCCAGGCAGGATCACAGATGTCCGCACTATAGTGTGAAGATCACTGTCTTGACAAGTGAAGCCAGAGTCTGGTATTCATTAGTTGTCCATTGGCTTGTCCTCAGTGGGGGCTGCTGTTAAATTTCCTCTGTAGAGGGCTTTCAAAAGCAAGGTTGGGCTGACATGTGCTAGCGGAAGCTGCT
The DNA here is from genome assembly GCF_012275295.1 of Melopsittacus undulatus. Lineage (NCBI taxonomy): Eukaryota > Metazoa > Chordata > Aves > Psittaciformes > Psittaculidae > Melopsittacus > Melopsittacus undulatus. The sequence continues at coordinate 70,153,003 of NC_047533.1, forward strand.
ATGTTCCTAATCCTGCTGCTGCACCACTTTTGGTACTGAGCTTCTGAGTCTTTGATTGTACATGTGGCAGCTCAGTGACATTGAAGAGGCTTTTGTTCTGCACTGGCTATTGCTTCCACAATTCAGCTGTCAGTAACATTGGTATTGTTGTTTTCCTTTGCACCACTGTAAGCATATATGGTATTGTCTTCCACAACTCTGTAGTGCTGAAAACACATGCTAGGCAATTCCAGGTATGTTAGTATGTAAGGGCTGGAATGAAATTGTTACTGGGGGTCCCGTATAAGACCAGGAAATGAAATGAATACCATGAATGCTGCACTCAATAAAGCCAGTGAGCTCCACTGTGCTATTTCTACCCATAAATGCCATACTGAATATGTACTCGGAGCTCTGTTGAATTGTACATTACTGGTTAGCCATGCTGCAAGGAGCCCTTCTATGGTGCGTCCCCTTGTAGGCATGCCTTTGGGCTTCTGCACAGGCTGGACCTAAAGCTTGTTTCCCTCTTGTGTGACACACTGGAACAATTTCTTCTTTCTATATTATTTACAAGAAGGAATAACACAATGTGACTTGTGATTGCGTCTCTGCCTTGTGCTACTGTGCTGGGATTGAGTGTTAAACTAGTCTGTTTTCAGCTTCCCAGGTTTGCATACCAGTGATCTACAGCTTCATGGCAGTGGCTTTCAGGGAGGATGGCAGGGGAGGTTTTAGAGGATGGAGGGAGGTGAACTCTGCAGTGAAAGTCTATAAACCATGATATTTCACACCTGGAAAATACATGGAACCTGCCCATAATAGGATTTTAGGTCATAAACAGTGCACATGGCTGCTCTCCCATGCTCCTTTTTATATATATACATATAAAATGGAAGTATAAAAATGCCATATTCAGTAGCTCCCAGAGAGTCCCCTGGGTACTTTCTGACCCTGCTTCTCACAAGTCACCATAGGTTATCATGTGCTTATAATAGAAACAAGCTAGCTGGTAGTAGCACCTGAAAGCTTTTATAATCCTGGGAACAGCATCCAGGTAATCAATTCCCTGGGCTGAAGGGGGAAAGTCAGTTGTCTGCACCAAGGCTGGTTGGTGGAAAAGTGCCTCCTTTTTATTCTTTTTGTGGATAGGGGCAGATTTTGAGGTTTGTTTTTTTTTCCCCATTTGGGTTTCTAAACATTTGTGTGTATAGTATGGGGAGTGCAATGTAATATACATAATATACAGCTCTTAATTGAAAGAGATGGCTGTTTCTGAAGGGCATGATGGATAGTTTAAGAAGGGCAAATCTCCTACTGAATTTAGGAGCCTGGATCTGCATACCAAGGGTGCTCATGGGAAACTGAGGCAGTCCACTTGGCAAAAGGCATAGCAGGGGTTTAACAAAAATAATACTAAGAGGCTGATAAACAAGAGCAAGTTTGTGTAAGTATAGCGGCTTTAGTGCTATGAGTAAGGTTTCTGCATGTGGCTCCTGTCATGTTTGAGTGGGCTTCTGAGCTACTGCTGATGGCTTTCCTGTGGTTTAACTCCCTGCTGGAAGAAGGAGTAATCATTAGCATCTCTAGGCAGGAATGGGAGCAGGAAAATGCATATGTGAATTTAGACCATGTGGATTAATTTCTATCTGAGTATTTGTGTTTAGGTTAAGCTATCACTGCCAACAGTTTTCCCCTTCTTTTGATGAAGTAACAGTGCTAAGCTCCTGTCCCAGGGACATGCCTGCTGTCTTGGGGGCGGAGGGCTTTGTGTCTGTGCCCTGATTGCAACACCAGACTGGTGAGGAAACCAGTCCAGCTCTCTGGTGTCTCTTGCTGCTGCAAACTAAATGGGCAAGGTGGCACTGTGGAGCTTCCTACCCTGAATGCCTGATAGAGAGTGGAAGGTGTATGCTGCTTTTTAGCTTTGCTTTACTTACTGCTGCTTCTCTTATCTTACTTGGAATATAGCTAAAATACTCGGTTCATTAAAAAAAAAAGGGGGGGGGGAAGAAAATGCGTTTAAACCTGAATAAATTAACTTAGGAAAGAAGCACAGTTCTTTTCTACTGTAGGTATTTAAGCTTTTAAAGGTGGAGAAAAAGGAGCCATTCTGTATAAGAAGGTGGCCACCCTGTAAGCTGAACTAGCCTTGATAGGATGTAAGCCCAGGAAAGGGGAGTTGAGGAAAAATCCTCTTTTGAGGGCACTTTCCCCCTATATCTTTCCTTTCAGTAATGGGTAAATTCCTGCTGATCCCTCCTGTCATGGGAAAGGGCTCTGCCCTGCCCTGTGAGAAGAACAGCTTTAAATACCTGAATTCATAGAGCAGTCCCTTCCTTTCTGCCCACATCTGTATGTCAATGCAGCCACTGGATTGTCTCCCCGTTTATTTTCATGGGGCTTCAGCAGGAGAGACTTTCACCCCCTGTTATCTCTGTGCTTTTTCTGATGTGTTGTGATAAAGCTGTGGCTTCTATGATTTTCTGCAGACAATCTCTCAGATGATGAGGGTTTAACAACCCGAATTGTCATCCTGTAGTTCTGGAAAGGAGCAAAGCTTTTTGATCAGTGTAGCATTCAGAGTTGAATTGCTTGTGCCACATGGGTAGATATTTATCGTTAGGGTAATGGTATTGCTGAGTAGAAGCAATACTTGGTGATGCAGGTAACCACATGGATTTTCACTGACCAGTGCATGCTGCACTGATGCTATGATTGTCATCTTCTGGAGCCCAGGAGCTGACCACTTCCAAGTGTTCAGGTGTGAGTGTGATCTCATGTATTTAGAAGGAAAAACAAGAACCCCAATGCACATCTGTAGTCACAGATCAGCCAAGCACTTGGGTGCAAATCGGTCAGTATTACTTTGTGGAGAGAAGAGACAGACTGTATCTCACGTTCCAAACAAAGCTGCTGGAGAAAAACCTGTTCAGTAGTTAGTCAGCTAAAATGAGACATAGTATTTATTCCCAGAGATCATATCTCGGTAAGTATCAAAGGTGCTTTCACCCAAAGCACCAGGCCTTTGACATCAATAAAAGACAGGCAGTTATGGATAACTCTCCCAAAATGGTTTTATAGCTAGTTAATCAATTTACCACAACAGACATACTGCCTTTTATCTTCAGTTTATACGCCACCCAGGATCCCTGTATAGAGTGTTGGGGCCAGTAAAAGGATACAAGAGCTTCGAGATCAATATGAAACGCTTCTTCTGTTATATTGATTACTAGGTGCTAAGAAAGGGATGACAATAAATTTTTGTGTATTGTTGTACTGTCTGTGAGCCTGTTAAAAGAAAAGAAATGCCTCATTTTTCTTTCCTGTTTCTTCTGAGAAAATGAAAAAAGATGGCAAAAACTGAAGGATTTGGGATTGGTTTGGGGTTTTATTTCTTTTGAGAGTGGGCCAATCAAATAAATTTCTTATTTGACATTTTTCTCTCTTTTTCTGTCTTGGGAGGAGAGGAAAATGAGGATGGCAACTAGAATAAAGATCATCTGGGCATGGGTGTGCTCAGTGTGTTGCAGAATTGGGTGGACAGGGAAGATGCTCATTTCTAGTCTGTGTCCCACATTATGCTGCTGAAGCTACAGTTGTTTCCATCAGCAAGCACCTTGTATTTCAGAGAAGCTCTGTGGTAAACGAAGGACACAAATAGAAGAACTGGAATATTCCTTGACTGTCTTAGCCTTTAAATTAACTGTACTGCTTATCCATGTCTCTTTTGGTGGTACATGAACAACAATGCAGCTTTGACCTCTTCTACTCTCCTCTGAAAAGGGATAAGAAATGCATATAACTTCGTTAAGTTGGGATGCACAAGAAGGCTGGTCCATGCATCCTCAAGTTGTTGAGTCACCTTTCAGAAAGCAGGTGCTCCTTGGAAAAGAAGCTGTCCCTCTTGGATGTGAGTTTGATTTGCCAATCAAAAAGGCGTTCATATCAGGGGACTGTCACTCTGCAGCAATAGAAATAGTAAATCAGGTTAGAGAGGAGATGAAGCCTAGAGAAGTGAGACTTTCCTAGGAGGCCTTGGGAGGGAAAGAGCCAAAGCTTTGTGTCCTGGTTCCTAGTTCTCTGTGCAATATTGCCTGTCACTGAAAGGTTCCCAATGGGAATGTGTGGCTGTGTGGCCATTCACTGAGTTACATCTGCCCCTGTGGAGAAAACTCTGCTCAGAAAAATAACTGTGTCTATGACAAATTACTGAGCTTCATTGCATCATCCGCTAGCACAGGGAGATCTCTGAGCCAGCACTTGTTTGTGTCTGGAGTGAGCCACATTAATCACCTCGGGAAGCAGCAGTGCATACAACATCACTCAAGGGTGTTGTGGCTGTGTCCTTCAATCTTGCTTTACAGTCCTGTGCTTGTGCTGGACCTGTTGCCAGTGCTCAGTCAGAGCATCCCTGTGTCCCTGGCCTTGCACCTCAGCCTTGTGCTGGGCACCTCTGCCAGAATGGGGGCAATGGCCACACTACGTGGCCTGCCATGGGGCTTTTGGTCAAGGGAAGCCACCTGCACCCAGCTCTGGGTAGGGAGGGTTTCAGCTAGAGCACCTTCTGGCCACCCCAATAACAAGTTTCATATTGCTCCTGTATTTGTGTTTGTATTCCTGCCAGGTTTGTGGCATGTGGCTGGAGGGTGTGAGGGGAAAGGCATTGGTAAGAGCAAAATTATGTCTGCTAGTTTGAAAAGACAACCCAACCCCAAAACAAAGAGATTTCTACTTTTCCATAGGTTGGGGGTAGGGGCTGCAAGTCTCTAACAACAAACCTACCTGTCATATGTATGGTCTTCTAATACATGGTGAAATCACCTTAGTTTGGTTTGTACACACACACACAGAATAGTGAAGTGTTATGAGGGATCTGGAAATCTGGGTGAATGAGAGGCTGCTGCTGAAGATGAATTAATCACTTTGACTGAGTTGAAATCTGGGATAAAAGAAATAGCTGGAATAGAGGAAATGCACTCCGTCAAAATGTGGCAGAGACACAATGAACTGCAATCAACCAAAACCAAGAAAGGCTTCCCCAAATCAGTTTTAATCTTCAAAATGGAGGTGCTGGTGCTGGTGGCATCTGTATGTCTGTAAGTCACCTCACCACCTTGGTAAAAACCATTCCAGCAATTGCTCTGTGCAGGCTGCCTGGAAAGCAGGTGTTTTTCTTGTATTCACTTTTAGAATAGGCAGTATTCTTTCCTCTCATAAATATCATGTGCCATAATCTCACTTTGAGTGTCTCTGAAGTGAGGTTCATGTTGGGAATAGGACTTGGGAAAACTCATGGTGCTCTTTTTGGGTCCTATTTCCTGAGAGCTTTCACACCCCCAAGACACATCCATCCTCTGCTGGGGTCACAGAATTGTTCATTATAGTTCCCTTTTGGTAGGGCATGAACAACCATGTAGCTTAAGCCTTGATCTCTCTCCCCCACCTTTTTTCCCTACTATAAATACAAAGAAACCCAAGGGTGGCTCCTTTTTCACACTGTAGGTGAAATAGGATGAATCAGCACAGCCCCCCAGGCTGTTTAGCTGGGGATTTGTGCCAGCTCTGTGGCAACCAGCCACATCGGCACACCCTGAGAACAGGCATTCCATTCATCATAGTCTAATCACACCAGAACAAGGGTCTCGCTGCTCAAACAGCAGTGAGGCAATGCTGTGCTGCTGGTGTAAATTATGCAGTCCAACCTTGGGCAGGCTGCAGGAAAGGCAGTCTATCAATATGCCATTACACAGCGTGTATGGCTCGCTGCTGCTGGTGGCTGGGTGGCCAGGTAGCTGCAGACTCTGTAATGACAAATTTAATGATAGACTCCTGAAGAATTACTGTTGATTACTCTTCTTGTATTGGTTTCAACCTTTCTCCCTGTGGACACAGAGCAGCCTTGTTTTAAATCACCCTCCAGCCCTGTATGAAACCATTCTGAGGGCTGGCTGGAATAGTCAAGTGTGGTTTAAAGAAAATCTCTTTAAAAAGAAGGTAAAGAGTACATATCTTAAAGAGCCAGATTGCCTCTCAGGAGAAGAGGATGTTTGTGGTTGCATCCCCTCCCTGCCCAGGGCTTCATCCAGGGCTGGGGAAATGGAGGAGGTTAGGATCACTGTCATTGAGGGGCCCCATGCACTTAATGCCTTATTGGAAACAGATAATGGAAAAGCACACATACACACGTGCATGCGGCAATAACATCCAGAGCATCTTGTCTATGGGAAAGAGAGAAATTGGAGCCATTGGATTTTAAGTGACAACATGGCTATTAAAAGTTAAAGCTTTATGTCAAATGACAAAACATCCTCCTCACACATCTGAAGAAACTCTTGTTTGTGTTGTGCTTTTGGTGGCACATGAACAACAATGCAGCTTAAGCCTCGACCTCTCCTACTCCCCTTTGAGAAAGGGTAATAAAAATGTGTAATTCCATGAAGATGGTTTGATCCCAACAGGACTGCAGTCTGCAGAGCAGCCCACTTGAGATTACACCATCACCCACCACAAAGGCAAGTACCCTTGAGAATGTGTCATTGCTTTTCACAGTGCAAAGTGTGGTTCTTTCACGTCTCCTTTGTATTGCCCAGTCTGACTGCTTCAGATACTAAAAATAAACTTGTCCATGTTATCAGGGAATAAAAGCAGCTGAAGTATCCAGGTAGCTTTTTCCCAGAAAAGCATGGAGTTAGAAACTGCTTTTTTTAAGGCATATTTTTGTTATAATCCATTTTGGACCATGTATTTGTTAATTTGTTAATAATAAATTAATAGAAAAGACCACAAATCCTAAAAGCACACATAGAAGGTGAGGCCACGACAGGGTGGGAGGCTCAAATGATGTGGGGCTCTAAGTTTTTGCACAGGGACATCTGATCAGGGTGTGAGAGGGTAGGTTTGGGCAGAAGTGATGTACCAGTGGGTCTGATCCCATCTTGGCCAGATCCTGTGGACTCAAGAGGTCCAGGAGCCTGTGTTTGACTGAGTTCAGCAGGCAAATGGTGCAGGGTGACTGGCAGCTAGAGATTGATACACTTAGGCAAAGTTTGTCTACTTCTGATATCGAATACTGATACACTGAGATTATTAGTAACTATAAAATAATGTCACCATCAGCGCTGCTAGGGTTGTTGGGGTTAGATTTTTTGGGGGGAACAGGCTCCTGCTGTAATGTTATTTTATGGATTTTATTTTTTCCTCTCATTTTGCCCTTTTCTGAAATGATTTATGAATGTCTCTGTCATCGTCTCATTCCTTCTGAAAAAGCTTTGTTTTTGGAAGAAGCTGTGGCATGTCAGATTAAAGTGCAAATACCCACTTCAAGGCTCTAACAAGTTCTGTGATACCAGGAGCCTTTGATTTCTGCATTTAATTATGTCTCATTGGATTATAATAATCCTGTTCTTCCTTGTTTCTTGAGCTCTGCTTTCCATACTTGTCTTGCTCTTGATTAAAAATGCCTCCTTTGCTGCTAGGCTGGTAGTGAAATGAAGGCTGACACACAAGGGAACTTTACATCTGGAGGAGTCTTATTTTTAACCTCTCAAACTCAGCACTCATGGGGCTCCTGGTGGCTTAGAACTTTTGTTCCAATATTGTGAAATCTGAAAGCAAAACAGTCCCATCTGTTGGGGTAAGGTTCCCTAGAGACCCATCCCAGATGGTGCCCACCTTCCAAAGTGATTAAAATCCACAGTGCTGTATAGCATTTACCTGGGGTTTGCTCTTTAGACTTGTAATTACTCAACCCGTAGCTTGTTGCCATTGTACTAATCTTAAATCCTTGTTCTTTGTTTTCTTCCTGTAAATGTGAATCCCATCTATTTCCCATTGCTTGGTAGAATGGCATCAGGCAATAATGGGATACAATAATATGGATGCAGTCAAGACGTCTTGAAAATTGTCTACTCACAACATGTCTAGTGTGCCTGAAGCTGCTCTCACACACATACAGAAAGGGCCATCTTGGGATTTGGCTCCCTGTTTGGTTTTCTGTGAGCAAAATTAGATACGTTTATACCAGTTTCCATTCTTCCTTTGCATAAAGAAATACTCATCACCAGTCTGAAAAAGAGAAAAGTTAATCTGGAAATCTGCTGTTAAACATTTGCAACATATTTAGAGTTGCAAAGAAAGAAGTTGAATACGTGCTAATTTCTAGCTAAATTTGGCTAAATTCTAGCTAATGTCTTGGCAAAGCTTTCCCCACCTCCCTTTTTTCTTTTAATAGTAGCAGTTTGAGTAGTGATTAGTTTGGTTTTGGCCTTTTTTTTTCCTGTTGTGGAAGCAGCTTTGTTAGCAGAGACGGAAGCAGCAGCACTTGACTCTCTCCTGAGAGCTGGATATTGGGGGGAGAAGGGCAAATCTGCTGGCCTGAATGTAAAGCATGAAATTTGGTGTGTGGATGAGAAAGAAATATCTTTAGATGAGTGAAAGAACTGCTGTGTGCAAACCAGCATTGGATTACGGAGAGGTCTTTGTGCTGGGGAGGGAGAACCAGGTATTTCCATGGGATAATACAGTGGATAAGACAATCTCAGTTTCAGAAACCCTGGGCCAAATATATGGATCATGCAGCTCTATTACAGCCAAATAGAGTTACAGCAAGGAAAAAGTTTGCCTGGGGCCTAAATTCAGTGCTTTGTGGAAAATAATTGATTACGACCCATACTACATAGTACCTGCACAATGCTATGAAATCCCTTGTGTTAAGTGCAGATGAGGTTGATAGCTGATTTGTGTGTCTTGTCAATACACTGTTACCCCGATTATTTGCAGCCTGCAGATTTAAGGAAGATTTTGATTTAGTTATTTCACAAACTCAAATGAAAGGGTTCAGAATGCTATCTACAGAAAAAGAAGAGCTAATTCAGTCTAATAAGTAGCTAATGCAGTGTAATAAGGAGCTAATGCAATGTAATAAGTAACAAGTGAAGTACTTGCGATGAGTTTTTATCAAAAGAGCTATATGGTAGATTCTGTTTTAGCATGTTGTTAGTTATGTGATTAAAATATGGTTCTTGAGTTACCCACCAACACACAATGCTGCAAGGAGACTTAGCAAAGAAACTTTTTTTAGCATTATATATATATATATAATGACATTTTGAGTTGGTGCTTTGAAGCACAATATCTGACTTGGAGGTCTGTGCTTTTTGTATCTGGTAACTGTCAGCTAGGCAGTTGAGAAAGCTCCTTAAAACTTTCCAAGTACATGCAGTTATTTCCAGTTCTAATCACCTTATTTCAGTTTTATTCCATTCAACTCTGCTCAGCAGAGTGCATTTTCCTGCATGGTCTATGACTCAAGACCCTTGAATCATCCTGGATTCTTGGGATCAGCCAAAAGATTTTAGATCATTACACTGCTTATTCCTGAAGTGGCGATTTGGGACTTTGGAGATTAATGAAGCTTTTTCCGTGATCCCTATTTTCTTCTTCCCATAATGCTGTAAAAGCATATCTGACTGTGGTCCTCTTCTGCCCTGGCGGTACCCACAGCCACACAGCTGGCTTTCCATCCCACTCTGACTCCTGTGCTGCAGGGATTCCATCACAGTGCTTGCTGTCATCTTTGCTCTGGCGGATTAGGGAAAGCGTTTCAATTCTGCCACTGTAATAGGGTTATGCTTTTATACCCGAAGTGGTTCCAGCTTCAGAGAAGTGTTTTTGAAATCAGATTTGGATTCCTGTGGGGTTCGATTATTGTTGGAAGCTGGTGAGTGATGGTGCAATTCACTGAGCTAATTACAATGAGGCATGCATGGTATAGGTCACAATGGAAGGAGTAGAGCTTCCTGGAGTAAACTTGGCTTCCTTAGGAAGTCTTCAACAAAAAAGAAGTGTCTTACAAGATGTCAAAAGGGTCAGGACCTCTGGGTTGTTCCTTGTCCCCAGCTCCAGGGGTGATGCAAGTGGTAGACCCCAGGAGCTCCTGCAGCAATGGAAACTCCTGGTGGAACTCTGTGTCTGAAACCATCTCCCTCCTCCAATGCTGCTGAAACATTTAATAATACAGAGTATTTAAACACTGCAGTTGATCCTCTGCTCTAGTCCCTGTGGAAGTTCCTCTTAAGGTAAAAACATTCAATTTGGCTGCTGCTAAATTCCCTTTGTTGAGGAGTTGTACTTTATGCTGCCACCAATGTTTTCCTACTCTCTTACTCTAATAATACATTGCATGTGCCTCTCCCATTAGGCACACGCTTAACCCTCTGACAAAGTTTACAAAGCCCGTTTGCTGTGAGTATGGGCTTGAATAGGCTGTTTTGGTTGGGAAATGACACACATCACATGAAAGCCAGCTGACAGACCTGATACAAACAGAGCTGGGAAGGATTAAATTATTAAGGTAATTAATCAACAGGTGGCAAATGAAAAAGGCAACCAAAATTAAACGAATTGCCTGTGGACAAACAAGTCACTTTAGACTGGCTCTAAGCTTTGCAATTGAAGGTGCAGGAGTGCATAACTTTGCATGGGAAGAAAACCAGAAAATGGATGTAAATGGTCGGGCATTTATGAAAGTAGTTTATGCATTACCAAATTTTATAATGTCTTCACTGTGTCACAGTTAAGTGTCCACAATTATTCTTATTTAATGGGTAAAATAAAGATGTTTAATGTGCCAGTATTAAATTTAAATAGGTCAATGGGAAAGACAAGTTTGTAAAGTATGTTTCTACTGTAGTAGCCAATACTTTGGAAGATGTGGAACTAGAGAGCTGTGGGTAAATGCTTCAGTTAATTCCCCTTGGAGCTTATGTCTCTGAAGTGGTCTTTGAGCAGGAGAACAGGAGTTTCTGTTTCCTTTGCAAAACCCAGTGTACTGACTGTCACAGAGGTATCACAGGTAGGTCCATGTTTCTGATTCCTGCTGTTGTCCTAAGCTCACTTACCAACTCAGCCTGTGAAACCCAACAGTGATGCTGAAACAGAGGACCAGCTGCAGCACCTCTGGAGTTCCTCTGTGCATGAACACATTTGGGTTTGGGGTTCAGAGAATGTGCATAGCTTTCTCTCATTGGGTGCTGTGACTAGATCCTTTTCCAGTGGCAGTGATGCCCCTTTTTCCAGTGGCATCACTGCTTGACCACTGTGCACACCTCTGCTACAGGGCTGGAGTGGATGCAGTGATCAGTGTGTGATTAGCATGTGGGTGTTAGTGTGAGACTCTCTTTTTCTTATTGCACAGTTGACCTCATTGCCTAGTTAGTGGCTGGCTCTGTTGTGTGAATGTGCAAAGACTTCACAAAAAGTACTTGGGGTTTATGGAAATGTAGAGCTATTCTGAAATAAAACCCTGCAGCACTACAGAAATGGTGATTTAGGATCTGTTACTACAACCTTGAGCTGCTGAGCAGGCTCTTGTGCTCATAAAAATCCTCCATTATACAGATGTTTTCCACACCAAAGCAGAAACACTGGAGCACATTGTCACTAATATAAAACGTGCCTGTCAAAATCCTGTATCTCAGCTTGTCTCACATGGAGCTGGTGGGGGGGGGAGAAGGAGGAAATTTGCTTCTCATGAAATTGGCTTTAGAAGGACCACAACAACATGGTCTGTGGTATAGCACTTATGCTATGGATTCCTACAGTGATCCAGGCAAACCTTGAAGCATTTCTTCTTCAGACAGCTCTTCTAACATGGAAGGAAAGAAGAGAGGTGGCTTCCTGGCTATGGCTCTGAGCTTTGGGAAAATGAGGTTTAGTGTTGTGCAAAGGAGCTTGTCTCCCCTGATGGTCCTGGCTGCTTTGGGTTGCTTCCCTGTATCTTCCTAAGCTGGCAGTGTTTTTTCTCTTGAGGTATTGGATCATATCTTTTAAGGAGATTGAAAGGAATTAAGTCTCCAGGCTCAATTCTTTCTTCTTCCAAGCAGCTGACAAATTTCAGTGTGTTCTGTGTGGCAGTTACTGGAAATAGCTGAAGTCTGCAGAGGATGAACCAGGATCCATAGAAATGTTCTTCCTACTTAAGATGACAGTTTATAATTTCACTGCAGCTCCCAACTTAAGGAGCAGATATACACAAGGTTCCATCCAGCTCTGCCCGGCTTTACAACCGAATAGCTTCACTGAATGGTGAAAACGTAGAGGTAAAATAATAGATCTTGAAGATGAGAAGTGGTCCCAAGGAGGGTGGGCAGGGGGAAGGAATGGAGGGGGAAGCAGGCTACAGTATAGCAAGGAAGAAGGCCCTTCAGGAGGACACTAAACTAAGAAATATTTAAGACAGAAAACCTTCTCCTTAAACAAAAAAAATATGAGCCTTGTATATCTGTATAATAAATAAATATAAGCGAAGACTATTACAATACATATTTTTATTTTTCTATATAAAAAGTCTTTGGTTCAGTTAATATTCATTTTTATTACCAGGTGGAGTATAGAAATCTCATGTAGTTGTGGATATGATGACACTCAGGGAGCTGATAGGATTTAGTCTCCTCCACAATCCTGTAGGGCAGAGCAGAGGATACCTTGCAGCAGGGATCCACCTTCAGTCTGTAGACTTTGACATGAGTGTTCAGCAGCTGCTCTGGTGACTTTCACATCTGGGAACTGTGGGGGAATAGAGACACAGGGTGCCACATATAGCCTGAGCACTGGATGTAGGCCCTGCTCAACCATGAGTTCATGGTGTGCTGGTTTAGATGTGTGCTGGAAGGCATGGCTTGGGTTTCCTGCCTGGCACAGAACCTGTACAATAGAGAATTTGGCTTTAGGTCTTGATACGAGGTCTCTTCAGCTATGTAGTGCATGGTGAGTTTCATACCAATAAAACCACTGGGTTCCTTCAATCCTTGGCCATGATGTGGTACCCAAAAGGTGGGGTTTGCTTCTTCCTTTCTTTAAAAACAGATTGCCTATGAAATGTTAAATGTTTAACATTGCAGAACAATTTTTGTTTGCTTACTTGGTGTGACTACACGAAGCTTTGCAGGAAAATGTGCTGTGTAACTACAGTGTTACGAAATAACAGTTTCCTTTGGTGGGTTTATTCTCTCCTTCATAAGAATATTTAATCATCATTGGTGCTAATGGGAATTGCCTGTGTTTGGAGAGTGTGTAGATTAATACTGAGATGACTGCCTGGCTGAGGCAAACAGTGGCAAAATGAATACATAAATAAATAACTAATTCTGTAAATAAGTATCTGCCTTACAGTAAGCTCTGTAGAAACTTGTCCCCTCATATGTCCAACTCTTTCTTGATGTTTTCATCATACTACAAAGGAAAGCTAAATTACCCAACAGGGAATATGTCTTATAGATAAGTCCTGCAAGACGCAGAGCATACACCACAGTTAGAAGAGTAGCAAGTACAAAGTCAGTTGAATGCCATGCAATTATCTCCCAAATTATAAAGTGCATTTTTTAACACCATAGACTTTAGGGAATTGCATCTTCCATGAAAGAATCCCAGTCTACCCACTGCTGACCTTCCTCTGGCTGAAAATAACCTCTGAAGAAAACAGGACAATTCTAACTTCCAGCTCAGGATGCTGGTTGACCTTCTGTGATGAGAACAGATCTGTGCATCAAAGTGTCACAGGAGTACTGTGAAACTAGTCCCTGTTTGGTTGCAGTTAGCTGTATCAGGACAAACAGCTTTGTAAACCCAAAGCGGCAGATACAGGTTTATTTAGGTTTTTAAATGGTTTTCTCCCCACTCAACAGCTGCGGCTGACTGAAATGCAAATAGCAAACTGGTTTCTCTAGGAAGTCTTTAACTCTTCATTGATGCAAACAGGAGTATAAATTACATGTAGAATTCACTTCTGTAGTTCTATAAATCAGTTTCTAACTGGAATCAGTCTTTCTCCCCTCTCACAAACTGCACATGGAAGAAACCCTTTCCACAAACAGATGAGCTGCAAAGTTTATTTAGTGCTTTCAGTTTTCCAGTGGTCTGGGAGTGCAGAGTAGTCTAATTTCAGAAGCTAGAAGGGAATATGCAAACCTGAATGAACTTAATGGAACTGGTGAATTTTGGTAAGAACTGTTCTTTGACTGAATAACTCAGGCATGAAGCTCGATGGAGCCTGGAAACATTCCTGATTTAGGCAAAACCCATTTGGTTTTGTTAGCGGCTTTCAGATGCAATTTCCTCATGTCTTCCTTCCCACTTTTCTTTCTCCAGTAATCTGCTAATTTAGATGTATAAAGGCATTTGGGATCCAGAGCAGCAGACAGACAGGTGAATGTCTGTGAGGGCTTTTAAAATTGCCTGTCTGACCCCGTGGATACCAAATAATTATGGTAGAAACCTGGTTGCTTTTTAGTTTCTAAGGGCCTACAAGTGATTTTTTTTTAATTTATTTATTTTTAGGAACAGTCCTAAAATATTTTGAAAGTTTTACCTATCATGTCTCCCTTGTCTGAAAGCATCAAGCACATCCAGAAAAAAGCCAAAGCAGGTATTAAGATACTGTAGTGTCATTTCTGACTTGCTTAATGATAAAAGCTCTAGTGAGGCATGATTTGCTATTCTGTAAGGTTTGTACTAAGAATCCTTGACTCTGGTATGATTTAACCTGATTGTGACATAGATCTGTAAAGAAAATGAATATTTTACAGTAAAAAGTAGATGCATTATGGTGAGGGGGCTTAAATCACTACATCATTATTCTGAGCGCATAGTTTGAGCCACCTTCAAGGCGCTTTGCATCAGCTGAAACTGGGTGATTTTCAGATTCCTTAAACAGTGCAGAGGAAAAAAACCTGGTGTGGTAGAGAAAAAGCCTATAGTTTTGAAAGGTAGACCCATAACTGTGTCTTATGCAGCGTAACAAACATCTGAGTGTCAGACTTGCCTGTGTTCATATTCCCTGCCTGGGAAGGAGGAGGGAGGCAGAGGACACAGGCAATGGCACTCCAGTTGTGGTTCTGTAAATCCCATGGTATTGAGGCTGCTGTGTCAAGATGGGGTGAAAGTCTTATTTGTTGGTGAGGCAGGAGAAGCTGAGTTAATGCACCACTTGAAGTATGTGGCAGGGATTACTGGAGAGTAAATCTTGGCTCAGAAATGGGAGAGAGGATTTGAGGAAAGAAAAGCTCTCTCTGTAAGACACCTTCGGAAGTGTTTATTCTGCGGCAGTGAGAAGAACCAATAATAAGGTGTGTGCACATCAAGTATTTTAAACAATTCCAGCAAACACAGACTCTGACCTCCCTTGTGGCCCTACCCCACCTACCCTCACCCCATCCCCACCCCCCCAAAAAGGTACTTCGTGATCCAAATGTCTTTTGGTCTCCTTTCTCTTCAACACCAAATACTTGTTCAACTGGATTTGCTGTTGTCACGTAGGGGGATAAAGGAAAAGAAAAAGGCAAAGAAAAGAGCTTGGGCAGAACAGAGAAGTTTTTCCTCAGTTCTATAAGATGTCTTTTGTACTGAAATAGTACAGAAATTACAAGAAGTCTTAGAAAAGTTATCCAGTCACTGAATACTTCAAAATCTGCGTTGCTTGCAAATCCTTATTTAGATGGGATAGTGGTGGAGGAACCGAATCCATAGGCAGGTCCACACCTTTGCAGTCACACTCAAAGGATAAACTGGAAGGGAAGAAAGGAAGAATAAAGAGAATGTAAGTAACGTTGTCTGACAGGGAAATTCCTGTCTCAAGAACATGCACTTAAACAACAGTCTCTGAGGCAACAATTCCTGGCAGATTTATGCAGAGATATATGAACTAATATTATAATGGTAGACAAACTGTTAAAACTAAATTGCATTATCTGATATCAATGAGGGTAAAGATAGTGAGGTGATCATAGGACTTTTCAACTCTCAGAGAAAGAGCGCCTGCTAGTCAGAGAGAGATGGCACTGCAATGAGAGAGCTAAAATGGGAAAGCTGAATTGCATGTGCAACAAGACACCAGCAGTGATCTTAATCTTACTTAACTACAATGAAACTAGACACTTGGTCCCTCCTGATTTATATACCTGTGTTGTGCCTCTTTCACACAGTTGTCACATGCTCACAGTACAGTTATAAACATCAATTGGAAACCCGTTATAAACACATAATTTGCTACTGATAGAAACTAAATGACTTGATGTCTAACTAAAGTTGGCTCAGCTTAGGGAAAAAGAGCACCCTACATCTAACTTATTCTCAGCCAGTTGCTCTGGAGATGAATAATGTTCCCCTGTCTCATGGGCTCTGCCCATTGTGTGCCTTTCAGATGCACTGCACTGAATCAAAGTTTAACACAAATAAGAAGGTAGAGGAGGAGGGGGAAGGAAGAGGAGAAAACATTCAGCTTCTGTTTCTGTGTTCAGGACACGTCCCTGACGCCTTATTATCACATCAGAGAGTCTGGACCTATCAGCACTTTGATTAGGCAAAATTTTCCTCCCCTAGGAATTTATTATTCTGCCATCTTAATTTGTTTTGGGGACACTCATCAGTCTGATTCCCTATCAGAGAGAAAATCTGTTGTATTAGAAAACATCTATGAGCAGTTAATCCATCAACTTTATTTTGACCTTGAGAGGTCGATGCATAATTAGAAGGATTTGAATTCCATTCTCTTTGCTTCTTGCTCAAAGGCAACCTTGATTATATAAGCTTGGTTTTCCAAGGGCTGCAGTCCTCCTTTAATCATCAGATATGCTGCTATAGACCCTTACACCTCTATCTGGCCCATAGAGTTTTCTCATAGGAAAGACAGAGCAGAGGGGGACCTGCAGGGTATGGCAATTTCATTACTGAGTAGCAACTAAAACCATCGGTGCTATCAGCACTGTTCCCAGGCTGAAAGTCCAAAACCCAGCACTGCACCAGGTACTAAGAAGCAGGTACTGCCACTGCTGAACCCAGGACACTGTGGTTTGCTGGAACTAATAGACACCCACCAATCTGCACAGGCAGTAGGTCAGGTCCTCAGTGTGGCAAGGTGCCTGCAAACCTCTTCAGGAGCTTGTATTTCCAGGGGAATGGGAGCAAACTGCAGCTGCAGCCCTCCTCAAAGTAAAACTCATTGATTTACAGCCTGAATCCCATGGAGGTATTGTGGAGATGAAGCCTGTAGCTTATGAATAGCAAAGAAGGGCCAGGATTATCTTTCCTAGCTACAGGCCCCCTGCCATGAATAACTGTTTCATTTTTATTGCGTTTGTTTTTCTGGTCTTTAAGAATCCCAGCAATTACGTGGTTAGCAATATGAAAGGCATAAAAGAAATTGAGATCATTTACAGTGAGTTCACAAAGGCTCCTCTATAAAACAGTGGTCCAGAGAAATTCTGTGTTGATGGGTTCTATTACAAGTGGAAGGAATGAAACTTTGAAATACTGTTATTTCATCTTTATATGACACATAATGAACTCAATTCAAATGTTGGTTTTCAATGGAGCATGAGATCTCTCAGAAATGTGGTGCCCATTCAAACTGAAAAAATAACAATGAGGTATAGAAATATCCAGTGTGTTCTAAGGACATGATGCTATTACAGAGCTGAGAGATAGAAACAATTATTTTTTCTTTTAAATGAAAAGCCAAGAACAAGAAGTAATTTTCCACATTTTATGGTGTTTGTCTCATTTCCTTGAAAAACTTCTGAAACCAATTTCATGTTTATTTAGATTTTAATCCAGAAGTTATGAAGTCATCATTTAATTAATGATGAGCCAATTCTAAGGCATTTTAGCAGCTAAAATGTTATCAAATGATTGATTTAGCTATTCTTCTCTGATCAGGCTTTACTTATCCCAAACTCTCATCAGAGTAGTCACCTCTGGCATTATCAGTGCTAAAAGTTAAGAGTGTGAATTTGCAACGAAGTATGTAACTGGCACCCCATCCTCCCCAGTACAAATAGTAATAGAAAAAGAAAAGCCAGCCCAAGCCCCCTCCCCTTCCCCCTGGGGTTCCTTTTATTTGCCTCTTGGTTTGCCCCAGCTCTTTTTGAAGAGTTCTCCTGCTCAAAATATAGGAACTAGAAAAATTACTTCAGGAAATAAAAGTCAAAACCTTCCCTCAGACCCTCACAGCTCCCTCTCATCTTCATTTGTGAGATCAAATACCATCTTCTTTTCAGATCACCTAGTTTTAGACTTACACAGCTGAGCTCTTCCTCCGAATGAGTTGTCTATTGTCCTTTTACAATCAATAGAGAGAAAGAAGCAAGATTAATCTCACTCGTTTAAGGAGCCTGCTTTGTGATGAGATGAATGGTGCCCTAGAAGTGCTATTTCCCTTCATCACCTATAAAATAAAGTAGATGTCTCAATTACGTGAGATAAATCCCATATCGGTATTTAAAGGAAACGTAAGACTGTCTTTGAAGCTTTCCTGTATGTTTATGTATGTTCTTGCTGCTGGTTGCACCTCAGCCCCTCCTCCATGGACCAAGGAGGGCAGTGCCAGCTCCTCACATGGGAGAGGAACCTGGACCAAGGCTGTGCTGGGACTGAGAACAGAACTGGAATGGTGTGAAGGGAGGAAGCAGGCAGGTATGTTGAGGTGGGCAGTGGTGGAGGAAAGAGAAAGGCCAGGTGAGAGGAAACACTGTGGGAGGAAGGAGGTGCCACTGTTGAGCTGGGAGTGTGATGGGTGGCAGCAGGATAGCTGTGGGAAGCAATAGACTTGCCAATACAGAACAAGCAAGTGTCATGATCTTGGTGGACAGTCCCATGATTTAGGAAGCTGGAAAAGTTAAGTTGGGTATCTACATGTATCAACTGGTTTGAAGCAAGAATTAATTGATTTACATGCTCTTGAATATGACAGCCTGTGATTTGCACTGATTTGTGCTCCCTGAGGCTAGGTTTCACTAGGCTGTATGCTTGGTGCAACCCCAAGTCCAGTTCTGTCTCCTGAGTTAGGAGTCATGTTCATGCAGAGGAGAAAGCACAAAGCCTCTGCAGCACCTGAAATGGCTTATGCCTAGGAAGACAGTGAAGTCTGAAAACTAAAACCTGCTCTGTTTTGTGCTGCATAAAGAACATGTAACAAAACTTTGCCAGCTTTGGTGTTCTTGAGAAAAAGCATTACAATGCTAAAATATCTAAATGGTATTTGTTCCCTCGACTTAAATTTCCCAGCAACTTTGTGCCCAGTCTTGTCAACCTTGCCCACACATGTCTGGGAAAAAAGCACAGTTCTTAATACTGTGTTTCTGGTAAACCACCCTTTCATCGGCACAAAATGCAGATATGTATAAGCATATGTCTGATCTAGAGATACTGTAGGTAGATACGCAGACACAAAAATTATGTGTTAAATATGTGATATATACATAGTGGATATGCTTGTCCTTCCAACTCCATTAAAATCTGTAGAAGGCATTTATTCTTCAACAGACTATAGGTTTTTTCAAAACCCTAACATACACATTGATCATTAAAACTTGTTTTGTGTAATAGCTTGCAGACCAAGACCCCAGCTGACTAACCTATTTGCTTACTTTGAAAGCCTCAGAGCAAGCCCACAGCTTTCCAGATGGAAAAGATTGTTGGTATTAGATTATTGTCAGTACACTGCTTGCATGGCCTGCTTAGACTTTGAAAGGTTTTGGAGTGTTTAGAGTAGTCCCTTGGCATTGTAACAAAACATCTGATATGATCTCACATCTCAGAGCTTTGTCACAGCTGCTGTAGGAAGCCAATAGGTGTGATGAAAAACCGCTGGGTGGCAAAGCAGTCCTGCTCAAGAGGCAGGCAATGGATTTCGCTAGATCTGAGAGGACATCCCCTCGCTGTTTGCATCTCAACCACCCATACAACTCCAGTAAATCGGGATATATCTTCTTGTGAAGGGGGGGGGAATCCCAGAGCAACAGAAGAAAGAACACAGACTGTCATCAGTTATTAATGGAATCCCAGGGAAGCAGGTTAGGTGAGAATTTAGCCCACCTTTTGCTGTAGAGAAAGCAATGATGATGCATTGACACTACATATGGCAGGACCATTAGGGATCTCAACTGTAAACTGCTGAATATTGCCCCATAAAATGATAGGAAAATTTGCAAGGTTGAGATAAAACCCAGCAGAAGCAAACATGGAAAAATCCCAGTGGATGACCAACCTCACAGTCCAGTGGGAGATGTTCCCATCCTTTGCTCAGGTCCTGACAGACTGCAGTTTGTCATATACGCTGAAGTCAATCCATCCTACACGCAGTTTCTGGTACTTCCTGGTGTATAGAGGGACTAAGCTATGCACAAATCCTGGTCTGGATAAAGAGTAATGCCATGTAGCTCTCTATTATTTCTTGGGAGCTGACAAAAAGGGGTCGATGCTTGTATCTGTCAGCACGTGCATATCTGTCAAAAGCTGACAAAAGGAGTTGATGCTTGTATCTGTCAGCACTGTCAGTGGGTGGGGTGGGTGTTATTCTTCTGTGGGATTTGGGTTTTTTAATAGAAAGAGTGTTATTCATGAGGTCCTCTACTGATGATCACAAGTGAGTTGGAGAAGCAAGGGGTTTGACGGTGAAGGAAATCATCCTTATTTGGGTCCCTTGCCCTTGCGTGCTACCTGACCTTCTGCAGTTCCTGTCTCAGCCAGGAGGGCAGGGGCTGCCCCAGCCTGTGCAACAGCTTGGACAACTCCACGTTGTGGTCTCTGTAGTAGCTCGACAGAAATTCTCGAGACTGAGGAGGATGGGGAAAAAAGAAGAGAAACAACAGTCAAAGAAGGAAACCCACCAGGAGCTCTGCACTGCTCCCAGCGAGGGGCTCAGGGTGGCTGGCTTTGGAGTCAAACAGAAAGTCAATACTCAAACATGTTAACTTGAATCTCTGGAAAGCCCTTACCTCTTGGTCCATGGGTGGGTATTTCCGACCTTTGCTCTTCCCCAGGCACTTTGTTTTCCCTCCTTCCAGTAACTGGCACCAAAAGCCTTTCTGAGGGTCAAACCTGTAGAGGATTGTATTTTGTAATGACCGCACTACAGAATAATTGTCCAGCTACTAAGACATCAATGTGAGCCAACAAGTGTTGCTGTCCACTTCTCTCTAGATGACAGAAATACTGAGGACAGACTGAGGAAGAGCTTTCCTGTCTTGTGAAAGCTCCAGAAATGTATTTATTTTCCCCACAAACTTTCTTTAGACGTGGCTCAAGGTTAGACGTTTTTCACAGTGTTTTACCTACACTAGCTAGTTTTTATTCTTCTTGGCCATCATATAGAGTACAAGTTTTAAGTGTTGATCTGTAAGATGCCAGTTAAGGTCCTGAGCCTCAGTCTCAAGGATCTTACACAACCCCAGTCCAGACTGTGACTTACATTTTGTTTTCTGGTTTTGGTAAGAGATTTTATTAGTGTCAAACTGCTCCATGTACCCCTGTGGGATGGTTATGTTTTGATCAACTGACACTTGAAAAGAACTTTTTTGCTGAAAAAAGAATTAATACATTCTTTCCATGGAATTAGATGTGTTGTATTCTCAGGACATCATCAGCTGTGCTAAAGGACAGCTGTCCATCCTTCAGCTGGAGCTGATGCTGTCACTGGTCAGCACTGTCAAGGGGAGAGGGGTTAAAAAGGACAAGCATTTATTTGCTGGCTTTAACAGGCATGGGCTCAGTCCCTAAGTCTACTTGTACAGAAAAGTAATTATTGTGTGACTACCACATGATGAGAAATATAATATTGGCAGGTTTTATGTTGATTTTTGAGTGAAGTAAGCAGTGTTCAGGTCTGCTGAAAGAACTGTGGTTTGCTTGGTGATAATGTAACTGCACCTGAGAAGCTGGTGGTTCCATATCATTAGATCTAAATATGATTTTCATTCCAAGGATGGCATTAGAGCATAAACACTGTCTTAGCAGTCTTATCTGAAATACACAATTTGATTTGCATGTCTAAAACTCAGAGATATGGGAATTTTAGATTAAGGCTTTAAAGCACATAAGGAATGAACAACATGCAGCATTAAGTATTGAATTTATTGCTGCGGGACTTGCAGCATGCATAAAACATTGGCAAGGTTTGGGTTACTGCTATTCAGCAGATGTTTGAAAAGGATGAAGCAAAATTGCCCGGAACAGGTTGTTAATGAGTTACAGACTACCTTCTTGCCCTAGGTCTAGCTGTACAATATGGGTGCACCTGCAATTTGCCACTGTACATAAGTGAACTGATTTCTGGAGAAGGGTGAACCTTCTGCATGTTTTCTTGCCCAGCCCTTTATGGCAGCCCTGACCCTTGTTTCCTAAATATTTTCAGTAGCTGTATCAATTAAAAATGAATAAAACATTTATTAAATAGATATATCGATGATAACTTCATTTCTGCTTTGGCCTTTTCCATCTGCTCGTTGTATGGTGAAGTACTTGAGCTGGCTTGTGCTAATTTCCCAAAAGAAGCAGTAATATAGTGTGCTGGGAAAGGAAAACTACAAGACTGTGCCCCAAACAATATTTCTGCCTCAGAAGAAACATATTGAATGAATCTGGGTAGGGGAAAAGAGGGTAAGACAGCTAGGGCTGAATTCAATCAATGTGTCCAGCATGATGGAACTCTCAGAACCCTGCAAATGTAATTGGGCACAATGGAAGTATTTATCTGAAAATAGTGATAGTTTAAAGGCTAAAGTTACAAGCAAGCTCTCTAAAGCAGCCAGCAGAAGCCTCTCCTCCAGGCCTGGTTACCTTTTCCTCCCTTACAGAGCAAGGCTGTGGGAGGTGAAGGGCTGAACCGGGACACCTGTATGCTCACCCCATTGGGAAGTCAATATCCAATGCTAGAGGCAGGGTGGGTGCCTGTGAGGGCAGAGATAAACAATGCCACCATGAGGATCCTTCTGTTATCCTCTGACAAAGTGTTGCAGTGCTCCAAGAGAAAACTTGGGAGCACACTCCTCTAATCCTGCCTTTTCCTTTCTTTCCTGTTTTCACAGGAGAGAAAACAAGGGAAATCTCCCCTCAAGGCTGATGGATGTGGAGCTGCCCCCATGGCCAGAGCACAGTGTGAGGAGCCCAGGCTAGTGGAAAAGGTACTTTGTCCTAGGTTTCTGTTCATTTAGTTCAGATACCTTAAAATGTTAAACTATCACTCCATGTGAAAATGAGTTGGGTGGGGGAGAGGTGGGAAGCATCTCTTCAGTGCCGTAGTGGGAACTTCATGCAGACAACTGACTAGTTTCCCTGTCCTAGCACTTTGTGGGTCACCCTAACATCGACTTGATGGCATTGCATGTAAAAGACTTGCAACATTAGTTGATTTTCCTCATTTCTTTTCACTAATCTCTCAGGTTATGGAATCATAGAATCATAGATGGATTAGAAGGGACATTTAAACATCTTGTTCCAGCCTCGCTGCAATGAGCCAGGGAAACCTTCCACTAGACCAGGTTGCTCAAAGCTCCACCTTGAACACTTCCAGGGATGGGGCACCTACCACCTCTCTGAGCAACCTGTGCCAGTGTCTTACCACCCTCATTGTAAAGAACGTCTTCCTTGTGTCTAGCCTGAATCTAGGTCCTCTTTAGCAGTGTGTGTAAGAAGCAATGACCTAATTGCCCATCTCAGCTGTGGCTCTTGCTAACCCAACATGATGTGCAATTCTCTCCAGATGCCTAAGCCTTTCGTCTGTCTCCCCTCTGCTGTCTTCTGCTGGCTCTGATTAGTACTTTCCTTCTGCTTGGGTTGATTTTACTCTCCTATAAGATGTTCACATAATTACTCAGGGTGATGAACTTATCGCTCCCCAGTGTTTGCAGGTCTGGGTCCTCTGGCTGCTTTGTGACAACTTTAAAATCTGTGGTGTACTGTTATTAGGCAGTAATGACAAGGAGTGATCCTATGCAATCTCTTTGACAGTCCTACCATAAAGCGACTACATTGTTCGGTGCATTTTTCAATCCCATCCTAAATCTGCACAGAAGTGTGTGCTCCCACAGCACATTTGCATTCCTGGTGCCTCTAAAAAGTGATTGCATCATTTTATGGTTGTGTTTACAATCCATTTTTCCTGTCCAAACAAATAGGAGGCCGAAGTTTATTCCTGGTGTGTGACTCTGCTGGCTTTAATTTAGTTACGGAAAACAAGATATATGTATGTGGGTGTGTATTTAAAACCCAAGCAGAAGGCACTGCAGATGTGCAGCAGCAGTTACTCAAAGATCAGTAGTTCAGCTGTGTATTCAAACTCCTCCTCTATTTCAGCTGCTTTGGAAAACAATGACTTAAAAATTACATTGTCAAATATAAGATTTTTCCTTTAAAGAAAGATTTTGGCAGAGCAACATTCTTAAGGCCTGAAGACCAGCAAGCACTCAATTCTCTCTTTAAACCTCTTGTATACATAACCAGAACCCTCCTAGTGGAAGAAACATTAAACAATCATGAGCAGAGAGGAGGCTGTGTGGGGTTGCTGGAAAGCCTGTGGTCTCCTTTCCCCCTCACTTTTCCTGGTATCAGCCTTCAGGGTAAGGTACAGGCTTTGCTATTTCCCACCCTGTGTGCAGGCTCATGCTTTCTGCTTGCACACTGACTTGGCAAAACCCCCTACTGCGGTGCCAGGCTTCTCAGCGCTCTCTGAGCCCAGCACTTTGGGTCATAATGGGATGATGCTCCTCCTGTATAGAGGCTCAGTACAAAAACTACTTACTAATTACTTACTACTTACTTACTTTTCTGCCAGCTTAAGAGGGCAGAAAGTAATTCAGCCCACCTGCCACCCCCGCAGAGACTCTGCCTTCCTATGGGGAACTGAGTCAGAGCACCACACAGGCCATTAATCCCCTTACAGGGGGAAAGCTTCACCCTCCAGGTAATGAGAGTGAGAAATATGATCAGGCTCATCATAGCTGCCTTTGCTAGATCTGAACCAAAGTCTGTGGGAGGTCAATCAAAGGGCTTTCCATATATGAAAATGGGATTAGGGAATTATATATTTGGTCCATGTTAAAAGGAAATTATCAAGAACCTATATGACCAGACAAATCTTCGCGTACTGGGCAATTCTAACCCAGTGTCTGTCATTAGATTCCAACAAGAATATGGTAACAACATTTAAGCCAAATTTTTCACACCTGACCCTAGGTAGTCTTCAGATTCTGGAGACTAGCATAATGTTCAACAGTCTGATGTGTAAATGTGTGCTGAGTTCTTACGTGCACAGCTCACAGCAGCAGAATGTACATTTTAAATGGTCTAGTAATGAAAGCAAAACAGATACCCATAGCAAACAAGCACTGGGCACTTCAGATCACACACCCAGACTTAGAAGATGTGTTTTTACATAAATCTGTATGTTTGTTCTGCATCTGATACAACAGATTGTGAAGGTATTTGTTCTGGATGTTGTGCAAAGTACAGTTTGCATGTGGGAATGTGTGCAGTCATTAATTCTGTAATGTGTTACATGTGTGCAAGTTAAGGGAAAACTGGAGGGGTGTTAAACAGACAACCCCAAGCTTTGCAAAATTAGTGTTGTTGTGGATTTTTTTGTTTGTTTAATTGTAATTAATGATCAAGTGAGGATATACAGTGTGATCCCATAAGGTCGAGAGTAAAGGAACAGACTCACGTTAGAGCTTCAGAGTAATTATAATGAGGAGAGACTCCAAGAAACTTCTGCACTTCATCCATCACAGTAGCTGGGTCACTTCTTAGCTGCTGTCCATCAATAATAAGCAACTGTAGGGGTAAAAATGCTAGTTATTTAGAACCAAGACTAAGGCTAACAGCATAGGGTTAAATTAGCATGTGATTCAGTACAGTTTTATTACAGATGAACTTCCTTTTAGATATACTTTATTCTGTTGAATGTGTATAGGTGGGCACTTTATAACACTGTGTGCACATTGTTCAAATGCAACAGTTAAATCTCACAAGCCAATCCTGAGTCTCAGAAAATTCAGAGAAAAAGAGATAAAGAAGGAATGTAAAATTATGGTTAAGATTTATGTTGTGTTTTTAGGAAATCTGGCATGGAAGGTAAGTAACAGAAAACTCATGTATATCTTAGAATAAAGTGTTCAGAAGCTACTCAGGTTTGCAAAATTGTTGGCAAAGGTTTTATTGTTTTATTTCTAATTAAAGAGGAGTGTGGCATAAAGGTACATTGACCTCCACAAGCAAATGTTCAGACAGGGTATCAAAAGTGTCGTGGTGTACCACGCAGTATGGTTAATAACTATTTCAGGCAGATGGGGTTTATATTTATTTTGAAGGGTTATTATGAATTATTAAGGTTTTGAGTGCACAGGCCAAGAGAATGCACATTACTGATGCCCATTAGTAAGCACTGTGAGTGCTCTCTCTCTCTGTGCATCTTATTGGGAATGAGTGCATTTTGTTGTGCATCTTGTAAAATTAATCACTGTAACCATGAAACATGAGTGGTTACCGGTTTTACAAGGGAGATGTCAGTGTTTAATAAGAGGGCTGCAGTCACTCTTCATTGGAAGAGGAGAGAAATCTTCGTGAGAGGGACAGCAGCAGGGTGAGGGCAAAGAAGGAGCACGGGTAACAGGGCATGGGATGTTTGGCATCCTTTGTATGCTCCAAGTTGATCAGGACAGACCTTTCTCCTTCAGAGGAAGAAGTGGGTCTGTGCTGGAGATGAGGAGCCATACCCTGTTTGCTCCTAGGGCCATACTGCCTGGGGACAGTCTTTGCTGCTCTAGGCAGTACTGCTTCCCTGTTATGAAGGTGTAGAAAGGCCAGAGATGAAAGAAGAAAGTACTTTCTCCTTTCTCCTGGAGATGGGATTGGCCTGCTTCTCTTTGTAGTACAGCTGAGACTGTATGATAGGAAAAGGGAGGATTGCAAAAAGACAAAGCTTCTATTTTCTTTTTGTATTTTCAGGTCCCTGACTAAACAGGCAACACTCAGTTCCACCTCCTTTCAGCAAAATTCTGTCTCACATAAGGTAATCTCCGGAGATACTTGTTCATTATGCTTGCTCATTAAACACGCTTTTACTACTTCTTCTTACAGTAGGTAAACTTATGAGCTGAGCTGTGGACAACATCCATGGGTCAAGAGTGCCCATGTGTGTATCTTGTAGTACTAAAGTTTTGCTTTAGGTTTATATCTGTAAACAATATTTTTAGTAATGGCAATATTCTTTAGGTCTATGTGTTTACATCTATTTCTTCATGGGAAAGATTATAAAAGACAGTTTGGTAAGACATCTGAAGGAAGATGGGGACAAAAGAAGGTATTGCTGTCTAACACTGAGAAAGGCCTTGTCAACCTTGGCTGATGCTGGAAGGAATCCCTAAAGTCTCCCCAGCAGGCCCATGTGGCTGCAGTTCATAGCATTTTCCCGTTGCATCTTTTCCATCAGGAAACAGAAAAATCAATACACATCTGCCAAATAGCCTGGTCATGTTAGAACTGCATTTCCTGTCAGCTTAGAGTTGCAGTGGTAAATATCCCAGCACCTCTAGTGATGAGGCCATGCTCATTTTTGGGACTTTGATGAGCTTGGTTAAACAACAGGTTGAAAATTACCTGTGAAGCAGGGTAATGAGTTAACCATCGTTCAATGTGGACAGCATACCAGCCGGGTGTCAGGCATCTCTTCTGGAGGGTCCTTATCTCCGAGGATGCCCACTGGCTGGATGTAATGACTTCATAAAAGTTGAATTTCAAGGCAGCAGGGTCCTCATGGGATCGCTGGTGCTAATGGGAGAGATTAGGCAGGTATCACAGGGATGCTGAGGATAAAGCTATGAACCTCCCAAGGTCTGTTGGGAGGGCTGTGCTGGCACAGAGGGAGAGGAGCTGAGAAGCCAAATTTTGCCAAAATAGACACAATTTTTTACTGCTTTGCATCTCTCACATTGACAATTGTAAAGGTGCAAGTGAGCTGTTAAACATGGTGCAGACTGCAGCCCTAGGCCATGTTTTATTACTTGCAGTACTCATAACACCAGTATCAGAAATGGTGTTTTTTATGCTGATTGCAACATTAGTAATCCATGTCTAACTCTGCTTTCAATATGCCCTTTTTCTGTATGATTACACCATATTTTACAAATACATTTTTTAAGTAGAGTAGACTTTCTTATGCAAAGACATAGGCTTGGTGTCGTGGTTTAAGTCCAGCCAGTAACTCAGAACCATGCAGCTGCTCACTCACTCCCCCCACTTCTTTCTCCTCCTGCTCCTGGAGGGACAGGGGAGGAGAACTGAAAGAATGTACCTCCCATGGGTTGAGATAAGAACAATCCAGTAACTAAGGTATAACACAAATCACTGCTGCTACCACCAATAATGATAAAGATAAGCGATATAACAAGGGAAGAGAATACAACTGCTTCACCACCCCCCGACCGATACCTAGCCTGACCCAAGCAGTGATCTAGCCCTTCTGGGTAACTCCCCCCAGTTTATATACTGGATATGACATGCTATGGTATGGAATACCCCTTCGGCTAGTTTGGGTCAGGTGTCCTGTCCCTGCTTCCTCCTGACTTCTCCTCCTCCCTGCCAGAGCATGAGACTGACTTTGGTCAGAGTAAACATTACTTAGCAACAATTAAAAACATTGGGTTTTGTTGTTCCCAGGCTGAAAATCAAAACCACAGCTGAACCCGGGACAGTCGGTAAAAGATAAAGTGTTTCCTAGAGTTTTCTCAGGAAAACAACAGGCTTTATTTTCTTCCACTCTATACACATGTACACCACCCCATGTAGCTTGGCTTACATGCTGGAGTGTGGGATGAGGTACCAGATTCTAAGCATCAAGAGAAGAGCTCTGATTTTCTAGCAAGGCTATGCTCATTTCCCCTATGTATTCCCCTGGGCAAGGTGCACTGCTTTTCCTCCATGCAGTGTCAGTTGTAATTGAGATTAAACTGTTTGTTTACAGCTGGTGGCAGCTCTGTGCTGAGAAGTTTCATCATCTATGACACCGGTGTCACAGATGCCAACTGCAAAAGCTGGCACTCAGAATCCTTCCACTTCTACAGAGTTCATATTAGGTAACCCTAATTCTTGCTCAAGGGGGTTGCTCAAATTCCCACAGATGCTGGCTATCATCCCCTGCCACTGATTTCTCAAAGGCAAGGTCTGTACCTGGTACCAGGAATATGCCCGATCAGATGGGTCGATGAGGATGGTGATGATCTTGGCCTTGGGGATGAGGGAAGCAGCTCGCTTAGGGGCATCCTCAGAGTGGAAATAGTTGGCACTTTTCTCGAAGATGAGGTCAGTGGTGGTGTTGGAAGGAGTGGGGAAGAAATCCATGTACCTGGGAGGCGAAGGAACCCATTAGAATTAGCAAAATCGACAAAAGGATCGTATTTCTCTGCTTCCCATTTCCTTCTAGGTGAAAAGGTGGGTTTTCAGACATAATGCTCAAGAAGCAAAGTTGAATTTCTCAGCTCATTTCAGAACTGGAATAGGGGGAACACATCTTGGCTCTTATGTGGTACTGGTAATAGATAACGCTTCAACGAAGTCAGCTAATTAGGTTTTTCCTTTGATGGATGGGATTTTTGCTAAGAAGTTCAATGTCAAAGGGATAGCCTTCACCAGTTTGGAATAAGTTTGGTTTTACCTGCAGAAGAAAATGGGAAAAGCTTCAAAATGTCAAGCATTTAATTTTAACATTGTTAAAATACTTCATTTTGGAGCCACCAAATCTTTCCTTTTAGACATTTTCAGAATGTAAAATTTGGATTTTGGCTTTGAATAGTCTTTTCCACGTAAAACTGATTAGAATTAAAAGTAGAAGAGACAGTTCGACTGAAAGGGTGAAACATTCAAATGAGGCAAAAGGTGACATTTTTCTGGTGGTCTTTTCGGGTCCATTTGATTTCACTGAGCACCCAGTTTTGGTGGGGCTCACTGTTTTTTGTCCTTTCTATGGAAACAAAGTATGCAGGGCTCACCCTCTGCCCAGGACCCCACTGACTTTGGAACCTGAAGGCCAGTTTTTGGTGACACCTGGCAGAAGAAGTCTCCGAGAAGCCAGCCTCTTCCTCTACGTGTTACACGGGGTGCAGAGGAGAGAAACCCCCCTGCCCCACCGCCACTCCTTCTTCACTGTGTGTATTACACATGTAATATAGGATGACCATGGTGAGCTTCCCCTTTATGTAGTATGGAATAACAAACACCAAGCATTTCTTTCTCTTTCCCTTTATTGTTTGTGCCATCTTGACCTGGGCAGCTGGTGCTGTGGCTGGGGCACAGCCTGCTTATAGCAGTCAGGCCTATTCACTCCGCACACTCTCCATGCTGTATGCCAGGAAGGAAACCACTCCAGATTAACTTGTGGATTCTGACACATTTAGGCTTTCACACAAGGATGAGAACTGCTGTTCCCTGTGGAAAAAGAGCCTTACACAAATGCTTTTCTTAGAAATAAATAGTAAAAGCAATATTTAGAAGTGTGATAGTGATACCAGCTGAAATGCTCTACACTGTTTTTTTCTCAAGAAGAGACAAATCAAATGTTACTTGCTGAAAAGCCACTTTCAAAAGAAGAGAGTATAATTCAGTATAGAAACAGTTATGAAAAGACAGTTGCTATTCAGCATGAAGACAGACATCATAACTGGGGTGTCTATTGTGTTCATTGATGAAAAGATAACAAAATTGTGACTGTGATATCTAAACAAAATTAAGGACTTGATTAAATGTCCCATTGTTACAAATTAGTTTACTTTTGTTTGATAATGTCAAGCAGAACAAATTCATCCACTAATTACGTTGATGTCACACATTCTTCTGTAATTGTTCCATTGTGGTTTACCATGTATTAATAATGAATGCTTCTATTTTGTTATTCTTCTTACCAGTCGATTCCCTTGTGATAGTTATTTCCATTGAAGAACTGAACTTCTTCAAAAGTTTTTGGGCTAGGAATATTGCTGATAATGGAAGGATGCATCAGAAGAAATAAATAAAGGGCTGTTGTTCCTACAACAACAAAAAGAGATGCCATTAAATAGTAGAAAAATCCCCACCTTTGACTTTATTCATTCAAGAAAGTACTTTAAATCAATGCATGCTGAGATATACGGGAAAATTAGATTACCTTTTATACGGAAGTTTCCTATTGATGGAAGGCCTGTGTACGCACAAAGGGCTTTCAGAGGGATGGGGGATACGTGCAGACTCTTCTGCTTTTTGAGCTTTTGTAATTTCCAAACCCTGTATTCTGCTCTGTGATACAAGCCCGATATTGCTGCTGAAGGCATTTCTTGCTTGACTCTGTATTTAAACCTCTGAGGCAATTCAGACTGAACACCTTTGTTTTCAAACTATTCATGTTGCACTAAACTTCTCAAAAGCATTAACTGTGGGACTATGTTTTTGTTGCTCCCAGAACTGTCCTTTTGCCCTCTGTGCATTTGTCCTCGGGGTCTGCTACTGAGGAATAAAGGTTCTGTTTCAATGCTACCAAGCCTGTATGTGGTAAGTATGCTTTCAAATCCCAGTAATAGTACTTATTTGTTATTTGTTTGAGGAAAATAACTGGAAATGTTATATGGTAGTAAACAGAATTTTGGAGAATGTCTCTTTAAAATTGCACTTCAATGTTTTCATGCTGTGCAAACTGTCATTGGACTATGGATCAAAACCTGCTGTCTCTGTCACTGTCACAGTATTTCTGCATCATCTTGGATTACTCAATTATTTCCTTGCCTCAGCATCTTCTTAGTGTAGTATGTCCACAACAGTTATCACTATCCTGGGAAAGGAATTGGTGGCTTAATTTATATAATGCCCTGAGACCCTCAGAGGTCTGCAGGGTGTTAGGTACATTTGTTGTCAGATAGGTTCTTAAACAATGTTGAAATACTTAGTCAAAGAAGTTAATAGCTATCGTAACACAGGGCAACCTGACAGCAGCATTTTGTCATGTCAAATGAGTGCAATTTTACTATACAAACAGTTGTCACTGTCTGTTGGCAGTGGAGTTACTGTCTGAATCCCACAGGGTTTGGGAGTGAACCCTTTCTAAGGCAGGGAGTTGGTTTCCATTTACAGGACACAAATACAGATGCAAAACTGGGTGGCCAGCTTTGGTTACAAATTCATTACTTCTTACCTGTTTTCTGGGGTCCTATCACAAGGAATTTGGGCAGGTGGTCACAAGTTTTGTCTCTGGACCAAATATCCCTATGTCGTTTATCATCACACGGGTTCTGAAGAAGAAAAGGCAGTTGTGTACATCATGCTGGGGTATCCTAAATGTTTGCATGTCTTTGCAGGTGGGAAGTGTTAGGCACTAACTCCAGAGCCTTACACCAAGTAGTAAAATCCTGTATTTCCTCATAAGAGTTTACTCGTGGCAGATATTGAACACCATGGGAGCATTCAAGTACGCAAGGGACCAAACTCTCAGGTATCTCCCAGGACCAGCCCTTCCAGGAATCCCAGAGAAGTCAGTAAGGCTACACAGTTGTGCAAATCCTGGAAGGACTGGTGTCAAAATCCACACCCTATGAGACTACTGCATTTCCTTCTCTCCATTAGCTGGGCTCAGTTCATAAACTCAGTTTGTAGGCACTTAGGTTGTCTCTTTGAGTAAAAATCAATGCACACGTAAGGGTTTTGCATGACTGAGGATTAAGTTCACTCATTAGAAAAAAAGAAAATAAAAAAAAAATATTAAAAGATTGATTTAATCAAGTTTTCATTTGAGGTTAAAATGGAAACCTCTGAACAGCTTCAAGGCATTACTTTCTTAGGTGACAAAATGGTTTCAGATATATGGGACTTAGTGCCAATTTTAATTTACATAAACACCCAAAAGGAAGAACAAAATAGAAATGTGGGATATTATTAATCTCCTTATCTTGCTACTACCTATGAATGCAAAGTAAAAATGTGTGAACAAAGAAAAGGTTAGGATTGACTGCTTCTTAAAACAGTTATCACATGTGTACAGTTTTTGCATAGTATCAGCTAGTAATAGAAGATTTTGCTAGTGAATAAAGTTATCAAAATACAATGGAGAAAATCATTAACTGATTTGAATTGCTGCTGCTCCACTGATGCCAGTGGAAATATTATAGATTTAGACTTCTTTTGCATCTGGACCAAAAATAACAGGAAAAATTTCAGCTCCTTTTTGCTAGCATAAGCCCAGAATAACTGCCCAGATCGCTATGGTGTCGCTCTGGATTTATACCTGCATAGTTGAAAGCACAGCTTGGCATATCATATTCTGAATAAGAGAAGAGCCAGACATCTGTAACAATGATTAGGTAATTACAGTGCTGAAGGAGGTTACAAGCATCACATTTGAAACATACAGTTTATACAGAAACCCTCTTTATTCTTAAACAGAACTGCCCATTCTGTTTGCTGCTGACCCCTCCTGCTCTCCCTTTTCCTTGCTGTTCCACTGAAGGGGTTTCAGGTGGTAGGAAACCATCCTGGTAGCTACAGTAATCCAATGTTAGTGATTTCCCATTGAGGGGTCCAATGACTCTGCATCTCTTACACCTGGCTGGCTGAGAGCATCTTATGGGTAGTGCAACACAATTAGCGAACACAGGGCAATGCATCAGTAGAACTACAAACAGGGAGGATGGGAAGGGAAGCTTTCTCACACATAAGTGGCAATTAGGGGCTTTTACCATGTCTGAGTTAGGGGGAGTGGAAGCTAATCCATTTCTGTTCAAAAGCAGTGGTGTCTCAAGAATACGTAAATAGTCTAAGACAGTATGCAGGAAGAAATAACGTACCTGAATGAGAAGGGGGATTATTTTATTTTTTATAGGAAACGATTCTTATTTCAACAAGTGACTTGTAATTGGAGGAGGAAGAAGATGTGACATTACCTGCCAAAGAGGGTCTGTCTGCTCTGGGAAGAGCTCAAAGTACTTCTGAGCCAGCTGAACAGGGGGCAGTGTCTGAAGGTTCAGGTTAGTTGAGCTTTTAACAAAGTTGGCCAGGTTGACAAAGGTGTATAAGCCCAGGCGGTCGTTCCCATAATTAGACAAATGGGTCATGAAGATGCTGATCTGGGAGGCAAGAGAAACTTTTCAGTTACAGGGTATCAGCAGATAGCAGCATCTGGATGGAAGGGCAGGCACAGGGGCTCCAAGAGGTTCGCTAAACCCTGTACACACACCCCACACACACCCAAACCAAAAGACAATAAAAGTGTTAAACTAGTTGCACTTCCTGTCCTCTCTGTGAGGGTCACATCTTGAAACTTGTCACATGTGCACTTTAAAACCCGTTATCTGAAGGGATGTATTGCTCAAGGG
The DNA here is from genome assembly GCF_012275295.1 of Melopsittacus undulatus. Lineage (NCBI taxonomy): Eukaryota > Metazoa > Chordata > Aves > Psittaciformes > Psittaculidae > Melopsittacus > Melopsittacus undulatus. The sequence goes on from NC_047533.1 coordinate 70,187,136, forward strand.
CTCCCCATGGAGTGGCATTCAGGAGATGCTCTTGGAGACATTTTTGTTAATACTATGTTTTGAGCTCTTTTTACAAACAACATAGAAACTGTTTATTGCATGCTTTAAGTTTACTTTGCTCTTTCTCATCCCTGGGCAGGTGTCTGGGAGTCGCTGGCAAATGTGTAGGGTTAGGAATCCCCAGCACTCTGGAACATCTGAGGGAGACAGTTCAGTGCTCTTCAGATGGGTAGGCAAAGCTTAATTTCAGGGCTGCTACTTATGGAATTAACCTGAAAATCTGACTAATACGGTGTCTCCTATAAATGAAGGTTGGCTAATTTGTTTAAATTGGCATAGCTGGAAGTAGGTAAGTTCTGAAATGTAAAGATTTCAAGCCTTTGTGAATGATGGTATCTCAGCTAAATGTCACTGTCATTGTTTTCTCCTTAAAACCAATAAGGCTGCCTTTTTGTCAGCCTTACTCTGATTCTCCTGTACAAGGCCACTGCTTTGTAGATCTTATCATTTCTTTCAGAGGGATACAGATAATTTGTAAGAATAACATGAAGAATATATTTCCCACTATTTTCTTTACCTGGGGTGATTAAATTCAGTTTTGCAGCTGCAAAGGCCTCATTTTTCTGTAGATGGTAATGAAGATACTGTCAGACTGAGTGTTGCTACTTGACTCTTCTACTCAGTGAATTGGCCTATGATAGGATGTGCAATGATAGTACGATTTAATGACGCTGTTATCAAGAAATAACATCATAGTGGTAACGTTGCACACACAGTGCAGGTCATTGCACACTTCTGCTGGTGTGTGGTCCCAGGGTTTTGCTCTGGCAGAAGAAAGGGCTGCTGATAAAAATACTGTGTCCTGACTTTCAAAGTAACTATGGAATGCAAAACCACATGCTTTCCACTTCCACCATCTTGCTCTGCCAATGTGGTGCTTCTTTAATGTTTAAAATCATGGCCATTAGTTTGTTAAATTATTGATAAGGCTTTTAATTCTTCTATAAGGTGAAGATGGATGGAGCTTAGGACAAAGTGTCCCTTATGGCCCATCTGCAGTATGTTTACCCTTTGCCCACTTTATTCCACAAAAGGTAATTTGTTCCTCACTTTCATTCTGTACTGAGCCTCTGTTGAGCAAAGATTGTCAGCTGTGCAAGATCTGTGTTCTGCGGGCTTGGCTTAACTGGAGTGAACACTGAAATTGCCCTAGACATTGAGCAGGTCCGTATATAGTACCCCAGAAACAGAAGGAAGGCCATGAGTCCTCTTTGGGCTTGCAGTCTACTGACCTTCTCCTTCATACCCCCAAAAAATGCCAATGCAAACATATCCTTTTTGATTTAGAGTTCAGCTTCTTCGCAATATAACAAATACTTCCTGCAACCCAGTTTTAAAATGGTGTAAACCACAGGAAATGTTGATAGAGAATATTATCTTGTCTCAGAAGTGTTTTTCATAAGTACTAGAGGGTCTGTCAATGACATTTAATATTATTGCAGCAATTTAATATTACTGCAGCAAATAAAGTATGCAAGTAGATCTACTTGGTCTTTTTGCTTTCTTTACACTTGAATTAGAATGAGTTATTTTTAATGTTAAAAAGCACTTATAGGAGACACATATTAGCTTATTTTCAGAGTTTCATTAGGATGCAGCCCAATACAAAGGTTCCAATGGATGACTCTTCATGGAGTCAAAAGATCTGGGACATCTCTCTTGACTTCTTTTATTCCATTGACTTATTTATTTATTTATTAAGTGAAAATCTCTCAAATGTGGTGCATAATAGATGGGATAAAATCACAGCTAACTCTTTGCCATCTGTCTGTGAATCAGTTGAGACAAAAGGAGATAGATACTAACTGTTAATGTTTACAGCATGGAGGGACACAAAAGTTAGTTTTCATGCTGATGCCTCAATCCATAGAAAATGCAGTAGTCTAGAAATGTGCTGAGCTAGCACAGGGCTGCTGTGGTGTGCCTGAGGGTGGCGCTGGGCTGCTTAGTGCCAGTGCACTGCTTTACTGGGCTCTTTTGGTGTGTCCAATAGTGCACTACAGGGGCAATAAATTGTTTCAGGTTCCAGAAACTGGGGACAGGGCTCTGTCTGCTTTGCATTACTCTTGAGGTTAAACTAGCATAAGCAATCTGTGTTACACAAATATGCAGAAAGATACTGAGTAAAACCCTTGCGGTCACTACACAACCTATAGTAAACATGTTATGGGAAGTGACGTCAATTGTGCGTTAGGTTGTTCCCTCACCGGGGCCAGCCCAGACACTCTGCAGGACAGTGGTGTTCAGGTGACGCTGTAGTTTGTTCTGATGTGGTATCTCATCGGCTTTGGCAATTGGTCTCTCTGATATGAGATTGTCTGTAAACTAATGACAGGATCGTCACACAATTTTACTATCTAGTTCTTTCTTCCAGGGCTTTTTAGAATCAGTTATATCCAGAAATTATAGATATACAGGGAATTTTCTATATGTAATATTTGTATTTGCATGCTTGTGTCATATACATGAAATGAATATGACTTAATTGTTGGTTATCTTAGTAGAGGAAAATAAAAAGCTTGCTTCAAAATTATTGGAATATAAACAATGCTGGATCTGCTTAAAGTGTGCCAAAACTGTCTTCTCTACTCAGAGTTAGTGCACTTTCTCCAGATCCATAGCCCCGTGTACCTATTAATGCAGAATATAGAGGTTTATTTCCTCCTATAAGTGCCAAATTCAATACAGTCTTAAATAAAAGCACTCATTTTTGGACAAAGGTTAGCTACCTGTCTCTGGAGGGCACTAGGATGCTAGTCTCCTATAAGACTGGAAATCATATTTGTCTTTGTGTTGTGGGAATCCCTCCAGCCTGAGGGAAATCTGCAGTTGTGTGTGTTTGTACAGGAGCTGATACTAAACAAGGCTGTTGGATCTATGTTCCCAGGAGCCGATGCTCCATAGCCACCAATGTCCTTGCCATTTATCCTAGTGAATTGAAACAGTTATGAAATTTGCACAAAGCTTCTGGCTTCTCCTTGAGAATACTGTATGGCTACATTCCAGAACAGAAATCCCTGGGAAAAGGACTGTTAGAGCTCCAGATTTCAGCTGACGTGTAACCCAAGTAAGCTCACTGGTGTACCTGGCGAGTCTGAAGGATCACTAAGATGACCCAATATGTGATACTGGGAATCAAATATTGGCCCATATATGTTGATAATTTGAACTTATGCCTTTCCATTGATCTAGCACTTGCAGTCAAAAAATCAGTTACAAAACTTACATATAGATTTGCTCTACCTCACTCAGCCTTCAATAATTAAATAGGATCATTGTTCCCTTTTAAGTCCTTTCCTTCTGCTCATCCTTCGGCCCTTCCCCATTGCTGGAAAAGGCCAGGAACAGAGGTAAGTCTTATGTGTGAATCCTGTTTCTCTGAGAGGAACAACTTCTTTCCTCGCTTCTGTGCCTCTTAAATAACATTTGCAAGAAGGGATGAATTAACACACACAAAGTAAATCAGGAGTGTAGCTCAACTTTGTGCAGACTCAAGACACTGGGAAATACATGGTGCAGGATCCTGTTCTTGTAGAAATGTGGTAGCGTATTTCCTGCTCTTCTCTGCCCCTCTCTTGCATGAATGTCTCTCAGAAAAATGGATTTTGCTGTTCCATCTTTTTCCATTGTGCTCAGAAAATGCTGTTGCACAGCTGCTCCAAGAGAAACCTCTAATAACCGGGTCTAGATGGTAGCATGTTGTGTTTCTGCATGTGTAAACGGGATGGCATGGCTAAGAAATGCAAGACTGTCAAGTGTTCATTTACTAATACCAAGCAGCTTTAAGCTAGGCTGACCACAGAAATATCTCTTTCTGTTTCAGATGTTTAATATATTTCACATCTTGAACATCCTCCTGTTTTGGATTACAGACTTGTCTGGTACCTTATAATTCAGAGCCCCATTCACTGATAATGAATCCCAGAACACTTGAGCCCTTAATGCAGCTGGTTGTGCAGCAGCACAGAAAGCAAGCTGGAAGTGAGATTTTTGTGTTGACAAAGCACTTATTTTAATAATGACAAATTGTTTTTCTAGAATTCAGCACTATTCATATTCATGACTCTTCTGCTACTGAAGCAAAGTAATTTATATGCCTGAAAACCACTTTTTTCACTTTTACTCTATTTCCACTCTGCACATCTTGTTTATATTTTAGTATTCTTGACAGGATAATCAAATCTGTTTGAAACATGGTATCTCTACACGAAGCAAAAACCCACTGTGTTTGGAAAGAAACACTTTTGTCTTTGATTGAAGGGGAAACAAAAATGTTGAATGGCGTTTTATTTCCTGTGCCCATATTCATTACAGTGTCTACACTGGAAATACTCTACATGTGTCTGCATTTCCCAGTGATGGGAGGGGAAGCTGTGGTAAATCAGCAGTATTATGTGTCATTGGGACAGCCATACAAATGTTGTAGTATGTCTACGTTGCTTTAACATTCCCTAGTCGAAGAGCAAAGTTGTTTCTCATTTACCCAGGAACACTCCCCGTTTACATTATTTAGTTGGTATGATTAAATGAATTCCTTTTTATTGACAGAAAAATCCTGTGCGTTGCACCTTTCCCTATGAGGCTGAAGTTGCTATGTTCTTTATTTATTTTTAGTTTCTAATATTTACCTAAGTCTCACTTATAAAGTAAAAGTTAAATCAAGACCACATTCCAACACAGTAACTGTTTCCCATCTTTGATACTTCTGGTGCAGAAGGTCCTAGATGAAGAAAGCCAGATAGGAGGTTCCACTATATATATCCTATATATATATATATATATATAAAAATATATAGAATATATTAGATATAATTACTATATATTAAATAATATAAATATATAAGTATTATATATATAAAATATTATAGGTATATACACTTAACATCTATTAAATATTATATAATTATATATACACTATATATATATTTACCCAAATTTAAGAAAAGTGGGGTTTTTTTTACTGTTAGACCATACTTTCAGAGTCTGTGAAAAGCTAACTTCTGTTGATGAGGACATGCACTCAGTGAGTGGCTGCACTAGGGAGGAGAAACAAAATGGATTTTTTTATGCCTGTTAATTTGTCGCACTTTGTATAAGTGACCAGTGGTACATCCAGTTGTGACTGAAGTATAATGAGTTCTATGGACATATGATGCTGCCAGTTACATCTGTGGGCCCCAAGAAAGCTTTGCAGAAATCTACAGCAAGTCAGTCCTCCTGTTATAGCCATATATTTTCAAGTGAAGTTCATGACATGGGAATTTGATTTGTTGCCATCTGTGATTTCCCATTGAGGAGACTTCCTTAGACTATAAACTACCTCTGAAACAATAAAAAATTCAGACTCGAGAATAACCCCAACTTCACATTACACAAATGAACCAGATGAGAAAGGATTTGGGCACTATTGCCTGAAGTCAGATTTGTACACCAACTGTTTCTGATAGAATAATAAAAGTATCTTCAAAGATCCAGCTCTGGGAAGTCTCAGATGGTTTTGGTCTTCAGTTTTCAAAGATGATCAAAGCAGTTTGCATGAGGAGATAGCTATCAATACCCCATTTCCTTGATGATACATGTTCCGTCTCCCTTTTAACTTCTGTTGAGCAGCTACAAAACATTGGTTGAGGCTGTCGACCTCTTTAGTCATAATCCTCTACAAACAAAAATCAGTTGAGCTTCAATTATTTTGTGCCAGTGCATAACGTGAGTAGTCTTTGGCACCAGTTTATTGTGCCAAATTAAATTCCACTCTGGCTGCATCTACAGCAAATGATGGAGCTTTCTCTATTCCTGCATTGCAATAGGGATAGATGTCCCTTGCTGTTCTTCTTGTGGCAGATACTGTGCTGACAGTACCACCAGCACAGCAGGAGGAGAGCTGGCCTGAGCTGGCAGGTGAGTGGCCACCATGGGCCAGCATTATCTCATGTCCTTTGCAGTGCCTTGGAGTGGTGTGCCATAGGCAGTGCTTGTGTATCACTGTCTTACAGGCATGGTATTTACCTGCTGCTCTCTTATTTGTGTGTGTTTGTTCATAAATGCCTGATATCTAAACAAGAACATGGTTTAGTAGCATGTACATGTTGCAAATAATACAGGAGGGGTCACTTTTCAGCATAGAATAGATGTCTTTGCAGCAAAACTAATTACTTTCCCAGAATTTCCAAAATAATCTTAAGGGGCCTTTTAAGTGGAAAATAGGAAATATCTTCCTGTTTGAATTGTATTTTAATGGACAATATTCTCTTAACTTGAAGAAATCTAGATACAATGTGCATGTATTTTAAGCAACATTGATGGCTTGGCTTCATGAGCAAAGATTTTGGGAAGGGCTTTAACCACGCTTACTACAAGCACAATGACCAAGGGCAAGTGGGATATGCAAATCTGGCTGGAAAAGGGTGTTTAGGCAATCAGGGAGTGTCCAACCATGACTGTCATCTCCTGAGTAATCTCAAGCTACCCATGCCCTGGTCTGCCCACATGCAAGGTTGGATCTGCAGCTTCCCATGCACCTTGTCACCTACCGATTCGACCCTCACCTGTCCATACCAACAAGTGAGAGCAAGCCCTGCCAGCCTGTGCAGTGGATGTTCTAGGTGAGTGCAGCTTGCACAGAACTGGCCCCATCCTTTACACCTGAGGTTTAACTGCCAGGCCTAGCGAGCTAGGATGGTGACAGCAAAGTCTGCAGATTGTAGGTTTTATGAGTGTCCTTCTCTTAGATGGCAGACCATACACGGCTGGACGAGCTCCATCAGCCTGGGTTTGAAGATAGGAGTTTTCCTTCTCCTATGTTCTGAGCAAGACTGTCATTTCCTGGGTCAATCTCCAGTGACGACTATCACAAGCCCACTGAGGAGCTGGCAGTGCTGTGGTATTGCTACGTCCAGGCGGGATTCTGACTTAGAGACGTTCAGTCATAAGCCCACAGATGGTAGCCTCATGCCAGTGGCTCCTCAGCCAAGTGCAGGCACCAGGGGTCTGAACCTGTGGTTCCTCTCGTACTGAGCAGGATTACTATTGCAAGAACACATCATCAGTAGGGTAAAACTAACCTGTCTCATGACATTAAACCTCAGTTATGTAGACCATATTGGATACGATGCGATACAATTAAGAGCTTGCTCTACCCATGTAGTACCTGTATGGCTGCGATTCCTGGATAAGAAGAGGAGACTTTTCTACTCTGCAGTCTGTAAGCTACCAGACAGCATTAAACCAGGGGAGCCAGCAGCGGCCAGGCTGCCAAACAGCTATTAACTATGGTGATAAATATTTATGAGCACTGCTTTTGAGCCAAGCTGTGTGCTTGAGCCTCCCTGCATATACACTGTGGGTCAGCTGGGAATGCCCTGTCAAATTGCTCTCACCAGGGATTAACTTTTGTCATTTTGCAGCTTGGAGATGTCCCCTGGCTACTCTGTAGAGTTCTAGGGAAAGCAAGATATCTAGGCAGAATGAAGCCAATCCTGAAGTAAACATAGACTTCAAGGTTGACAAACTGACCACGTTCAGGGATAAAACATATGTTTTAGTGCTGCAGGTGTCTAGTGTGTTGCTGGGGGGCTGTCTGTGTTAATATCAGAGAGGAAGCACAGTACTGCACAGATTGAGTTCAATACCATTCACTTCAGTAGGACTTAAATAAATTGGGTTTTTTAATCTGGATCTTCAGTTGTCGCTCTCTCTATTTACCCTTCTAATCAGCGAATTAAAACATAATCCTCTGAGCTGACTGAACTGTGGGAGAAATATGCTCACCTATCTGCTGATGGCAAATAATGGTCAAAATGATCATTAATTCGGATAAGCAGACATAAATTACTTTCTCTGATGTTCCTTTTTGTAGATGTGCTGCAATAAGATCTGTTTCTAACTGTTTTGAATGATGGAGCGAATTATGTCTATTATCATTAATGTGGCACTTCATAGTCTCCAGGTAGAGGGAGGTAAAGTCTCTTGGAGCAATATTGATCTTCCCTGTGGGCTTTACTGCCCAGGGCCCAGCATAGCACACAGAGTTGTAGAACTTAAGTCATCCTACTCAAACTGATCTCTCATACATACTGAATAAGTGTTTTCAGCAGGATATTTCCTTTCAGATGGCAAAGAAAGAAGTGCCAGGCAAGCTGATATAGATTGGAGCTACAGGACATTTATCATTTGCTTTTATAAGTGTTCTACTGTCATGTTGCTATTCTAGCAGTTTTATGACAAGCTGACTGCTCTATGTTATGGAGTGTTCATAAATGATGATTAATTAATCCATTTTGGTGGCCTACTCTGAGCAAACAATCCTCAGAGTTAATTTAATTCTTCACTCTTGCTTTTTTTCAGGGAAAAAAAACCCTGCAGCATTTTCAGTTCACTAGAGGATATAATATTCTCAAATCAGCCGTTTTCCAATTAATTTTGAATAGCAGACACAGCAAGGAAATTTTGTTCTTGTCCATTTACTTCTATTAAGGATTCATTTTCAATAATCAGAGGATTCTGAGTCAGCTCATTTTTACCTTTAAAACTTGCTCCTGACACTTTAATGAATTATCCTGTGCTGTGTGCTTGAAGGTAACAGATTCTTTTTCCCTTTACCCAGTAACCCTCTTGTTGACACACAGCCATTTATTACTATTTCTGCCATCACCTAGCTTGCTGGGAAGTAATTCTGGTAAAGCACCAAAACTCATGGTGTGGGGTATCAGCTTTCGTAAAGAAGGAAAATGTAATTGAAGATGGAAGGGAGATGTGTTATCCTTGAAATCTTTTATTAATGCTCATAGTTTCAAGCTAATTAGTTTCTAAATATGCTGCTAAAGGCTTGAGTTTCTATGGGATAATATTTTCCTCTTCCAGCTCTTTGCAGCTGGGATAGCCATGTAGGATGAAGGAAAAAAGAATTATTTACAAAGGGGAAAACAGATTTAAAAGCCTGAGTGAGGTTGAAGCAGATTTAATCATACACCTGCATTTGGAAGATAAAAGTGGCTTCAACTTTTATGATTGTATTATATTTCTATCATGTTATCAGTTACAGGACCTTCAGCTGCAACAGGAAATACCTATAGGGAAAGGGTGACTGTGCTGTAGATAGAGGCACTTTTGTAGTGTGTGCTAGCTTTCAAAACAAATGTATGTTGATCATATTGAACCTTATTACATGCTGTGGCAGGAGCAAAACAGGTGTTTATGTTGCTGAACCCACATGAAATATGGGGTTTTTTTGGAATGAAGAGATTGTCTCTTCCTCCTCAGGCAGAAGCTAATGACTGCATCATGCAGAAGCTAATGACTGCATCACTTCCTGCCCATGCAGCTCCTTCTGGGATGTCCCTGGGATGGCAACCCCTTGTTCCTCTCTACAGGGAATGAACATGTGGCCACTCTTGTGCTCCACTAGGATGTTCATCTGATGCACTGAAACGGTTCTTTACATTGGCTTAGCAGGTTAATGGGCCCCAATGCAGAGAAGAATCAGGCCCAACTCTCTCCTTTTTCATTTGATTTGGTATGTTTGTGACCACTAAGACAAATTCTGACACAGCTGGTTAATAACAAAACTCCCTTTTAATTTGGTAGAGTGAAGACATCCCTCTTGTCATGCTGAGGAGGTACATGCCTGTCCCTGTAGGTAGTAGCCTGCTAATGGTGGCTCAACCAGTACTGACAGTTTTGTCATGGGGAGGTTGCTTTTTCCTGTTCCTGAAATATGCTGAGATGCTCTGTTCACAGAGCCCTTAGCAGCACAGTATTATGAATTACTTTTGTATTGCAGCATGTTTCCTACAATACCCAAGGTTATTTTTTATTCTTTCTACAGCTATGCTCAGAGAAACAAAGCAAATAAAAGGAAAAATACGATTAACAGTCAAGATGTTTCATAATAACACTCCCAAATCTCTTGTGGAAGGTACAAATTAACCCCTCTCTGCATTTACTTTTAATATTCCGAAGCAATAACATGTAATTCTCATCTGTTTTTGTGGTGAGTGGGAGCAGGAACCAAGAACAAAACCTTCAAAGTATGGCACATGTGGGACATGCAGAATCTAGATCTGACAGGCTGGAAATGAAAAATAACCCTTTAGTTATGGTGAGAGTTTAAAAATGTAAATGCATTTAAGTGGCCTTCAAAATTAAAAGTATCCCCATGACACTGACAAAGAGGAAAGAAATGCACCTTATTATGGCCTGTCTGTAGCTGTTGCTAAATTCAACCACCAGTCTGATTTCTCTCTCAACAACCAAATTCCTGTAAAAGAAGCTGACCTTCTGCAAGCCATATTCCACTTTTCATCTCAGGTTAAAGCTTCTTAAGGATGTTTGAAATAGGAAAAGGAGATTTTTTTTAAAAGTGCTTAAATTTTCCCTTTTTCTGCTACTATTATTATTTTTTTTAATTTAAAAATGCCTTGGTCTGTCAGTTGCAAATGTCTTACTTTGCTGGCTTTGTGAACAAAACCGTTTTGTACAGGGTATGCTTGTGTCTCTAGATAATCTGTGGTGATGCAGGTATAAATCTAGAGTAAAGAGATTTTTATATATGTATGTATATAGAAATAAAATGCAGGAATGACCTGTGCAAGCTCTTTATGGTAGAACTAACAAAAGGAGACAGTGGGAGTCTGAATTAAAACATGCCCTGAAAAGAAGAGGAAAGGAGGAGTTAGCCCAGCTATGTTTATGTGTGTAACAACGAGGACAAGGAAGGAGAAAACAGGAAAAGAGAAGCATCTTAATGAATTATGACACTGAATATAAGTAAAAAGCTGATTTTTGGTGGCGATCTGAAGTTTAACCACCTCTCTATGGATACCTGACCCTGTTGGTTCAGGCTGCAAAAAATCTTAATTCACTGTGTTCATCTGTGACCAGGACAGATATGGGAATGGCTTGATATGGTGGGGGTCTTATGTGGGATTTAATTGCTGTGGGGTGTTCTACTGTTCAGTTGGTGCCAAACATTTGGTCATACTTTGTCCGTGCAAGGTCTACATCTACTTTGGTTTCAGTGTTAACTTGACACTGCCTTGTAAAAGGGGTTGGTGGCTGCAAACCTGAAATGGGGCTGGAGCAGAGCAGAAAATAGGAAGGGGACTGCAGGAAAGGGATGGCAGGAGTAAGGGTCGCCCTTTAGCTTTTCCAGGTGAACAGAGAATGAGAAGAACACATACCAGGCTGGTGAGTACATCCAATTACCTGACTGCTCAACTGAGCAAGTGGATCTTGCTGGTTCTTCTAAAGTCTGATGCACTTTTATTTGCATTGTATTTGACTGAGGTTCGTTTTGTGCTGTCACTTGCTGGCTTAAAAAGCTCTCTGGTTTAAAAAGGGGTTTTGGTTTTGTTTTGGTTTGGTTTTTGAGAGAAATTACTCATTTTGTTTGTAGGGGCAATAATATTTAGGGCTGTTTTAATAGCTTATCTTGGCTATTAAATGTTTATGGCTGTTCTTTATTGTCTGTGAAGCAGGGGAGTAAAGGAGATGAAGTAGAAAAGAGATACTGGAAGACCTTGGGGATGCTGAGGATGTGATATATGAAACAATTTGTAAGAGCATGCTTTAAATATATCAGAGCATTTCTCAGGAGACTGAACGAAGGGCAGCAGTCAGAGAACATGGACTGAACCCACTTAGTTTTGAGCTTGACATTTGGATGTGGTAAATCCTCCTTAAATTTAAGACCCAGCAGAGTTCCCTAACTTTTCATATGGTTTTTCTGATGAAAGTATTTCAGTCTGGGAGCTGTATGTTCTGAATATTTTGGGGTTCCTTAATTCTAAATGTACATGTGTTTCATTTTAAAACAAAGGAAAGGATTTGCCTTGTTCATCCCTTTTGCTCACTTCACCTTGTGCTCCCTGTTTGCTCCTGGTAAGGGGCAAAGAAAGGGAATGTTACACAGCCCTACTGAAGGGAACAAAGAGGAAGGGATATTTTACAATGACATTCTGGAGACCCTTATTCTAAAGGACAACTAAGTTAAGAAAGTAATGAGAAGTGGAATTTTAAACGTGCTGAAAATGACTGACATGTTGAAGTCCTTGAGGTGCTATATGGTTTTTTAGAGTTATATAACCAAAGGAAGTAAACATTAAATAATATCTTTGTAAGTAGCTCAGAGCACTGCAAAAAGCTTGTGAAGAATTGGCAAGCTTCAGGGAGAGAGAGAAAGAAATAATGCAGTTCAAAGTGGTTTAAAAAGTAAATGAATTTTGCAAGTCTTAAGCTGTTTTATCTGTGGAAGCAGTAGAATGCTGCACAACTGCAGAAAACCTAAGTCTTTTTTGTCACAAGGGATTGGGTTGCTAGATGCTGGTCAGAGACAGAGCATTTTTGCTTGCATTTCCATGGCTGGGTAGTGTCATCTTCAGACTGAGGACATGGTATTCTTCCCATCTGATGTGCTTTGGTATTAAATTCCTGGTTTTGAAGACATGTCTTAAGTAGCAACATACTTTCTTAAGTAGTAGTGTAGTGTCTGGTTTTAAGATCCAACTACAATTCATGCAGGCATAGATGCTGGCACAGCACAGGGGTAACAGTCTTGCAAAAGTTTTATTTATTATCAGAATTAGATTAGGCACAAAGCAGTTTTATACAACTTTTCTTACATTGATGATTGATTGAAATTTGAGAACTTTATCTTTTTTCTTCTCTTCCCTTGCTTGTTTCTACTGAAAGTGATAATCTTTCTGCTTTATTTTCATGACTGACAGGGCAGTGCTAACACAATGACCTTTAGGAGTTCTGTCCTAATTAGGATTTAGTGATGTTGTTTGTCAAAGTACAAAGTAAATAAAGTCTATGATATACAATAATCTATAATAACATAGCACTGATTGAACATCTGGCTTTGGTTGGGCAAGGAAACAAAGTATTTCAGTTTGAACATTTCATTTTTTTCTTGTATAAAATAGTAAATGAAAACTCCAAAAGTACAGTAATGCCTCATTTTCTGCCCCAAACTGTATATGTATTCCTTATCTGTAAATACATCTGAAGCTCCCTATTACTGTTCTAAGCCTCCAAATGAATGTAACCCTTCAGGGAGGGCTAGATTGATACCTTTTCAAGGAGTTGCACTATTTAGGTTTATTTCAAACCCACTCTGTTGAGACTTTTCCCACTAACTTTAATGAGCTTTGCTTTGAATTGTTTATGCAAAGAATAAGCCCCAAACTCTAGACTTGAACAGCTTTCTGCATTAGCTGGGTCCTGGAGAGGGCTGGCTAGGATTCCTCTAACCCTCATTAAAACTCAAAGAAAAGATGGTCTGTTTTCTGTCTGTCTTGGAATTCAGCCTGCTATGCATACTACTAAATCACCTCTGCCAGACATGGCTCATCTTTAGGCTTCAGAAATAAGAAAGTGAAACTATCTTGCTCAGCCACAGGGGATTTAATAGAAGCCATTTAAAACAAACAAGCATTGGAGGATCCCCTTGACAATCTTTCTGCAAACTCTTTATCCTAATGTGATGTCACTTGGGATTGCCTAATATAACCATTTCTGTGATATTGCCTCGTGCAAGTGCAGACATTCTTGGTATATGAGCTTGATATTTATTTGTAATACAGTTGCTAAAATTGCTAACTCAAGCCTGAGTAATGGGTAGGGTTTGTCTAAACCACCCACTTGATAAGGCACGGGGGGGGAAAAAAGAGAATTTCCTAGTAGCCTTCATTGGTGGCATGATTTATAGTCCAGAAAAGCCAGCAGATTTAGTTGCAGGTTCCTTACCTGATGCAAAATCTTCATTATCTCCCACGTGCTCCCTGCCGAGGCCACTTTGTGAACTTCCCACATACGAAGTACATGGAATATGCATACTCACTGAAGAAATAATGTTGCAGTTGATATACTGCAATGTCCATGTTACTGCATGCTGTTATTGTGAAGAATTGCAGTCTGACCCTGCCTTAGTCTGACCCTACATTAGTTGTGAATAAATTCTTCTTATCTGATACATTATTCCTATTTAGCGAATTTGCTTCCCCACATCTAATGATTCTTGAAATGTGCTCCAGTAATCAAACTAATGGAAAAAACAAGGTTAATCAAAACTAGATTATTTAAGTTGTGCTCCTACTTGCACTTGTCTGGGGGGATGGGATAAAAGACTATAATGGATGTCATAACAGCCTAAGGAAACATAAACTTCTCTGTGCTGCCATTTGCAACCCATCTTCGCTGCCCAAATTCTGTTATAAACACGACTACAAATCATGTCCCCTGCTTTGCGCCTGGAAACCCTCAGCTACATCATTCGTGCAAGACTTTTTCATTCATGTGATGGAAGGAACCATAATGTATTACTTGGTTTTTTAACTCTGCTGGAGGATGGTTCAGTTGAATGTGATTGACTTATTAAATGTATTGATGGCAATGCAGAGAACACCTTAGTTGTAGGAGTTGTAGGGCTGAAAAGCCAGCACTAGTCCTCCTGCAAGTTAGAGTTGGTGTTGACTTTGGTTCTGTTGTGCTTTAGTTGTTGGGGTTTTTGGGGGCTTTTTAGTGGTGAGGTGGGTTTTTTTTGTTTGTTTTTTATTATTTTGGAGGGGACAGATTGTTTATTGGGTTTTTTTTAGTTCATTTTTTGCTCTTTGTGCTAAAGTTTGTTCACCACCTTGTGTCACCACTTACTCACAACCTTCCAAATTCCTGTTTCTTTGCCCCTGACATCTTAAGCTAGAAGACCAGAAATAGCTGACTTTTAGTTTGCTTTTAGACAACTGAAGAGCTGGAATCCACAGCAAAAGGTGATGGTGTGCAGATTTTAATCAAGCACCATGATTATCTTTCAAATTTGAAACAGTCTGAACAAGACTGTGTTGAAATGTGTGTGTGTGTGTGTGTTCTCTCCGCTCTCTTTAGAGGAGGGTAAATATGCACTTTTTTAGCTAGTGTTGTTAGTTTGCTTAATAAGCAACAGGTTCCTGTAAATGTCTCTTCAATGAGGCAAACTTAAAGTGAGAGAAGCCTTTTGGTTTTAGTGCTCCAACAGCTTTGGTCACTTCCATGTGGCAGTAAGGAGATGCCTTGCAGCAATGATGCTTTGTTTGTAGGTAGGCATATGGGATGTGGTGTGCGCTACTCCTCTTCATCCATTCGTTGAGTAAGTTCATGTCTACATTGCTTCAACCACATGGTGTTTCTGGACTTATGGCTCAAAAATATACCAGTTATTTTGCATGTCTGATTCTAAGTGTCTGAAATAGAGAGCTATCTTGTTGCTTTTGAGGGATGTTTTTATGCATGGCACTAATAACAACATGCTGCACACTCAAGGACATGGATTGAAAGAATGGGAAAACATGAGAATTGATAGCTTGCTGCAAATGGTGTTGAAGGTCTGCAGAGACTCAAAGCCAAAGCACCCTTGTCCAGACTGGCTTTTGGGAGCAGACCCTAAAGTAAACCACTCTCAAAATCCAGGTCCAGGGTTTTGATTTGGAGGAAACTAGACAGCTGCCTACAAAAGAGAAGCCAGGAACAAAGAGGCAGTTGTGCAATGTGTGGGAGACCAGCCCTTACTTTAGCTGTTTTGGGAAAATGTCATTGAACTGCACAGCTCACTTTATTTCTGTTTTCTGAAGTGTATTAGCAATTATTTATGAGTTAGCTCATTTTTATGGAGAAAACTTCTACATCTAGTTGTAGAAAAGGTTCTGTGAAAACAGATATTCCTTTTGTTTGGTTGTTTTTTATTTGTTGTTGCACCTGTGCTTTTCAAACCAGGCAGGGTAGTGAGCAGCATTGCACATCACAGGGCAGGTAATGAGCTGCATAAGTTGATATCTAACACAATCCTGGACTCTGGAATATGATCTTTTATGATAATAACACACCTAATTTGTATGTCACTTCAGCTGTCATGATAGCCTGGCAGCTCTTTGGGTGTGTGGAGGGGTTCCCCTCGCCCCAGGTTGTGTGCACAGAACTCACACTGATGCTGATGGCAAGTGCACACACCCGCTTGACAGCAGAGCCAGTGAGCAGGAGAGCTTGTGCAACTACATGGCAGTAGAATTAATAGAAGCTATTTCTGCAGATCTCCTCCACACCAGGACACTGGTCTGTGTAAATGAAAGATACTTTTCAACAATGTCAATAATGTAATAATAAACAAAGGTACAGGCAATCCCTGTCCTGCAAAACATGAAGCAGGATAACTGCAACAAGGTATAAAGCAGCCTTTATGATGGGGGTACGGCGCATTCTGGTTAAGATTTTATTTAAGAATTATGGTTTCTATCCATGGACTACATTAGGCATCTTGTTCAATAGGACTCAACAACAACATTGCAAATTATGGTTTTTAAAAGGCCTTTTTGTTCCAGACTGTTGTTCTTTTCCATAATCCATTTGGAGAGCACACACTGGCTTATGTTGAACCGCTTGCAGTAATCCCCGGAACTGCACAGGTTGATATCCAAATACTAAGGAAGCTTATTAATGAATGAAATGCTTCTAGGGTTATAAGATGGGAAGTTCCTTGTTGCTATTGCAGTATGTACTTGCTGCCAAATGGGAGCCCACATAGCATTCAAAGCATACTCTTTTATTTAACTGAATTTGTGATTGGCCAATGGAATCGGCGCTTTATTGACCCTTTTCAGAAGATACCATAGATTTTAGATACGGATCCATAAGCTTCTTTAAATTAACCACCAAAACACCTTTTCTTACACTGAAGTCTTCCCATTTGTTCGTTGTGTGCTCTCCAAACTTGGTATTTAACAAAAGAAAAAGGATGTCTGAATGTAGATGATTTTGTTTCCTACTCACACCAGCTTCCATCTGAGATAAGGCTAGATTTTGCTTTTACTGTTGTCAGTCAGTGCATATTTCATAGGATAGTGTGCCAACCTGACTTGAATGATGGTGGGGTTTTGTGGTATTTCTTACTTCAGCTCACACAGGATTAAATTGTTTCTCCCTGTTTGAATAAGCACTTATGTTAGAACAGATTTGTGCTTACTCTGAGTTAGGGAAGCATGTGTCAGTATTTCACTTGTGTCTCTTAGCTCAGTAAAATATCAGGTTTGATGAGGTAAAGGTAGAAAATCGTAAAAGTGGGAAGGGGGAATCAAACATCAACAGTGTAGAACAGCTGTTCAAGTAGCACCCAATAATATATAATGTATTCTCAAGTTATTGGAACCTAGCTTGGTCAAAGCAATGACTTAATGTACTGAAGAAAATCAAAGAAAATCTTTCTCCCCATGTCCTCCCCCTGCCCCCCTTTTCTTTGGAAGATAACTCTGTCGTGAACATCACAGATGCATGATTAAATCTGGCATGCTTTGCTGGCTGTTATGTATTGCCTTCCTAAGAAAGGTCCTGCTTCTGCTGCATCACTCCTGAAACCTAAAATGCAGATGGTAGCAACTGCTTTTCTCAAGCATTCTTTGTGCCATGCTCATCAGGACAACCTCTGCAAGACCTGCCTAGGAAGGGATTTGGCTCTTTTCTTTCCTTGGCTGAAGGAAACCTCCTGTGGGGCTGGCACAAGGAGCTTGGATTATTAGAGCTCCCAGAAGGAAGGTGCTCCAGCTCCTCTGAGCTTGGTCCTACTGGGAAGCTGCCTCAAGTGCCCAGGCTAATGACTTGTGGAAAATGTAATAAATGATGGCATAGGCTATCTGATTTTGTTCAGAGTTCAGTAGCAGCCTTTACATTTTAGACTAATTGAAGGGTTACCCTTTTCCATAGCCTCAGCCTGGCTTTGGTAAGAACATTTGGACAAAACTGGTTAAAAGTTTGAAAAGCTGAGATTTCTAATAAGCATTTTTGAGCTTGTGACTATCAGGAAGAAAAACCTGACAAAAGAAAGGTGAGCTGGTGGGAAAGAAGTCAGCATGCTTACAGGCTTAGACATGGTGGGTGATTGAGTTGTGGCTACTCAAAGTATCTCTTGTGGGGTAAGAACATACTCTGCTACAGACTGATGCACTGCCTGAGTCCGAGAAAAACTTTGGGTAAGTGAAAAGTACACAGCTATTGGTCAAAGATAATGATAACGTGATGAAGGTAAGGATAAATTCCAGCAGCATCTCAGGACAGAGATGAGCCAAATTACACTTAAGAAAACTATGGGAAGAGAAGCCAGCCTGAGAGCACTGAAGGTTATGGAAAGATAGGATAAAGAACAGAGATAGGTTTTATTCTCAAATTAGGTGTCACATGTATGGCACAGAAAAATTCCTAATTGAAATGTCCCATTTCTTAAAGCTCACTGGATCTTTGACTCAGAAACCAACTTGGCTCCCCAACCAAAGTTCACCTATAAGCATTTAATTATATAATACCGAAATCTATATTTAGATCTCTAAATAAAAGTGACCTGGATTTGAGAGTCAGCTCCACCTGAAGTATCTTTAACTCTGCCTAGAAGTCCATGAGTACAGCAATTTAAAACCAGTGAAAATTAGGCTACCTGGCAAGACACAGGGTGTTTTGTGAGTGGTCCAGCTTGTTGGGGTGGGACAGGATGAAGGCAGGACAATGAAGAAATATAATTGATGTGTAATTTCTTTTTGTTCTCATCCTTTGTCCTTCCACCTCTAGGCTGCTGTTTTAAATGACACCAGACTGTTGTTCACATCAAGAGAGTTGTGACTTCAAAGTATAGCATTTATATATCAAAATATAGCATTAGGTTTCCTCCTTGATAAGCCCAACTACATCATGTTGTCATATTTGTGTGTGCATGTTTATATTAACACAGCACAGTTCAGATCGCTTTATTAGCTGCGACTGAGGGATAGCTCTGAACATCATCCATAAAGTCTGTGGCACTTTTCATTAAATTATATATATATATATATATATATACACACATATGTGGGTGCTTGTACATAGGTTTTTTTAACATCTGCTCACATATATACATGAATATAGGGATCATGTACCATTGACAGAGCAAAAGAAATGCTGCACTGAGCAAAGCAAAGAAGTTCCTTAGAAGGTTATGTACTGTTGGGGTGGTTTTAGCTTCACAGAAACTATGTTGAAGAGCCAGTGGTGGGGAAATGATATGAGGCCTGAGCGCAGGGGTTTCTATGGCATTCTATCAGGAGTGCCTGAAGACCCAAGCTTATGAAAAAAAGGGAAATTAGAATAAAATCACTGATTTTTTTTCTACCCTCACTGTTTTTTTTCAGTCTCAGACAAGTTAGTTACTCTTCTCTCACAGGGACCTGAAACAGGATGGAGCTGAAATTAATGCGTTTTCCGGTAACTTATTGCATACAAGTGTAGTTACAAATTACCAGAACACATTTCACTCTTTTCCTCTTAAATTGCTTGTTACCTCTAGGCAAGTGGTCTTGGCTTTTATTTCCCAAACAAGATCGAAGGAAAGTGATCTCCTTCCCTTCCTCCCTTTTTCTCTCCCTCCTCCCCGTTTGTCACCTTGTCCAAAGAACAGCAAAAGAAGGTACCTACAGGATTCAGGAGAACGGTGAGAAAGAGTTCACCTCCTTGGATGCTTTTGTCCAGCTCCTGAGGACCCCCAGGATATTCCTTGTAATAAATGGTATGAGTGAAAAGGCCACAGGTCTGTCGAGGGAGCACCTGAGAACAAAATAACAGCGCCATTGCGGCATTAACTTCAATGCAAACTCAGCCTGGCACAGCCACCCGAATCCCTCCATCCACTCAAGGAAACAAAGATGCAACCCTTTCTGCCTCTGTGCTCTGTCATGGCTATCTGTGGTCTCCTCTGGGCCTTCTGTGCTCTTGTGGCAAACAAGCATGGCCCGTAGATGTGGAGATTTCCAGATGTGAGGTCTGAAAGGCTGTGACACAAGTGTTGAGTTTTCATGCAAACTCTTTTATTGAGCCCTGGCTTGTGCAAGAAGAAGAAAACAAAAAGCCAAACCTCTCTTTCCCTCAGCAATGCTGGTTTATTTGCAGATAAATAGCACTTCCTGGTCATCTTTGCTATCTCAGACCACTCATTTTACTGTTCTTGAGACAATGAACTGAATTTGTACTCAGGGCTGCAAACCACAAAAGACCTGTTGCTTTGTACTTTCCTCAGTCCTGGAAACCATCCTGAGCCCTCATTCCTGTTTGTGAAATATGGACAGGAATGGTGGGATGCTTGTGTGAGAGCAGCTCCAGGCCAGCTTCCCATCACCTCAGGAACTGAAAACATATTTGTCTTGGAGAGCTAGATGGGTTGGTTACATTAGTACCCAGGTACTATCAAAAGGTTGTGGTCAAGTAAAGACAGCAACTGTCAAGGCTTACATTAAACAGCAGAGGTTTATACTGGATCTAAGGAAGAAATTCTTTCCTGTTAGGGTGGTGAGGCACTGGAATGGGTTGCCCAGGGAGGTTGTGAATGCTCCATCCCTGGCAGTGTTCAAGGCCAGGTTGGATGAAGCTTTGGGTGATATGGTTTAGTGTGAGGTGTCCCTGCCCACGGCAGGGGGTTGGAACTAGATGATCTTGAGGTCCTTTCCAATCCTAACTATTCTATGATTCTATGATTCTATTGCCTAATCCCTGCAGAGATGTAATTCACCTGGGGAAGGCCTTTGGTTTCCCTCCAGTCAGTGTTTGCATTTTTCTACTCAGTTCAAAGGACAAACCCTATTCTGAGCAGAGTATTTTTATACACGTGTAAATGCACAGCTGAGTTTGAGTCCATTCCAACAGCAATGGGGCTCTGTGCAGTAACTTCTTGGTTTTGACTTTGGATGCATAGGCAATATTCAAGTCAGCCGGGACTATAAGCATCCTGGGACTGCAGTTATGCATGTTGTGTTTTAACAGCTATAGGGCTGCAGCTAGCTGGTAAGTCAGGCCAAATGATTTTGTACTGTTTCCTGCCTTTCATGCAGTTGAAGAATGTATGTGAGGAACCTTTTCTCTTCTCACACAAATGGATGGTCTGGAGGAGTCGATCATGTCTCTGGCCCTTGGCTCTGGGAGTTTCCAAGGCAAAGCTCAGAAGGAATTCTCAGCCTTGGAGAAGTGTTATACTTGCTGGAGGATATTGCTCACAACTGCTCACCTTCCTTCCCAGCTGGTGGGTTCCTAATCCTTTCATGCATAAAGATGAATCAGAGCTTGAAACATAGGTCTTAGACAGTTTAATGAATTTCAAAATATGCATTTATAACTTGGTTGTTAGTTGATGGAACTACAAGTACATTCAGTTTCTGAGGTTTACATTTGCAGTTGCCTGAGTTGTGTGATTTTTTAAGTGGCTGCATAATAAATACACTATTTTGCATCCTTACAAATCCTTGGTCACAGAGAATTTTAATGATTGCTGTAAAACTTGAGGCATTTGGTAAAAATAGCATACTTTTGAGTCACTTAAAGTACTATTGCTATGAAGCATGGAAATGCAGTGTACCATGATGCCATTGTGGATGAAGCCCCGTCTGTACCGTGCAGGCTTCAGGTGCGGGTATTCTTCTGTGCTGGTCACTTGGATGTGCCAAACCTTCTTCCAGGCCTCGTACAGCTGGATGTGAACTGGGTAAACCCCAGAGTGGTGCGGAGCCACAGCGTATCCCATGCCAATTGGTATGCCATGCTCCTGCAACACAGGAGAGGGAGGAATACATTTTGGAACAGAAAAGGAACACATAATTCTTCAAAGCTTATTTTTCCTGCGGACAGCTGGAAAGCTCTTGTCCTTGGGCAAACTTCTATCTGTTGGTATGTAGCACAAGGTTAAAACAGGAGAGAGATGAAGGGAACTGGAATTAACAGTTCTATAGCTGTGGAATGAGAAATAATCCTTTTGGATTATGTTGTGTTTTTGTTACATGGGATAGGTTTGCCTGCCTGTTCATTATATACTGTTACTAAGGTATCAAACAGCATTAGAGGAGTAAACAGATGGAAAAAATGGTTGCAGTAACATACAGGATTATTTGTTTCCTATTTCTGAAATATAAGCAAGATACTTTCCTGATTCAATTAATAAATAGATAACTATCCCCTATAGCTTCTGAATCTGCTTACATTTTTCCTATGGTGTTAAGATAGCAGCAGAAAAAAAGCTGGAATTTGACTGACATGTTTTTCATTTCATAAATACTTAGCTCCATCTCTATGAGAAAATATGGGCATTCTCATGAATATAATCTATAGGTTATCTTGAAAATATCTTACATGGCACAATGAGGTAGTTAATGTGCAGGCAGAGAGAATTAAGGAAGAAGCTTAACTGTGAGCATGCTGAGCGTGTTTCATTCGCTGCTGATGTTCTCTTGCCTTTGTTCTGTTCCTCATCCCTTCTGCTCCCAGCTCAGTGTGGGCTGTCTGAAAAACCCCATCTGATGACGAGGGCTGATAACTACATCTATAGACCAGGTTATATTTAAAATTGAGCAGAACATTTCAAGTGTAAGCTTCATATGAAAACAAGGTAATTAATTTAAATGAGTTGAATGACTGTTCAGAGATGCATCCAGTGTCTGTCACCAGCTACTGGCATGAAGGACGATTGCGGTCTGCCTCTTCTTTCAAGGCTGGTTTCCAGCAGGTTGGGCCAAAGCCCTTTTCCACTTTCTCACACCATTTCCAGGTTGCAAGAGTGTCCTGCAGCTGTGGCTCTTGCAGGATCCCTTCCCACATTCTGAGTGTGAACTGAGTTAATTTTACTCCCAGTACTCCCAGTATAAAGGAAAAAACTGTATCTAAAAGTTTCTGACAAATCTAGCTATTTATTACTCTGCCCGAGTAACTGATGATGGTCATGCGGTCAAATACACTGTGCTAACTGGCGTATACTGTATTAACAGGAATCTCCAAACCTTCACCAACCCTGTGTTGGGGAGTACACAGACACATAACATAAGGCAGATGTGTTCTGAGCTAGAGAATGAACACTGCTCTGAATGACATGTCTGTATTGCGTGGACCAAAACATGAAAAATCCAGTTTCTCTACTTCCTTTTTGCTGCTGGTATTGCCATGGCAACAGAATGGTGACATGGTAATCTGCCATTCACAAATAAATTAAGGCACCTTTTCATAAGTTCTTAATAGAAAGAGCTAATTAGCTTCTGAATAAGACTTACTACATAGTTCAGCATACAAATCTGTGTCAGTCACTCAGATACTCAATGTGACCTTAAGACACAACTACCAAATGATCAGATTTTCTTCTGTCAGTTTTGTGTTCAGTTTACTCAGGTAAATGAAATATTTTGTGTCCTCTTTTAGTGATTTCTGATGCTTTCTCTCCTTTCTTCCTCTCATTTTGTTATTAAATTATTTTGGGATTGAGACCTAATGTGTTACAGGAGTATACACTGCAATCTAAGACATTGAGCAGAAAGGGAGATGCCTATACGAAGTATATTTCTTATCTATTCTACTGAACAATTTATAACAAGATTTAACATTAAATACTTCCTTTCTTTTAATTTCAAAAGTTTTGTGCATGTGTTTGTCTACTTAGGAAAATTTGTGAACCATTCTGACAATGAAAGCAGCAGTGTTATGTATGTTCCTTTACATGCTTAAGCTGGGGCCACAGAGCCATTGATTTTGGACAGCCTAAATTTGTATTCCCATTTCACTTGTGCATGAAGAGACTTTAAATTCTAATTTAAATTACAGTGTAAGTTGAAGCTACAGCAGTGTATTGGGCAAGGTCATCATTAGAGAATAATCTCTGTTACAACCAGTGGGATGCAGAGAGATGGATAGTTAAAAGAGTTATTGTATTTTTGGCAGGAAATTCCCCAAGTTGTCTCTGTATGGCTCTACACGCATTGGTTTGTTTTATAGTGCAGTCTGGGAGCACACAACCTGCCTTCTTTTAAGGGCTAGACAGACTCTTCACGAGTACACCTCATGTCCTCAGGCACCGGTGAGATTGTGGTAGGTGGATCAGACTAAAACCCACCCAAAACAATCTTCTTCTGATGCCTGCATGTGCCCACACTTCTGGCCAGCAGCAGTAATGCTGATGCACCCAAACCAGAGAAGCTGGAATCTGCCAAGGCAGCCTGGCTCATCTTTGCTCCTTCTAAAGTGCCCATGAGTAGGACTGGTACTTCTGTGTTTGATCTAAATGGCTGAAGCAATCTGCCAAGTCTGCTTCTCTCTCTCAATTATCAGCTTGGTTCAAGCAAGTGAAGATTTGCTTGAAGCTCCTAACCTCTTTCGACCTCTTTCTTGTTTGTACAGCAAAGAGCTGTGATTGCCATGAGTCAGCATGTGCTGTGTGTGCTTTTGCTGTGTGTCCTCTGCTAGGGAAAGGGCAGGTAACACAAAATGAGCACTGCTCTCCAGAAGGAGATACATCCTCAATAAGTAAGTTTGCATTCCTGTAGCAATTTTTCTGTGAGCACATGTTGGAAATGTGAATAAAAAGCATCCTGTGTAAGACTGACTATTTATATTACCAGGAACTTGTCTGACACAAAACCCCCAGCTTCTGATTGCGCCAAGTATTACAAGTCCTTGTTGAAATGCAGTGAGAAATAAAAGGAAACAAAACCTCAATCTGTTATAACACAACTGGCATTCCTGTTCTTCTAGGTCGCTGTTTTGCAGAAGTATCTAGTATTGGCCATTGTCAGAGAAAGAATAAAACAACAACCTTTTACACTTCCATGATTCTATGATTTTAATCTCTTCAATCTCATGACTACTGTAGATCTTTTCCCACCGCCAGTTGAACTGCAGGATTTCTCTTGGTGTAAAGACTTTTATTAGATGAAAGAGTTACCAATACAAACTCAGATAAGTTTGCTAAACCTTTTGATTTTGTCCAACAGCAGGGGGTAGAGTAAATGCAGTACTTTTTAAGATGTTACCTTCTGAAGTAAAAAGCTTTGCATAAGCTTTGCATATTTTTAGTACTGGAATTTATTTCTAGTATTGATGCACATGGGTGAGATTTCCTATAAGAAATACGGTGTTACTGCCATTTTAAAATACTTTTTAAAGTTTCTCTCATTTGGTAAATAAATTTGCTACTTTCTTGCTTGTCGACACTCACAAAAGTGTTGTATTTTATCCTTTATGGATGTATGTTTTTTGCTCTCAAGGGTTACATTTCTGGGTAATTTTTATTGAATATATATTACAGCCTCCAATTCCTTTTAAATCAATTATAATCTTTAAAGATGTGTTGAAAAGCTCTCTAAGCTAGAAAAGATGGTTCAGCAAACATGTGGTGATTGCTACTGAGATATGGGGGCTCTGTGTGTTGTTATTTGCTTTCACCTAGCAGCCAGTACAAGGGCTATTAACTAAATGGGCTTTCTGGTGTCAAAGTTGGCTCCAGGATTGACAGGAACATGGGAAAAGCCAGCTTTTCACTAGTCTTACATAGAAGCCTCCCAGTTATTCCCATGACTCCTGTTCTAGACATGCTTTGCACAGCAGCAGACTACCAAGAGACAGGGAAGATGTTGGGATTTGAGATCTTAGGTTTCTGAGGATGTGAAATGAAAAGAGGCAGTCCAGCATGGCAGAAGCTTTACATGGCTCAGAAACACATAGACTCTGCATGCCTCTGGTACCAAATGAATCTGGAAGGTAGAGGCAGTCTTCGAGATATGCTGTCAGAGCACACTCTTGATAAGGACAAAAGTACTAATGAAGATGGACTATTTCAGAAGGATCTTAAGGTTAGACAGAATAAATCTCATCCTGTCTGCAAAGTATGGTGTTATCCTATATGTGAGACAATTTACAAAACATTTTAGAAGCAATCCCTAGTGGGCATATCTCCTTCCCAACATTAACTACAGATATTATTGATGGGACAAATTGGACTCACTTTTCACCACATGTAAATACTTTGCCTTCGCTATGTGGTCACTGGTCTTCATATTCTTTGTATTTAACTGGTATATTAAAAGCTTATATCTTTGTGGTTGGGGCAGCTCAAAAGGAAGGGAAGAGGAAGTGCTTCCTTTTAGGCAGAGGAAGTGCTGATGTGCATCAGTAGTTGGTTTATAAACAGGCGATTGAAGCCAAAGAGGGCTACTAGGCAAGTTCCAAATGAATTTGGTTTGTATATGTCTTTCATTTCTTCCTATCAGATCACAGCTGTCTTTTTAGTTGACGACAGTTTTTGCCCTGTTTCTGCCATGCTTTGGGCACATGTGTTCACAAATGGGTGCAGAAGATAATCACGTAGCAAGCAAATCGAGGGACAAAACAATGAGCTACATGCTTTGTCTTCAATGTATTCTACTTAGTTTTGTCAAATAAGGAAGTACAAAATGGGAGAGGAAGGATATCTTGTGATTAAAGGATGGCAGTGAAAACTTGGTTTTGGGATAGTACTATCAGAGACTTCTGTTTGTGCAATCCATTTACCTCTGTGTATCGACTGCGTTGCCTATAAACAAGGAGAATATGTGAGATATCAGTTTGCAAAATGTAATCTAAGGCTTAATCAATTAGTGTCTTTAGAGGATTTGGGAATCTTCTTATAGAAATAAAAACCCAACCACCCCCCCCTCCCTCCCCCACTCCAAACAAAGAAAAACGAAGAAACAAGAAAGCAAAAAAACCCACAAAACAACAAAAGCCCCAAAATATTGCTAAAAAATAATCAAAATAGATGTCATTTGACATTTCCTTAGCCAGGCTCTAGAGCATGTAACCATATTAATCTTCATCAGGGACTGTAGCAGTAGGACAAGTGGTAATAGGTTTAAACAGGCGAAGTTCAGGCTAGGTGTAAGGAAGAATTTCTTTACTGTGAGGGTGATGAGGCACTGGAACAGATTGCCCAGAGAAGTGGTGAATGCTCCATCCCTGGCAGTGTTCAAGGCCAGGCTGGACAGAGTCTTGGGTGATATGGTTTAGTGTGAGGTGTCCCTGCCCATGGCAGGGGGGTTGGAACTGGATGATCTTAAGGTCCTTTCCAACCCTAACTATTCTATGATTCTATGTAAATTTATGATTTCTATGTAAATTCTTTGCACCAACTAGACGTGAAACAGTAGAAATGATAAATATCTTAATAACACATAAAACAGAATAATTTTGAGGGCTCTTGCTAAAGGCAGTTTCCTGGTTCTCAAGCAATTTACATTTAAGGGAATCCCTTAAAGGCTGTTGATTTTAAAAAGCCACAGATACACAAAGGTATACACATCTGCACTGAAAGCAAGACAATTAGATGCCGAATTAGCAATTAGGTGTATGTATACAAAACTATTTAGACATCTGATTTCTACATGTATCTTGTGACACGGGCTTCCGGCAGGCTGCAATTGTAACCCTCTGTTTTCTAGAGCATCATTACAAGGTATGAATATATCCATGTAAAACAGAATGAGGTCTTTTCTTTAGCTGCAGCTGTAACACCTGTATTTCTTGCCTCTGTTCGGCAGTCTGTATGTGTACTCAAGCTCCTGCAAACTGAAGATTACGCATACAGTGTAAAGACAAGAGGCAATAACAATTATGGTTATGTACATTTATAGCTCTGTGTGATAATACTCATTAAATACTGTTTTGGGTGCACTGGCTTGTTTCATGAAAGGACATCCCTTTCATGAAACCATTTACCCCAGTGACAAATGTTAACCCCAAGTCTGATGCTGTCTCGCATGGAGAAACTGCTGATTGTTGAAGGGTTTTGGGCGCAGGTTTCAGGACAGTGTGATTAGTTTCATCTTTCTTCTAAAATGATACAGCCAGAAGGTGCCAACAGGTCTTAAATGAACAGGATTTTGTTGTGGTATTGGGGATCTTGAAACAACCTTTATTGTTCTTCCCAGGTATAATTACATGCTCTCCCACCCTGTTACCATCTTACCCAAGTTTAAAATATATCAATGAAGAAATGCCATGTCAGGTGAAGAATTAATGTAATCACATTGATTCTCCATCAGTTGCTGATGTGAGTAGCTTGAGAGAGGACACCTGCAACACCGGGTGGAGCGGGGGGAGATCAGCATCCAGGAGCCTCACCTCAGAGCAAGAGCCACTGAGGAGGGAGCCTCAAGTCCTCGACAGGAGCTGACTCATTGGGGACGGAGCCAGGAGGAGCAGCACCAGCCCTGACTGGTTATAAACCCAGAGCGGGTCGAGGCAGTTCACATGGGCAGGTGAGCAGGATGGTGAGCACTCGCTGTATGACCAGGGTCCGGTCTGGGAGCTCTGCCCTGGCTGCCCTGGTGGTGACCAGCGTAGGCACCCAGACAGAGCCGGTAAGAGGGGAGGTTGTAGTGCAGAGCTCGGAGTGTAGAGAGTGCCTGCACTGGTCTGGGGAGGGAATGGTGCAGAATGGGCAGGGCTGTGCTCGCTGCTCCCTGATGGAGGTCCTCCTGCAGCAGGTGGCTGAGCTATGGGATGTTAGCAATGAGCTGCAAGATGTCAGGGAAGCTGAGAGGAAGCAGGACTGCTGCTCCAGGACCAAACAGCACAGGGGCCTCAAGCTTCCCCTCTAGCTCATGGAGGGGAGAAGGAGGCTGTTGATCAGGGAAGCTGGGAATTAGTAACAAAGAAAAACAACCAAAGGAGGAAGAGGGCAATTAAAAGCAAGGGGCTTCCTCCTAAATCTGCTGTCCCCATGCAGAACTGCTTTGCTGTCCTGCAGGGGGCTGATGAGGAAATGCACTTGCATCAGAAACAGTCGGCTGGTGCACTGGTACAGATCTCTACTGGTGCCGCCAGGAAAAAGCAGTGGGTCATAGTAGTAGGGGACTCTGCCTTGAAAGGGACAGAAGCGCTCATCTGTCGGCCTGACCCGGTCACAAGGGAGGTGTGCTGCCTACCTGGGGCATGGATCAGGGATGTTATGGAGAGGCTGCCTGCTCTAGTAAGTCCCACGGACCATTTCCCACTTCTAGTGATACATGTGGGTGCTAGGGATATAGATAGCAGTAGCCTGAGGAGTACAAAGAAGGACTACAGAGCCCTTGGGGAGGTGGTCAGGGGCTCTGGAGCTTAGACAGTCTTTTCATCAATTCTCCAGAACACAGGGGAGGACCTTCCAAAGGCAAGGAGGATTGGACAGGTTAATAAATGGTTAAAAGGGTGGTGTCATACTCAAAGGTCTGGGTGTCTTGAACACAGGACCCAGATTTGTAGGCCAGGACTACTGGGGGCTGGTGGAGATGCTCTGACAAAGATAGAGAGTGGACAGAGCCTTGGGTGATATGGTTTAGTGTGAGGTGTCCCTGCCCATGGCAGGGGGGTTGGAACTAGATGATCTGAAGGTCCTTTCCAACACTAACTGTTCTATGGTTCTATGATTCTATATTTCCAAATAATTGTTGTAACTTTCCTTCCAGCAACACAGTGTTGTCTGTACCTGCAGCTAAAACTGGAGGTGGGAAGATATTGTCAAATGGGAAATGCAAGAGAAAATGGCATCCCTGAGTGAAATACTAATTAAATATCATAGAGCATAAATAGAACATATTTAACAAAAGCACATGTATGTATTGTTCTAGATGTCTGATCCACACTGTAAATTCATGGAATAATGAAAAGGGGTTTGCTTCAGCTTTGGAGGACTTGTGGTAGTGCAGCTGTAGAACACAGAGTTTCTTTCCCAAATAAGACATGATGCTGAGGATGAGAAAGCATGGGAGGATGCAAAACTACTGTGGAGTCTCTGATAGCTGTCAGGAAAGTTGTCATAGTGGGAAGATAAATTTCCCCCACAGAGTTCCACAGAAAGCCTTTTGAAAATAAATGTTCTCATAAATAATTTTATAGCTGATATAGATTTAAGGTTAAGAAGTTGGTGCAACCCCTGTCCAAACGTTCGCAGCAAATAGAACAGTAATAGCAGCAGCTTTTCATTGACATTAGCTCCATATTTATAAGCACCCTAAAGAGCCTCTACTCTTCAGTGATGATAGGGACATGGGCTTTATCTTTCTGCAGTTGAGGTTGCAAAGAGATTCTATTACAAGCCCTGTTTTCAGGCTATGTTATAGATTTTACTTCTAAAGGTGATTTGACCCAGAGGACTTCATGCTCCCTGAAAACAGGAGGAGAATTTCCCCTCAGGTTTAAAGATGAATAGACTATGTATTTTTGAGATAGAGACTATTTAGAAAACTACTCTTGTGTTTAAAATCCCAACTGTATTTGAGTCTCTGAGCTGGGCTTAGACAAAAAACATGAACAGGCCATGCCAGGAACGAAGGCTGACAGTAAAGCAGAAATGTAGACAGAAAAATAAGTCTGTACTAACAATGCCTCTATACTAACGCCCTGCCAAGCAGATCATGGGAAGGGGGAAATCTGACAAGAAGAGTAAACAGTTAAGCCATTTTTCATGAGTTTTATTTAAAGGTTGTTAGGAAAATATTGTTGTAAACAAAGAAATAAATTGCTTCCAACTGCTTGTTCAGGCAGCTGCCTTGGCTCACATGAGGGATGGGAGGAAGGGTTAGCTGCTGGCTGGCCTTTGCAAGTGGAGGTTTGGGTTCCCTAAGCAGCAGAGAAAGCCCTGCTGTGTCACTCTGCTCTGCAGAGTGGCTCTGATTCCTTGGTATGTCTATATGGTCTTAGAGACCACATTGTCTTTTCCAAAGGGAGCATTTACAGGTTTCAGGTTTTCTTTGTCATGCTCAATAAGCAAGGAGGGTTATCCTGAAAGGACTCTAAATGGTACAGGTACTCTGAGCTCTGGGTAATGCTGGAAAGATAGTTCTTGTAAATTAACAACCCAGATGAGCAAAAATGAAACAGTATCTATCAATATCAGTAAAAAGCATATTTTTCAAGCAGTTAATCTAAAACAAAAAGCCCAGTGAAATCCAGAAGCTTCACTTCTTGTTTTGCTAGCTTCAAGATTTCTCACAAACTATACACAACATAACATTTAACACTGCAACTTTCCCCCTTCCCTATTGAGTATATTTGAGGAAGCTGATAACCTGTGTTTAAATCTCTTCCTAAAGCTTGAAATGGCAGCTGGTATCTACTTAGATTTCACTGTTTCTAAACCCTGTGGTCTTGCAAGGGTGCTTGCGTGAAGGGCTGCTACCTCTCCAGAAAGGCCCTCTCAGGGAATAAATATAAGACAAAATTCAGCCCAAGTTTTAGTCACAGAAAGGCTTTTTGGGGGCTCTTTCCAACCTTGCATCTTTATTTGTATATCTATGTAAATATATTTCTACTTATAACATAAAAACAGCTTGGAAGACATAACTATAATATGTCAAGGTATCATAGTGAGCCTTTTGGTAACCTTTACTCACTATTGCAAATTCTCTGTTGAGGATCATCTGCTCCACCAGTGACGACTCATTGTGGAAGAGGTGAGGCTGCATGTGACTCCACATATGGGGAAACCACCAAAACTCATCCACAGATCTCAACAGCAGGTCATCACCTTCATCTTCTTCCTCAGTCCCTGCAAAAGAAAGGAAAAGTAACAACAGAAAAGGCCCATAATTGTTTTTTAAACACAGAAGAGGTCGCCATAAAACCTAATGTCCTTGGCCTGGATGTGTCAGTGTTCCTGGCACGGTGTTAACTGACAGTAATTCTAACAAGAATTAGTTTCCAAGGGCTGATTGTTGTGCTGTGTAGCACACCAGGAGTGTTTAGAAGTTCAGGCTACCCCGGAAATTAGAGATGGGATGGACTTGTACCCACTGGTACCCTGCTTTGGTCCTGCCAGACTCTGTGTAGCTGTAGCTGGACAAGGTGGCATCCCAGAGAACTGTGTGCCAGTTATAGAATACTTTAGGTTGCAAAAAACCTTTAAGGTCATCAAGTCCAAGCCTAAAGCTAAACTAAACCGCTAGGTCCACCGCTACACCATGTCTCCAAGTGCCACATTTACATGTCCTTTAAATACCTCCAGGGTACTGGGCCACTTCCCTGGGCAGCATGTTCCAGTGCTTGACAACCTTTTTTGGTGAAGATAAGCTGCTCTCTGGATGAGAATAGAAAGCAGTTAGCTAAAATATGAACAGTTATTGGTATATTTATAAACAAAGGAATATTACATAAAACTGGTCAGGGGTTTTTTGGGTTTTTTTTAAGTGTCTGTGATATTAGAAAACCAACAAACTACATTTTCTATATTTGCTTTAATTTAATGTCACACTATCTCTTATCACCATAACCCGACAGCTTGGATTTAACAGGACAAAACAGTGTCAGGAATATTAAAACTGGCCAGAAGATGACAATCAATCAAGTATTTAAAACGAAACAAATGCATAGACCTGTTGTTTTCTGGTTTGTCCTGACAATAATGTCACTGTCCAATTCAAAATACAGGAATAGGGAAAACATATGGGTAAAAATGAAATCTTATCAATGCCAAGCACTGCCCCGCCCCATAGCTACTTTAATATTAGCCTCACTAAATTGAAATCTGATAATTTCTGGTGAATTTAAACCACGTTTGCAATAGTTTCTAAATACAATGGAGTGGAAGACGTGAAGCTGTAATGGCAAAGGGATTCCAAATGTTATTTCCTATGCATCTGCATTCAGTATTTAGCCAGGTTTAATCTTGAAGCAAACCCAGTAAAAACTCCTCTGCTAGTAAAGAGTATCTGTTTCAGGCAGAAGGAAGCATGTGTGGTTATAACAAAGGAATGATACAATGCTGCTTCCACCATCTGCAGACAGGTGTCTGCAGCGCTTGTTTAAATTTCATTAACTTCACCCTGAAATTATTCAACAATATTCAGTTTATTAGCAGCTTTATTAGCTTGTTCCTTTACCATTTAAATGTTCTCTTTTAGCTTCAGTTAAAGATTGTCAGGATCAGTCTACTGATGCAAACACAGGTATCTTGTCTTCTTACAAGCCTTTCAGTGTTTTGCAGAACTCATTGGGTTTTGAAGAGTGATACTACACAAACAGAGCATTACTTTGAGACTTTCTCCTGGTGTCACTGAATCACTTTGCTCCCCTCTTTGCAACACTCTGCAAGCTCTAAGCAAGTTGCTCCAACTGATGGGAGCACTGCTGGAAAGAGAAAACTACCTTGTTTACTAGGTAATCCCTTATTGAAAAGAAAGGATTGATAGCTTGCTCCTTTTACAAACATCTGCTCCTTTGTGCAAGACTTCTTGTGCACAATGTGCCTGGGGGAAGAAATTTAACTTGGCTTTCAAAATAGGATGGAAGAGAAAGGAATTAGGAGTACGTGAAGCCATTAAAGATCTCTTTGGTAACCAGAAGGTAGAAAACTGACAGGAGGGGGGAAGGGAAAAAAAAGACAGTATTTGAAATATATGAAAAGCCATAATCACCTGATTCAAGATTTAGGTTGAAGTATAACCTAGTGCCTTATTAACATTTGAAGTACCATATGGTTCTTGAAATAATTTCAGTATCAAAAACTATATTTTAAAATCCTATTTTTCCTACTAATTTCTTTGTAAAATGAGATATAACTAACCAAACTTGTCACTTTGTTTTACAGTAACAAAAACCAAACAAGATAAAGCATAACACTTTTGAATTTAAAGAAAAACAACCACTCCCTTCCACCCCCATAATAGCAGAACTGAAACTGAATGGTTGGAAGTTTAACATTTGATGGTGGTGTTGCTTTTGTGGATAATTTTCTTCACAAGCCTTTAAAAAGAGCGTTGTTATAAATGTTTAAATCTGAAAAATGCAGAATACCTACAAGCACATACAACATGTATGTGTTTTGAGATGCAGTATACACTTTACACAGGTATGTAATAATTCAAAGCTTATTTGCACATAATAAATGATCCCTTATTTTAAAGGTGCAACCATAACTTGGACATCTTGTTTGAGCTCAAAACTGAAACTAAGTTTGAAGTTGCTATCAATAACCTTACAAATCTTAAATGCAAATCTGGAGAACATTTTAGTTTCTGTTGCCACTGCATGAGCAAGTAGAAACATGGTTGCTAGAACTGCATAACTAGTAGGGTCTGCTCAGTTTTTTGCTAATAGCATTATGCCTACAGTGCATAGTTCACCAGTGGCACAGAAAGGTGTGGTGATGAGATGATGAGCAGTGAGGCTGATGTGTCAGCTGTTGTAGTTATGTGCAGGCATACCAACTGGAATTGGTATTTGTGGTACAGATGTCAGCAACATCTTATGATGGAAATGTGTAACTTTAATCTGCTAACACATTCCCACACTTGGTAGTCTTAAAATGATCCACATTTTGGAAAGGAAAGAACAAAATCACACATGAAGGAAGTCAGTAAAGCACAGCAGCTGAAATGCACAAATAAAGAGTTGAATACCTACTACTAAAAGCCACTCTGGGTGAACAAGCCACATTTATGGTAATTAAAGAATACCTTTCCATGGTTTATTTCTAATGACTCAATAAAGTGTGTATGGTATGGAGAATACTTTGAAACCTTTCCACTAAGCTGATACAACAAAACATCACCACCAACCTCTAAATGAATTCACTTAAATACTCTTCTATTCACTTAAAAACTCAGATGCATAGCTGAGTATAGGCAGCAGCAGGTCCCTTAAAGGGGGCAGTGACATGCTTCAATTCATTAAGCAGTTCTGCAAACTACTATAACTCTTAATAACTCTAAGAACTCTTTAGTAGTTCAGTTCTGTAATCCTCGGGAGCATTAGGAGGACAGGCACACAGGCACATCTATTTTCAATCACTACAGCAGCAGGAACTCGGACATTGGTTAGCATTGTATCAGCTGGGCAAGGAAACCTGTGACAATAATATGGAGGCCTTTGGGATGAAGGAAGAAAAGAATGTATTGGCAGGTCAGGGGTTTGATTTTGTTGAAAGGTTGCATGGTGTATGTCATAGTATTTATAGTATTCTCCCTGAATTACCTTTGTCTGCAGTGGACACTGTAATGACTGATATCACCTTTACTCTGTAGATAGCCACAGCTGAGCAGCATCCTATGGTACAGCAACTCAGAGCCTTGGGCTACTTTTGTTTGTTTTGATGTGTTATGTGTGTGCCCAATTAATCTCCAAAGGAGTAACTACATAGGCAGGTAAAGATGAAGTGAGGAGAATGCTGAGGTTCGGTCTCCTAAGTTACTTTCTGATCACAGGTCTGCCACTGGTTTGTTATATGACCCTAGGCAAGTAATTCCATCTCTCCCTACCTCTTATTTTTCTCAGGCTCTTCAGCCTATATCTTTAGTTCATAAGGTTTCCTGGGCAGCAGTTGATTATCATTGAATGCTCGCACAAGGGGAAAACAGCCTGGAATTTGAAAGCAGTGGGGATGCAAATACATCATTCTCTACTCTCTCTACATTCTCTCTACTTCTCTCTAGTCATCCCTCAAATGCTTCCTCATCTCTCCTTCTTCCATCTCTCCTAATGGATGGTGAAACAGAGCCATGAGAGCTGGGTAAGCTCATCTATTTGGTGTTCAAATACCGGCTATGAAAAGGGAAATACAGCTACATCTACCCTGTGAGTGGTGACCTGCCTTATTCCACAGCTACCGCATGGCCTGTGACAGCTGGGGATGCATCATTCCCAGCTTTTAAACTTACTTTCCCATCCTTTTGCTGCTGTAATTCCTCTTCCTCTGTTCTAGATAAACTCCTCAGCTTCCCTAGCATAACTTGGTAAAAGTTGCTAAATGTGGCTGAATGGGTTGGCAGCTGAGGATGTTGGAGGTGGTCATCAAAGGTGGGAGCTTAGAATGGAGAAGGACAGGAGGTGTCTGCTTTGAAATGAGTCTCTAAGTATCTGTTTTATTTTGCCTTAGCAGTACTGGGGAGGAGCACGGCTCAAGTGGCAGCAGAGGGAAGCCTGAGTGGAGATGCTGCAAAGTATTAAGGAGAGAGCAAAGAAGGAGGGGAAAATAGGAGCATTGTGCTGTGGAGAAAATGAGCAAAAGACAGAAAGGACTCAGGAGGAGGAGCTGTAAAAATGCCTCATCTTCTATAGAAAGACAGTGTGAGTGTGCAACTCATTATTGCTTGGATTGTGAAAAGAGCAGGGTTTCAATACAAATAGCTTTTCATTTTGTTTTCGTTTATCATCCCTCTTGATTTGCAGACCACTGAGATAGAGACCTTTACAGTCATAACAAAATATTGTGCCTTTTCAGAGGACACTGAATTAGACACAGATGCTAAAACGGTGGAGCATGTATTTCCCACTGCTTCAATGAGTCAACATGTTTCTTAAAAAGGGCATATTTAAAGCTAGGTTTAAAATCCTGATACCTATTTAACTGCCACTACCTCAAAGCACAAAGTTCCTTCTTACCTGTGTGGTAAAATTTTCCTGAAAATCCAAGGTTGAAGGTAAAATTTGCAACCTGAGTGCGCAGTAAATTTTGAGTCTCTAGTAAAGCCTGAAATAAATAAGAAATTAACATGCATTTAGAAAAATGAGTATCATTTTTTGGAATGCCTCATTTTACAGGTTATGTCCAATTGAGGAGATACAAAAAAGAAGACCCTGTTAAATGTTTCACTTTTTCTGGGGGGGGGCCTCATTCTTTATTATAAGACTATTACAGTGAGCTTAATTTGTTCTATCAGTGTTTGATGGTCTTGCAATGCTAGTAATAGTACGTAAGTACCAAAGGTGGTAATAGTTCTGTACCTCAGACCAAGATACTGAACACTGTTTGCAGTGATCTATGGCAGGACTTGAATTCAGATATACTAAATCACTAAGCCACTCATGCTTTGGGTTGTTGATGAAGCTTGATGAAATGTACTTAAAACCCAAAGTAAAATTAGGAATGCTACTTGCTATTCAAATGTAGAGGTGTTGGGATTTACTTACCTGCAGAAACACTTTTGGTTGTGTCTGATTACCAAATTCATGCTAAAGTGTGAATGAGCAAAACTCCAATTTCAACCTGTGGCAGAAGTAGTGTTTGTGTCAGAAATGGAAACCCTCTTTTCTTATTCTGTCCTCCAAGCAAAAGGTAAGACCTGTCTAAGTGACATGAAAGAAATGGGTATTGCTTATAGAAGAAATAGGTGTCTTGGTCACCATTTTTCTTGCACGTATTTCCAACTATTAGGGAAGGATGGTTCAGCCTGCATGAGTTATCTACATTTACTGTTAGCTGTCAGCTCTGCACTGCTGCTAAAGATAGTCTTTGTGTCTGCTTTCAGTCACCAGCCCACATAATCTGGATGTGCTATATATGTGAGATGGATAATGCACTTATCTCCCTATTGTGCTTGCCAGTGTTGAATGGGTTATAAGCTCTATTTTCATCAATTTTCTGTGTCTCCATTATGTGGCTCTTGAGAACTTTTCCCATTATCAATTAATAATGTTTCTATTGATTGAATGTTCATGTTCTTGCACAATTCAAAGACAAAATGAATGCAGTGATTTACACACAGTCTGAGTCCAGCTAATGTTTCCTTTCATTTGAAAAAATCACATTTTGTATGGTCCTTAATAATTTCACTTAACATTACAGGAAAATAACTACCTTTTTGGTCAACCCACTGGTCTAATTTAAACAACAACAACAACAAATTCTACTTACGACCACAATCTAAATGCATATCCAGGCCAGTGTAAATGATGAAACAAGGGTTTAAGTGGCTGAGGTGCCAACTGGTGGCCTCTGCAATCATCATCCAGAGTGGAGCTGAACTAAGCAGATCAGGTTTTGGTGGTCTCATGATTTATCAGATTTCCTTTATATTTCAGTGTTTTGGGAGGTGCTGTCAGCTTCTGTCAGCATTTGCTCTAGGACATTAGCTGTTCAAAGTTACTGACTCCCACCTAATGAGGCATATTTGGCACCCTACATGTTGGAGCACAGGTTTCTTCTGAAGCATCTTTTTCTAACAGCTGCCTTCTAAAGAGGCATCCCTCAGGTGCCAGGCGGCTCGGGAATGTAACACAGGATATTGTCAGACTGTGCATCTGCCTTCATTTCTTAAACAGAAACATTTCCTGAGTGTTTAGGAAGATGTAAAACAAAGATAGTGGTTATTGGCTATAACAGTCATTGGCTATAACAATCATTCCCTTGCTAACAGAAATGAAGTAATCTAGTGACAGTAAATCTTGTGATTTAGAATTAAATATTAAGATAGCAGTATCGTTTGCAGCCTATCTTGCCAGGCATTTAGTAAGTGGGTTATTTCAATCCTGTGACAATTTCACATGTGGGACTATATTTACATAATATAAAGCAACTAAATGTTCACTAAAATGTAAAACTACAGAGATCAACCCCACTGTTAGAAAGACATTGAGAAAAATCCCCAGTTGGTAAAAACTGGCACTAAATTGACACCATTAAATTCACAAGCATAGAATCTGAGTCACTGTATTTAGAACATAATTTTCCAAGCAGTCTAGAGCATTTTATAGATGCTGAAAGACTGATGGTCTGAGCAAAATCAATTCAATTTTCCTTTGAGGAATGAACATCTTGAGAAATTATCATCACTTAACATATAGTATAAAAAGGTACATGAAACAAATATCATTATATCCTGTTGATTTTTCTCTTTGATTTCCCTCACACTCACATCTTAATAACATGACAGAGCTGTGGGATAGGCAGATGCCTTCTAGCCTGGTGTAGTCTCTTTAAAAACACAGAGCAAGAATTAAGATATAAACCCTGTAACCTGCAGTGTGTCAAGCGTTCTCTGTCAGAAGGGCAAATGTGTAACTCAAACTGGATTTTGCTTGGTCCTGAAGATTTCAATTTCTTTTTATGCATATTAATTTCTATAGTATGCAACTAAGCTTCATGACCTTACCTGGTTTTGATAATGAGAAGGTATTTTCAGCTAGTCAGTCCAAACATATTTTGTCATTACTTTCCTGTTTGGGGAAGGGGGAATGTCTTCCATATCCTTAATCTAAAGCAGTCTCTGTTGAAGAGATTAGGGTCTGCTTTCCCCATTTTTAAATAACACATATTCAAACAAAGTTGCTAATGACTCATACTGCCTTCAATGGTAATTTTGCACCATAGATAATGAGAGCTTTTGTCTCCTGTAGGTATAGACTTTAAGGGCATGTAGCATAGAAAAGTCCCATAGCAGAAGAGCAGACAACTTTCTTCCATCGCCCCTCTTGCATTCTCCCTGGTGGGTGAATTTGAACCCCTTCTTGTTTGCCTGTCTGTGAGGACAGCTGCAAACACTGCTGCGCAGGCAGTTCTGTGGCTCCTGGATGAAGCAGGATGGAGGAGCTGCACATCCCTGGCATCCAGTGCTCAACACCTTGCTAGGATGTGCGCAGCCTTCCTGTATGGCACAAGGTGTTTAATTTGAAGGGTTTGCAGGATGCAGAAGGGCTATTGAATTTTAACAGCTGGAAAGCCTACCCAATGCCAAGCGCAAACACGTCTGTTCACATTCTGCCTGGTCGTGCTGTGCCATCCCAAGCTCCCTTTGGCAGCCCTCTAAATATTTCATCTGACCACAGTATTTAAGTTATCTCTACCACTGTGTGTCTTTTCCTCAGAGTTGGTGGGATTGCCTTTTTTTCCTCTGAGTACTGGAGCTTAAAAGAGATGTAAGTGGAGGAAAGCATGTGAGAACACAATTAGTGTTCCCCATTGAACTCATA
Source organism: Melopsittacus undulatus (assembly GCF_012275295.1). Classification (NCBI taxonomy): domain Eukaryota; kingdom Metazoa; phylum Chordata; class Aves; order Psittaciformes; family Psittaculidae; genus Melopsittacus; species Melopsittacus undulatus. The sequence continues at coordinate 70,226,670 of NC_047533.1, forward strand.
GGGGTATGTTAAAGCAACAGCTGGAACTCACTGTTGCTTTAGTTTCAGACAGTTAAATAGATCATGCTAAATAATTATCCTTCTCCATGGGAAGAACCATGGAGCACACCTGCACATGGACAAACAGGCCTATCTCACTGTCAGGATAATGGGATTTTTTTTAGGTAAATCAAGCCATTCTTTCAAATACAAAACCTTAATTGCCTGAAATCTCTCAAAACTTGTGGGTTTCATTTTATGAATTGTTTCTTTGGGTTGTCAATGAGGTTTCTCTCTGACAGCCACAAGATAAGGGTTTCTTCTTTATATTGCATTTACATTCAGCAGTCTTTGCTGTTAATCCATATAAACACCTTTTGTGGAGTTGAAGTTGCAGTGTCTTCATAATTGGTGCATCTATTAAGAAGAAGTGATATTTTCCTCTATGTCCTTGTTAATTAGAACTCTACCCTTCATTTGCATAATCAACTTTTTTGGGCAATATCTGCAGTAGCATTTCGTGCCTAATAAGAAGCAATTTGCTTTCCTTTATTAAGTACATTAAAACTTCATGCCCAGACATCAGTGACTGTAAACATTTGATTCTGCTTAAATTTAATGCACCAAGGCATTTTGCTCTGCCATATTAAGTTTATTTATGTGCTATGTTCTGGATTGTTAGCTGCTAATGAGGCTTCGGCTCTTATTGCTCTGAGGCCTGAACACTAACCTCATTTTAATGAGTTCATTATTTGCTGCCTTCTGAATGGAAGGAAACAAATTTTCCTTTTAATTAAAGGTCAAAACACCTCTGGCTAAGGAAAGTGTAGAGGTTATCAAATCCTTAGAGAAGGTAAAAGAATGGCTTTTCCTAATTCTGATGGCAGGCATGGGAAGGCTAGCTGAGGTAGGAGGTGCTTCTCTGGGGACCAAAACTCCGAATCTAAGCTAAATGCTAGCAACACTAAAACATGGTACTAGTCTTCCCAAGACTTAAAACCCCAAACCCAACAAAACCCAAACAAACCCTGAAAGTCACCTAAAGTAATTAAAGATGCTTTACTCCTAAATCAGAGGTCTGCCTGGATCAATACTGCTGCTAAAGCATGAGCCCTTCTTTGCATATGCAATGATTTGTAGGATGCAGATGATGCCAGATTAATTAAGCCAGCAAAGGTTGATCTCATATTTCTTATCTGGGAAAGTGAGGCAAATGGGATCAATATTGGGGGCTTTTTGTAGGGAGCCAGAGGTATAGGCAACAGTGTGTGTGTCTGTGCAAATGAACATAAAAGGGATTGGTGATCCCTCTCTTTGAAAATAGAGAGTGGAAACTTTAGCCAAACCAAAAAAGGATTAAATACAGGAATTAATACACAGATCCTTGTCCTTTGTCGAGCATTTTACATCTGGTCATCGTCTTAAAGGAAGGCCAACAGATACTGGTTCATGTGCCTCTCATTCCAGAAACCGCTTACATCACAGGTAACAGTGTTAGAGACTGGGAGGATATTTGGGAAAGAAGGGACCAGTGTCTGTGAGAACAGTGGGTGAAAACTTAAAATGTGGTTTTGGAGGAAAACCCTAACACCTTGTGAAACACAGAGATTGTTTAGCATGAAACTGATACTGTCACAATGTCCTTCTAGCAGCTCTAAACAGTATTTCTGCAAACAAGAACCTGATTCCTGACTTTGGCATGTGTTTTAGGGACCTTCCCAGAGTGGCAGGGATCTCTGTGGTCCTGTGCCAAGGGGCCCCAGCCTATGGGGCACTCCACTATGTGGAGCTGCCTAAGGAAACATGATCCCAAGTTACTCCATGGCCAGTCTATAAGGACTGCACGATGTGGAGGGCAGATGAGAAAGGTTTAGAAGGAGATCAAGGGAAGGAAGGGAAGTTTGCTATTTCTACTCTTCAGTGTAACTATAATTTGCTGTCATCATGAATTATTTTGTTTCCACAGACTCATTCTAGGGAGTGCTTCTGGTGTGGGAGGATGTGCCAGTGTCTGGCATGTCAGGGCTGCATGATCAAGGTTACATTGCCCCATCACCATCCTGAGGGATATGACTGAGGATCTTGTCAAAAATGGGCTAACTTGCCATTACTCAAAGTCATCATTAATTTGGGAATGGATCCTAGCACTGGACAGTGATTCCACTGCTGCAGGTTTGTTTTCTTTTTCATATATGTGCATAAAGTATATATATATATATATGATCATTATATACACATTTATTTATATGTACAGCAGAGATAAAGTATGTGCAAGCATGCAAATGTAGATAAACCAGTAAAACTTTTTATACATGATGTTTGTACACATTGCATAGTAAAAAGGATTTTTGCCTGGGACAGCTTGCCCAGAAACGATGAGGAATCTCTGTCCTTTGAGATACAATCTGATCTAACTTTGAAGTTACCTCTGCTTTGAGCGGGGGTTTAGACTAGATCACCTCCAGAAATCCCTTCTAACTAAAATTATGTTAAGATTTGATGACAGTTTTGCCTCATTTTTCACTTCAAGACAGTTTTGTCAGTCTGGTTAATACCAAGAAGCCTTCTAATGCATTTATTCATTTTTGTTCTTAACATCTGTCCTTAATGCTTTTGCACTTATATAGCCTGAGGTTCATTCCCAAGCTGCTCTGTGAAATTTGCTGGTGATCTGTGGGAAGTTGGAGAACTACAAAGGGTATTATTTCCAGCTGCAAGTTTGGAGAGAAATAAAAAGCAAAGGACACTTTCAGCAGTGCTTTATCCACTGCTGTTTCCACTGTGATCTTTGATTGCCTCTTCCTTCTCTCTCACACAAATTTATGCTAAAAAAGATGTCTGACAATGCCTTATGTGGTCTTGGCAATCTACAAAGCAAATGCAATCTTTGTAGGACTACCATGAACTAGTAATAATCACAATAACTATCATTAAAATGATGTAGTAAAGCTAGTTACTGTATTTCTGATAGGAAAACCAAATTTAAACACATACAAATAAGAAGGGATATGTGGCCTGGCATCACTGACAGGGTCACTGCAAAGCCAGGACTCTAGGTTCCTTAGTTTTTAGCTTTCGGTTTGGAACACAGATTTCTGCCATAAGAGGGACAATGAAATCAGTTGTATCTGCACTTCTTAAAACCTAACTCAGTGAGAAATTTATAAACCCAGTGAAGCTGAGTCATTGATTTCTGTGTGATGAGGATTTCAGCCCACTTTGCATGCTTGTAACAGAATTTTAAATCAGAACATTCTTTCATACTATAATATAGGTATTATAAAGAATTCACGTTATTGACTTACTGGCTAGATTTTGAAAGGAGTTTTGGAATTGGTCAAAACTTTAATGGTATTTAGGAATCCCATTTGGCTACACCAAACCTGATTTGAATAGCTGTTAATCAGGCCACAGATAAATGGACAGCTCTCAGCCTTCACAAATTTACATTCCCTCTTCAGACACCAATTTGCCCAGACCACTCACTGCAGCCAGTGGGGCAAGCAGCACTTTGGCCACTGTCCTTCCTTCCTGAGATGTGGGACTTCACTTTCTTTTTGGTATGTATTTCTGTGAGGTACTATGCTAATCTGTAATGCTATATAAATAATGAATAGGGAGGGCTCTGGTGGTGCTGAACACAGCCAGCTCTGTCTGCAGATCTATTTTTTATTATAGAGCTACTCCTTGAGTCTGTTTAGCATTTCCCCTGAGTAGCTGTCTTAGTGTGAGGTCTGAGAGGATATGTGGGTTTATTTAAGTGAGAAAAAAACCTCATGTTTTGCTTTCATATGTAATATGATTATTGCAAACAGCAAAATTCATTTTCCCTTTATGAGTGGAATATCCAGTGTGTCAGATCTACTTCTGCTGCCATTTTGTGACTCAAACCTAAAGTCAAGAAACTGTCCAGAGTCTAATTGCATGCAATTCATCACAGAGGAATGCATCTGTTCCAGTAAAGGTTCTGGTCATTTGAGATGAATTAGATCAATCTGGTGATGTAGCAAGTTTACTATCTACTCATTACTAACTGGCTAATAACATCACCTGAGAACTCAGAAGAAGGCTTTTGGTTAAGTGTTACAGGAGAGTTGATGCTAGGACAGTTACATAGGTACCCTGGCATTGAGAGCACCTTGCCTAACTACACATGTGAGGGTACATGAATAAATAAATAGCCATGGCAATTATTCAGGCTCTCTTCTTGGGAAAAGGAATTCATATCTTGTACTTGTAGAAGATCTAGCAACAAAAATCTCAAATGAAGAGCAAGGGAACAGTCTAACAGGGCAAAAAGTATGAATTAAGAATAAAGAGCACTAATGAAAAGCAGGGTTTCTTTTAAGCAAGACTGTGTAGATGAGTCAGTGGGATTGCTTCCAATTCTCCAGCCATAGGGAAGATCAAAGGCATTAGGCATGGTGGTGATCAGCCACGGGCCCTGCTTCTGGTAATGTAGGAGCAGGGTATGGCTACACTGGTTACCTGCTAACAGCGATTGCTGTCCTATGTTGGTGTTATTTGGGAAATCACTGAGGGTCTTTAATATAAATTACTACTGACTCTGAAGGACTTTTTAGGAATACTAATGAAATCTACTGGCAAGTCCTGGAAAGGTTAAAACCAGCACATGCCCAAGCTGAGAACATGTGGGGCTTCCCTGTGGCTGGCACTAGCACTGCTGCTGTCCCTGCAGGTTGAATGCAGCAGGGACAAGAGCCAGCAGCGCTTTCAGCAGGGCAGTGAATAGGCTTAAAGCTTATTTCTTGTCAATTCTGATTTTCCAAAAGCTTAAGCATTTTCAGCAAATCTCTTGCAGAAAGCCCCAGCTCCCATGTTCCCTACAGCTGCAGTTCTGCTTGGCCCATACAACAGCTGCACAAAGAAGAGATACTTCTTGCATCTTGCCCTGTACCCATGTCTGCACAAGGCAGGTGGGGTTGTTCTGCACCTTATTAGTAGTAAAACACAAAGACTAGTACTTACAGTTCCTCTTCAGTAATTTTTTGGGCTGTGCCAAAAAAAAGAACAAAGTCTCCCCTTTTTTGGCACAATACAAATACAGAGTAAAAGACAGATGACATTGACAGCTGTGTTGTCTTTTAGTTGTATATGATGTCTTTTTTTCCCTCTTGCTTCTTGGTTCAGAATTGCTTATTTAAGAAAAATAAACAAAAAAACCCCACAAAACCCCAACAAATGAACACAAAAAAAACAACCCAAAGAAAAAACCCAAAACCAACAAGAAAAAGAAAACCCAACTATTAGTAGGCACTCAGTTGTTATAAATTATTTAAGGGATGGCTAAGAAGGCCAATGGCATCCTAGGGTGCATTAGAAGGGATGTGGTTAGTAGGGCAAGAGAGGTTCTCCTCCCCCTCTACTCTGCCTTGGTGAGGTCGCATCTGGAATATTGCATCCAGTTCTGGGCCCCTCAGTTCAAGAAGGACAGGGAATTGCTTGAAAGAGTCCAGCACAGAGCCACAAAGATGATGAAGGGAGTGGAACACCTCCCTTATGAGGAGAGGCTGAGGGAGCTGGGTCTCTTTAGCTTGGAGGAGACTGAGGGGTGACCTCATCAGTGTGTACAGATATGTAAAGGGTGGGTGTCAGGATGATGGAGCTAGGCTTTTTTCAGTGATATCCAGTGGTAGGACAAGGGGCAATGGGTGTAAACTGGAGCATAGGAGGTTCCATGTTAACATCAGGAAGAACTCCTTTACTGTAAGAGTGTCAGAGCACTGGAACAGGTTGCCCAGGGGGTTGTGGAGTCTCCTACACTGGACATATTCAAGGCCCTCCTGGACAAGTTCCTGTGTGATGTACTCTAGGTTACCTTGTTCTTGCAGGGGGGTTGGACGAGATGATCTTTCGAGGTCCCTTCCAACCCTTGGGATTCTGTGATTCTGTGATTCTGTAATGGAGGCTACCTTATTTATCTTCTTTAATTTATGGATTTGGATATACTAAGGTTTAACCAGAGTTGTTTTCTGCTCCTTTACTGCTCTTGAAAATTATTTACTTGGGTAGCTTGTCATAAAAAAAAAAATTTCTTCGAGTTCTCATCATGGATATTTATCTCAAAACTCTGAACCAGCAATCTCAAATGTCTACTTTAAATTTACTGTTTAAAACCTGAGGTATATACTTTGTGGAGGAATTAAGGTTTTTTTTCAACACACATTCAATCACAAAGGAGAGATTGGAAGAGGTGATATATACAGAATTCAGGTCTGTCCTTCAGTTTTCAGAATGGGTGTGTTTGCACGATGATGGATATAACCAGTGCCTTTAAGAGGGTACTTCCATATGTTTAAATGAAGAGCTTCTAAAGCTTTTGGACTGGGAGGGGAACAAGGAAACTGCAGCAGTCTCTGATTTCTCTGTTCCTGTTCCTGCTATTACTGGTAAAAAATGGGAATGTCCAACAGGAAAAACATGGCTCTCCAGCACTTTTTGGTCTGTGAACAGATTTTTCTGAGTTTTCCAATTTTGTCTTTCTTATTAGTTTCTATGTTTCCTAATAACCCCTTCTAAAGAATTCAATGAGAATCACAAATAATTCACTCATACAATTTCTTTGTACGTTTCACACCACTTCTAGCACCTATAGCTGTGTCTGTGGCCTGTGTTTTTTGCCCGTTGCAAGTTTGTCCATTGCCCACCCTCTCCATAAAGATCAGAAACATCTGAGTCTAAGTTAAAGATAAGTCAAAGTCATTTTGGGTAAAATGAGAACAAATCTCTCTAAGATCCAGAGGAAATGCTTCAGGTGTGTGGTTAAAAAGGATCACCACATCCTTTCAAAAAGTGGGAACACTATATTCAGAGCAAAACTGAAGTATTGACCTTATTTAGATCACTCTGGATTAGGGGCTTGAAAAAAAACCCAACCTACACCCTTCATAAATTCAAGTGGTATAGTGTAACTGTTGAAAAGTATGAAGAAGTCTTTCATCCATCTGTCAGTGAATTCATAGGAAGAAAAGTCCTGCTAGCAAGGAGCCCTTCCATCTGGCACCACAGCCAAGGTAGATCCAGGGGCAGCAGAAAAGTCCAGGCTTCTGTTGGTTTGGATAGATGATGTGCAGATCACTGGAGGAGTTTGTATGCCCTGTTGTTTAGGATGTCACACCAAGTTATCCCAATGGTTCCCCCTGGTCACCCCAGCACTGGGACGTCTGGCAGGGTATTTCAGCCACCAGAAAGGAAAAGAGGGTTTGGGTGAGCTTCCTACTGGCTGATGGAGCTCATCCCTTTCTGGATGCTGATAAATCATTGCTGACAGGTACAACTTATCCCCAGGGCTTCTAAAATGGTTTCTAACAACCTCTTTTGGTATTGCAATGCCTTGAATTCTCACAAGCATCATGCATCTGTGAAGTATTTCCTGTTAGAAAGGTATGCTTGGCTATCTTCAAGGTCCTCATTCCTGCTTTCCTAATTACACAGGATGAATGCTGTGCTATGCTGTAAGCACAGAAAGTGAATTATTTGGAAGGGAGAGTAAATATTTCTAGCAAGAGATTTTTAATCAGAAAGTGGTTACTGATGTCTTACACTACATGTTTTCTTGGCTTCATTGGAAGAGAATGGGAACTTAATTTTGAAGTTTCTCATTATTTTCCCCAACTTATCATTTGAATGAGAACACATTCCTGTGGTATATGGGGCCTTCCACAGGGAATGTGTTTTGGTGAGAAATTCAGCCCACACCCTAAAGGAAAGGGATGTCTTCCAAGCAAAATAATGTTTGATAACAATAATATTTCAGTGAAAATCAGTGTTTTTAATCTTTGTCATCCCTTTGTAGGTCTCACAATAGTTGAAATTTTGCTTTTTTCATTTTTTCTCTGTTCTCACATATAAAAGAACACCAGCTGACAGTATTTATGGTGATCAAGTTTCTAGCAGTTAAGACAGTGAAGAAAGCCAGGCTCAACAGCAAATTAAGTGCTTGCATAGTATTATCTCAGAAAACAAAAGATGCACAGAAAGAGGGTTTGTATTGTTTTTAATTTTACAAATATTCCTATTTCAAAGCTGTTCACATGTATTTTGGTCGTAGGCAGAAAGTGGCAATACTAAGCCAGTCAACTTTTAAATCTAGTTGCTTTTGATCTTAGTCATTATAGGTAGTACTTTTATTTCTAAATCATTCTATTGAAAACTGTATAGCTACTTGCAGTATAAACTATGAATCAATGTAACTTATGATCATTAAACTGATAAAAACATGTTCAGCAAAATATCAGCCTTTTAGTTATAGGTGTTACACTAAATTTCTACTAATTTCTGACATGAGAGGTTCTATTACTTTCCTAGTTGTGGAGTAGTGCCATATTTTATATGGGCAGAGGAGGTTAAAAATCATAAGTACTAGATTGCTCTGATAGGTTTTGCTTGACCAATGATCTGGTACCCAAATGGGAATGTTTAACAAGGTGTACATGCAGATCCTGGAAAGAATATGCAGCAGAAAGTTGAGAAATTGCTAAAAACCAGGTGATATTTTTCCATTGTGGAAAATCTTCCTTGCTCCTCAAACTCTTCTGTGTGCTCTGCATTCCCCCTTCTTTGCACCCTCTCTCCACTTAGGCTTAGCACACCTCAAACCTTTGCTGACTAAGGTTATAGCACCAGCAATCAGCCACTGAAATTACTAAACCCAGAATGGATTCAAACCATTTAAACATCTGGCTTTGATCAGGTTAATCATAGAATCAGCTGGGTTGGAAAAGACCATTAAGATCATCAAGTCCAACAACCTCATGAAGTTTAACCATGACAACTGCAAGGTCCTACACCTGGGTCGGAGCAATCCCAGGCACAGCTACAGGTTGGGCAGAGAAGAGATTCAGAGCAGCCCAAAGAGAAGGACTTGGGGGTGTTGGTCAATGAGAAAATGAACATGAGCCAGCTTCAGTGTGTGCTTACAGCCCAGAAAGCAACCACATCCTGGGCTGCATCAAAAGGAGCGTGACCAGCAGGTCAAAGGAGGTGATCCTGCCCCTCTACTCTGCTCTTGTGAGACCTCACTTGGAGCATTGTGTGCAGTTCTGGTGCCCTCAACATAAAAAGGACATGGAACTGTTAGAACAAGTCCAGAGGAGGCCACGAGGATGATCAGGGACTGGAGCACCTCCTGTATGAAGACAGGCTGAGAAAGTTGGGGCTGTTCAGCCTGGAGAAGAGAAGGCTGCATGGAGACCTCATAGCAGCCTTCCAGTATCTGAAGGGGGCCTACAGGGATGCTGGGGAGGGACTGTTCATTAGGGACTGTAGTGATAGGACAAGGGGTAACGGGTTGAAACTTAAACAGCAGAGGTTTAGGCTGGATCTGAGGAAGAAATTCTTTCCTGTTAGGGTGCTGAGGCACTGGAATGGGTTGCCCAGAGAGGTTGTGAATGCTCCATCCCTGGCAGTGTTCAAGGCCAGGTTGGATGAAGCCTTGGGTGATATGGTTTAGTGTGAGGTGTCCCTGCCCATGGCAGGTGGGTTGGAACTAGATGATCTTAAGGTCCTTTCCAACCCTAACTATTCTATGATTCTATGATCCTTTCCCATGAGCAGTTTTCCAGCCATTCTTCCCCAAGCCTGGACAGTTGCATGGGATTGTTGTGGCCCAAATGCACTTTGCCTTGTTGAACCTTATACTATTGGCCATAGCCCATCGATCCAGCCTGTCCAGATCCTTCTGCAGAGCTTTCCTATCCATCAGCAGATAATAGCAGAAGAACATTGCAAGACTGGTTTTAACCATCCTACGGTGCACTCTTTCCAGCCTTTTGTGTACACATAGATCTACAGGCACATACCTGTGTCTGTATATATTGCAATGAACTGTAGCATTTCACATTTGCAAGCTTGTCCTCTTAAACTGGCACAGTACAGAATATTGTCCAATATATCAACAGAGAAAAGCAAGGACAAGTACTTAGTACATGATTCAGCCAAAAATGTTCCCCCAACACATTTAGTCAATTAAACCTCATTGTACCTTTATGTCAGTGGATAATCTTTATATTGCCTTCAATGTGCAGTATACAGGGCTTGTTATCTGTGCCACCCAATGAAAACTGTAACAGTGAAAGACTAATAAACTCCCTTTTCCAAAGATCATTTCACCCTTTACGAAATCTTGGCCATAAGTTATTTGACATCCAAGTCTCAGGCAAGATCCTCATCTTTGGAAGTCTCTAAGTCTCCCTTTGATATTATCAATGTATGCATTATCAACCCAAAATGTTTCCTTGTATTAAGCAAACAAATGATAGACTATTGCTAGTCTGAAGCTTTGCCTCTTGTTGCTGAGCTTTGAAATGTACTTGTAGCCTGAAGGCTGAGAGTAAATCCCCGCAGGTCTGTAACACAGGGCTGCTCTTTAAACACCCACCTTGCAATAGCTGCAGCAGTGATGGGTAGCTTTTATTTCCGAGTAATTTGCTGGCAGCCTCTTCCCAGTTACAAGAGGAATAATAGTGAAAGCATATGGGAAACCTTATTCCCTTTCCTAATAACAAATACAGTGGAATTACACTTCATAATACCACAGACGTATTTATTTATGATGCACATAAATCTTGGGATATGTTACGAGAAAGACACATGCAGAGCTATTTTATTAAAAAATCTGCATTCTGCAGCTGAACCTATTTCTTTAACAGAAATGCATTATTATTATTAAACATGCAAAGTGTAGCCTCAACAGTTCACACTTATGCCTTGAGCTCCATCAAAGATTTCCTAAATTAATAAGATTCTATTTAGTCTCTATTAATTATAGAGACATACAGATTAATGCTTATTTATCCATGCATTTTCAATTAATTTCCTAACATTTGTGCTAATTTGCTGAAAAAACTACAGTAAATACTATTACAAAGGAGGTCTTCAGTCTTTATAGCCCTTAGGGACTAAATATTACTGGAAAATGTGGCCTCCTCCCTCTCCAAAGTCCTGAACTCACAGTCAAAGCTGCTGTTGCAGAGAATATTTCTGAGACCAAAACCCCCTTTATGTTGAAATCAATATCAAAACTTTGATTACCTAAACTGATCCTGATCTTGGCTTTGCATGTACACTGTTAATGAGCAGGATAATGCACTGTTCTACAGAGTTCTGAGGAGTTTAAAAGAACAGGGAATGGAAAATTATGCTGAGATTTACCCTATTAAAACAACTGAATCTTAACCAAAAAACCCACTTGTGCTTTCAAGAATCACTGATTGTTTTAAGGGCCAATATTTCATGAGTTTTGAGAAAGGCAAGCAAATACAGTATGCTGGCAAAAACTGTGAACTCAAGTATTCTTTATACAGCCTTTACTTGAAGGTCTGATGTCTTGGGGTGAAAATCATAGGTTCTTGAAGCCCGTGATCTGGGCAATTCAAATGTAACATTGAGACAACTTTAGAAGTTGCTCAAATGTTAATATTTTGGATTTCATATATAATATATATGTTATGATGATTCTAGCTTTTGCATGAAATGAAGGGGCAGTAAACCCCTGAAATATCCATTTCCTGGGACAGTCTCATGTTAGAAAACCTCTCAGCAGGGTGTGAACTATTTTTTAATAATTTTTTAATTTCTGGGAGATCAGAAATTCCAAATTATGATCTTTTGGGATATTTAAGAAATAGCCTTCAAATGGTCTGGTTTTCTGGGCCTGAGCAGATGAGCTGGCAGAATAGAATTCTGTTTCAATCGCATTGCAGTGAAACATTCTGACTTTAATAAATCAACTTTTTGCCACAAGAAACTGTTTCACTGAAGCAGTCCAAGTTGATTGAGTAACAAGAATAACAACTTCATTTCCCCCTGCTTTGCCACTTTGCCATTTTGGAAGCGTTTTTCACCCATTTGGTCTAAGGATAGCTGGCTAAACAAGTTGGAAAGAAGGAAATCTAAAAGCCTAAACTCTAATTCTTTGAATTTCAACATATCTTGGTCAGAAAGGATTGGGAAGGAGGTACAAGTTTTAATACATTTAATTTGTGACCTTTTAAAAATAAATGTAAAATGCCAATGAAATGACTCCATCAGTTAAAAACCTGAAACACTCTTGGATAACTAATTTAGCCCTCTCCAATCAGAAGTGTTGAAAATAGCATGGATGCTGTGCTAGAGAAGCTGAGTGTGTCTCACACCACTGAGCCCGCTTCTGTTTGGGTGCTGTCTGCATTAAAACATGAACAGTGGATTAAAAGAGTGCTGGTATTATGAAGAAAGAATAAAAACCATATGAAAGAGTAGGGTCTACAGATATTTAGAGAGACTGTCATAGCTTGGTAAATGGTATGTACCATTTGAGCTGCTGGAGGGAAAGAAAAATGTTTGTAGGTTTATTTCCTCAAGGAAACATCATACCAGAGATGAACATTGAGGTGATGTTATGCTAATAGAGTATGTCTGGGGATGGGGAGGCATTGCTTTCTTTCAGATGAAAGTTAAAAAAGCCAGTTACTGGTTTGGCTTTTCCAAAACGAGATATAGGTGGGATAATGGCTTTACTGCTCAAAGATGCTGCCTGAGAAAGGAAGAGGCTATTCTGACATTTGCTAGCTTGTTACAAATCTCACTGCTAATTAAACAAAAATGGAGATTCATTCTATTAAAAGGAATCCAAGGTTTAGGAGAGCTGGTCTCACAAAAAAAACCCCATCAACCAACAACCAACCAACCAACCAAAACCTACCAAAGCAATAAACTTTTCTTCCCATTCACAGAACCACCCTTGTGAGCTCTATGGGCTTGGATGACAGGCCTGGGTAAGACAACCTCTGACTAAACAGGCAAAGTCACTCTTCAAGAGTCTTGCAGATGTGAAGGTCAGCACATTGCCTTAGCAGTCTCTCTGTGCCAACCTTAACTGGAAATACAAGAGCTCTTTACCGCGTGCTCTGCTAATCAATGCTAAATGCTGGAGTCTTACATCAGAAACCTTTAATACATGCAATGTGTTGCAATAAATCATATCCTAATGAACCAAAACACTGTTCAGAAAGCTCCAGAGTGTTTTTACTAATACACTGGTTTGCAGAAAATTATGAATAACTTTTCCTTTCATTTATTTGTTACTTTTGAAAATGAAATTTGATTAAGGTTTTAAAGGAAATACAGTTCTTTTCATCCTGGCATTTCTTGAGAGGGCTTCTTAACTTCTATAAAATATTCTGCATAAAATATTGGAACTACTGAAATTAGAATTTATTATATTTAATATTTCCATTACAAATTTAGACATTTTGGCTACAGGAGATGACACAAAATAGCCTGATATTATAAGATTATAATTGCCAATGAGACCAAGAACTTATTTTATACTTTTTTTTTGAGAAATGAATTCATAGCACTCAGAAATCATTTTTATGTAAGTATGTAGAACTAGCGAGGTATTTACATAAGGTCATATTAAATAGTAAAACCAAGAATGTGAAAGAAATATGATTTTAATAAATGGAAAGGCACTTATACAGTAAGGTTTTATGCAGTTGAATCTCATAGACAGTTAGAAACCTTGATTTTAAGACCACTGCATATTCTGGCAGAGAGAGCAGACTAATTGTAAGCAGAAATATGACTTCATTAGGACAATGTTTCCAGAATAAAAGGTTGACAGCAAAATAACCCTAATGTTGTGTGGCTTCCTCTCTGTGGGTGATGCTGCCTTATGGGCAGCAGTTCTCAAATTACTTTTCTTTCTTATCTCAAACAGAACCTCATAGGAACATTGCCTGGTGCATCTGGCCCATAAGGTTATTCCTCTCACCTCCTGTATTTATGTAGTGTTTCCTGCCTGCAGAAAACTATTACAGTTGGATACAAAGCTGTGCTACATCCATGTTCATCACTTGGAAAGGGTACCAATGTGCATTCAGAACAGGCACCACGCAAGGGATGTGAAGACAGCAGTGCTAAGAAATGTGTGGATAAGACATTAAAGGCCAGGAAATGAAAATGAAGGTAAATTGAAACTGATGTTGGCATTCCACTACCAAACTAAGAATAGGCTGACAGTGAAGAAGCAGGCGGATTTACTGGAAACCCTTGTTACTGCTAGCATCTGTGTGGCAGTAAAGAAACGGGAGCAATCCCGACATGGAGGAGGAGTAATCATCTGTGCTGGCAGCAAAAACACATGAAAGGAGAGTCTCTGTCAGGGGGTTTAAGAAGTTGGGGCAGCAACCTGGGGTGCTCTGTGTAGCAAAGCAGAAGGTTGCATTTGAGACAAGATAGCATCTAGTGGTCCACAGTCATGGAGGACAAGCTGATCTCCTATGTATTTCTGGTTCAGCCTGCTATATATCTTGGCAATGACTCAGCTGCAATGATAACAAGTACTGGAGCTTGACAATGCAGTACTGCTGATGCCTTGGTAAGATGGTGTGCACAGATGTTAGCCTTATTCAGGAGAAAACGTTGACCATCTGTAGGTTCTTGGCATCATCCTTTGAAAGCCTGAGTGATACTGCATTGTTGCAGGGTCCCAGACATGTACCTCTTTCCAGGATCATAGCTCTGGGTGGTGAAACTATCAGCCATTCCTAAAAGATAAACACTCACACATAGCAAAGCGTTTACCTGTCGCTGCTCTTGGTTTTAAGCTGAGAACCTTGATTTGTGATTCCACAAAGGGCTTGAGAGTTTCCATGTCAATAGTCATAGGTCAAAAACTGACTATCAGGTCTAGCTAGTTGGCATCTGGTGGAAAACCACAATGCATCATGTAGTGTTTCATCATAGTTCATCCTTTCACAGCAAACCCTGAATGCTTCACACCAGAATATTGTCTGGTGACATAAACATAAAAGTCAGGATGATTTTCTCATCAAATTTGATTCTTTCTCTGTGTGTTTGTGATCGTTGCAGAAAAACCCAAGTAACTCTCTGATTCACAGACATCCCCTTCAGTAGTGAGATAACTATAACAAACTGTCACAGTTTCAAATGTTCTATGAAATGATTCATTTCTTTATTTATTAAAGCAGCTGCACACAGACCATATAAAATTTCCTAAATAGAATAGTTTCTTTTGCAAAATGAATTTCTTCATACGAATCAATGTGTTTGCATGCAAAGCACTATTCTCCAGCAAACACTGCTGAAAGCAATATATGACTCATTCTAACTTTTCCACACTATGCATGACTCATGTTGAACGATGGAGGCAGAAGGTCATTTGTTTTTATGTCTCTGTAAAAGTATTTGGGCTCTGTATATGGCCGGAGGAAAAGGAAAAACATATGAAAATTGTCCATCTCTTTGAGGAAAGCCTGAATTTTCCCATAGATGAATGAACAGCTGAGTAGAAACAGTGTTTACATCCTAGATTTTAGAATCATAGAATCACAGAATGGTTTGGGATGGAAAGGGCCTTAAGATCATCTAGTGACACCTCACACTAGATTGTGTTGCCCAAGGCTCTGTCCAGCCTGACCTTGAATACTGCCAGGGATGCAGCATTCACCACTTCTCTGGGCGAACAATTCCAGTGCCTCACCAGCCTCACAGTAAAGAGCTTTTTGCTTGTATCTAACCTGAACTTCCCCTGCTTCAGCTTAAACCCATCACCCCTTGTCCTGTCATTACAGTCCCTAATGAAGAGTCCCTCTTCATCATCCCTGTAGGCCCCCTTCAGATACTGGAAGGCTGCTATGAGGTCACCATGCAGCCTTCTCTACTCCAGGCTGAACAGCCCCAACTTGCTTAGCCCCTTCTTTCTTTAGACCAAAGTCATTTTGTTCTGAAATGAAGCTGATGTTTAGCTTGAAGTTTATTGTGTTGTCTGTATCTTAATCTGATTGTGATTTACCGCTTTTGAAGTTTTGCATGCTAACATGTGATGCTTACCTTTAGGACTGATAATTAATAGGCAGTGTCCCTCTACTAGAAAGTATTTTTGTACTTCAGAGGGACACCAATCTCAGTATTTGAGGGGCAGCTCTTATTCTGCCTGCTGCATAAGCTGGCATTTGGTAACTTTTACCTAAAAGTCCTTACATTATTCTGACTATATGGACAGAGGACAGGTGGAGACATATTAGAAGTGAAAGTATTAATTGCAGGAGGCTATGGCCATATTCATAGAAGAAATAAAGAAGACCATATGGTTTAATTTGGGTGAGTATATGTGTTATATAGGTATATGGTTATATTGATTGTTCAAATGACATGTGTAAGGATTTGAAAACAGGAATAAATGAAGATTTGGTTTCATACTATGTTATGATACAGAGGTGGGAAGAAAATGCCTAGCTAACGATTGTTAAATATTAGGAGTTTCAAAGTTCTCCTTTTCTCTTTGAGATTTTCTCTATGATCTCATCTGTTTGACTATCCCTCCATCTATTCACCTTGTTTCCCTCTTTCTGAGTATTGCTATTTTCAAATCATTTGAATAATGCCAATGATGCTAAATTGAGCTTTTGCTTTAAGGGTGTTTTCTGCTCACATTTGGATGACAAAGGCATATTTAAAGCTACTTAAGTGACACTGCTACTAAAGTAACTGCATTATATACAGCATTAATGGTAATGTATTTATTGCTGCATCAAGTGCTTTTAAAGCAGTAATTGTGACTGCTTTTTTACGTCTGAATTGCCTAGCCTTTCTAGAAAGATATTTGATAATTTCATAGACTATTATTTTGCTATACAAGAAACAACTGTTATTGCTTCCTTTTAACTAATATGCATTGTTTTAAAACTCAGGCTAATGTGGGCCTCTTGAGAGGCTGATATGAAGCAGCCATGTGGTTTGACTCCTACAGATTCCCTAAATGTAATGAAAACGATTTAAAAGGAATTAAATGAAGCTAAGTTAAACAGAATACCATGTATATCCTGGAAATATACTCCAGTATGATACAACCTATGACTTCAGAATTACTTTGGAGAAAGGATTTGAGAAATCAATACAATTCCAGGAAATTAGTGGAAGCATAGACAAAGGAATCTGTCAACAGACAGTGAGGCTGAGCACAGGCTGTGAGCCTTTATGAATTAGACCAATAATGAAAAACTCTGCCTTTTCTATATTTTAACAGGTATTGTGCTGGTTTTTAACAGTTCAGAATTGTTAATCTTTTCAAAACTGAAGTTCTGTTGTGTTCTTATTGCTAGCTAAAAAGAAGAAGAATGGATGATTTTTCTGTTTTGCTTGCTTTGTGAAAGAGAAAAAAGAAAGGGAGTTGTGATATGAACTGCTTGTACAGCAGAATCAAATTGCCCTGCTTGGAATCTTTTACCTCTACAGGCAAAAAAATCCAGTGCACCCTTTAGGAAAAAAGAGCACTGAGTGAGGAAAACACAGGAAAACCTTGGTTAGACCATACCCCTATAACATGTGGGACACATAGAAGGAATCTAATTGTCTAAACTTGTGAAACGTAAGAATTAGAAGATCAGAGACAGAGGAATTTGTTTTCTGGCAAGACTCTACACTGTTGAGACCTACCGTATATTTGATGGGAAACCTGGCAGATGAGAGAACCCCAAATCTATTGTAATTCAGACAGGGTGCTTGGACAGACTGTTAATCCACCAAGGGGGAAAATAAATACTTTGCTGATGGCAAAGGAACGGATGAAAGAACAGGCTTTACTAAAACAGGGAAAAAAGAAATAGTATGAAACATTTTGTATGATGTATCTTGACAAGGCACTTGAGCAGTGTTCAACACCCAGATTACTGCAGAAAGAACTAAGGGATTCAAGAGACCTAAAAAGGGAATATATTGAATGAAATGTCATGTCAGCGGAAGCAGAATGGAGCAGACACTCCCATTGTTAGAAAGATTGTCTGATTGTTAAATTTTTCTTATAATATCTTCTCAGCTCATTTTACATTAATTTTTAATTATTTAAGACCATCCAAAAGTGTGAACTCCAGCATTTTGCTTCATTATATTTTTCATTGCCACTCTCAAGTGCTTTAAAAGGTGACAGTGGAGCAACACAGCTTATAATGACTGATGCTTGGCTGTCTCCTCTAGCTTCCTACACTCATACATCTTGTGTTTTTAGTTTCTTCCGTGTTGTCCATTGGTGTGGTTACTTCACTGGCAGGACTTTATGATTACAAAAAGACTATAGGGATGACTGTTATATCTCACCAGAAAGGAATAAATTGCTGTTTGCAGCTTCTGCTGAAGGAGAAATCTGCAAATGAATGAACAAAAAAAGATGTGTTTCTAGTGCCTATTTATAGCACCAAAAGTTTCAAATTTGCCCAAGCACTGGGGGTTTTGGAAATTGATATTGAGTACATTTGGAAGTAACTGGATGCAGATTGAGGTACTGGGCTTCTGTTATGTCCATTAGGACCTTTCCTACAGTTGGGTGTGAGTGCAGGATGGCCAGAAGAGAGCAGGGCATCCAGAGAAACTCTTTGAAAACCTGAGTTAGAAATCCAAGTATCTGTTATAATCCTCCCAGACTCTTAATTCTGGTCTTGACCACTGCTGGCAAATCTCTATAGAAAGCTGGGCAAATTCTGTGACACTAGATGCCAAATTCTGTGAAGGGCTTCAGAAATACATTTCTGCCTGTTGCTAAATAGATTCCTCATCCACCTGGCTGGCTTGAGTCCATAACAGCAACTCCAAACAGCACAAAAGATAAGGCATCCCAGCAGAACTGAAGCAGGAACAAGCATTAGTCTACAACAGCTTAGTATTAAAATCCTTCTTTCAAAAGGCATTTAAACTTTGCATGGACAGGGAGGAAGGTTTGCACACAGCAGTGTGGAAAGCTTTATCCACCCTGTGCCCACCTGCAGCTTTGTACTGACTTTCTGCATATGCTGGGGAGATGCAGCTATGGGGCTCAGCCTCCTGCTAGGCCAGCACTCTTTAATTTAGAATTACCAGTAAAGATGCAACTCCAACATGAATTCCTGTCTTTAAAATACTAAAACAAACAAGATACCACAACCTTGAAGTGTTCAAGGCATTCTAATGATGATGAAGGTCAAAGACAAACTGCAGACTTGTGGAAGAGCTGTCAGACACTAATGTAATGCTTATTTCCACTGAAGTAAGTGGACTGAGGATTAGAGTGGAAAAAGGTGGGAGAATGCAGATGGGCTTTTTGGTGCTGCAAGAAGGAAGGAGTGCAGTCAGCAGTAACCCAAATGGCATTCCAAGCATGTAAATATTACACCAGGTCTTACTATAGCAACAACAACAAGAAAGACTTTAGCAATTGGGTAGCACAGCTCTGTTTGTACTCAGTTAAAAGCAAACTGTGAAGGTAAAAGTTCTTTGTTTTCTCAGTATGGTAATCCCAGACACAGCATAACCAGAGGTTTCTAGGCTTTTTACTAAGTCACTGCTGATGGTGATCATCGTCTTGTTGTGTGGCTGGGAACCAATGTAATTTGCAAGTACACAAATAAGGTAATTCTGCAAATTAACTGATGAATCCTTGAGTCTTTTGCCTTCTAAAATCCATCAGTAAGATAATAGATTGGCAGGAGAGGAAGGGAGAAATTCATCTGCACAAGCTCACTAGGCTCAAGATAGATCCCTGCAAAGCTTGGGAGAAAGCTTTCTGTGGCTCTGCTGACTTCCTGTTTAATTACTTAGCCAGACATGACCTTGCACAACTTCTCTAATACAAGGACTAGGAGATCTCTTGTGGTAAGCAGAGCCCATAATAACTGTTCTCTAATCTTTCTCTAGCTGATGCCACCCTTTGCGTAACTATACATATCCCTGAAGAACCTAATTGAGAGATGGCTTTGCGAGGAGATAATATTTGAGTTGTAGGAAGTAATTACACAGGAATGGTGTTACTTGTCTTTTTATTGTTACATACAAATACTGTTATCAGAAACCTCATTTCTATTCACATGCCCTTTGGGTTGGCAGTTGTTACATGTTTGGTCCCTGGAAGAAGGAAAAATCGAAGAGGCTGAACAGAGTGATGCTATTTACATGTATTTTTCATGCAACTGGGAGGTGTGTAACTCTTTAGTTGTATTCTTGTATGCACCTGGGAATCTGCCATGTATGAAGGCATTCCCATGGAACATGAGTGTGAGTGGCACCTTAGGAGAGCCTAGCAGGGAGTCTGCAAAGTGGAACTATGCTGCTTGCAGTGACAAATCACGAGAACTGGAGTAACTGGAGACGTAGTGACATAGCGGCATAATGCAGTGGATTGTTCTATGCTAAGAAACTGTTTCATTACAAGCCCTACATTATATGGTTCTTCTGTTGTTTTTTTTTAAGGCACTGTATAAATAACAGATATTTTAGGTTGTATTGGTGATCTGACAGTTTAAACTTGCATTGAAGGAGACGATATTGTTTGTGAGGTGCATCACATCGTACATGTAGACTGTGGGGGTTGGTTGTTGGTTGGATTTTGTTTTGGTGGTGGGTGTTTGGGGTTTTTTTGGTGCTAAACATACCTGTAATATGGAGTTCAGGAAAGACAGGAGATGATCAAAGTTCTGCCACATTTTGTTGAACAACATACAGATGCTGTGCTAATCCCTCTAGCTGTTGGAGTCATTCACACTTCCACCCTTATCATACCCCTCTAGGAGAAGCACAACCTGCCCCTATATCTCATGCCCTGAAAACACAACCCTCTCAGAGCACCTGGCCACAGCTGCTGCTTCCAAATGCACAAAAGTACTTTGATGCTACTTGCACATCATCTCTTTAAATGTCTCTCTCTGTTATATTTGCCTTTCCAGCAAAGAAACTGCTCTGCCCTAAGGGATGAATAAAGCCCCACTGGTTCTTAATTGCCTTCTTCCCCAAGTGGCTTGGGAGGTTGTTTGCTAACTGGCTGTAATTATCCTTTATTGTAAACTAACTAATGTACACTCTGATTTTGGTGTTATGATGTTCATTAGCAAGCATGCTGTTTTGAATGTGTATGCATTCTGGGAATGTCCAGTCTATAAGAATGGAATAAGAATAAGAACTTCTGTCACAAGTGTAGGTGATATACCCTGAGGAACAAAGCTGTGTGTGATAACTGATCTGAAATGAAAACTAGTGATGTTAAGGACAGAATATCAATGGATGATCAAGTTGCAGAGTGGATTTCGTGTGCATATTTTCTAAAAGTGAGATACAATTTTTATTGTCCCCAAAAGATTGTTTGATGGGAAGATTGGTTTTGAGCCTGTGCCTGCAAAAGATTCCTCCCCATGGTCTGTGTTTGTGGCATCATTTCTTGTTAGAGGTGAAGAAAGAATACATCTCCTGAGTGGCACTGTTGGTGGTTTTGTGATGGAAGTGGGATGCTACTTTTGCACTCAGGAAATGTGGATAGAATGGAAGCTTCCCTTCATACCTTGACTCAAACATAATCTATAATTTAAGACAAAGTCTGAGTCCTAGCAGATGATTTTTCTTGTTATTTTCAAGATACTCAGCAACGTGGACTGCTCAGTTTTCAGATGGATAAATGTGTGCAGCATGTAAAACTGATGCTGAATGCTTTTTAACAGCTATGGTTCTGCCATCTGCCTCCTACTCAAGCCTGGAGTTTTCTTCCCTGTCTTCCATAATAAAGAGCATTGAAGTGCGGCTGTTCCCCAAGCACAGGCTACTAATAGCTAGTAGTATTGATTTCTGGATAATGAAGGAGGCGACTTGGCTTTTTTCTGTCTAGTGAGATTATTCCAGTCAAAAGTATGATTTGAATTTCCAAGTGACTCTCTGTGGACATTTTTCTTATCGTAATAGAGGCTCTTTACCCAATGTAGAATAACAGACTTCCTTAGTGCAGCAAACCCCATCAGGAAGAGATGCTCTCAAAATTGTGCAGGTGGAAAGCTATTGCTGAAAATATGCTGAATTGTTCCACAATTGCCTTTTCAGTTAATTTCCTCTTGTATACAAGCCCTTTCTCAGAGCATTTTATATATATTTCCAGAGAGAGCACTTGATCACCGAGCCTGTGCACAGTGCTCACATCTCAAGATACCAGGCATTGCAAGTGCCTGGTGCTAGAAATCAGCCTGATGAGCATTCATATGCCTGGTTTGGCTAATAGAATTACCTGATCTGTTCTAATGTGCAAAACAGTTCTAACTGTATATGAGACTACTGCTTTTTCTGGGTGTTTTGATATCTGTCTTACTGAACTAGATGAGGAGGCAGCTGAATAGAGATGTTGTATAAATAGAAATAAGAATTAAGTAATAAAATAGATATATGTTTAAAAACAAAAGGCTTGCCTATTACTTATGGAAGTTTCGGGGTATTTACAGGAACAAAGCCTTTAGAGTAAAGGCTTAAGAATGTGATGCTGCATGCTTAGGAACTTTAGCTAATCTCTGAACATGACCATTCCCACATGTGGAAAATTACAGGGAAATAATTGTCATGCTATTGAGCTCTGTCCAAGTTGAGCACATTTTGAAAGTTACTCTAAGCAAATCTAATGGTACCCCTGGATACTACAGACTACAAAATAGGTTTCAAAGAGCCTCTGAAGTCTGTGAGCTTTTCACCATATCAGGTGTTTATGTCATTTGTTAAGTATAGGCTATGCTTCCATCCTGCCACTAGGAACTTTAAACGCTGACCTGCCAGTCCACTAAGTCAAAATGTGACTGTAAATCTTCTAGGCTTTTTTTTCCTTTTCCTCTTTTGGTTCCTTTTAAATATAGTGACAGTAATGTGAGATGTAAAATGCAACCATCTTCTATTGTTCCATTTACTTTTCAGAAATACTGAAAGGAAGAATAAAAACATCACTTATTAGATGGCATTTTGTGTATGTTGCAGACATACATGTGTATGTATGTGTGTGCATAGGGGAAAACAAAATTAATGCAGTGTAAAACATGGTCTTACCTAAAAATTCAGGTATCTTAGCAGCAAACCTGCTCGAGAAACTGAGATCCTTTTATTTAGTTTAAAGAAAGATCTCTCATGTCAGATATAAAAAGTCTCAATTTGCTATATGCATTACTGTATCAGGCCATCTCTGTATCAATTACACATACATAAATATATCTCTATGTATGTGGGTAAATGGACTTGTAAAGTAATCTTAAGTTATGGTTTCTGTATCTGCTAGCTACTCTTGTGCACTTTCAGCCTTCGCCTACAAATGGAGCTTGCCAGCTTTTTCAGGCTTTGTCTCTTTTTAAGTATCCATTTGCATACATAGTATCCCCCAGTTCTTGCCTTACCTTGACATCATTGATGTTCATCCTAGTTCCCTCCTTCCCAACAAAGATGTCATCTATGTCAACCAGAATATACCTGTCCAAGGACAGGGTGAGCTTCTTCCCCGATAGGAAAGAGATGGCATCAATAAAGATCAGTTTGTGCAACCAGAAGGTCAAGTTGTTTCCAAAGAGGACTCTCTGAATCCCATCATGAAGCCCCAAATCTTGGATGACAGTTGCATACAGAGCAGCCTTTGGCAATGCTGTGAGGTGCGGTCTGGAGGTCTGTAGTTCAGTTAAAAGCACAGGTTGGTAGGTGGAATGGTTAAACTGGAAAACTGTCCAGTCTTCACCAGGCAGTGGACCTTTCTCAACCCTTGGTGCTTTGGTAATGCGCAGCAGGGGAGACTGAGAGTTTACCATACAGTCTTTGAGGGCCACGTTATTGTAAAGGTGTAATGGCAATCCTTTCAATTTTGTACTGGGGGAGCTGTTTTCATTGGCTTTATGAAAACCAATTATGCTAACACTATATTCCACACAGTATTTTTCCAGAAGCTCTCTATTCCATGAGTCCATGGATACATACTTTAAAATATTCTCATATATAACAATAGTGTATTTTCCTCTTCCACTGTCTGTGAGAGGGGGAATATCCCCCTTAGCTGGTGCAATGACCATGTGGTACTGAAATCTGCTGGACTCAAGGATGGCTATGATGTCTTGCCCCAGCTGGGAGTACTGGCTTTCTACAAACAAGAGGACGGTGGGATCAGTTTTAGATGGATCAATTGGTTTAGCTGTTTTCAGCTCCACAGACCTGTATGGTAGATGCTTGAGGTCTTCACACTCTACTTCCCCAGTGGTTTCCACAAAGGCCATTTCCTGCTTGTAGCCGGTATAGAGGTAATAGGCAGAAATGACAATACTTGCCAAGCAGAAGGTCGCCAGAAGAATGACCAGTGTCCTGAAACTTCTGCGGAACTTCACAATTAGACTCATCTTTCGCAGGACTTTCAGCTTCTGTTGGACTTGCTGCTCTTTTGGTTCTTTGTTCCTAAACTACCATAGGAACAAGGAGATGCAGAGGTGCCAATTCCCCTTCCAGGATGTTCATGTGACCATTGCAGTGCATTTATGAAGCTGTCAGGGACGTTATAAAGCTGTTGGAGTAGGAAGTCAAAGGATCCAGAAAGCTAAATTGAAAGAGGTTTTGTCAGAAAGCAGCAGCTGCCAATAATCAATGAAGAAGACTCTTAACATTATCTGCAACAAGGAGCAGAGGAAGAGTAAATAAAATAAAATCCATAAAGCAATTAAAAACACATGTTGATAAAGTCGGTGATTGATACTGGTAATCTCAGTTGAAAGTTTATGAACAGTTTGAGGAACACTCAATGTCCCTTTTTGTTTTGATGTATTAAGATAATCTGCATTAAAGAGCTCTCCCATATTCCTAGGGTATAAAGTCTGAACATAACTTCTTGAGGAAATGTATCTCTTCATTTATGGACACTTCTTATCTAAACTTGCTGTCACAAATGGGAATGACTGAAGATTGCAGGACAACGTTAGGATAAAGTAAATACTTTTCAAATACTGGTCCATGTTGCATGTCAGTTTCAAACTTCAGAAGTATTTTGAAAGGGGCAACAAACTTTATACTGGACCATGAAACTAATGAAAGTGAAGTGAAAGGCATGAGAGGACTTTTCCTCTCCAGTTTCCATTCTGTATCTGGAGTAACTTGTGACTTGTGACTTTGCCAGGTTCAGGATTCTATCTGCTTTACCTTTCTCAGGAGCTTGCCAAGAGATTAGTTTGCCTGCATGGTGGGCAAATCCATCAACAGACCTACTTGTGTTACACACAGATTGATGGGCAAGGTGGGTAGTTTATCCGTGGATGGAAGTTAACAGGAATGAGAAAAATTGTTCTGAATTTAGTAATGTCTCATGTATGAGAGAAGTAATAAAAAGAAATCACACCTGATGATTTGAGAGCAATGAAAATCACCCTGATAACTGCAGGAATATTCGCCTCCCTTTGCTGCTTCCCTTGTTCTGCAGCTCTGCTTGCTGGAATCTTGCTCCCTATTGAAACTCCAATTAAGATTTTATCAAAGATAAAACTGCATCAAGTGAAATATCCTCTGTGAGGCCACGTTCTAGTTTTGGTGACATTGACGAGTCACTCAGCAGGACTCCGAGGGCTTATTGGATCTAGAGGATTGCTCTCCGTTGGAAAGGTGGGTAATAACCTCACAAAACAGTTAGTTGCACTAAGCCTTAGATTTGTTAGCATGAAGCAGGCAGGTTTGGAACAAGAATTAAAAGCCCCTCTCGGACACCGCAGCCTCTGCTTTGTTTCAGCACTAGAGGGCAATGTTTTCTTGCTTTTTAGCAGACGGCACCTGCTCTCTATAGGCAGAGCAGACAGTCCTGCCTGCTGCCAGGCATTTTCCAGAAGAGTCTCGAAATCCTCAGGGCAGGTAAAACAGCTTAATTAAGACTCTTATGTGTAATAATAAATAAAACATAAGACCTCTGCTCTAAGAAATATGCCACTAAATCACACTGAATGCTTACCAAATGTCTCAGCCTACACCTGGAGTGCAAGAGAATAGCAAGCCCAGAGAGCTAAAGTTGCACGTGTTTTTTGTCTCTGTTCTGTCCTGCTGATCTCCCAGGTACTGACATTGCAAGCTGTCCAGATAATGAGCCAGATCTTTGCTGCTGCTGTTGCTTGTGTGACTAAATGTAATATGCAAAACTAAATGGAAATGTAAAATATGAGAAGCTCCTGGCTTTGTATTAGCCAAAACAAAGATATAGTCTTCATTTCAAACTATTTGATCCAAATAACATTGGTAAAATCTCTTCCAGTTAAAATGCTAGTAATCAGATTTAGTATAAGCTAATAAATCTATTGTATGTAGATGGCATAACAAGTGCCAATATTAACAATTATCTAAATGTCTAAATACTAGAATTGATAAGGAATTTAAACTTGCATACAGAAACCTGGCATTGGAGCAGATCTCTTTTAGTTTGTGCATTGTGTTTGAACTGCTCTTTTGAACTGATTATACTGTTCAGTTAAAAAAGAAGTGTGAAGTAATTAAAGTTTATGAAAATAAATCAGCTATATTAGCCATTAGTGGGACATTTTCCAAGGCATAATTGGAAGTTAAGTGTGGCTTGTGCCTTTGAAACTCTCCCTCATAAAGTTCAACAGCTTTCTATTCACTAAGAAATTCAAATATCTTAGGAGTATTGCTATGCTATATTCATTTGAGAAGCATGAAAATAGGCTATATTTCATAATTAGTGTTACTAATATTAGTTTCATTTTAGAAACGGGTGTCTGAGGTCCTGTATTCCTACTGTCACCAGTCAGCATTTGTTGACTATTCAGGGGTAAAGCCCAAAGCTGTCTGCACTGGATCAAGGTTACACTCATCCAGAGCATGATGTAGATCTTCAGTCTTGCATTCAGATGACTTCTTAGGCATGGGGCCTTTCCTCAAAGAGCAGATCTCTGCAGTATATCATTGTTGTGATGCTATAGCCATCTGCAGGAATTGTAGTTTTTCTTTAGTTCAATCAGCCAAAGAAAAACAGGTTTCAAAACTGCTGCCTCTTTATTAAACACTACTTCCTGCTTCCCATTAAAAATGCATTTGGTTGATGATTAAAGCATACTGATTTTGAACATTGATTGAGTGGGGGATTAGGA
The DNA here is from genome assembly GCF_012275295.1 of Melopsittacus undulatus. Lineage (NCBI taxonomy): Eukaryota > Metazoa > Chordata > Aves > Psittaciformes > Psittaculidae > Melopsittacus > Melopsittacus undulatus. The sequence continues at coordinate 70,253,540 of NC_047533.1, forward strand.
CTCTACTGTTTATAACTGATACCAATATATTGAAGAGAAACAGTCTTGTATGAATACCATGTGTTAACGCTGCATCAGGAATCAAAGCTGATTCTCTCATGGGCCGGTTCCTATATTCAGACTTTCTCACAGGGCTTAGTGATTTAGCAAGCAGTTTGACCAAATTAGGTGCAACTAATCAGGGTAGGACATACATTGCAGAAAACAGTTAACACTTGGTGAAAGTGGCTGTTAATTGCTAATAAGGGATAGCTGAAATAATTAAGTTATCACCTGGGTAAATGGGTGAAACTCCATTAAAAGTGAGAGTTGCTGCCTCCCACTATCTCTTTGGAGAAAGAGGTGATAAGTGAGCAGTTTGGCTCTGGCAGGAGGCTGCCAGCCTGACCAAAGGGCTGGGTCAGAGCACTGTCTTGCAGGTCTGTTGTAACGCTCTACTCCTTTCCTTACTCTTTTTTGTAGGTAGGCTAAGGGTCTCTGATCTAGTTCAACTTGTGGAAAGCAGAGATGTTGATGTTAAGCAATAGTTGTGTTTATCTGCTCTACGGATCCAGTTAATAGACTTCATGTCTGCAGCATGTAAGAGTATGTTGTTGATGCCAGTGCAGAGTAGAGGAGCAGGATGCTTGCTAAATTTGCATGATGGCAATACAGTTGTTCCTAGTCTCCTGTCTGCACCAGCATGCAAGGCTGCTCTCGTGGAATGCTCTATGAGTAATCCATCTGGAGCCAGGTCAGAGGTTTCTTTCCATCCTACTCCAACAGAAGTCAGAGTGTCTTTGTTTTCTTTATCTAAAATTTCCCTTTAGGCTAAAAGAAATATTGTGAGCTTTCCTCTTTTCCTTCCTTTATAAGCTTGTATGACTTCTGCCATTTATTAGAAACCCAATGATCCATGAAACCTACTTGCTACTCCTTACATATGACTGCTCATTCAGTATAGAAACAAGCAAACTGATTTAAGTGGAAAAAATTGCTCCTGTTGACCATTAGCTAAAGTTCAGGGTTTCAATTCATGCAGAGGGAAAACAGCTATTTTTCTCAGAAAAGTTTCCAATAACCTTTTTACTGAGCTCACAAAACTTGGGCACTTCTTGAAAGTGTCCTTTTTCTTTCTCAAGCTTTGCAAAGTTGCAGTGTGTTTTATGTTCATAAATGTGGCCTTGCTCATGAGGGGTGCTGCTGCCACCTGCTCATAGCTTGTCATAGGTTTCAGAACACTCTTTTGGTAGGATAAGGGCTGGTAAAAGCTGTTGCAGGTCTTCTAACTTTGTCCTAGCCCCACCTTGTAATTTCTGAATGGAGAGGCTGTTCAGCACTTTCATGTCTTCTTTTTCATGCATAATTACCTCTTAAGTCAAAACTCCAATATTCCAGTATTTTCAGCAATGTGGTCAGTCTGTAATGCACATGTGTGATTTGAGAAAGCTAAATGATGCCATAGGTCGAAGTTGATAATGAATGAATGTAAAAGTGCTTCAAATACCTCAATAACTTGTGCACTCAATGAAAGCTGGCATGGTTGTGTGCATGAAACAATACTTGGAAGCTAGCTATTTGGCCCTCTTGACTTCTGTATTTCTTTGGCTCTAAACTCTTCCAGATGATTTCAGAACTTGGAGATTTGAAGAAAAAAGGCTTCCTGGCGGAAAGGCAGCTAGAGGCGTATTTGGAGATAGCTTTCATACATATATGTATTTCACACATGTACAGGTATGTGCACACCCCCCCCACCTTACAATGTATATAATATAGTTGGGGAAAGTGGTGTAATGATACTTAGGAAGCTGTAAACTTTTCACTCTTGAAAATCTGATAACATCTGATACCTGCAGACAGATTCATGCAAAGTTAACCGTTTGTCTCTCTCCAAGACCACCAAAGTTGATCTGGATCATAGTTAGTATTGTCAAGTATGATCTGAAGCATACTAATAGAGTGGTTTATTTTTAGTGTTTTACTTGTCTGTGGACTGAGTAAGGGAACTGTGATCAGAACAAGCCCTGTAAGAATTATTTCTATTCCTTTAATACTCCCAAAGGTGTGCAGATAGCCACCACTGCCTTGCCACAGGTCCCACTTTCTGGAACACACAATGATGCATGTACTGTTGCAACAGCACACAGGCAAACATATTTTGTTTTCATTATTTCACGTGTGATCTGAAGTAACTGACTCATCAGTGGTTTGGCTTTTGGGTTTTCTCTTATTGATGCTTTTAGACAGGTAACTATGACTAGGCTAAGAAAGTTGGGGCTGTTCATCCTGGAGAAGGCTGCATGGAGACCTCAGAGCAGCCTTCCAGTATCTGAAGGGAGACTACAAGGATGCTGGGGAGGGACTCTTCATCAGGGACTGTAGTGATAGGACAAGGGGTAATGGGTTCAAACTTAAACAGGGGAAGTTCAGGTTAGATCTAAGGAAGAAGTTCTTTACTATGAGGGTGGTGAGGCACTGGCACATGTTGCCCAAAGAAGTGATGGATGCTCCATCCATGGCACTGTTCAAGGCCAGCTTGGGCTGAACCTTAGGCAACATGGTCTAGGGTGAGACATCCCTGCCCATGGCAGGGGGGTTGGAACTAGAGGTTCTTGAGGTCTTTTCCAACCCTAACTATTCTATGATTAATGAGACTTCTCACAAAGATATTCTACATGAATCTGTGGGACCTTTCTACAAATATGAACTGAAAACACTGTAAGGAAGATACTGTTCTTTCTGCAGATTCTCACAGAATTGTTGCCTCCTTTGGTTCTCCAGACCATATGTAAGACTTTTTGGCATTGCTTAACTCACAGGAGAAATTTATTGTAAGACTCATTAACTTCTAACAGTCCCACAGTCATTTGGACCACCCGGAAATGCACATAAATATCCCATCTGTGGTGGTTCAGTGACATTTTCATCAAGTGTCACCATTTATCAGTGTTTTTGAATGTAAGTAGTTGTAATATTTCCTCAGAATTTGGACTACTGAATTCTTGAGTGTCAGGTGTGAAATTAGTAATAATGAAAGTATAGTCTTAGGAGGACCATGCATGAAGGGAGAATGTGTAGGTTATATTTCTTGTTTCTTGATAAAGTGGCTCTAGTCACCATCGTAGCAGGTAGGTGTTAATGACCACATTCACCTTTTGTGCAGCTCCCTATGTAGCAAAAATGTTGTGTAACAATATCAAAATATATCACTTTATCAAAATATACCAAAATATACATAATATTTAGATATTATTAGGCAAAACATTTAGCTCTGTGGCCAGACTTAAAATAAGAAAGTATCTTCTCAGTGCTGTTCCTAATAAATGTGTTATCTTGCCTGAGTGATGGTAATATCATTCAAAAAAGCTAAATAGCATTATTCTTGGGTAAAGGCTTGACTTTTTCAAGGTCATTTGGCAGACCCATGACTGAACTGGAAGCAATAGCAACTTACTCCTGCATAGTGACCTTCCACAAACAGATACAACCTTCACGACATCAGGAGAAAAATAATTGAACTTCCAAGGATCAAAATAAGGTTTTGAGATGATCTGAAAGTCAAAAGCCTATTGCTGAAGCCATGATGTCAGAGCCAAAATGTCATGGCAGAAAGCTGGGGCTGAAAACACAACAGTGGTTTCCATGTTACCGGATGAAGTCCTTGGAGCTCGTGCTTACTTTACCAGTTTGGTTAGTGGAAAGTGCAGGTGTAATGCATGTGCTGTGGTTGACCCAGCCCTTTTGAATGAAGCTGGTGAATAAAAGCAGTCTTCGTATGTTTTCCTGAGACAGCCTGCAAAATATTCCTTCTGACTTGATGCAACAAATCTGCTTGGTTAATGGCTCTTCATCACTTCTCAATTCATAGTTTAATGCTTCAATGGAAGCCAATTTGAATTCATTTAACTTTCCAAATAAAACTTCAGTGAGATGCTCTATCAGATATTTTTTACTGTTTTCTACTTTTATAAGGCTGTCAATTAGCTATCCATTTTCAATAGAATGATTTGTGTGGTGAATTTAGTTGAGAGACAGCATTTGTGCAATATAGTGGCTGTCTAACTATAACTCCTTAAAGTCAATCAATGCAGTAGTCAAAATCTATACAGCTTGTTTGATTATATATAAAGTTAATGCATGTAGAAAAAATGAGCTTTCTGTGGTTCTCTTAGCATCTAGATAACTGCAGGTTTTCTGTATCTTACCAAGGATTACAGATTTACTGGATAGCTATTGAAACTTTTCTTTTTGGAGCTTTCTTACCCCAAAAAGGTTAAAAGCTCCCTTTTTAATGAAGAGGCTGTTTGCCTACAAAGACATAGTTACAGACTCTGGAACAGCCTATTAGAAGCTAAACTCTTTGGTCTTTATACTTCTTTGGTTTCCCACTCTTTGGTTTCCTGTTACTTTTATGGGACCAAAAAATATTTGCCATCATACAAGATAATTAAAGTGTCTCCATCTTTATATCAATGCCAATCTATTTCACTAGATAACATGTTTTGTGGTATCTGTATCCTGTCACGGGGATCAGTTGTGAGAAAGTCTGATGTGGTCACATCTCTGCTAGGAATTAAAAGGAGGCCACTAACTTACATGAGAGAGAGACTACTGCTGTCACATAGTAATGTTCTGTTACTAGTGCACAGGAACTGTATTTAAACCCAGATAAGGACTTTGTACCTAAATCCTTATAGCAGCACATTTACTACATGAAATTTGAAGAGGTTTACTCTGAGTTTACTCAGACCAGATTCCAGTCAGCTAGAGACTGTTTTCAAGCTCTGGGTACATTAACTGTCATTATAATAGCTTCCCTATATTTATTATTTAAGTAAATTCTACTGAGTACACCCTCCCCATTTTCATCCTTGTTGGCTGACAAGTTTTGTTGTTATTGAGAGGATAAGGTAGAAAAATAGATAGGAAACATAGTGAGTTGAGTCCCAGCATCATCTAAGCCATGACAACATGACAGGTCTTAGCCAGCTAGTACTGGCGATGGCAAGCAATGGATTTCAAGCAGAGTAAGGAAAGCACAGTGAATGAAGACAGAGTGTCTCTCTGGGTTTTGTGCTTGTCTGAAAGTGTGCTTTTGGACTTCCAAAGAGCATTGTTCTGAAAAGGCAAATTCAAACAGTCATTTCTACCTTGCTCATAAAATACTTGCATTAATCACTGCTTTATTACATGATAGTTTGGGGGCAAGAAGTTAAGTTTATAATACCTCTCCTGTCTTTTCCCATGAATACTTAAATTGCTTTAATTAGACTCTTAGTCCAGACTGGATTCCAGGCTGTTGTTCAGAAAACTATGTATCTTATTAGAAGTTCTTTAGAAGGATTAGCTTTCTCTAGGAACCAGTTATGGCTGCACATATTACTGTTGTCAGCAAAACTAATCTAGATAGAAAAACTTCATAATGTACCAAACTCACTTGAATGTATTTAATAGCTCAGACACTGCAAAGCAGACAATATAGTCCAAGGAATGTTTATGGAAGATATTAATACAAATTTAACCTCTTTTATCTTTAAATGATTGAATGGGTATTGTTTGCCTATTGGGAAGAAAGATGCCTAGTGGTGAGAGGAATAAGGCAGGCAGCCAAAACTGAGTTTAGTTTCTTTCTGCCACCAACATCATGTATTGCTTTCTGGAAGCCACTGGAATAATACCCTTTTCTGCCTTTACATGGACTGTAGCTGTAAAACGTTTGAAGTTCATATTTGGTCAAATGTCTAAAGTGTGGATATTGCAAACAGTGCATATAAGAAAGCCAGTACAAATTCATGCTGTCATGTGCAGTCACATGTATTTGCAGTGTTTGCTCCTTTTTTGTCTTAGTCTTCATACCCTGGTTAGATGGCTCGATGTTTATTTCTGTCACTGTTTTATGGGGCTTCTCTGAGAGAAACCACATTGTCAGTCAAGTGAAAGATGTCTTTTGAGATTGCTGGTGTGTCATCTGTGACCTATAGATACTGTTTTGCTTTTGGTTTATAATATAAACAAATGCTTTCTTTGGAAAGATCTAATCTTTGTTTTGTCTAGATAAAGTTCAATTTAGAAATGCCACTAGTAGGGTAAGGGTCCTCTTTGGGAATTCAAGGGACTTTTTGTTGAGTCATGGGAAGCTCAGAGACTGGAACTAGAACTAATGCCATTAGAGCTATGTGATAGAATATCGAGGCTTTGATTAAACTGTTTTGATGAAAAATCTCCAAAACTGAACTACTGAGACATTAACTTATTTTTGGAAGCAGGGTGTTTGTGACCATACAGCACCTGCACCAGGCTGGAATGAGTTATGTTTCTTTACATGCCTATTCTTCCCTGTGGGCTCGGTATACAACTACGTGGTTGTTTTCTAATATTAATCTCCAGCATGCACTTGGAAGTGGAAATACAGCTTGGGTTTCTATTCTATGGTAATGTCTTACAAGCCAACAAAATGATGGCTCATTAATTGACATGATGATATATTGTAATCATAACATTCTGGTTTAGACAGTATATACATAGATAATTAATTTTCTTCCCTCCCCCCCCAAGTACAAATTATAGTAATATGAACTGTTCCAGGTAATATAGTAATGTAGAAATAATATATAGAAATATAGAAATAGTAGAAGGTGCAGTTGCTGTTGTGTTAGAAGATGAAGTTCCAGAATCACTGCTTTTCAGTTACTAATGAGATATGAGTGACCAATTCCTCCTTAAGGTCTGTCAATTCAAAACAAACCTGGACCTTCAATTGCTAACAGTAGTTACTGGTTTGTACCGTGCCCTGTGCAGGAAGGAATTGCATACCCGTAACAGTGCAATTGTGTCGGGTAGGATGGTGAAACCATTTAAAATGGCACAGCAAATACAGTCTACTGATGTTTTAAAGGGGTTGAAAATGAAAAGTGTAATTTCTGTATCTTACTCAGAGGTGTAGACCCTACTGCATTTTTCTCTCATTTCCAAAGGTCTTTGTGAATCACTGACCACCTGCCCTCCCCTCTGGTGGTTTAGGGGGTGATAAATATGCCAGTGGGAGAGAATAAATTCAAAGAATACCCTGAAGCTTGGGAACTTGAGCTCTGGCCTTCTCCTTGCAAAATATGGTCCCATGGAAAAAGAAAGGATGTTGGATAAAACATCCCCTGAAACTAGAACATAGAGGTAGGTGCATATTTCATGGCAGACTGATTTAACTTTCCAAAGTTGCCTCTTTTATGGCCAGCAGCTACTATTAATTATTTATCAGAACACTTATTTATACACTAAAAGCTAAATGCAATCCTTTCTGTGGAAGCCTGGCAGAGTGTGGGCTGAAATAAGTAGCTGTGGATAGTCCTTCAGGAGGTTTTTTTTGAGCCCAGTTCTGCTCAGGGAAGAGCCTGTTAGCATTATTCTGTCTGCTGTGTGTCTGATAATGATATATACATAGGGGAGATTAAACCCCAACCATTAGTAAAACTCTACAGCTGTAGATGCATCAGCCCTGAGCATTAGCTCTGCATGCATTTCTCAGTGCTCTTGTGGGCTGTGACAGGATGGCAGATGCTCCTCTCATCCTGTGGCTGCTAAGAGCTCACTTTGAAGTCACAAGAGTGTCCTAGCACAAATTCTGCACCAGCAGCTTTGGGTCAGAAGCATGCACTCTGTAAGGTTACCTGGAGCATGGCCTGGGACAAATGCATCAGCAGCTGTACGTGTACAGATGTGATATTTGTGTTACACTGTCTGTTTTGGGGCTGTGCTAGGGAATACCTTGTCTTAGTGTGTTTTAGGGGAGGAAAGAAACTTGCATGGTAGCTTCCTTGTGACATGAAGAAGCAGGGAAAACAAAGACTTCCCTAGGTAGTGAAAAGCAAACCAGAGATGTGGCAGGTTTTCCCTTAGCCAACTAAGTAAACCAGTACAGTTCTTACTTTATCAGCTTCCAGGGAAGAGGAGGGAACCCCTTTCTTTTTGCTTCTTTTCTTGTGAAAGAAGCTCACCCTGCCCTGGCTTCTACTTCTGTATTTGTTCTGGCTCTGCAAAACCCATTACAGCAGAGGGGGGAAGAACATTTTGTTCCTCTTTCCTACACTTGGGGAAAGCAGTTGGGACCCTTCCTGTAGACAGAGGGAAGGAAGTAGTTGTAAATACTTCTTTGAGAACTGAGTTTACATCATCTCATCACAATACATCTGGTGACAGTTGTGTTTTCTCCATCAAATACTGACATGGTTGTGCTGTTGCCATGTGATTCTGGTGGCAGTACTATTTAGATAAAATATTATTAGTTTTCTATAGCAACTGCTAATTTCAGAAGAATCTGGGATTTCATTGTAATTGTTACTGACAGTCGTTGTAATCAGTGTTTGGGATTGACATGCATGGGTTTCATTTCCTTCCAGCATCTGAGCTTCTTTTTTTATATAGCCCAAATCAAATTTTCTAATTTAAATGTTGACATAGATGGAAAATAATAAGTTTTTCATCTAGCACTCTTCTGGGTGGCTTACACTTCATGAGGGGCAGTGCTTTAAGATCTCAATAGGAGAAGATTTGTTGCTGTGATAGGGACATTCTTCAGCCTTTCTCCAAATGTGAGACTTCATACTCCAAACAATTTCCAGCACAGAGACCCTCTTTCTCCCATAGTCCAGTGCCTCTACCTGCTCTAATGGTCTTCAACTGTGTCCCAGGCCTGAGAAAAGGGGTCTGCTAAACTGACACCTTACACTGTATTCCTTCATCTTTGCAAGCAGTTTCAAACCCAGGCTCCCATCACCTTGGAAAGATGGAGAGCCCTTGGCTCATCTTAAGCTCAGCTCCCTGTTCCTGATATTCCACAGGCAGGGGAAACAGCAGTTTTCTACACAATTATGAGTTATCCTTTCCTTCAGCCACCCACACCCCCAGCTTGAAATGCTTTACTGCTCTTGGCCCAGGGTTTGCTTTGTTCAGAAAAGCCAATTTTGCAGCTATGGAAAGCAGCTTCTTGGATGCACCTAAGAAGCTGAAGCATTATGAAAGCTTTGCAAAGCAAACACTTGATGGAAGCAAACATCAGTGTATACATGCAGCTGAAGCTCAGCCAGCCATGTGGTTGGAAGCAGTCAAATCGAAGTTGTTGGCTAAACCAAAGATTTCTAAACAGAAATTATTTATTGGGGGGGGGGGGGAAGAGATCTTTATATTCTTTCCCTTATTGCTTATGGAAAAATACAGTGAGAAACAAATTTGGTGGCATATGGTCAAATGTAATCTTTTGTTTATCCAACTGAAAACTCATAGTCACAACTACTAGTAACTCATCAGCATTTTATTTGATGGTTGCCCTAGGTTTGCAATATGTATCCATGTTTTCCTTCAAGTATCTCATTATACCTCTGAGATCATTCCTGTGCTGTAAGACTTCAGAATAAGATAATAAAAACCAGAAGTCTTTACTATTAGCATATTTTTCTTCCTAACTGGAATAATAGTTGAACTCTCGCTTAACTCATGATTCCTGTGTGCTGCCACATCAGCTAAGTTTGATCAGTGCCATTACAAAGAGCAATATAGCAGATATCTCAGCCTCTAAATACCCATAAAGTTTTAATAGGACTTCCAGAACTTTATAGTGTGAGCTACCAGGGTGTTCAGACTGAAATGGAATTATACGCCGAGGCATATATATGTGTCTGCGGTCATTCACTGAAGCATCCTGATCTGGGCTTAAATCTAACCCTTTGGATTTGATTTACTTGCAGGAAATGTAAGTTAGAGGAGCATTTGCCTGGCCTCCCAGAAAACAAGTGGTGTCAATAAGACATTAAGATACATCTGCTTTTATTTCTGAGGCTTTCAGACATTAGGCATTTATTATGACTTAAAAATTGCCGTGTTTTGAGGAAATGGCACAAAAACTAATACACGATATTAAACTTCTGCACAGAGCAATGCCATTAGGAGCATCTAATCTAGTTGAGCAGATCATATTATTTGAATTTGCCAGATTCAGAAGAAAACCGAAAGCCAAGAATTTCCTTAGTTAAATGTGACTTGGCATTCCTCCTCCCCTTCCCCTCTTCTTTAGAGTAGCATTTCAGAAAGCAAATCAGACAGTGCAGCTTGGCTGGTGGTAAAGCTTGCATGATGAAAGTATACAGACATGATGGGGCAAAACAGAGAAGCACCTGGCAACATTCCCAACTATTTAAACTTATGAACAAGGAGATTCTGCTGTTCTTCCACAAGCTGAACATCTTATAGCAGGAGGATCATAAACTGAAGAGATGGGGTGCAAATGACTTATATCTCTTTTTATCTTTTGCTCTGGTTACATTCAGATATATAAAAGGCAGAATAACCTGCTAGATGGGGTAGGCCAGATTCTGCAACATTTATTCATAGGGAGGAAGAGTCCAATCAATGTGATTAAGAGCTGCAGAAGTTAGTAAAAAACGACATAGTAAATTCCCTATGGAAAAGAGAACTTAAGGAGTGTGGGTTTCCCTATGTATGTGTGGTTACATTAGTGTAGTGCTTGAAGGAAGGAGACTTCCTCACCTCTAAACATTTCCTGCTTGTTTATTCCCAGCAGCAATGACTCGGAGCCAGTGTGTCAGCTTTAAAATAGAAAACAGGGCTGCCCCTGTGTTCTGCCTCTGTAGTCATCTGAAAAGCAAACACTGATTTCTTCAGTTTTACTACCTGAAACAATACTTGCTTCCATATCATGAATGATCATGCTGCTTATAAAGAAATGTTGCTGACAGATGTTATTTGGGTATCAAACCACTGGAAGAGAGTAGATCTGTGGGTCTTGGCTTCCTCAATGTACAGTTACTCTGACATTAAATAGTGCATGTTTACTATATATCTGTGGAAAGCTTTCACACTGTCATTTTAATGCACTAGTTTTGCTTAAATTTGCTAAATGGTAGCAAATAAAAGCAAAACGTATTAAATAGAGAAGAACTGCAGCCTTATTCTCTTTCTTTCCTCACATAACTCCCATGCTTTAACTTCTGTGGTCTTTCATATATTTAGTCAGACAGCTGTTTTCCCCATGCATCCATTTACATCAAGGGCACTTGCATGCAAACATGGCAAAGACTATCTCAAACTTTCAAATAATCCTTTGATTGCCAGGTTCTAGCCAGCTTTCCGAAGTACTTACTATACATAATCAGACACTGTCTGGATATTTATACCTGTTCATGAACTGTTTTCTTGTCCCTGAGTATAGGCACTATCTATATAGTTATGTGAATATATACCCAGAAGTATAGGTTAAGGTAGCAGGATGTATGTGCAGAAGCTGAACAATAGCTTACCTAGAGAAGAATTTCTCTTCCTAGCATGCAGGAAAAAGGCATCTGCTATTCAAATCTCTTCACATGGCTCCAGGTAAACTGGGAAGAGTTTTCAATTGATAGCAGCTGTCTGAGCAGCATCCTGGGAAGATTCTTCTTGCTCCAGCCCCAGTAACTGAACTCTACCAGTACAGTCGCATCTCATTTATACACAGACTGTCCTTTTCAAAGCAAGCAGCCAGCTGGAATGATTCAAACCTCTGTTCAGCACACTGTTAAAAATGCAGCTTCCTTCATGGATGTGGGGAGTACACCGTGGAGCAGCCAGGCTACAGCAAAAAGGCTACAAGAACTATTTAATCACCCAAATATCGGCTGCTCCCGTTACTACTACCGGTGCTGCTGCTGTGCCTCCTGTTTGCTGTAGTCAGCCTTCCTCTCCCTCATATCTACAAGAGTATCAAGGCGGCTTTGCAGGGTTGTGATTGGCAGAAGCAGCCAATTCCTCCAGCTAATCAACCCCCAGACTTTCAAGGACTCTGAGCTGCTCTGATGTCATTCCAGCCGAGGGGGGATGCTTCATGTGAGGACTAGGATGTGGCGACAGAGGCTAATTTGGAGATGAGCTTCATTCCTCTCCTGCTGCTGTGATTGATTAGATGCTCCAGGAGGATTTGCATAATCTGTCATTGTGCAGTTGGACCACCTCCCCTCTTGCCTGCCCGCCCAATATGCGGGAGGAAAATGCCACTTCCAGCTTCTGATTTTACACGTGGAGTCTATGACTGAAAGCATAGAGGAAAGAAAGTTGAAAGAGTCATTTTTAGGCAGGAGAATCAAAGACCCCCCCCCAACCCTAACCCTAACCCCCCCCCCCCTGCCAGCTCCTCATGGTACCCCGGATGCTAAAGGAGGCTCAAGAAAATTACAATACTAGAAGACTTTACATGGTCAAAATCAAGCAGAGGTTGCCCAGCAAGTTGGTTACCGGTGATCTCCCTGACAGCAGCTCTAGGTGGATACTGGCAAACATGCAGCATTCAGAGGTGTATTTTCCTACTGCACACACCACAGATTTCATTTATTTGTTGCATAATTTCTTATTAACTTTCTTTATCTCATCCAGCTGGAGATGAAACCTACTTCCATAGCCAAGAAAAGTGATTATTATATGACTTGAAATTATATTACAGAGGAAAAACAAAACACTTTCTATATTAAACGCCCTCAATTTTACACCAATCTAATTTCTGATTTTTGCCAGCTTGGCACCTTTCACTCCAAAACTGTTCTTTGTACGATACACCTTGGAATTGAAATTCAGCCAGTTCTGTGCAGCAAATGTGAGGAGAAAATAGTTTTGTTCAAGGAGACTGGAACAAACCCTTTCTGAGATGATGAATGATGCTGTAAACTCAGATTTGAATCATAGGAGGGTCAGCTCAAACTTTCATGCTTCCAAAACAGTGTAAATAAATGGTGTTCCATGCAGTTTACCATTTACATCCTTCAGCTGGGACCTTTTCCATGGGGAGCTATTTGCTCTCTGAATATCCAGGTTTCAAAGATGGCAGATACTCCTAGCTGAGGACTAATTTATTGCTTCTGGCTAAATTAGAAACTAAGGGAAAATGAAAATTCAAAGTATGTGTGAGTCATTTCCTGCATTTTTTAATTATAAAGCTCTCTCTGGGGGTCTTCTAAAATGCCTTACACCTATGGCTGGCTCTGGGTTTGGGATTTATTTCCCAAAGACTGTTGCAAAGGCTAGGTTTGGGGTTCCCACTGCAACTGGGTGGTGTGTGGGTGCCTCCTTGCATCCTGTGTGAACATCAGAACTTAAATCAGTCTGTAACTAAAACCTTCAAGTGAGACATTCTCTTCCCAACATAAAGGAGACTTTCTGGTGCAATTGGTCAAAGGCCACAAAAATGTGATAGCTTCCTATTACTAGTCTGATGGTGCAATAATTCCAGTGGTTTTGTTCCTCTCTCTGCTCATATACTTGACTCCTAGCTGTACTGTCAGCACTGAAGACATCCCTGTGAGCAGAAGGGATTGGCTGCAGGGTGCAGATGTGCTTCAGGACAGCTCTTGGCTGCTGCCAGATGTGGTGGGAGCAGCAGGCTGCCCCTTTGAAGCTGCTGCCACAGGTATTTCCAGGGTGGGCCAGCAGCCAAGTGGTTATCCATACCCTTGAGAAGGTGTTTTAATTCAGATGCTAAAGTCACTCTTTCACATAGACTCCCTGCTTAGTACTAGGTAAGTTAACAAGACTGTGAATCAGATTTGGGTTTTGGAAGGGGCATCTGCATTTACACTATAGGTAACTAGTGGAAATTCAGGATCCTTCTATTTAGATGCTTGAATCTAAAGCTAATAGTTATTTATTCTAAGTAGTATCCAATCACTACAATGTCTGTGCCTCTGTTGTTAACATATTTGTCTTCACAGCACATTATGGGCTAGCAAAACACCATTCCTGTAATTCTGTGCTTAGAAACATGATACAGAGCAAGTGACTACTTTCAGAAACTAATAGGTATAATATATGGTCTCCCACTGCTTCACTCTTCTAGGCTAGTTGAAAACTTTCACTGGGATATTTGGATTGATGTTTTGTTGTTGTTATGTCGAGCTTTTGTTTTCTCTGACTGCCCTCACTTTTCTCACCTGTTACTGCAGTGCTCTGATGATACTTTAATAGGTAATCCCTACTCCTTGCAGCGTGAAGGCCATGCTTCAAAATTAAGTTGACTAGGATACATCTCCTTCAGCTAGAATAGTCTTTACCAAAAGATGGCTTTTGACATTGAGTTCATAATGAGTTTAAAAGAACAAAAAATGACTATTGCTCCTTTAGCAGTGGAGGCTTCTTATAAACTGCTCTTTAATTTTATAGCAGTGTGTCTTTTATTAAACACAGAGTAGTTCTGCAGCTAGTATAAATTGTCAAAACTCATTGATTTCAGAGGAACTATGACAACTTACAAGAGTTACACATTAGTCACTAATTCTCTAGCAGCTCCTCAAGGTATGCAGAACTTAATTGATGGCTTGGCTTGGCTTTGTGAGTGAAGATTTTGGGAAGGGCTTTAACAAGGGCTACAAGCACAATGACCAAGGGTGAGTGGGATATGCAAATCTGGTTGGAAAGGGTGCTTGGGCAATCAGGGAGTGTCCAAACAGGATTGTCATATCCTGGGTAATCTTGAGCTACCCATGTGCTGGTCTGCCCACATGCAAGGTTGGATCTGCAGCTTCCCATGCACCTTGTCACCTACTGATTCGACCCTCACCTGTCCATACCAACAAGTGAGAGCAAGCCCTGCCAGCCTGTGCAGTGGATGTTCTAGGTGAGTGCAGCTTGCACAGAACTGGCCCCATCCTTTACACCTGAGGTTTAACTGCCAGGCCTAGCGAGCTAGGATGGTGACAGCAAAGTCTGCAGATTGTAGGTTTTATGAGTGTCCTTCTCTTAGATGACAGACCATACAAGGCTGGACAAGCTCCATCAGCCTGGGTTTGAAGATAGGAGTTTTCCTTCTCCTATGTTCTGAGCAAGACTGTCATTTCCTGGGTCAATCTCCAGTGACAGCTATCACGAGCTGACTGAGGAGCTGGCAGTGCTGTGGTATTGCTACGTCCAGGCAGGATTCTGACTTAGAGGCGTTCAGTCATAAGCCTGCAGATGAGAGCCTCATGCCAGTGGCTCCTCAGCCAAGAGCATGCACCAGGGGTCTGAACCGGTGGTTCCTCTCGTACTGAGCAGGATTACTATTGCAACAACACATCATCAGTAGGGTAAAACTAACCTGTCTCACAATGGTCTAATGATCTTTCTGGCTTTTTGGGTTTTCAACAGGAGGTGTCAGAAAAGTTACCATAGGGATAACTGGCTTGTGGCGGCCAAGCGTTCATAGCGATGTCACTTTTTGATCCTTCCATGTCAGCTCTTCCTATCATTGTGAAGCAGAATTCGCCAAGCGTTGGATTGTTCACCCACTAATAGGGAACGTGGGCTGAAAACTTAATTACACTCTCATCAAAAGTGCAAGGAACAGAACAGTGTAGCAGAATGGCCTTTTTTCTGTTTTTTTTTAATTGTATTCAAACTTATATTTCATTGAGAAAAGTGTATTTGGGGTTTTTGGTGTTTCAACAGTTCCTTAGGGTTTTCAATATGAATATTTTGGCTCTGCCCCAAAATGTGTTAGAAATGTAGGGTGATATATAGATACACTTGGAGCTGAGTTTCATGTTTGTCAACTCAGTTAAGGCATTCATATCTTCTGCTGAAAGTGCCTGCCTTGTCACTGGTTATTCTTATTTCCCAGATGACAGTGGAGAATATGCTGCTAGTAGTCCACTTAAGCATAAAGCATTGATTTGAAGCAACATCAACAGCAAAAATTATGCAAAGTCCTACAAGCAAAATAATAAAAACCATGTAAGCATTAGAGTCTCTGACTTTCACCAGCTACAGTTTCTATTCAGCTTCTGTTATCCTCCACTGTTTATTGTTGGACACACTTCTGCAAATGGTGAGGGCAAGACTGTAATGACCTTTATCCTAAAGTCTGATTCCTTTGTAAAGGAACTTCGGTGCCCTAATCTGGTTTTGTTCCTGTAAGGCTTCAGATGTATTAGTTTCAGAGACTGTGTTGGTCTGATGTTGAAATTTCTCTTAAACCAACATACATTCATTAACATTGAGCTGCTCATTAGAGCTGCTCCAAATCTTTGATGACATTACTCTTTTATGTCTTAAGTGCTTATTCAACCATAAAAATGTAAACTCTGGTCTCTTAAGTACTACTATCTAGATACTGTCAAAGCAAAAAAGTGAGTTCTGCAAGATCCACAGTCTGATCTGTGTCACCTCTTCTTGAGTTATCAGCTCACTGTGACACTGAGGCAAGGGTTCATGTGTATGAGAGAGAAGTGTGTCTGTGTGTATCCAGAAAGCCTTTAGGGCTCTTTGCCACAATTTTCCTTACAGAATCCTTCCTGGGTTCAGCCTGAAGTCAGCAGGAAGCTTCTGGGAAGTAGATGGGGTTAGGTCTGGAGTTTAGGAAGAGGTTTTTCCTCAGGCCACACTTCAGTGTCGCAGGGGAGATTGAAGCACCAGAGAAGGTTATGTTCTGTTCAGCCCCCCTGTGATTTGTGTTTGTGCCCGTAATGCCTTAGCAGTGTACGGGAGGTGTTTTAATCTGGTCTGCTTTTATGAACACTGTTCTTGTGACCTCCCTGCTGATACGCAAGTCAATGTATCTGTGTAAAATTTCACACAAACTAGAGTAAAAGGAGGTCCAGTTCATTCGACTACCTCGCTCAGAGAAACCTGCTGCTACCTGCACTGCATTGCAAATATGAACATTTGTTGATCTAGGAACTCTGGTAGCACTCCCAGTTCTCCTTTCTATGGAGGTATGAAGAATCATGTACTGTATTTCTCCTGTGTGACTCACAAAAGTTATCCTTCATCAGAGGTCATTATATAGTTTCTCTCATCCCCAGTACTGCAAACAGCAGTATTGTCCTCCAGTTGTACATCAGCAGTGGCCCTCCAGTGCTCACAACCCAGCTTCAGGTGGGCAAGTCAGATGTTTTAATGGGTAACACATTGTATACACAATTGCTTTACAACAATTTGAGGAACTTCTTGCTCCTGCCATGATTTGTGCTGATTTATCATTTCCATAAAATGGGGAGAATACCCCTTGACATGCAGGGTCTGTGCTGCAATAACAAAGGGGCAAAAAATGCCCAATTCCACCCTGCCACCATTGAGGGAAGAGGCCAACCCAAGAGACTAGGCAGCATTGCTTATGTGGAGGGACTGGTTCCTGCTGAGGGCCTTTAAACCTTTCTGCTTTCTCCCATCCAAATTTAATGGGGCTATTTTGGGAAGAATTAGAACTAAGGGAGTAAACCAGCTTGTGCTCAAAAGAAAGATCTATATTTTGTTATTGTGGAGTAATATATATCCTTCTCTCCCCTTGCATTTTAAGTAATTATGGTAGAATTTTGGTAAAGAAAAAAGATCATTCATTCTTGCTGCTCTACCACAACACTTTGGACTATGACAATAACTGTCTCTGTATAATATCTACATTTGGTCATCATGTGCCAGTTGGATATCTGAGCTTTGGTGGCTTTCTAGGTAAAGGGGGAGTAATGTGGTTGTATCACTGTGGTATGTTGTTTTTCTCATGGATAAATCAACAAGTCAGTACTTTCTCCTGATGGATACATTAGCAAGTCAGATCCAGGGGTTAATAGCTCATGCAAGAGAACAAAGAATATAAGCAGGGAAGTTGTAGGTAAGATGCCTACAGGAAGGTGACTTCTGACACAGAGGAATCCAAAACAGCTATTGTGAAAGACATTATCACAAAGAGCATCATCCATAACACCAAGTGATAGCATCCAAATGCTAGAACTAAGCATTTCTTTGATTCTTAAAAATGAACAAGCTTAAACTCTTTCTTTAAGGTATTAAGTGGGTTTGGTTGGTTTTTGGTTTGTTTGGGATTTTTTTGTTTGGTTTTTTTTTTCTTTTTTTGAGTCATTCAAAGTGGAATGATTCATAAAATAGTTTAATTAGACCATACCTCCAATGGGAGTCCCCTGTCTATAGAGGCTCTTTACTGGAGTCCACTTCTGAATAAAAGGTGAAAGCAGGAATTACATTTTCAAAGGAGAAACTACAAAGAGCATTTATCTTTCTCTTTTTAGTTTTCTGTCTTTGTGACCTAGGTATCAAGCTTCCATTACACTCTAAGGGTGACTTTTTTCTGTCCTAGCTCTCACAAGAATAGCTTTCTAGATACCCTAATTTAAAATGTAAAAACTCCCTCAAAGTGAAAAATCTATTACTAAACCACTTTCAAACTGATATTCTAGCATTGCTCTAATAAATGGACCCTGTTGTAGAGAATGCTTTGTTTCACCTCTTAGCAAATTTACTTTAGATAATCACATTATCATTAATTTTCTTCATCTAGTCCTATACGAGGAGGCCTCATGCTTATGAGTTAGCTCTGCTAATGCTCCAGTTGATGGGGGAGATCTTGGTGTTAAATGAAGCTTTTGTGTATCAGTTTCTGTTCTCTTCTGTCCCTTTCTCCTTTGTAATTTGTTGCTGTTCTGCAGCATGTTTGTGGTACTCAGAGGGACCTGGTCTTCCATCTTTTAAAAGAATTGATTTCCTGCTACTGATCATTGGCTTTATGAATATTTGGTGCTTGAAAGGTCTCAAGAATGTGTCTATAGAACCATTTGTTTTAAGGAATTATGCTTGTCTTCAGGTGCGCAGACATGTTTGTCTGTCTGAGTACCTCCATTAGCTTTGGTGGGATTAATTGTGCAAGTCAAATCAATAATCTGGGACTGAACTCTCTATGTTACAGTAAGTGCTAGCTGTTTGTTACAGGAACTTTCAGCATTGTAGCTTTCAAACGTATGCTGGGATTTTGGCATCTTCTCCAGTCTGGCAGAAGCTCTAGCTTACGCTTGTGTACTGTGAGTGGTCTCTTCATTTCTCTTGTGAGCCACAACATGCCATACCAAACTGCACTGTTTCACAAAAGCCACCCCAAACCATGAAACATGACACACCACATCAAAATGAGAAATAGAATTATACCCTCAGAGGTCCATTTTTAGACTAATGCAGTGATGCTATATGTCAACATTAAGGAAAACCCACACAAATCTGGGTTCAACAAAAGGGAGGCTAATTTCCTATTTACATTGCACTGACTTTTTAGAAAGGTGAAATCTCTCTGTGATGTCTAAGGAGAATAGAGTTAATAAGCTGAAGAAATGGTTTCATGTCTAACTGCTATCGATTATGTTTTCTTGAGGTAGGAATTGCAGACTTTCAGCATTGTTTTCTCAAAATATCAGGAGGCAGCAGGAGGAATATTGGGTTATTTTTTGGAATATGCAGTACAGTTCAGTGAGTACAATGAGTTCAAATTCCTTTAAGAAACATATTTTCCTCATGGGAAGAAATATTTTTCCTTGATCATTAGTTAAAATGATGAAAAACAGGGATGGAGCAATCAAGAGCAAGGGCACTCCAAGTGAACTGAGTACTTAACCATGATCATGCTCATTCCTTCTCATCTCCTGCCACTCATGCCCAACAGGTTACATTTGAAAGTATCTGTTTCTATCTACAGTGATGTTTTTGAGCTGCCTCTTTGCTCTCTGAAGTTCCCAATGGGAACTTTAGAAACAATATCCAAAGCGTTGTTTTCCTGTTTGTACCATTGATGTGACTCTTGGGTTGTATGCATTTTGGTTTGGGTTATTTTGTTTAGACATGGAAAAAGGCATACATACACACTTTGAGCAGAGACTCTGTGAACTGAGATTATCATATAAGTGACAAACCCCAGTAATAGGTGTATTTGTTACAATATGGAATGTAAGCTTGAAAGAAATAGATGAGATGATGAGAGGGCAATAGGGCAGTTTTTCTCTGATGGCATAATGCTTTTACGTTAAAAGCGTTTTAAGAAATAGATATACTAAAAGAAAAGAATAATGCAAAACCCAGAATGCATGCTTTTTTTAAATCTATTATATTATGTGTTCCCATAGAGGGCAGTATTGTATAAAAGATAGGTTTAAGCCATGTATTAGGGATCTGCCAATTCATCTTTGTTAATATACTTTAAGGGAAATTGCTGTTAAAATAAATTTGATGCAACATTTCCCTTCAGTCAGGCTATGACTAATGTGTACAATAATGCACATCAAACCACAAAACAGAACCTCATTAAAGGAGAAGGAAATTAATTCTGTAGATAACCTTATTGTAGGTGGTAATGGGGAAAAAAAGTAAGGTTTTACATTACTTCAGAGTTTCTGTTCAGTAACAGAGTCACTGTAAGTGAACTCTTTTGATTGGACAAACCCAGAAGAAAAAGAACACAGGTTTGTGTTGTCAGTCCTGGGAATAGGACTTGTAGAGTGTTATGTCCTGGGCACAGTGAGATCATCTGCATTTCTGTATTGTATCAGGTTTTTTTTTCTGTGGAATGAATGGGCAAAGTTATTGTGATGCTTTAATTTACTTTTGTGCTTCTCTTATTTTAATGTGTTGTCAGCACAAGGTTTCTTAGCCTTCTGTGTAGCTGAAGCATGGGGAGATCCATGCCCATTTATAATAATCTCATATATAAAATTTCTTTCCTATACTTACTCACCTGCTTCATGAGCACCACTGAGTTACATCACAGTAAGTTGTTTGTGTTGTCTATGTCATACATAAGTGAGGGTACAGGGGTCTAAGTTCATGTATAGTCACTGGAGAGAGGCAGGTTCCCCTTTCAGAGGAATGGGAACCTCATAGTTATATGTCTACAATTAAAAAGTATTAAGTGTCTTCAGTGTTTCAGGCACTGACAAAAAGAAAATCATATGATGAAAAAAACATTACAAATGTTCCTAAAAGATTCAGCTGGTTTGGAGATGACTCTGATTAAGTCTCAAGAGGTGATAA
Organism: Melopsittacus undulatus; assembly: GCF_012275295.1. Lineage (NCBI taxonomy): Eukaryota > Metazoa > Chordata > Aves > Psittaciformes > Psittaculidae > Melopsittacus > Melopsittacus undulatus. The sequence goes on from NC_047533.1 coordinate 70,274,324, forward strand.
GTTCCCAGGTTTTGACTGAAATCAGACTGGTTGATGTATTGATGAAGGCCTCCTGAATTGAACAGTAATAACTATTGTTCTGAATAGTACACTGTTTACCTTCAAACCTCTGTTAAAATGGTTTGTTTAATGAGTAATATTTGCTTAAGACTTAGGGGATCTATTCTTTCACTGCACGTAAATGATGTTAGGCAGAAAAATAAATGTCTTCTTTGAAATGTGGGTAGGTCACTTAAGGCCAGGATTCTGTATTTATATTAATATTAGCATGTAGCACCTTGAAAGATAAAACTACAGGCTGAGTAGAACACCTGAGGTGAGTATACCTCACCTCAAGGTCCTTTGATCATTCAGATAGAAAAGCCTGTTGGAGTTTGCTGGGTTGCTTCCCCATCTCTGTTCATGAGCTGTCTTGCAGTTGACCTCATAGTATGTGTGTGTTTGGGGGGAAGATGGTCCTATGTGTGTCGATTAGACATGATACAGCCAAAGACTCGTTGCAAAATAAAGGAGAACAGACAGGGTATTTTAGGTATCTACAGTATAATCTTACTGGATGCCATAGTTCACTGAAGGTGGACAGAAGGTGCAGACTGAATGCAGAATATGGTTGAGAATTGACTGTGAAGAGAGTAGAGCTTATTGGGGATGGTGTGGCCTTCATTTAGGGCCAATGTCAGGTTAGAGAGGCAGTGTCGGAGCAAGAGCAGTCCACTGACAAGTACAGGGAGAGCAGCAAGTCTGATGTAGCTTTCACCAGAAATGTGACAAAATTTCATATCTAGCTTAAGGAAAAGTTATAAGGGGGACTCTATTCAACAAGTACTGATGGTAGTTAGTGACATTAGTGCAATCACAATGAATAAAACAGATTCAGAGACATCCACTGTAGAAATCCACTAATGATAGAGACAGGGTAAGACAATTCTCCCCCCTTTTTTTCTGTGAGTTTTGATTTTGTTTTTTCTTATCTCTTTTTTCTTATTCTTTCTTCTTTTCATGTAACAGCTCTAAAGTCCAAGAAACCCTGTTCTTCTATAATGAAAAATGCCAAGATTAATCCTATTACCAATAGCTTGGAAACACCCCAGAAATCAGGAATGAAGAAATCTTTGTCCAGAACTTGAATATGGGCTATACAGTATCTTTGCATATAAATGCACATATATTTATATATATATATATATATATGTGTGTGTGTGTGTGTGTGTGATATGCAATGACAAAATATGATATGGCTATATATATGTCATTATATATATCTCATTATATATATATCCAGACCTTGTATCTGAAGGATTGTCTCCACCTGGAGGTTCAGATGCAGCTGTAGGGGCTCTCCCCTTGCTGCCATGGAAGTCTGTTCTGGCAGCCACCACCTCCTCTCTAGAGCTATTTTCTTCTCTCCCCTACTGTGGGAATCTGGACAGAGTGGAAAAGAGCAGGTTGTGGCTGTCTGTACCAGTCAGGCTCCAAAAACAGGTAGATTCAACAAAAGAGAAGAATTATAGGAAACTTGCAGTTGATAGAAGGGTCTACACTCTGTAAATGGCAATTTTCAGTTCTTAACTAATTTGATATTTGGTGGATTGTGTTTTTCTGCACTTCTGTGGAGTTCATCTCATTAATTTGCATGTTTAGTGATTATTTAAAAGCGTGTTAATGACACTTCATTGTATTTGTATCCCATCAATCTGCATTATCCTTATTTAATATACTGTAGCAGTGGAGAATTTCTGTGCAATCACATCTTGGATTTGAATATTTTTGTGTTCTCAATAGACATATTGTTTAACACTGATTAAATAATTCCAACCTTTTCAGCTACTGTTCAACACAGTATAGTAGTATTTCAAAACACCTATCTGTATTGGGAAATACAAGAATGCATACATTGGATCAAAAATAACAATTAAAAGATGAACTCCAATAAATGTATTTGAGGCTTCCTAGAAAGTTTTTAAGGTCACATAGGTTGCTGAAAAGGGAGGATGACAAAGAAGGAAGATAAATAATTGCTTTGCAATTAAAATGTCTGTTCTATTTAGGGCTAAATTGAGGCCCAACATTTCAAAAATAGTAGTGTAAGTGGAATTGCATTCAACTGCACCAGATTCAAACGTGGTGTTGACAGACACACACATTACCAGTGAGCAAAAGGTAGCTCTAGCATTTAATCATGGGAGGAGAGGAAAAGAACAAAGAGCTTCCTGATGTACACAATATCTCAATTTCCTTTTTCCTTCTTTCTGCTTTAATGGACTGTAGTCAACCTTCAGCTTCCTACTTTAGGCTGTAGTCACTTTCTGATCATCTTTCCTTTCTCCCTCTTCCAAGAGCTGTCTGGAAAAGTAATGATCTATGAGAAAATCCCAAGGACTATATGACTATATGAAATTGTTGGGGGTTTTTTGTTTGTTTGTTGGGTTTTTTTTTGAATGCAGATTTTAGTAAATTCCAGCTAATCAAATCATGTATTTGTCCAACATAGGTTTAATTTGAATAACAACTAAGTCTTATAATGGGAAACTGTAGCTTTAGAACACCTACTGGCTCTATCTTATACACTTATGAAAAAACATGAATGCCTCACGTTTTTTAATAGTCTATAACTCTCCAATAATTCTCAATAATTCTCCACCACTGTTCTTTTTATTGCTGCTATTTTGCTGTTACGAACTCATCAGTAATGATATGTATGGAAAATGAAGATGTGGCAGTAACATGTATTGAAAAATAATGTAAGTCATAAATCAGAGCGCTAATTATGGCAGTGGATCCATCTTCTGTTAGATATGAATGAGGTGTGGACTAAGGATATTAGTATTTGGGGCCTATAAGGATGCTGGGGGAGGGACTCTTCATTAGGGACTGTAGTGGTAGGACAAGGGGTGATGGGTTCAAACTTACACAGGAGAAGTTTAGAATAGATGTGAGGAAGAAGTCCTTTACTGTGAGGGTGGTGAGGCACTGGCACAGGTTTCCCAGTGAAGTTGTGAATGCTCCATCCTTGGAGGTGTTCAAGGCCAGGTTGGACAGAGCCTTGGGTGACATGGTTTAATGCGAGGTGTCCTTGCCCATGGCAGATGGCTTGGAACTAGATGTCCTTTCCAACCCTAACTATTCTATGATTCTATGATTTTCTTCAGAACTCTGCTCTGTATAAATACAGCTAATTTACATGACCTCTGGATTTTGGATAATCCTAATGCAACGTGGACATAAGAATTTTAGGTCCATAATTTTAAAAGCCTTCCACAGCTTGGTGTGAAGTATTATAGGACTACTTCTACAACAACTGAAATGCTGCCAACTGAATGATAGTTGGAAGAGGAAAACTTAAAGAGAGATGGTGTTAGTAATAGAAAACTAATGTAGTAAACTGCGTCTTTAAAGCTTAATCATTCAAAAGTTTCACTGAAGTTATAAAGTTTGGTTGGTTTTTTTTCCTCCAAGTCTTAGGAGATTTCCACTTTTCAGCAATAGGGTAAAAATGTGTTTAAGAACTTGTTTTGATTTGCTTTTCATGGAATATAACAGCTGGAAAAATTGAAGAAAAATTTTAATACTTGTATGCATGGTATAAAACTACAGAATTATTCTCATTCTACACAAGTCTGGAGACAAAAACTTATTTGAGGACTGCAGAAGCTCTGCAGAAGGTCTTTGTCCTGCCTCCTGGTCTTGCTAGAAGAAGAAAATCCTGTCCTCCCACCCTTTTGCTGCAGCGCTGGCTCTGCTGGCACAGGAGACATCAGGGTATGATTGTCCCAGGCAGATCCTGAGTACCCTTCACCCCAGCTGGTACTAAGGAAATTGCAGGGTCAAGTATAGCAAGCTGTTGGCTCTTCAATCTCTCATCCAAAATGCTGCTGGATTGGAAGCCCTCCAAGTCGCAGACAAGTGAAGCCATCAAGTTAACAACCAGGAGGTCTATTGAGTCATTTCCTGCCTTTTTATCCCAATCTCTGCCTTTCATGGGCACTGAAATATGTCTGACAGAGATCCAGCTTCCACAAACACGTTCCTTCTGCCTGACGCATTCACGTTAACAAAGAACACAGAGGTGGCTGAAAATCACACAATTTGAACACAGATACATCAGAACATTTAAAATATATTGGAAACCAGCCAACACAACTGCAAACTCTGCAATGACATATGTGGAACTATTTTTTTCTAGTAGAAGTTTAGAGGCCTTCTAGTGTATGGGAGACAGTTTGAAATGGAGAAAGGGTGAAAACACAGACTTAACCAAAAGATTACTTGTTATTAACTGCAGTGTGAGGATAGTGAGATTCTAGTTTGGTAGAAAAAGATTCATTTCAGGTGATGCTGCAGCTCTATTATGCTCTTGTGAGACCTCACTTGGAGTATTGTGTACAGTTCTGGTGTCCTCAACATAAGAAGGACATGGAGCTGTTGGAGCAAGTCCAGAGCCAGCGGGCACAGGTATGTAAGCAGTGTTATCTTCCTGTATGAAGACAGGCTAAGAAAGTTGGGGCTGTTCAGCCTAGAGAAGAGAAGCTGTGTGGAGACCTCATAGCAGCCTTCCAGTATCTGAAGGGGGCCTACAGGGATGCTGGGGAGGGACTCTTCATAAGGGACTGTAGCAATAGGACAAGGGGTAGTGGGTCTAAACTGAAATAGGGAAAGTTCAGGTTAGATATAAGGAAGAAGTTCTTTACTGTGAGAGTGGTGAGGCACTGGCACAGATTGCCCAGAGAAGTGGTGAATGCTTCATCCCTGGCAGTGTTCAAGGCCAGGTTGGACACAGCCTTGGGTGACAGGGTCTAGGGTGAGGCATCCCTGCCCATGGCAGGTGGGTTGGAACTCGATGATCTTAAGGTTCTTTCCAACCCTAACTATTCTATTATAAATTGAAGTTTGAGGGTGTACCTGGTGTGGTATACGTTCTACAATTCAGAGATCTTATGTGTCTGTTTCAGTTAATATGTCATCAGGAAAAATTGCCCTAATTAAAATTATAATAGCAAATGTAGAAGGATTCAAGATTAACTGAAGATTAAAAAGTTTTAAAGTCTTCGTTGATTCCTCTCCACTACTTTTCTCGTTCTGTGGCTACAGAGGTGTGCAGATGAGATGTTAGTAGCAGAAGATGCTATTTAAGTCAGGATTTCACATCCACGTTTTCAGAGACAAAGAACTTGTAAAACAAATGCAAATCTGAGATGAGTCATGGCCTTAAATTCAGTCGAGGTAAACAGGAAAATTCAACAACTTGCCAAAACACTGAACTCTGAGTTGCTCAGCTATCCAGACAGAGTTTACATTATTGTGCAGACAGGGCACGTAGCCTTAAGATGGGTTTAAGAAATCACAGTGGTTATTGCTTGGATTTATTTGATGTGATCATTAAAGTTTTCCTAAGTCACAGCAGCCAAAAGTAGACTTATTCTTGCACCCATTGGGGGAACCAGTTCTGTTTCATACAAAACCCCACTCCATTTCAAGGAAATGCTAATTCCATTTAAAGACTAAATGAATTCCTCACCATTCAGAATTCTGTTTGTCAATGACCAGAGAATATTCGCAGAAAATAGGCTTACTTAATAGCAATTCAGGACTGCCACACGGTTTGCTGTACTGAAAGAATGAAGCAAAGTCAGCTGAAACAGAAACAGGTGTTTCAGACCCAGCAAGAAGATATGAACATTAAAGCTCTGCTATTAGAAAGGAAAAAACTAATTTTCTCAGTGTTTAAACTTACCATTTTATAGTTGCTCTGCTGCCATCTCTGCACCTACTTTGAACCATAGCTAAAAAAAGCCTTTTCTGAAGAAAGAAACAGGCCTGAGCTAAACTGGAAACCAACGTGAGACCATCCTGTAAAGTTTTTCTAGTGATGTTCTCTAGTGGGTAAAACTTGATACTCAGTAATATTTGAATTGATCAGTCTGAGGAACTAACTAGCCCTTTCCTTCCAGCCCACTGGACCATGTTTGGTTTTACTAGGCTTATACCATCAGTGTTAATATTATTTGTTTCAGAATATAAGCAAGTTGGAGATACTAATAACAGTAATAGCTGTTATTCCCTTTAATATATATGAAAATAGATCTAACTCTCAGTTAAATAAAAAATGTTTGAGTAATAGCTGAAAAATGGCCTGCATTCAGATGATATATCACAAGAGTGCTAGGGTGGTACTCTGGTATTCAGAAAGCAGAAAGTCAATACTAGCAAATGGTCTAAAGATATTCCAAAGCTTTAATAAACATATTGGTTAGATAAGAAATGTGGGAAAGAACACCCCTTGGTCAGCTATGAGCATAAAATTGTAATGATAGATTTCTTTCAAGGACAATTTCCAATAACAATTTTAGGGAAAATAATGAAGGTAACATTAAAAGAGAAGGAAGGAGAGTCACTTGTGAAGTTATCAAAATCCTGCATAAAGGATAAAAGGTGGTAAAGGAGTCCAGTGCTGCAGCTGAAAAAAGCTTAGAGGGAAAGGGGATGAAGCTCATAATGAACTCATCTCTGGTCCTGATTCAGGTCAGGAAGCATGGCACATCTTCAGCAATAGTGGCACTCTGCCAGCTCATGGTGACCTGCTCTCTCCTAGAGCCCTGGGGCTGATCCCTGGGCACAAGCTCTAACATGGACAGGCAAAGAAATACTATTGCTTAAGGCTTGTGCAGCTAAATGCAGAAAGCATGAAGCATTATTATGTAATTCCTAATGGCAAAGAGGTAGACAGCATCACCTCATATGCCTTATTTAATCTCCATATTAATTGTTTCTGTGAAGTGAAAATAAATGCTGATAGATCCATCTCACTGCTCTCAAAACACCTTAAAAGAATCATTCCTCAAGGAGTAATATTAATATAGTCATACTGAAAATCCTTTCCCCTTTTCTTTCCTCTTCTACACAACTGTGTGCATGCACACATGCTTGAATTTGAGATTGTTAATTCCTCTTCATGTCTTTGAACATCTTTTCCTATGTGATTCCTCAGTTTAAGTGTATTTGCTGTTTATTATATAGGTGTCACTTCCATGCCTCCATATTGAAGCAATAAGGAAAGGATGTACTTATCTATAAATATTTAACTATAGCGACAATAAAGATAGTGAGGAATTATCAAGCACTTAAAAGATGTAATGAACTGAAACTAGAAAAAATGCATTAGGAGAAAAAGGTATTCTTAAGGGAAGGTCAGTCCTACAGTGGATAACTTATACAGAAAAAGTTCATCAGCACTGTGGAGGTGATGATGTGAATATTAGATATGGTATGTGAGAAGGTAGAGAGGTATAGAAAAATAAAGCTGTAGTAAATATTTTGTAGAAAACATTAATGCACTGATGAGCAGCCAGAGGGGAGAGCCCAATATTTCTTTTCCGTACTTTTACTATGTAAGATTATACTTTCATGACACTAGCAGTAGTTCATAGCAATGGGAAGGGAGGCATAACATATCTAAGAAGCCCCTTTCAGCTTTAACATCTACAGAATCAGTCATCTCCTTCTTGGCACTGGGTTGAACTCACCCTTCTCTGATTTATATATCCAAAATGTTTATTTTAATGCTCTCGCTTGTAGGGGAGAAATATTACAGCCTGATAGGAACTTTAAACAGTTGTTTGCCATGTGAAGAAGTACATTTTTACTGTTGTCACCAGGCATTGCTTGTTTTCTGCCCACTCACCAGAAGTGTATTAAACACTCAGTAATGCTAACACCAGTAATAAATAATTATCCTGTGGTGAAATATATGCTGTGCAAAGCCTTTTAGCCATCATAAACATGACTTCCTGCACTGTCAGATTTCTATACTGTGGGATTACAAGGGTTTATTTTACTGAAAAGAAAAAGCTGTCTGCTGATAAGATCACATATCAAAAATATGCAAAAATGTTCCCTTTACGTTTGGCTAAGGCAGAGACTGCATTCTTCTTTTGCATCCTAATTTGGAGACCCAAGAAGTATATAGGTGCTAGTGCAGAGAGCACCTCACCAACCTGTTTTTCTTGCACTCAACAACACAGGGAAATCATCTACTTCATTCATAAAAGGCAAAGAGAAGGGGAGTAATTTTGCTATAGAAACCAGAGTGTGCTTTGGACTGAGATTGATGTGCAGTCTTGGATATTTGCTCATTTCTGGAAAACTGAAACAGTCAATCAGGAATAAGATATGGGCTCTCTCTATTACTAGTAGTATGCACAATGAGATGAAAGAAGAAGAGAGTGGGAGGTGGAAAGAGGCAGTGTGTCCCTCTGCCTTTTCTTGAACAGGTTTATGGAGCACATGCACTTCCCAAGGGTGAATCCCTTACCAAGAAATTAACAGAAACCTTTTTCCTGGGGGATAAGAAGTATCTGTTCTAAATCAGATCTGATCTAACTCAACAGAAATGGACTAAATGGAATGGACCCTTTTCCTGCTCTTCTGCTGTTAAAATTGCCATATCTGGGAAAAGTAGAGTTTCAGTTACAAGGGGAGGCATATCATCAGGTGTTAATAGCTTCATTGATTATGCTTGCTGAAAAAGAAGGATGTGCCCCAGGGTTTTGATTTTTCCAGACTTCCCCTAGGACAATAAGCATCAGTTATTTGCCCAGTGCAGATAGATGCATCCAAAATGTTCAATTTCCAGCAACTACAAGGCAGCAGGTGTGGATAAATGTTGTTATTTCCTGTTTATTTCTTGATTTCAGTCCTTATTTTTCCTGGAACTATCTTTTGTGCTTTGTTTTTCTCAGTAATACACAATATTTTGTAAGCTTTATTTGCACAAAGCAAACCAGACTCTCTTCTATTTTGTAACATCAATATACTCCTCTCCCCTTTTAAAATCTGATAGTCAAGAATGTATACAATACAGAATTTGTGAGGTCCTTGCATAGTGATCTGATATCTCTTCACCCACCACTATCTAGTTCCTAAACTCTGCTGTCTTGTTACTTCATTACACATTCCTTTCAAGTTTATGCAGGTTTCTCAGATTTCTTCCCATAGAAAAACCCAGACACAGACACCTCAGTCTTAATTTCTTCCATCACTGACTAAACATTGATACTTGGGAGTCCTTTTTAATGTTTCCTTTTTCCCCAGTTTTTGACAGCAGGTTGTAGGGCTGCTGTAATTCAGATGACCCGATTGCTTTCTGACCTCTCAGTCCTCATGTTCCAACCTCCCTTCCCCTCTTCTAAAGCCCTTAATATTGAAGAACTCAGACAGGTGATCTCCTGACACCTTCTGTATATAATTATACCTTGAGGTTTCTCTGGAAAGAAAACTACTGCTTGCTTGGTTCTCTTGATGAAAGTGCCTTCCTGCCTACAGCAAGGTATAGGTAATTAATTAGGACCAATATACTGCCACAGGCAGGGATGCTGCTATGCTTTCCTGTGGAGGCTACATGCAAATAAGCACCTTCTCCTTGGAAGCCAGGCTCTTATGTGTTTAGGATTTACTAAATTTAGTCACTGGTCAAGAGAAATCATGAAATAATGGAATATAGATGAGGGATGAATGAAGCAGATGCAGGGTCTGCATTGCAACAAAAGTGTAAGCAAACACATTGTGGAGCCTTTTCAGTAAGATACACATTTAAAGGCATAGCAGATTCAGTAAATTGCTTTTGTAATCTGTAATTTTACAATGCATTGAAAGTCTCATCTTCTGAACTAGTAAATTTCAAATGGAATATCAACAGTCCTGTTCCACTCCTTTTCATGTGAATTTGTTCTGAGACCATCAGCTTTTCTCTAACCACTGATTATTTTTAGGTACTATCAATACAATATCCATGACAAAACAACCACACCACTGTGGATATTTATGTTTTATGTGTGATGCTGACACACTACATTAAGCTGCAGCTGCCACTCCAATCCCATTATCAGAACCTGAGGACTGTCATGATTCCTCTGTATCACAACAGCTGCAAGCAGAGCTGCACAGGCAGCAGATTTTCCCCTGTGAGCTACCATCATGCTCAACATCCGATTAAGACTTCAGTATTGCATATGCGTCAGAGGAGGGCCAGAACTTCAGCATGAACTGCACCCAAGTTTTGCGGGTACTTCCTCTCTTAAATCCCAGATCAGAGAGAACAAAAACCAAAGGAGATGGGAATGCAAAGATATGGTCTTGCCAGTTGCTCCCACCATCATCTTATTCCAAGAAATAAGGAGCCTAGGATAATCACATTGTGTTCTTCTTTGTAGAGAGCCTAGGCATTGCTCAGACCCTGCAGCTCTTCCCTTTGTCCTCTGCTGCTGGGTTACTCTTCCCTGGGCTGAAAAGCCTGGCTCAGGTGCCAGCACATAGAACAGCTGAAGGCAGCCCACTCACTCAGACTATGTACAGGTCAGAAAACTTGCCAAAATGTCCACATTGACACTATGAGGGATTTAAAGGGAGCAGATATGACAGCTTATATATATGTACATGTTCCGTAACTGTAGTCACTGTAGTAGGTGTAAATTGCCTACATTTTCAGAACACTTTCTGATTTCCATTGACATGCCAGTGAATTTCTGGCACTTTTCTTAAGCATGATAATTTTGCAAAACAAAAAAAGCAACCAAACCAAAATCCCTTTAAGAGAACTTGCGCATCAAATGCTGACTGGTATTTAAAAACCCATTTGGCCTTTATCATTCTCTTTGTTCTGTGCCATAGTGTCTGTCCTGAGAGCAACAGCCAAATTAATCTAGTTAATGTAACTAATGCCTGATTAAATCATGTTATGCATTATCACCCCCTTTAATTTTACAGCATGTCCCTCTAGGCTGAAGCCAAGCTTCTTGTTTGTAAGTTCAGATTCGGTTCTGAAATGAGCTTTTTCTTTCAGTGCTCCTCAGAACTCTTGGTTTCTCAGCCTGCCTTCACCACTAAGATGTATGACAAGGTTTGAATTTCTTGTTTCTAGGCTCTACTTTGTTTTATTCCACATTGCATTAAAAGATCCCAGATCAGGCACATAGAGTTACGGAAATTCCTTTGAACCTCATAGGCTGTTCCAATTTTTCTCTGTAATATCTTTCAGTCAATTAGACCAAAATTATCAAATGAAATAAAAATCTTCTCTTCATTTCAATGATCTCAGAGAGCAACAGCGAACAGAGAATGGAAAGTCTCCAGCACTGTGGGGGCATCCTGAAGTCCAAGCATCTACCCTTATATAAATACAGAGAGAATGCTAAGTGCTAATGATACATTGGACACAGAAAACAGACACCAGCAGGGGGAATTTTTACCTGCATTATTCCAACAGAGCTTTTGAAAATAATTATGCCTTTTTTATAGTATTTCAATAGATCCGCACACCTACTGTATTACAACTGTGCAATTCCAAGTATGAAATCACTAATTAACATGTATTCACAGCAAGGTTATTTCTTGAAATTAAATAGTTGGGGTGGACCCAGAACACTCTTGAGACTACATTAGCCTTTCACCTATCAATAAAGTACAATGGAGAGACAGGAAGAAAAGAAAGATTCTGATTCCAAATTATTCTACTTGCATATTTGAATAGTTACAGGTGAGAGACTTGTGGTTTATTATCATACAACAAAACTATTTCATGATATTTCACCTTTCCACCAGCTCTCCAGAAGCATGTTCAATGTGGAAGAATGGAGTAAAGGAATTGCAGGGAAAATGGTAGAAAGATTGTTGAAAAACATTAAGCTGAGAAGCTGCTGCTGTCCCGGATGTGAAAAAGAGCAGTTGCATTGAAAGCTGCTGCCACACATCATCTGGCTATGTTCCTTGTCTGAGCAAAGCAAGTGGCAACTAAGGTAAATGGGAAAGTGGAAGGAGCACAGTTACAAGAGAAGCTCCTCTTGTAGATGAATGTGTGCTTGGAGATATCACATATGATTTCCTGTGACAGCCCTGGTGGGTATGAACCTTGGACTTCAAAATTGATGGAGGGCGTTTTATGTCCCTCAGCCTCCATCACCAAGTTCTTTCATATTTGATCCAGCTTTGTCAGTTCATCCTGTGGGCTTATGAGCATTAGTCAAAACAAAGTGTTTAATGCAATTCAGAACAGTTAGAGTAATTAAATTTGGAATTGTGAATATGAATATCAGGACTCTACTTTTCCAAAAACTTGCATACAATCAGCAAATAACCTTTATCAAAAGCGCCAAATGTTTGATCAAAACATTCTTTGTGTGGAATATTGGTTGTTCATGAATAATCTGAAGCCAAGGAATTAAACATTTTATCCAAAAATAAGGCAGAATACTAAATATCCAACTTCAAATTATGTTCCTTGATATCTCTTGCAAAGAGCCTGATATTACAGAGCCATGTTGCATTTTCTCTGTTGTATAACTTGCCACAGGAATCCAGGTGGTAGCTGGATCTCAGCCTGGATGTGATGAAAGATATAAATTTAGATGTCCAGAGTAGGTTGGAATGTGATTTCTCCCATAAAGAAACATATTTAATGGGGGTGCTGACAGAAATACTAATACAATTGATGCTGCCAACTTACCACCCAACAAAAGCAGAAAAAACCATAAGGAACAAGCCTGCTGCTTTCACTCATTTGAGGGAATGGAACTTGTTATTACCAAGATACTAAGGCTCAGAGGAAAAACATAGCAGATGTGTTTGATTTTTGGTTTTATCTATGTGGGTTTAAAGATGTTGGTTAAACAATATAACCTTCCACACAGGATGTTTGAGAATGGAATGTTTTGTTATTTAGTCTCTGGTATAGAAATATGCACACTGTAGAAAGTGTCCATATGTCTTTATGTCCATATTACTTTAGAAGCTCAGAGGAGCCCTGGCCTCAAAGTCATAAACAAGGTACAATAACAGAGTCAGTATACTGAGATGGAAAGAATGATTACCCAGCATTTTCCATAAAGATTAGTTTATAGTACATTCTCATCTAATAGGTTCAGTAATTCAGCATTTAAGGCTGTGGACTCACCCCTTTCCTTATTCATTGATTCCAATGTATTACTTGCCCTCAAAAGTTCTGCCAAGTACTTGCTAGAATGTTTAATTAGAAAACTTAGTCTAATTTGCAAATGTAAAGCAGGGACTTTTTTATCAGGATGGAGAAATAATGTCAGGTAGATTCTTCCAGAGGTTTAAAGTTGGTCTAGTTTATCTGTGGACCTGGAGCACATCTACCCTTTAGGGGAGATTGGCTGCAGGGCTTGGAGCCAGCTCAGCACCCTGGTTTGCCTGTCCCACAGATGTGCATATGGGGAGATTGTCGTGGGTGACAGGGTGAGAGGAGGTGGCATAGCAGGCAGGTAGCCTTTGTTGTCTTGATAAATAGCCAGCCCCACATCATTGCCAAAAAGAAGTCCTTGTCTTCCCAGTATGGAGCATTTAATTCACAAAATAAGTCCTTTTAACTTCTGAAATTTTTAGAGCTCATGAACTTTACTTGTGAAGGGCTGAGGCAATACAATTCTCTGGTGATTTTCTTTTCAGTCATAGACATGAATCACAACCACACAAATTAGATCAGGGTATTGACTTTAGAATTTGAATGCAGCCACAAGTGAGAAATAACAGATAAAATTCTGTAGTTCACAGATTCTTTATCAGAGTAAATTTAAAGACAAAAGAGAACTAGGGCAAAAGAAGATCTAGGGCAAATCTGTGGACTTTAAACTTTTCAGAAGGATTCAGAGCTGGTTCTCCTATTTACATGCTGACTGTGGATATAATGGAAGGTAGATCTGATTTAAAGTGAATAAAATTACACTGTTTAGAGAAGATCGGATTCACAACAATTTCAGTTGTTGATCAGGAAAGTAGATCTTGTTGCAAAGCATCAAATGCTTTTATGTCCTGAAAAGTACTAAAACAACTCAACCTCCCCCAAGATCTTTAATTATAAATAGCATGCAAAAAACTCTAAAGCGAATTCCTAACATTTTAAAGGCACATTTAAGGTTTAATTGCAGGAACACAAGCAGAGAAATTAGAATCTTGGTTCACATTGCCTGTGTGATCACTTAGTAGTAAATGTGAAGTTGTGTATATCATTCTGGGAAACCTTATTGCTTGTGCTATCAAAACAAAGGAGGATCTGATCCAATAATTCTTATACGAAAGCAAAATAGTAAAATATATACAAAACTTTTGTTATAAACAAAACTTAAAGCACCATGTTTCCAAGTGCTGTAATGTATTAAAAATGGGAATTAATGAGAAAAATATCAAGAATAGTTTCTGCTTATCAATGTTTACTATGTAAAACTTGGAGCCTTTTTACCTTGGAGCTAAAGAAGAGGAAGATGTAATAGGTTATTTAGAAGAATGGCTTTGCGGGAGACTCTGAAGTAACCTCTCTATTGCAGTGGAGTCACACCTGCATGCTAACAAAAGCTGTCACCACCACAGATTAGCTTCACACTTCTCAGAAATTGTCCTTAATACTAAAAGGAAACACAAAGAAGGGATAGCCCATCCAAAGGAACAGCTTGAGGGCAGGGTAATAATAAAATACTCTTATGAAGAACACTGTTAAACTTGTTTTCTTTTTCTTTATTTATGTAGATGGGCTGGCTCCAGATGTGGAAAACTGGTAACATACATTCTGTTGTTCAGGAAAATGTAGAATTAATGTTGTTATAATTGGCAAGATTGATAGGTTTTCTTACTTATGTCAGGGTATGATTGGAGAGAAACACAGTGTTGGACTGTCCAGTGTTCAGCTGTAACAGTTATTTTTCTCCTTTTTGGTAGCTGATGCAGTGCTGTGTGTTTGGCTTTAGTCTGAGAACAATGCTGATAACACACCGATGGTTTTAGTTGTTGCTAAGTAATGTTTACCCTGACCAAGGACTTTTCCATCTGTCATGCTCTGACAGTGAGGAGGGGCACAAGAAACTGTGAGGGAGCAGAGACAGGGCACCTGACCCAAACTAGCCAAAGGGGTATTTCATACCACGTTACGTCGTGCTCAATGTATAAACTAGAGAGAGCTACTTGAAAGGCCCAGATTGCTGCTCAGGTTGGGCTGGGTATCAGTTGGTGGGTGGTGAGCAATTGTATTGTGCATCACTTGTGTTTGTTTTCTTTTTCCCCTTTGTTGTGGCTTAAACCCAGCCACACAGCTCATTCACTCACTCCCCCCACTTCCTCCCCTAACTCCTGGAGAGTTGGGGAGAAGAATCAAAAGAATGTAGCTCCTATGGGTTGAGACAAGAACAGTTTAATAACTAAGGTCTAACACAAATCACTACTGCTACTACCAATAATAATAATTATGATAAAGGAAGGAACAAGTGAATACGACACCTCACCATCCACTGACCAATAACTCACCCCACCCTCCCCGACCAAGCACTGACTGATACCTCCTCTAACCCCTCAGAGCACTAAACCTTCCAGATAACTGTGTTACATCCTGGGCATGACATGCTGTGGTTTGGAATACCTCTTTGGCTAGTTTGGGTCAGGTGTCCTGTCTCTGCTTCCTCCCAGCCTCCCCTCCTCCCTGGCAGAACAAAGGCTCAGAAAGTCCTTGGCCAGAGTAAACATTTGAGCAGTAACTAAGAATGTCAGTGCTATCAGCACCATTCCCAGGCTGAAAGTCAAAACACAAGTGCTGCACCAGCTACAAAGAAGGAGAAAATATGACTGCTACTGCTGAACGCAGGACACCCTTTTAGTGTCATATTCTCTCCCCTTGTTATTTCCCTTGTCATTATTATTATTGGTGGTAGCAGCAGTAGTTTTGTATTATACCTCAGTTATTGGACTGGTTTTATTTCAACCTGTGGGTTTTACATTCTTTCAATTCTCCTTTCCATCCCTCCAGGACCAGGGTGGGGAGAGGAAAGAAGGTGGTTGGCGTGAGCGAGGACTGCATGGTTCTGAGTTGCAGACAAGTGAGGTCAAGTTCTGTAACTGAATTACAAAGCAAAGCAACAATTGTTATAAAAAAGGAGATAGCGACAGGACAGATAAAAAAAAGAAAAAGAAATTAAACAGGAATTTGGGGTGTAGAGAGATAGGCACCACTGTGGATCCAGCAGTGTCCCAGTGGTTCATGGTCATTATCCTCAGTGGTGGGAGTCCTCCAGGGTCCATAGTTGGTGTCAGAGCAGAGTGTCCCCAAGAGTCCACAGTAGACGTTGAGAGGTGGGTGTCCTCATGGAGGTGTTCTCGTGGAGGTGCTCCTCATGATGATTACCTTTTCCCCCTTTTATTATGAGGTGGGGGGAGTATCTCTGTTCTTAATGTCTCATACTACATGTTCCTGGTGGACCAGCTCTAACCTGCACATCTGCAGCAGTTCTTGGGATAATGGGCAGCAATTCCTCACACCAGTCCCCAAGATAATGGAAGAGTCTTACTTCAGCTCCTCACACCCATCTCTCAGACAATTGTCTCTGGAATCCCATCTCAGCTTCTCATGCCATTCTTTGAGACAATGGGCAGTGGAGTCTGATTTCAGTTCAGTTTCTCACAACTTAGAACTATTGGGATCTGACTTGAAGAAAAACAACTTTGTGATATGCTCCAGATGAGAGCTGTCTTTAGTGCTGTATAAAGTAATAGAAAGAAAAGCAGTGTGTGATTACTGGAAGCAACATTCTTCATGTGGACAATTTGTTGCCCATTGGACTGAGATCAAAAAATAGTTTAGGTTAGAAGGGACCTTAGGTTAGAAGGATAAAGCTCATCTAGTTCCACCCCCCGTGCAATGAGCATGGACACCTTCAACTACATTGGGTTGCTCGGAGCCCCATCCCACTTGGCCTTGAATGTTTTCAGGAATGAGGTACCTATCACCTCTCTGAGCAACCAGTGCCAGTGTCTTACTGTAAAATATTTCTTCTTTACATCTAACCTGGATCTACCTTCTTTTCTTTTAAAACCACTAACACTTGTCCTGTTGCTACAGGCAACATCTAAGCTAACATCAGTCCTTATTTTTCTCACCCATTTAAGCATTGAAGGGCCACAAATAGATGGGTTTAAGTCAAAAGTAAAAGGGCCAGATGTAATTTAAGTCAGCTTTGGTTCAGAAAAGCGTGTGCTTTATTTTAAGCATATGGAAAGACTCATGTCTTCAGTAGTGTGATGGTGAAGGAGTTGGACAATTTGTCTTTCTCTTAGTTTGGACTTTTTGGACTATTCATGAAAAGCTTAAAGTACAGTATTTTTTATCTTTGGCATCAAAGTAGGGGGGTTATTTGCTGGATAAATTTGTGAGGTCACACAATGCTCAAAATAAACTCTCCCTACAGGATTAAATATAACTTTTAATTGTTCTGTAGCTGATATAATATCTTAATCAACATCTTATCTTGGGGTTAGAGAAATGTTATTATAAACATGCAGCTTTAACCTTCATTGATTTCAAGGACTCTGTCATTATCCCATTTTCCAGGGTGAGGTCTCTAATTACTTAACATTCTGGTGCTTAATTTCATGTGATAAGCCTAAAACTAACAGATAAATAGTCTCACTTCATTCTGAGGACAAAATCATTTGCAGAAAATGATGTAGAAGATCTGGGAAAAAGATGTTTGAAAGAAAAATCTACATCTAGTACCTAGAAACAGATGTTTTACATAGCAAAATATAATTTAAACAAGGCTTGCTTACAATTTACTGTTAGGCCACAAAGAAGTTTCTTTTGTGTGATTCTTTGAGCACTGCACTAAAAAAGCTCCACCAAAGGAGGAGATAGCTGTTTTGCTGAGCATCTAAACACAAGGTACGGTGCACTAACTGGAGGCTTACTCTTCACTGGGGTGTTTTCTTTGTACCCCTGACTCCTTGCTCTGGAGAAGGCATGTGGATTACAAGTTCAAAATGCCATTTCTTTCTTTGTATAATTAATGTAGCTGCTAATGGAAGCTATCCACATAGTCTCGCAATTAATACTTTCTTTTTTGCAACTTCTTTGCTACCCTTTTTAATGAAATATTTTGCTAGGCTGTTTTAAGTACATGCTAGGTGGCTTACCTACCCTGAAAAGGTTGCTCAGAGGTAAAGATACTTAAAGATACCGGTTACTGGGCTGTCAAGGATAAGATGGGTGAGACCTCTGAAGTAATCCTTCATCTAGCTGAAAACACATAGAAACTGTGATTTTTTTTTTCTATAACCAAGGTCTTTTGAAGATTTAGTCTTTGCAAGTTATATTTTGCATCACATACGTAGCTAAAAAATGGGCTGTCAGAACAGGGTTTGTGTAACCCCCCTTTATCTACTTCCCATCCACCATTGCTACTATGAAGGCAGCCAAGTGTCCTGTACTTAGCTCATGTAGTACTTGTTGCTCCGAAGTACAGATTTTCATCAGTGAAAAATTAATCCAGATGAACAACAATCAAGGCTTTTTGTAGCAGCTAAAAATCTTTTTCTTTACAATATGCTCATGAGCAGCTATGTTTGAAACAGCTGGTTTGAAACAGGTTAAAGAGTGTTGGGGACTGTTCATGTCACTGCTTTTTATTTCAACCATTAGGACTAAATTGTAAAGCTGGGGATGCCAAATGAAAAGTAAATTCCTATTCTAACTTGGTATCTCTGCAGATGTTAGCCTTTACAAAACTGCACTCCTACCTGATCCACTCCTCTAATTCTGTATTATCAAGAGTGTGTCCTTGACCCCTAACCCACCCCAAAACCCACTGTGTGACCTTGAAGAATGCAGGTTCTATACTGTGAGAGCCCCATAGATGTCAAAACGACAGAAACACAAGGAAGAGAAAACAAATGATTTTGACCTGTTTATTATACACCCTGTTGTACATGAAGTTAACATAATACGGTCTCACGGGAAAATCCTCTGACAAGGCATAAAGCTAAATAACCTGTTTGCCTAGGAAAAATATCTCCTCAGAAAGGACCCTGGTTTCTGGTTTTTTTTTAGATCAGGTTTTGTCTATGTATTCATCTGGTGTCTTTCTTAACTCTCTTTATAGATGGTTTCATATATTGCAATGGAACTCGATAGGTACCTTAGTGGGATATCAGCAAGGAGCCTCTTCTAGTATGTATAAAGGAAACTCTAAACCCAGAAACAGCAGTTTAGTGTTTAGAAACTCCAGGAAGTTATACCAACATTTTAATAGCTGATAAAAATATAGCAATTGGTTCAAATAAAACTTCCTAGGTGTGGTAGATGTATATATCCTTGAACTGTCTAGATGAGAACACTGAATTCCTTTAGTAAGGATAATAATGTACCCTTTCTGAAGAGAAAAAAATCCTTTGATATAAATACTTTTATCTTTTTCCTCCTATTGTTGCATCATTGGAAGAGAGAAAAGAAATGGAAGGTAGTTTTTAAATCCCACATAGTTCTGGGTTTGTTCCTTCCAAATTGTCCTGCATTTAGTTATTTTTCTCTTTTTCAGTAGCTGATGCAGTGCTGTGTGTTCGGCTTTAGTCTGAGAACAGTGCTGATAACACACCAATGGTTTTAGTTGTTGTCAAGTAATGTTTACTCTGATCAAGGGCTTTTCCAGCTCTCATGCTCTGCCAGTGAGAAACTGTGAGGGAGCAGAGACAGGACACCAGACCTAAACTAGCCAAAGGAGTATTCCATACCACATGCCCACTATATAAACTAGAGAGAGTTACTTGGAAGGCCCAGATTGCTGCTCGGGTCAGGCTGGGTATCGGTTGGTGGGTGGTGAGCAATTGTATTGTGCATCACTTGGGGATTATTTTCCTTCCCTTTTCAGCTTTATATTCTCTCCCCTTGTTATTTCCCTTATCATTATTATTAGTGGTAGCATTAATAGTTTTGTATGGTACCTTAGTTATTGGACTGTTCTCATCTCAACCCATGGGTTTTACATTCTTTCGATTCTCGTTCTCACCCCACCAGGAGCAGGGGGGAGGAAGGAGAAGAGTGAGAGAGCGGCTGCATGGTTCTGAGTTACTGGCTGAGCTTAACCACAACACAAATATTCCCTGGATTTCCTATTAGTGGTGTAGGGCACTGACTTTGTAATCAAGATCGGATGTTTTGCTTCAGAGAGAGAGAGGGACTTGTTATTTTCTGACAGCTATCAGAATTACTGCTGTAGCTTGAGGGGCTGAGAGAGACAGATTCATTTCTGTCTACCTATGTAGTTTCCTGCACTTCATTGCAGAAAAAGAACATTGTGAAATGGTGTTGCAAGTCCTAAATGCTGAAGAATAACTTTTCTAGCAAATGATGTAATGCTAACAGGGTGTTGTAGCAGTCCCCAGATGATGTCTATCTTGTGCCCACAAAGAACAGGAATGCTAGCAATTGATAGTTATGTGAGGTGTTCCTTTAGCTCAGGTGTTAATGGCTGAATGTTGGGTTTTTTTTTGGTGAAAGTCAAATGGGTGATTCCTGCTGAGCCCAATACAGGTATGTATACAGCCAGCAGCTGCTCACTTGCTGTACTACACTTAGACATCTTTTTACAAGCTGTACTCTTTGCATATATGCAATAGATACTACAGAAACATAGACCCCTTTTAGCAGCAGGCAAGACCCTTTCCTGCATCAGGGCCATGCTCAGTACAGGACATTTGGTGGTCTATGTGCATCAGCAGAATCTCCAGCATGACTTGAATTGGTTATTAATCATCTTTGCTTTGAATCTTAAAAAGGACTTAGACTCAACAATGCTGCATGAATGTGTAAGCATTCAGTACCTGTACAGGCTGTCTGGGTTGCAAGGTTACAGTGAAGATGTGCTTGAAGATGTGCCAGTGCTGCGTATCTCAGAGATGTGAGCATGAGCTGGGTAGTGCAGTAACACGGCAAGTGGCTGATTATCTAAAGGAGTTAAACACAGCCAACATACTAAAGAAGTCTCCTGAATTATGGCTGGCCAGCGCACAGATACTGAGAGCCATCCCAAGTACAGGAGATGGTGAGTTTTGTCCTGTTAAAGCTACTCCCCAAGAGAGTGCCCGCTTCCATTGATCAACCTGGAGGTTATGTCCAGAGGACTGAAATGATTTCACCCATTTCTTTGTAAAGCCAAAGGAAGAAAACATATTAGAGACCTATCCTTATTCTACTCACCTCTTTACAGTATTTTAATAAGTCAGGCACAGAAAACAGAATAATTTTCATTTTCTGCTTTAGGATTTTAAAACTTTATTTGTTCCCCACACTAAGCAAAAAGCTCTATGGTCCATGTTGAAAAAATGACCAAATACCCTCCATGCACACAAGATTTACTTCAAAATTACTATCCAAATAAATGGGCCAGAGGGACTCTACAGGCAATGTAGTGTTCAGTGCTTCCGGCAGAATTATTGATGGATTGCACAGTAGTTGAATGCTAGTAGTTGGATTCAGTAGCACTTCTATCCTTTTAAATACAAGAATGCATTACTTCTGAAAATGTGTTATTCTCTACGTCCATATGTATAGGAAGCAAGTTCTATATTTGCATTTCAGATATGATTGAAGTGATTCCTATGTGTACTATGTTCAACATGCCCACACCAGCATGCACAAGTGCACGCAGATGGAGTAAAGATGTTTTCAAATAAGAGGCATATTCCTAATGTACTGCTAATAACAACTTTGTCTCCTAATGTCATTTGTGTAATGCTCATATTTAAACCGTGCCTTTAGTTTTCCATTATGATTAAACTACATGGCTATTTAAATACAAAATGGCACAGTGTTAATGCTCAGCACTATTTATCAATATGTGCCTAGGCATGTTTAGCTGTAAGTGCTTAAGTACTGCACTTAATAATTGTAATGTGCTACCCAGTGTTTAATCAGAGCTAAAATCTTGAATGTGGACTCTGATTTTGATTAATGGCACTTACACACTGGAGCAGAGACAACACTGGGGCAGAGACATGTTTTATTAAATGATCTGTATTTCAACTCCATTTGGCATAAAGGTAGCATCTTTTTTTGCTTGCATGAAAACTTGTAAATCATATAAGTATTGATTATATTTGTGGCTTTAATGAAGTAAAAGTGGATTTCTGACTAATGCAATGGAAAGTATACAATAGAGTCCTGCCATCATAAATCACTTTGTGGTGAATACAACAGTTTTTATTGGAAGTCACCTGAGTTAGAAGCAAAATCAATTCAAATCAAATCACACAGCTGCTGTGTATACCAGAAAACTACAAAGAATTAATACACTTACATACTTGTTCTCCATGCATACCTAAAGTAAATATGAGTAGTTTGCATGAAGATGTGTTGCATTGCAGCCGGTTAAAATGATTTTATGACAGATAGTCCTGATACCTGGTCAATAGAGACTGGCTGGAGTCTGCAGTTAAAAAAGCAAACTGCATCCTGTCAGCCAAAGAATACATGGGTAGTGGTTTTCCATAGAGAAACAGGAATCTAGTTTTGAGAACATGATTAATTTCTCTCATAGTTAAATTGCTTATTTTGGCAAGAAAGTTCTGAACTTTTAAATATCTTTTTCATGTTGTTTATGTTAATACCAACAAAGCCAAACTGCTGCAGTGGGTGTCACTGAAGACATTTCTGCTTCCTTTGTATCTCAAGTTCAGAGTCTGCTATCTCATTATTATGTTTGTTGAGCAAATTCTAAAGTACAAGAATATTTTCCTTCTTTTGATGTGATGGAACCTCACAGAAGGATACATTGCTCAGAGTCATAGAATGATGGGTCTTAAATGTCTTTTTCCCAATAAAGCCAGTACCAGTTCTCTGAAAATGCTGATGCAGTCATGAGGCTAAAGCTAAAAAACACTGTTTCTTCTGATACCCTTTTTTCCTTTGGGAAAAATAAATGGACGTTTAGTGTTCAATCCTTCCAAGGAAAAGGATTATTATTACCTTTTCTTCCCCCCTTTGTCTTCTTTTAAATTGTAAGTAATTGATGCAAATTCTCAAAAAAGTGTGTTTCTTATAAGATTTTAGTGCTTCTGACTTGAAATTACCTGAAATTTCTTGTGCCCACTTGGACTCAGGACTCCAGAAGAGATTATCCCTTTAGAAAAATAGCAAGATAGATGAGCAGATGTGTGTGACCGATTTATATCCTCCTCGATCTTAAAGTTAGTTCATACACCAAATTATTGGTGAAAGACAATAAGCCACAGAATGGGAAACCTCAGAGCAAAACATCAATAAAAAAGTTAAAAGCACTATCTCTTCAGCAGCAGAAATACCACTTAGTGTGAAGCTCTAATGGAGAAGACTTCCTCTAATATTTATGAGCAGCTATTATGCAGAGGATGCCCCTAGGTTCCTAGATGTTCAAGAGGGAGTCAATTTATGCTGTGCTCTGTTTAGCACCATGACACAATTTATCATTATTAAGGGTGAAAATTCAGTCTCAGTTGTGCTGAGTTCACAATGGACAACATATCTGCCTTCTCTGTATTGCTGAACACTGGAACAAAGTTAAATACCTGACCATTTCCATGCTGTTTTTCCTAAACTTGTTGAAAACAAAGGTAAAAGGGTATTATTACAAAGGCTTCATACTGAAGACTGATGCTTTTTGACTGAGAGAAGCCTGAGTTCATCACCAATCTTATCAATCAGCTTTAGGATTTACTTTTTTTTAGTGTCTTCAGTAACTTGCAGCTTGGCATAATTCTTCTGCCACTGCTGATGAGAAGTGAATAGCTTGCCATATGTAGATTGTCAGAACTTAATTCCAGGTTTATATATCAGTAATATTGTAGACCTTCTAAACTACCTCGTTAGTTATCAAAAGGTCTCTGAGCAGATATCATTCTGAAGTGCTGTGTTCAAAGGATAAGCTGTAAACTAAATGAAAGTAATAATTATGATGTCAAATAGATTATGAGTCAGTCAGTTCCTAGCCATAGAACTAGAGAACATGTTTGATGAGTTAGTGATCTAAATTTAAAAGCATGAACTCCAGTTAAATGGACTAAATTTAAGTCTTTTCCTGGGTTCTGCAATTGAATAAATGTAATTAAACTATGCAGTAGGCACTTTGGGAATGAAATAAAGAAGAAGTCAATACTTCTTCTTGTTATTTACGAGTTAAGGTCAAGTCACATACAATGGACATTGGGAACAAAATCCAGTCTTTATTTACACCTGTGTAGCTCCATTTGGTCCTAAGCTTAAAACGCCAGGAAAGAAACAGAGCTATTTTTCATTGGACTGTGGCCCCTTGAGCACAGTAATAACAATGAAATGGGAAGAAGCAATATAAAATTAGGTAAAGAAAACTTAAAGCCTTTCCCAGATGAGCTGTAAGTTCCCTTCCAACCCCAACCAACTTCTCTATGACTGCGAAGTGTGGAGTGTGTACTGGGACAGAAGAGCCTATGGGAAAGCCACCAACCAAGGTAGCACTTTGTGGATACATTTCCCAAGGAAGATAGTCTGGGAGGATGAGGGGAGCCCCTGCAGCTTGGAGCAGCCCAGGCCCCTGGCTCTATCATAGCCCCTGGCACATCCAGCCAGCTCCAGGCAAGACAGCATCCATGTTTTGGCAGCATATTCTGAGCTGGCCTGCACAGTGGTGGTAGACCTATGACGACTTGTCACCTAGGGATGATGGGGGTCCATGCTGGGGACACCAGCCCTGGATGATGGAGGGGTGGCAAGGAGGAGTGAGTGGAGCGGGGGGCTCACAGCCAGCTCCATTGACCACCAGGTTACTGATTGCTTACCGCTCCAGGTGATGGAGGGTATGCCTTCTCCAGGGGCCAGCAGTGCTGCTACAGCCAGAGGTGAGGCTGAGGTGGGGGTGACAGCAGGGGGTAATATGTGTTCCAGGCACCACAAGGATGCTCTGGGGACCCTGGCTCTGGGCAATGGAGGGGTGGCAAGGAGGAGGGAACAGGGAGTGTGGGTCACACTCACTGCTGGCTCTGTTCCCCATCAGATTGCCAATCTCAGTTGCAGAGAAGATATTGATCCTTCTGCAAGCGTTCTCCCATGCAGGGTGTCCTGGCCATTGGCTGCCACCTGCCCCATGATCTGACAAATCATCACAGGTCTACCACCACTGGGCAGGCCAAATTAGAATCATAGAATAGTTAGGGTTGGAAAGGACCTTATGATTATCTAGTTCCAATCCCCTTGCCATGTGCAGGGACACCTCACACTAAACCATGTCACCCAAGGCTCTGTCCAACATGGTCAACACCCCCAGGGATGGAGTATTCACCACTTCCCTGGGCAACCCATTCCAGTACCTCAGCACCCTCACAGTAAAGAATTTCTTCCTTATATCCAATTTAAACTTCCCCTGTTTAAGTTTCAACCCATTACCCCTTGTCCTATCACTACAGTCCCTAATGAAGAGTCCCTCCCCAGCATCCTGTTTCACATAAAAACTGCCATTGACCATAGTGTGCTGGGGGCTGGGGTAGGCTGCACTGGAGCTGTCTCTGGAATCATGGAGTCATAGGATCAAAGAAAGGTTTGTAGTGGAGTCATATATCACAGAATGGTTTGGAAGGGACCTTAAAGCTCATCTAGTTACTACCCTACACTACAGGCAGGAACACCTTCCAATAGACCAACTCACTCAAAGCTCTGCACCTTCCTGGGAATAGGAGCACATGATGGACCAAGAAATACCCATTAGAGGGGATTTCTGTACAGTATGTTTCACTCTTCCCCATCAAGTAATTTCTTGAGCTCAGCAACATGTGCTGAAGAGTCATGGCACAGGACATCAAGGGGCAAAACCTGGTCAGTCTGTGATTGCAATGTGTGTGTTTGAGGCCAAGGTGCATCATACATCTATGAAGTGTCAAGACCTTTATATCCTATAGTACCCTGGAAGCAAAGATAATAGTGTCTGGGTAAACACATCCTGCCTCACGATGCAAAATTCTCCTTTTTCTATGGGTGAGTCACAGCATGAGTGGGTGAGAAGAAGCAGAAGGTACTTGAAGTAGTGAATGCTACTGAAAGATATCTCCCTATCACATTCCACATTAAACACTTTCAATCTCTTGTGCGTGTTCCCTCAATAATACATTAGTTTCCACAAACAATATTTATAGGTATTGTTTGTAAGCCCTCCAGTAGTATTTATTTTTATGAAACACTTTAAAAACACTTAAAACAACCTGCCCTGAAAATATTCCTCATGCTGGGAATACACTGAGCAATCATCTCAGTTTCCTTTAGCTAAAAGGATGAAGAAACAAGCAGCATCATCCTGCTGCCCTGGGAGCCAGCTGTGCCCAGTAGCGTGTCAGTGGCTTGGATGTGGGACTGAGCAGGGGCCTTTGGGGCAGCCAAGCCACTGCCCCCAGGTCTGATTTTGGAACATGGGGGAGGAACAGAGAGAGGTTTGTACTCATCCCATTACTGCTGGGAGAATGGCACTGGGCAGGGTTAGTGGGGCAAACACCCTCTAACCCTCTAGTCCTTCACCTTAGGGATGAGTGGGTGGATGAATGATCTCCTTTGCATCGACACCACATTCTATGATGTCACTGCATGCCACAATCATCCACTATCTCTATCTCAAAGTTATTTCCCAACCTAGTTGATTCTGTGATTCTAAAGAATTCAGCATGAGCACTGGTAATCCCTGCAAACGAGTTCTAAAGGACAGGTGTGATGCAACATTTATCAACGGGAAACACATTGTAAAGATCCTACATGTATGCAAAAGACTGTGCATAACTCTTTCAGAACAAGTAATTATTAAAGTAGGAATACTTAATGTACAATGAAATGCAAGTGATGCAGCTCTCATCACATGGTGGTTTTGTTCCTTTGTGAAAAGGAGGAACAGCAGTCTAGGGAGTACTACGGAGTACTGATGAGTACTGAGCCTCATGATTTGCCTCCTCAGCTATGGGAGCTCATTACTTATCCCAGCTGTGGGCAATCAGGCAATTAGGGGTGGCTCTTATAAAAGGTCTGGGTGGGGCATTTGCTGATATCTGTTTCAGGGAGAACATGGTATGGGTTGTAGTAGAACAAAGGACGAAGAGGGTCTCTGATGCAGAAGGTATGTTCGTGTTTTATTGGCTTATTAAGTGAGTGTTATTAATGTCTGTGGAAAGAGGTGTTATGGGTTGCAATAATTGTTCTCTGTTGTGGGCACTGGAGCTTCTCCAGTGGGCATTGCTGGTTACAGCCCTGAGGTAATGCAGCACAAGGGCTTTCAGAGGCTACAAGGAGCAGCCTATGCTTTGTGAATAGGGTCTCATGGGGATGTCTGTTGGCATGGTTTCATTTTGTTGTTCTGTTAGCTTCTCTGTTGGTCAAAGGGAGCTTTTAGGGTTTTTCTGTGGTGGAGTAGTTGGCTCTTCCTTTCTTATCCAAAATATTTCTTCATAGCACATGCTTCTATGAGAAATATAATTATCCATGTATAAGGAATAAATCGATTGAGAAGATGTGTCATGGTTTTAGCCCAGCCAGTAACTCAGAACCATGCAGTTTCTCTCTGACTTCCCCCCACCTTCCTCCCCCTGCTCCCAGAGGGATGGATAGGAGAATTGAAAGAATGTAAAACCCACCGGTTGAGATAAGAACAGTCCAGTAACTAAGGTATAACACAAACCACTACTGCTGCCATCAATAATAATAATGATAAGGGAAATAGCAAGGGAAGAGAATACAACCGCTCACCACCGGCCGACCAGTACCCAGCCTGACCTGAGCAGTGATCTAGCCCTTCCGGGTAACTGTCCCCAGTTTATATACTGGGCATGATGTGCTGCGGTATGGAATACCTCTTTGGCTAATTTGGGTTAGGTGTCCTGTCTCTGCTTCCTCCCAGCTTCCCTTCCTCCCTGGCAGAGCATGAGAATCATAAAGTCCTTGGTCAGACTAAACATTACTGAGCAACAACTAAAACCATTGGTGTTATCAGTGCTGTTCCCAGGCTGACAGTCAAAACCACAGCTCTGCACCAGCTACTAAGAATGAGAAAAATGACTGCAACTTTTGAACCCAGGACAGGATGGTATAAACTGGCATGTTTGAAGAGTCTGGTTGGATCTCTCTCTGCTTCCCAGTTAACACAGGATTCTTGTATATGTTGTAGTGGGCAGCCTGCCATCCTTTTTTTTCTGAATTTCCTGTGGTGCCTGGAATACAAGTGTTAAATAGATTTGAAGAAAGTGACTGAAATGGCTTGTATGTTGTTATCTGCAGTACTATGTAGTACCCTGGTATATCTGTCCAAGTTGTGTTTGGGACCTTCAATTTTAATACTGTAATATTTTTAAGAAGGGGGAAATGGAAGACCCAGGGAATTACAGACCAGTCAGTCTCACCTCTGTACCTGACAAAATCTTGGAGCAGATTCTCCTGGAAGGCATGCTAAGGCACATGAAAAACAACAAGGTGCTTGGTGACAGCAGCAGGGCTTTACTAGGGGGAAATCCTGCCTGACCAATTTGGTGGCCTTCTGTGGTGGGGCTATTCAACTGATGGATAGGGGCAGAGCAGTTGATGTCATCTGCCTGGACTTGCGCAGTGTTCAACACTGCCCCACATGGCATCCTTGTCTCTAAATCGGAGAGACATCAGTTTGATAGGTGGACCACTTGGTGGATAAAGAACTGGCTGGATGGCCGCACACAAAGAGTTGTGGTCAGTGACCTTCCGAACACTCTGGCCTACTTGAGGTATTACCTTGTCCTGGTTCGTTAGTGACATCTCACTTCTTACATAAATTTTTCATAGCTATATTAATGTATTTTCTTAGGTTTTCATACCTAAACTAAAACTTCTCAAGGAAGCGTAAGATGCATGATACTAATAACTGTTGACCTCTTGGATACATTGCTTGCAAGCTCTTACTATTTCAGGTAATTCTGAAGTGGTTTTCGGCTGTCTTGATTGCTTTTACAGCTGACTGCTAAATTATTTTCCATATGCATGTTTGTTTTACCAGCATAAAATGATATCATTCTCAACTGAGTAACATATCTATGTTTTTTCTTTTATTTTGCTTTTTACATTGCCTCGAGGGAGTGTGATAAAAATTATGTCAAATTCTGTAACTACAAACAATGAGGAACAAAAAAGGAAATGAAGATTAGCTTCTGTAAGCATGGAGGAAATGAAATTTTACTTCTGGCAGTGAGGAGCACATAGTGTTTTATATGATTGTGAACTTTTTTATTGTTTCTTTTTCCAAACGAAGTTGCTGATACAAAGAATTAAAGTGCAATGTGGCTATAGGAGGTTGAGTCACTGAAGTGTGCACAGTGGGGTGGAATGGATTAAAGTGAAAATTTAGAGCCAGTTTTTAAAACTTTAGTACAAGAAACTTATGTTGACTTTTATGTAAATAAATCACTGTCTTGGAACCTTGAAATGTTTTGGGCTTTGGATTTTGTAATGACATTTCACATCCCGTAAGGGCTTTACTGCCTTTGTAAATCAGCCCCAAAGTCTATGGTGATGAAATAAAATTGTTGGTTTGGGGTTTCTTATCACCTACTTTGCTATCTTGACTGCAAATTTTGTTCTGGGTTTGCTATTGATATCTACAGCTACGCATTCAGCGTAACACTTGAGATAAATGAGGAACATAGGATTACCCTTATCTTTTCTGCAAGACTGAGAAACTACAATGGATTCTGTGTATAATACCTGGTTGATGATATATGTTCGAACTTATGTGTATATCATGTTTTTCCTATGTAATTTTTAGAAGAACAAAGAACCTGTGTTCAGTTTTCCTGCAGTAATGAGAGTTTTTAAATATGTGGCTAAAGACACAAGCATGGGTGTCTGTTAGAAGCACCTGAGCCTTTTTCTAGTGTTAAGATAGTTACCCTGCTTCTTCTGCATAAGTGCAGGTTGCCCAGAATTGACGCATCAGAGTTTGAATTCAGAGTTGCTTGTTTATCTCATTCTAAACTTTCTAACTCATTCTCCCTTGAGGACCTTCCCAAAATAAAACATTTCAGCAGATTGCTTTAGAAACGTGTTTTTGCTAATTTTAAAATAAAGCTAAATGGGACTGAGTCCCTTTAGATTTAGGTTTGTTTTCATAGTAATGTTCTGAAAGGTGAGGTTTCTTCAATAATCTGAAAGGCATTTTAACATTTGCTTTCATTTGACTTAGCAGAAAGAAATTGAGTGTTACAGATGCTTTAAGCATGCTCTAACCCACAACATTTCTAACCAGGTACTAATCAGGGCAAATTAGAGAACAGTGAAGAAACAGTTTACTGGCCTGGTATGTCAGAGGACTGAAGAATGAACAAGAATGGAGGAGAAATGCTTTAAACTTGAAGGAGAAACATTTTCTCATTTCCCATGTTCAATGTTAGACCTCTTTAAGCATGTTTCTCCACCAGTGCAGAACTAGAGAGCATCAGGCAGAACACTTACTCTTATACATGCAGCAGTCTTTGATGTGGTGAAAATGAGTTATCTGGAGTATTAAAATGTTTAACATGATTATTTCCATGGATTTTTATAGTATTTATATATCACACACTAGAAAGTTGCTAGCAACTAGTTAGAAATAACTAGAAACTTACTTATAGCAATAGTGTTTAAGTGTTAACTCTTGGTGCTGTGATTGCAAGAGTGGTTCAATCCTGTTTATTCTGGAGAAAAAATAACTTTTTTTGGAAGGGGATAAGATTACTTTTTAACAGAGGACAGTCTCTGATATGTACCAAGGGAATCTGCAGTGCAGCATAACTATGAATGAAAATAGTTCATTGAACATCAAACATATTCTTAGGTTGTATTTATTAATAAGTCAAGTCAGTTTTCAGTAGAATGGTGCTAAGTTTATCTGCTCTTAGTCTACTGTTGTTGCAAATGTTGTAAGTTATAAAAAGCTTTTGATTTGGAATTTCTTTGCAATTAGATTTTTTTTCCTGTGTGAAGTTATCAGGTGAAGAACAGCCTCTGACTTCTTTAAAGCAAGCATATGCCTACTATGACTTACAGTGGCCTTCAAGTTAAAACCCATAATGCTTGATCTATTGCCACAATTAATGCTAGAGAAAAACTGAAGACCAAAACAGGCACAA
Organism: Melopsittacus undulatus; assembly: GCF_012275295.1. Lineage (NCBI taxonomy): Eukaryota > Metazoa > Chordata > Aves > Psittaciformes > Psittaculidae > Melopsittacus > Melopsittacus undulatus. The sequence goes on from NC_047533.1 coordinate 70,305,242, forward strand.
ATATATCTGAAAGTATCAAACTGCTGGTATTGGTAACAGAGGCAGAGAACTACAGTGAAGGTGTTTTTGACTAGATGATGCTGTCACAGTAGTAGCTGACTGTACAGAATTAATGGGTCACCAAAGGATGAATGAAGTTCAAGGGGGTACATGGATAGGAGTTTATGCTGTAGTCTGAGCAAACTTGGGATTTCTTTTATAGCTGTAGAGAAGCTTTGTTCTTAACTGAACAGAAATCAAAAGCAACAGGAAGGCTTTACCTGCAGTGCTGCTCAGCCACTTCCTTCCCTTCCCCTCTGACATGCATGCTCTCTCTTCCTCTTACCTTCTGTTTGTTCTATGTAGTAGTTATTCTTTTGTCCCCTTTGCCCTCTTATCAGGAATGCTTTTCTTGTCTACTTAGACTATGTCCCCTGCATTTCTGTGGGTTTTTTTCCTATTTAGTCACTTTTCCACTAAGCTGATTAGGGAAAGAGCAAGAGCTACTGTAACATGCAGCTTCCCTATGCACTTGAAAATCAGATGCTCTGTCTGCAGGGAATGCAAAAAGGGTTAGGTTGTGGTCTAGAGTAATACTCTGCTATTCTAAGTGTAGAAGAGCCAGAGCATGAGGAAGACTTATGGAGGTAAGAGTTGTTCCATGCTTTGGAATGAAATAATCTAAAGGAAAGTGTCTTCACTGACAACTTCAGTCACTGTGCATTGTGCAAGCAGAGGCTTTAATATTATAGACAGGCTTCTAGGTTTCTACAGGAAAGACACTGCCCAGCTCAGTAGTGTCCAGCTCAGAAAACAGTTCAGCAGCCAGAAAAACACTAGTTTCAATGTACAGTATAATTTGGTTCCAGAGCACTAATAAACTTGGAGGTTTATGAGAAAACTAGAGCAGCTGCTGTAGTAAGAAGGACTCTTAAGGTCAATGTTTTATTACTTTAAGAAAATATGGAGAGCTCCTTCCTTCAAATTATACTGGTGGGGGGAAAATCCACAACTTCATCAGACTAACTCATGCAAATATCCACAGATGTCTTGCTGCAGAATCACTTTTCTCAGTAATGAGGGGAAGTTATTTAGCCATCATCAGTAAATAGCACCATTTAGAAAACTTGATACTTTTCTTGACAGTTTAATCTCTTTCTATACCCCAGAAAGCAAATAGCATCATGATTTTTCTCAAAGTATTAGGGCTTTATTTTGTTTAAACTCCCAACACCAAGCCATGTAAATAGGTGTTCAGGCCTTTAGTGATGGCTCAACTGTTAGAGCTCTAATGTGTTGGGTTTTTTTTGGGGTTTTGTTTTTTTTCTGTCAAAATGCTTTTCATATGATAATAGGATTATATGAGTTTCTATGCCACACATGGGATTAAGTTTTTAACTGTCAAAGTTTTTTTAGACCTTTTATTGTAGTAACAGTGCATATGCAACTGTCTCTTTAAAGACCATTTCACCAGAAACTGGATGTTGTGGGGCACATCTTTAACTGAAGATTTAGGACCGAGCTAATTGTAGTTGTGGACTATTTGAGACAGTCTCTTTAGACATGAAAATGTGGGTACTTTGGTCTGTAGTCTTCATTTCAGTGCCTCTGTTCTATAGGACTGCTATGCCTGACTTGTATATTAAAAAAAATAAGAAATGTAATGGCTGTTGCAGTTAAATGACAGAAAAGTAGTAGTTTCAATGCAAATAGTAAATATTTCCTATGGTATGATAGCTTGGTGAGACTCATGCTTTTGCTGCCCTGTTAAATAACAATAGCCGTTTGTGCTGCTGCTTCTGAGATTCAGACCTTCTGCAGCCTTTGGTAGCTGTATTTCATGAACCTTTATAAACCTCTTGCCTTCAGCAGCAGCAAATGAAACTGGCACAATGTCTCCCTCTAGGCCACAGACAACTCCAAGTTCCAGCAGTTCAGTGTTGGAGTTGGGTTGCAGACAAATTATTCTGTCATGTGTCTGTAGCTACAATATACCAACCAATAATACTTATTGTGAAATAAGTACTTGCTGTGAAAGAAGTGGGGATATTATCAGTTACTGCCAGTTACTTATCCATGGTGTGTGAAACTGTGCAGCTCATTGTGGTGTGCAAAGCACTGCTTCATGTTTGGCTTTGAACCCTGGATTTTCCTTGCGCACATGGGACCAGAAACAAAACCTGAAGATTCTGTGGTCTTTTGTCAAAGAAGGTGCAATATGTGATAAATTTGGCTCTATAGGAAAGGTTAAACTGAGAGGTTAAAAGAGGTATACCTTCTTTGTCTGTGTACAGTATGTGTGTGTGTACAGCAGAGCTGAAGCTGAGTGGAGCTCAGCAACCACAAGCACTGAAACTTTCACTTTCTTCTGAATAGAGTTCATAATTATCTTGCTAAAAGCAAAAAGATATCTGACTGTGGAGACAGTGTTCTCACAGGAAAATGAATATTTGGTATATGAGCTCTGAATAACTCCAAGGGATACAGCAAGGCCATGGGAGGCCCGAGGAAGCCTAAACAAGCAAGATAAGAAGAAGCTGTAATTCACTGAGTTATGAGAACTGTGGACTGTTGGCAAGCGTTCGAGGTCAAGTTCTCACACCTGTGCTTAACCAATTATATGTTAGTCACTAAGGGTCTTCAAGACAAGTATCCAATCATGATATGCCAAATTGCTGTAGGTGTGTATAAGCAGTAGTATATAAGGAGTTAATGCTTTGTAATAAATGGCTTTTTGTCTGATCACATTGATCTCTGACTGAGTCCATTCCGCGGCAAATGGCGCCCGAACAGGGACCCTCTATAAGTTCACATTGAAATGGAGGAGGGTGTGAATCGCTGGGCCGTGAAGAAATCGGCTGGAATCGATCTGGCTGGACCAAGATCGGGAGGCAGAAGCCTCGGAGGAGGGAATCCTCGGATCAGAGCCTTGTGAGCCCGGAAGACACTGCGCAGTGCAAATAAGGTAAGCAGCCGGACGGTTGGAAGGGAGCTTAAGGATGGGAAACCAGTTAAGTAAAGAAGATGAAGTAATGCTTAAGCCTTTCCAATATATCCTCTCTGAGAGAGGGATAAAGTATGATGATGAAACACTGAAGAGGCTTTTACTCTGGTGTAAAAAGAAAAAGCTAATTGTGGAGGTTGGTGAAGCTTTTAAGACTGAGACTTGGGAGAAAGTTGTTTTTGCGTTTGCTTGTGTTTGTTGTATTTGGGTTTTTTGTTTGTTTTTTGTTGGTTTGTGTTTGTGTGTGTTATGTTTGTTGTGTTTGTGGGACGATAATTCCCAAGGGTCAAAGGAGGCAAGGCCCCTTGCCACACTGTGGCGACTGTTAAAAGACACATTAACTGCTATGAAAGCTGAGAAGGAAGTAGCCATGTCTGCCTTTCCGATGTTTTCGGACTCACCTGAGCAACAGCCGGCTGCTGCTGGTGCGCCGGTAGCAGCCGGAGTGTTGGTTTCGGGTGAGGCGGCTCCAGCTAGAAAGCCCGTGCGTCAGAAAGTACGGATGTTTGAGGACCCAGTGCCCCCCTCCTACCCCGTAATATGCGATGAGGGGGCTTGGGAGAGGGAGGGTGTGCGACCACGACCACCTATGGTTAATCCTTTTCGTGATGCTACTGCCCCAGAGGCAGACAATATCTCTCCCCTGGCCCACCACCCCCACCCCCTACGGACAGGGAGAGAGAACCTTTTGAGGAGTATAATAAAACTCCCACTTTACAACACCCCCCTTCGCCTTTGACACCAGCACTTGCATCGCTCCCGTCGGAGCCGCAAATTAGCCAGGAATGGCATCGCTGGTCAAAGCTGTTAGATCAAAAGCTACAAGATTTACGAGACCGCCTGGAGGAGCTGGGGCCTAAAGATAAGGAGCAAGCTCTCAAGCAATCCACAGAAGTTAACCCTTTTCAGGTGCCGCTACCACCAACTCCGGCACTCTCTCAGCAAGCTGCTCCCAGTGCCCTGAGATGGCGTGGTCTTATTCAAGATGCGATTATAGATGGCACTATTTTACCGATTGATGTCCCTTCTGCATTTCCAGTTATTGTGAATGCCCAAGGGCAACCTCTCTGGACTCCTATGGATTGGAAGGCTATGAAAGCACTAAAAGGAGCAATTGCTCAATATGGGTTGTCTTCCTCATATACTCAACAGATGCTGACTGCCTTATTTTCTAGTATGCTGTTAACTCCTAGTGATTGTTATCGAATAGCTGCAATTTTATTAACCCCCTCTCAGGTCTTACACTTTAAGAGTGGGTTTGAAGAGTTAGCTGCAAGAGCTGCTGATGACAACTTAGCTCGCAATCCCACTGACCCTTTACATGGTATCACATCTGACATGTTACTAGGGAGGGGCCAATTTCATCCTGATGCAGTACAGGCTCATATGAGGGTTGAGGTTTTACGGCAAGCACAGCAATTGGCATTAGCTGCCTTAAAAGCTGTACCAGAGGCAGGAAAACCTAATCCCTCTTATACATCGGTAAAACAGGGAGCTACTGAGCCTTACATGCAATTTATCGATAGATTAACAGATGCTATTGGAAAAAATATTGATTTGGCATCTAATGCTAAAGAGTCTGTGCTTATGTCCTTAGCTATGGAAAATGCTAACCCGATTTGTAAGCGTATTTTACAGGCTTTGCCAAAATCTGCTGGATTACAAGAAATGATGGATGCATGCTCTAAGGTGGGCACAACAGAGGAAAAGGCAGAATATATGGCACATGCCTTTGCCGCTGCTCTCAGACCTCTTCTACAACAAGGTCAGGATGATCGAGGGGGCATGAAGGGTGTAAAATGTCATAATTGTGGACAGCTGGGACATGTTAAAAAACAATGCACTGCAAAGAAACATCGCCCCCCCCCAGGGCAGCAGCTCAAGCGTTTGTGTCAGATGTGACAGACGTGGTCACACAGCAGCAGCATGTCATTCTAGGTTTAAGAAAGATGGAACCCTGTTGGGAAACTTGGTGGTGAGCGCAACACCACCCCACGCGATGACACAAAATCAGGGTGTCTGGACTGCATCCCCTCCGCCACAGCAGGGAGTGCCGGAGTGGACGTGGCAACAGCAATAGATTTTACCATTACTGATACTTCTGTCCATTGCATTCCATCTACATTAAGTGGGCCCCTTGGTCATGGGTTATGTGCTTTGCTGTTAGGACGCTCATCAACATCCAGGACAGGAGTCTTTGTATTACCAGGCGTAGTTGATGCTGATTATACTGGAAACATTGGGATCATGGTGCAGACACATGCACCCCCAGTACACATCCCCAAGGATTCTAAAATAGCTCAATTAGTCCCATTTGAAGCAAAAGTTCCCCAGATGGGGCAAAAAATCAGAGGAAATCAGGCATGGGGTTCCACAGGAATCCCACACATTTTGTTTGCATTGGATATTGCAAAGCACAAACCCGAGGACCAGGTCTCTATACGGGGCCATAATAATCAAATAATTAAACTGCCTATGCTAATCGACACGGGGGCTGATGTTACTATCATACCATATCGTCAGTGGCCAAAAGCTTGGCCCCTACAAGCCGTTGCCACAGGAGTTATTGGAATCGGAGGAATGCAATCGACAAAAATTAGTACAGAATTGGTGGATGTTTTTCTATCTGATGGCAGTCATACACGCATCAGACCATATGTCGTGCACTCTCCAATTGCATTGCTCGGACGGGATGCTCTTAGTCAAATGGGAATGAGATTGACTACAAAAAATGTTTAATGGTGGCCATTGATGGACGGCCAACCTATAAATTATGATGGCTTACTGAAACACCTGTATGGGTTGATCAATGGCCGCTGACAAAAGAAAAGCTGTCCCATCTTCATGAATTGGTCGCTGAACAATTAGAAGCAGGCCATATTGTGCCTTCCACCAGCCCATGGAATACTCCTATATTTACCATCCCCAAGAAAAGCGGAAAATGGCGATTGTTACATGACTTGCGGGCTATAAATGCCATCATGCAAGACATGGGTGCCTTGCAAGCTGGTTTACCTAGTCCCACTATGATACCCGAAGGATGGGATTTAATGATAATTGATTTAAAAGACTGCTTTTTCACAATTCCCCTGCATCTGAGTGATCGGGAAAAATTTGCTTTCTCTGTCCCAGCAATTAACAAAGGAGAACCAGTAAAAAGATATGAATGGGTTGTGCTGCCTCAAGGTATGAAACATTCTCCTACTATTTGTCAGCTTTACAGCCAATTCATCAATACTTACAGCACTGTTTAATTTACCACTATATGGATGATATTCTGATTGCAACGCAGGATTTAAATAAGGACCACCTACTTGGACTATTACAATCAGAGTTGGCCACTCAGGCCTTTCCGGAAGCCTTTGCGATAAATTAGTTGCTCCAGCATGGGCAGGGCCACCAGTAGATATTTTTCAACAAGCCCGGACATCTCATGCCTTCTTCCACCAATCGGCAAACATGTTGGTTCGACAGTTTGGCCTGTCCTTGACAGATGCCCGAGGACAAGCTATCATTGAATGAACACATCAAACACTGAAACAGTTATTGGAAAAACAAAAAAAGGGGGAAGAAGGGCTTACGCCGGTACCAAGAATACAGAAAGCTGTATATGTTATGAATTTCTTGCGACTAACAGGAGACTTTAATGACCCTCCTGCTGTAATACATGGCCAGGCATTAGGGTCAGGTTATATGAATAAGACTCAGGGTATCCTGGTCCAATACAAGGACATGGAAACTGGTGTTTGGAAGGGTCCTGTGGAAGTAAAATTAAGTGGTCGAGGATACATGTGTGTAATTACGGACTCCGGCCTGCGGTGGGTGCCAGCTCGGTGGGTGAAGCCCTGGAAAGAGCCAGCAGCACCAAAGGAGAACCAGGATATCCCCCTTGTCAACAGCTGAATGAGTTAACTGGACGAACTCTGAACTTCTTTACTGTGAGAGTGACAGAGCACTGGAACAGGTTGCCCAGGGGGGTTGTGGAGTCTCCTATGTTGGAGATATTCAAGGTCCACCTAGACAAGTTCCTGTGTGTGACGTACTCTGGGTTACCCTGCTCTTGCAGGGGGTTGGACTGAATTTTTCAAGGTTCTTTCCAACCCTTGGGATTCTGTGATTCTGTAATTTATCCAATACATGGGTCTTGTGAACTGTGGGTCTCTCATGAGTGTTTAAAATATAAATTACGATTATGGGTTAGGTTACCCTTTTGAATATAAGTATATCCATGTTTCCAGTGACCTTTGGAGACCTTTATAGATATGGCTGACCACTTCTTCCAACATAGGCTGGCCACCTGTGTTGGAATGAGTGTGCTTTTTGGTCAATATAAAAGCCCAAGCCTCATGCAATGTGAGGGAGGCAGAGCCTCTGCGGGGACGCCCGCTAAGGTTGAGCCTGCCACCTTGCACTGCGATGATGCTTCTTGGAGCTGATTTCCTGATACTCTTCACAAGGTCCTTGTGCTATGCTCTCTATGTGGGACTGTGTAGAGGGAGTAATGATTGTATGGATTTTGTGTTTCAAATATTGTAGTTGGGTGAAGTGTGCTTGTGGGATCCCAAGCGTGTGTGTGTGTGTGTGTGTGATGAGGGCAGACAGTGTTTTGTTTTGTTGTTGGGTTCATGCAATAGTTTTTACAACTATTGGGTAAGAATTTTATGCATGCTAAATAATTAACTCACTCTAGCTGTTATTAATGACTGCAGTTTTGATGTATATTGCTTCAAGCTTGTTTCCCAGACAATATGCATGTCTGATCAAAAAAAAAAAAAAAAAAAAGTAATGCTATGGCAAACTTGACTGTTAACACTGTACAGTTGACTTCTACAGCTGCTTCACATCCCCTTTGCATTAGAATGCTTCTGCTTTAAGGAGTCACTTTAACCTGTCTACTTCTCAAGAACTGATAACCCGGAGGAAGGGGTATATTTCTGTCCTACTACCTACAGGTCCACGGTGGCTGCCTGCAAAGTTTGTCAAGCCTTGCCATGAGCTGAACAGATGAGTGGAAGAACTCGATGCATCAGCTACAGGAGCTGACCTTGAAAACCCCAAGCAGAATGAGATAGAGAGAAACAAATGATTGTAAAACATCACTTGAGGGCAACTGAAAATTAACACCTTGAATATGTATGCTTGTAAAGTAGCTATTATTAGAGGTTGGGATTTCGCATATAAAACCACCTGTATTTACTAGCCAGTTGCTAATAAGAAACTATACCTTGTATTGTATGGAACTGTCACTTGTAAAAGAGATGTTAGAATATACAAATTTGCAGCAGCTGCTAGAAGATGCTAAGGCAAAAGGTAGAAAGATTCTAATATGATGGTACTGTTACAAAGCAGGTAATGGAACAAATTAAGAGGGTGGGAGAACTCCACTGGTAAGAAGTTTCTTTGGTTAGTCCCTCACTGCCATTGGCATCTTCAGCATGCTGATGCACTCTGTGATAGTTACTCTGCTAATGTAAATCTGTGTGTGCTTTGCTGTAGTAGTGACTTGTTACTGGGTGAAGCAGGTGAAACTCTGCATTGACAACAATGTTCAAGGACTGATATTGACCAAATGCCTGCTACCACAGTCAAGGGCAAGACTGGGTTGGCCTCTGTGTCTGCCACCAAGAAGAACCTTTAGCTCCGCTGCTGGCTGCAACCCAGCAGGCGTAGAGCGGTGGAGGCACATGCCATGCCAGACCTTGATGTGAGGGATGGCCTCCGCTGTTATCAGAGAGCCATCCAGGGGAAAAGGGCAGGCCCAGCTGTGTACAGCTATCAACAGGACCATACTGACTGCCAGTGAAAAGTACAAAGCCGCAGAACTCAGCAACATAAAGAAACAGCAATGACAGAAATCTTTGTAATATCTGTTCTATTATTTGTGATCGTGGGTAATGGACAAGTATACTGAGCACATCTGTTAAATCCCCATTAGTCCATCCTGTTACATGGTGTGTAGGATTCACTGGTATGCCACATGTTATAAAGGTGACTTCAAGTGACTTCAAGTCAGACCAATCTTACTGAAATAATGCTACCTAGAGTAGTGGGTTGTTATGTTACACAAGTCAAGCAGTGATAGAGCAGACAATAAATTGTCAAAAACTTTTAATAAAATTAAAAAGGGGGAGATGTGGAGACAGTGTTCTCACAGGAAAATGAATATTTGGTATATGAGCTCTGAATAACTCCGAGGGATACAGCAAGGCCATGGGAGGCCCGAGGAAGCCTAAACAAGCAAGATAAGAAGAAGCTGTAATTCACTGAGTTATGAGAACTGTGGACTGTTGGCAAGCGTTCGAGGTCAAGTTCTCACACCTGTGCTTAACCAATTATATGTTAGTCACTAAGGGTCTTCAAGACAAGTATCCAATCATGATATGCCAAATTGCTGTAGGTGTGTATAAGCAGTAGTATATAAGGAGTTAATGCTTTGTAATAAATGGCTTTTTGTCTGATCACATTGATCTCTGACTGAGTCCATTCCGCGGCATCTGACCGTTCCAGACAGTTTGATGTAGTAGCTCATAGGATGAGAATGATAGCTGGATTATATCTAATAGTCTAATATATGGGCCTTGCATATAGAGCATCCGTAATGGTTGAGAACTGATTCTGGTGACCAGGCTGAAGAGCCATTCTCCTGATTACCCCTGCTTGAAGGAATCTCAGAAAGTGTTCTGACAGTCTCAGGAGCAGTTTCATTTGTCTGAATACTTCAAAATACTTATTATTACTTTAGCAACTATAAGTTTCCCCCTTGTTTAATAACTCAGCAGTGAAAATAAATCTGTTTTCCCTTTTTCAAGGCTTTGAATATATGTGCATGAATGATCATCTTAGAGACTTCAAATGCTTCAAGATCTCTCAGTGATGAGCTTTTTACATTGTAGGCAGATGCACGACCTTAGTGTGAGCAGATTAGTATATAAAGAGTTGACCAAAACATTTCTGGTAACACACCAGTGCCTTACCTATTGCTGAACAGTGTTTGAATGGCATCAAGGAGAGGGTGGAAAAGAGGCTGGGAGAGCAAGTGACAAGAGAGCAAGGCACAGCAAGAGAGCTAACCCAAGGTGACCAAAGTAGCTGCCTACCACTGTTAATCCACAACAGGTCATGGCTAGTTCACAAGAACTGCATAGATACTGAGAGCTAGAAATTACCTGATTTAATGCTCTCCATTCCTTAACTTCTAGTTTGCAGAATTATACAAGTAGCTTCTGTGACTTATTGCACAGCTGGAAGTCAGGAGAGGACAAATATATTTCATTTTTGCTAAGTAACATGCATAGAACAAGCTACTTTGTCAATGTCACATTAATTGTCCAATAACATTGAACTTAAATCTTGCTGTAAATTTAGATGTGTTTCCTTGCATCATAATGATGTGCTAAACCTTACCTGCTACTGCAAAACCATACCCACTACTGCATACTATTCTATGATTCTAAGAAAAGGTTTTCTAGAAAGGCTTATTCCTAACAATTAGCTTAAAAATTGATAGCAAGAGATTTCCCCTTTACTCGTGTTACTTCAGGTATTATGTTTTTCACGATGTATAGACTGCTGTCTAATAAGTACCATCATATGGTGGTTATGTAGCAGAAATAATTGTTAGTAAATTCAAATTTTCCCATTCTGGTCTAGATTTCAGTCAAGAAAAATAACTGTAGTCTTTGCATCCAGTTTCCCTGGTCCTATTCTCTGTAAAGATAAATACTTGGGGTTTGCAGTTGAAAACTAGCAGTCCTACTTACTGGCAGGTTATCAGATTCATCACAGTACAGTAGTACAAAACAAAGTGGATAGGCAATTGCACTTGATGAGTAGGAGCATGGAAAGGAAAATCAGTTTAAAGGATAAAGGAGGAATAGTGGCAAGTTCTTATCAATTGACAGTGATTCAGAGATGGTTTCCTGTAATGCCATATTGACAGTGATGTGAAATCTTACAGCTCGTATTTTTGTTTCAAAGGATAGAAAGCGCTGTTTTTGACAGCCCCAAAAAGAAGCCCAGAAGGTGATAGGGTTTCACTTCTAATCAGCACTTTTGCATTTGATGCTGGTGTTAGTGATGAATAACCTGAAAATATTGTTAAAGATGCTGGAATGGCTTCTCTGCTGCATTATATTTCTACGTTATTCAGTAGGTATAGAGGGACCATCCGGATACAGTTTTTAGCTTTCAGTCTGTCTAGCTCCACAATTCAGTGTGTTTTTATAAAAGGGAAGACCCTCACTAAGCACAGACTGCTTCTTCTTTCTGTCTTTGGCTACTTGGTTGGGTGAGATACTTGCCCTATTTATTCACTCCTTACTGTTTGCTTTCTTACTGAGAATTGGTGCTGCTTACATAAACACAAACCTATTGCTTTCAAGTGTGTTACCTGAGAGTCTGAACACATCTGGACACTTCTCAAGAAAGTAACTTGTGTTATGTAGTATATACAGTAGGACATAAGTAAACTCGGGAACTCTCTTCAGACCTACAGTCTGTGTAATTCTGCTATTAGAAAAACCTAACCAAACAAAAAACTCCCAAAAAAACCCAAACCAATCACAAAATGCCCATACAAAACACCTAAAACAAATCAAACCAACTACACCTGAAAACCAAACCCTGAAAACTGTGTAAAGATACTTTCCAAGTACTCTGCTTACTGCAGAATGCCTCTTTATAATATTTTTGTGACCTTTAGGCTTTGACATGCTCTACAGAAAATCCTGCTGAGAGTAGCTGGTTGAGCTTACTCATTCTCCTTTACAAAGGAGAACTTATTCCTCAGAATAACCCCTTTTTCGGAAGGTTCTGGAGCAGTGATTCCATGTTTTCCTGTTTCCAGCTACTTTTTCCTACATAAGTCCACATGAAAGGATAATAATTAGTGGGGTGTATAGTATCCTGGCAGAAGTCCTTTTCACAGAGATAGTGGAAAATGGTTAATCGGGCGAAGGCAATGTTTTCTGTTTATCTGTGGTGTGAAGGTTATGACACACTATGCCCTGTGGACCACTTCTCTAGGGCTGGCTAAGTCTTACGTACATCTTCCCTTCACCCAGGGAAGCTCACACACCTGAAGAATATGATCCTGTGTGTGGGTTAGTATCGTGCTTCTCTTCATAATGGCACTTGCACAGGGTGAGTTAGGATTTGATTAATGAGAAGAGCAGCTGAGATCCTTCATGTCCCACAGCTCTATTACAAGAAAATCATCACAGCAGATCTGGCAGAGCATGCTTCATTCATCCAAGGCTGATTATCTGAACAAGCTTACAGAAATATGTCAATGAATGCCTTAAAGTTAGGCCTTAGTCAGTCCTACAATAAAAATAGACATAAAATGCATTCATTACTATTTATTTATCAAGAAGTTACATTTGTTGGGATTTTTTTCTCAGCTAATGTTGAGTGAAAGCTGATTTTTCTTTCATAAGGACCACTCACTTTGCTTCGTGTTTTTTAAATAATCAGAAAAGTTTTAACAGAATAATATCTAGAATAGCATGTGAATATAAATAAACTTGAAATTCTAAGCCTAAAATCTGTGCTGAAATATTTATTCCTTTAAAATTGAGCTAATTGAAGCGTTTTTCTTACAATTTTATTACATTATCACTTTTACCAGTAAGAAAAAGTCATATTGAATAAAAGATACATAGTTCAGAAAGGTAGAAAAATGAAGATTATGTACTAGGTCAATGGTGGCTCATTTGAATAATCTTTAAAAAATAAAATCTTTTAGTTTACATGTAGTATCTCACCCAGGAGCAGTAAATGCATCTTCTGATGTGCTTGTGCTCTTAAAGCGCTGCACACTCATTTCCATTGTCAATCTGATTGTTACAAGCAAACAAAAGTTAGCATCTTTAAAAGTGCAGCCTTTTAAAATCCTAAATCTGTAGACCTCACTAGTAGCCCACTAGTTTAAAACCCCAAGACAGTTTGAAAGCCCATACGTAGAAGAAATACTATGCTGTGAACTGATAAGCCTTCAGAAATTAACAAATTAGCTTAAATGCTTGAGGGATTTTGGTCAATCAGTGATGGCAAAGCTTGGCTTTCTTGCCATAGAGATTTTATTTTTTAGCTGAACTTTGAAAAATAAAAGAAAAATAAAATCCATATAGGTAATGTGTAGAATGAATACAGGCAAAAGTAAAATTAATACTAAATTCAAAATTCTTATAAGCTTTGGCTTGAAGATATTAGGCCATCATCGTAGGGCCTATTAAATACAAATCCTCTGCTCAGATCTTAATCATCATTCCTACTCTGTGCAGGCTTCACCCCAATGAAGTCTGTACTTCTTTTGCCTGTAGCTTAAACAAAACGCAGGGTGCATTCTTATGGGGTTTTACTATCCTTATGGGATTTCTTTCAGTAGCATATTCTACTTTTAATGGGGCTCTGAGGTGTGAAATTCAAAGTGAAAACACATTTTAATGCAAATTAATAGCGAATGTCCAAGAATGCCATGAATTTAGCCTTAACTATTATTAGAACCAGCCTGTAACTGGGGAACAGTATAGTGACTTAGGCACAGGTTTGGTTTGAAGCATGTAGATGATTCTTTTGGCACCTCACTCTATGAGAATGCTGGAGTCATCAGCCACATTGGAGCTTGAAGTCCAGCTCAGCAATCAGCTTGATATTGCTTATGAACCTAGAGAAACATTTAATTTAATTTGCTGCCTTTGATTTATCAGTTCTGGTTTTGAATACAGGTGTTCTGATAAGATTTACCAAACTCTGAAGTAGGTGATCCTGGCTCCTGCCTCATAAGAGATGCTGTTTATTGGTCTGCAGTACAAATATGTATGAGTCATGTGGCAGGAAAACAAAGGAAATAGTAATGCACTGATGTTTCCCTTTGGCTTTTTTCTCTTGTATTCTCTGAAAATAATATCTTTCAGTGGCAGAACTGTAGAGGGGTCAGAAGGACCACAGGTGTGTCAGCTGTGAGAGTAATAAAGAAGTTAAAATGAATTTAAGGGGTTGAAAGACTAATTGGATTTTTACTTCTTTTTTAATCATTCAACCACAATGATGAAAGGCCCAACTGAAAGAGAAGCAGCAGGAATTAGCTGAAGCAGCAGGCCATGTATTTTCTAGGGAGAATACATATAAATTCGGGTCAGGTATTCCTGCCTGGGTTTTGATCTCTTGTGACGACCACTGATTCCTGCTGAGAATGAAAGAGTTGTGCTCAATCCCTCTGAATACCTTGCCATAGGCTGTTAGAGATTCTCAAATTTACAGGTCAAGGTTCTATAAGATATTTGAGCCCATTACCAACCATTACGAACAATGGTTTAATTCCCTTTGCACGGGCTATAGTGAATTCACTTACTGGCCACCCAGTGTGTGAAGTATTATAACTTGTGATGCTTAGATTGCACCTGTGAACAAAATTAGCCACCCAACCAACAGTGAGAGGGCTCATCCTTCCTCTTCTGTTACTGTGCTTGTATTCTCCGTATCGTACTAGGAAGCACAAAAACCTTGGTGTTCCAGCTGCTGTTAGATTTGTTTCAAAACCTTTTGGGGTAAACAGATGTTTTTATACCTTGAAGCAATATGGTGTCCACCATTTCCATGAGCTAGCTGGTTCTGAGGGAACTGCCAGACACTCCATATGTGATGATGGCAGCTGCAGGAGGCAGGAGGCAGCAATCTGCAGGTAATTATGACTGCATAATGGCCTTTGAGCAATTTCTGGCTACCTGTCCTGCCTCTGTGGTGCTCTTGCTTTGACCTTGTGCTATTGCATTAGGTCAGCATACATCAGGCTTTAGCATGAACTATTAACCAAAATCTGAGCAGGAGAGGAGTGAACAGTCGCAATACTTCGGGAAGTGAATTTAGGCACTTTGATACTGAAGTCATATCCTAGGATAACTCTGGGGACTGCAGCTGGACTGCCTGGCCTGGGATTGCTTTTGAGACCACCCCAGCCTCAGCATGTGTGGAGGGAACCTGTGCACCTGCAGCCTGTAGAGCAGCCCAGACTCAATTCTGTATCCATATATTTGGAAGTGAAAGAAAGTCAAAGTTTATCTTTTCTCTCTCTGGCACCCTCCAAATGCCAGTCACTAATCTCGTGTAAATCTTGCATAAACATATGTAAGCAATGGCTCTACACAGTATTGGTGCTCTGATGTTCCCTGTTTTCTTTATGCAAGAGGGCATCAATTCAGACAGACAAAAATGACTGTATTAATGCCACTAGGAACAAATACAGGTACTTCAGAGAACTTCAGTTGGTGCAAACTAGAGTTCTCATCATGTTGCCTTTATCAAATAACCTGCTGCTTTTATTTTAATTCAGGTGTTAAACTTCACACCATTTCATTACATAATTTTTACTGTTTCACAACAGGAGGCTTGATAGTTCTTTGCTCTCTATTCTGAAGCATCCTAATTGTGTATGAATGTATGCTGTAAATCGCTGTTGGTTCCTCGGAAATGGATGCAGATACTTGACACTTTGTATGTCTTATCAGTACAATAAGAAAGCACTGGAGATGGCAAGTAAGGAATGTGTGTGTTTTATGAGGTAGTTATGCCAATAAGCTCCGGCCTGTTGTAAGACACAAAAACTATGTTGCGACTTAGGTGAAAGTTTTCTGTACTTTGATGTTGATTAACATATAATTTTCATAGACTCTGAATTTATAATAATTCCTATTTTTTGAGATAGGCATCATGCAAGTCAAAGGAGACTTTAATTTATTTTCTTTTTTCTTTAATTTTGCAAAATGTAAAAGATTCTGAAAAGCAGAGACAATCACAGTTCATTTGTATGTTAATCTTACCAGATAATCATCTTGTAAGACTGAATATGATTAACACCTTGAATCATAAAGTAGTGAAAATGTACAACACCTGAGAGGGACTGAAACATCGAATACAATGTCAAAACATATGGGCAGGACATTGTTTTACAAATACTGACAATTACAAGCAATTATCAAGTACTTTACCTGACTGTATTCATAACCTGGTTTTAGTGATGCTTTAACTGATACTATGCTTCACTTCTCAGCAATCTGATTTTAGGATAATCACCCTAGACCCATGATTGACACTCTTCCTGCTTGATGCAAATATTTCTGTGGTGTACTTTAAGGGGGCAATCAAGGCTGGAGATGAAATAAGGCACTCTTGTGACAATTGAGAAGGGAAGAGCTTAATTTGGCAGTTTTCATCAGTGGGAGATCTGGCAGAAAATCCAGGTGGCCCTAAGTCAGCTTGAGTTAAACTTCTAGAGAGGTGAGCTTGCAGATGTCAGTTTTCTCAGCCTAATCTAGGTCTTATTTTCAAGACCTTTTCTTGAGATGGGTGTGTATATGTGCAACTTATGGGTGTGGCCAGTTGCCAGAACATATATTGGTTCATAATTCCTCAGAATGATACTTATCTATGATGTAAATACCCTTTCTTTCCATGAAGGGTTTACAGATGCGTAACTCCATCCTTTGCATGCCCATTTACACTCAAATAGGCTTTTTTTATTTCCTATTTTCTTAGAACAGAGAGTAGGGTAACAGAGATGGAGTCAAAGGATGCTGGGTTTCTTCTGACTCCCAACAGTGTTTGCAGCTTATAAATGTGGGTGCTGTTTGTGACTTCAGTATACAGTTGTGAGCAAGTTCAGAGCAGGTCAGATCTTGACATTCTTACACAGCTATAGCAAGTATAAAAAAAATGGGATGTAAATCAGGGTGTTTTGTTAAGTGAGGTGATATCGTGGTTTAAACTAAATCTGCACAGTCCCCCCTTTGTTTCCCCCCCCCCCCCCCCCCCCCCCCCCCCCACCTTCCCACTCCCGGAGGGATGGGAAGGAGAGCCAGAGGAATACAACTCCCATGGATCGAGGTAAAATCAATCCAGCAATCAAGGTATAACACAAATCACCACTGCTACCACTAACAAATCAATGTTAGAGGAGACAAACAGGGAGAGAGAATACGATACCACCTGCTGCCACCAGCCCAGCCCAGAAGGGAGAGCTCATCCCTCCCCTCCTGACCAGTTTCCAGTCCCCTCCCCGAGCAGGACTTGCTGTGCTATGGAACCTCCCCGACTAGCCCAGACCAGGTGCCCTATCTCTCCCTCCTCCCTGGCAGAGCATGAGCTACTGCTGAACCCATGACAGGTGAATTTTCACCTCAGGTGGTGTAGTACTTCACTGTCATATGCCCTTAAGCTATGTAGTGTCAAACTATTACATTCTATAGCATAACTACTCGCAGTACTACATCCAGCAATGCTGAATATGTTAGCCTCTTAGATTAATACAACATGCTGGGCCATTTGATATCAAAGATAATACGTTAATGGAAAATGTTGGGTTTTATCTTAATTTCAGGTAACGTGACCTCTTGGGATAGCAATACATTCTAATCTAGTATTTTCTACATGCCAGAAAACAATATAGGTTCTATTTTGAAATTCTCTCTTTCTACACTGGTGGGTTTTCTTTAGTATTTGGAGGTTGGGGAAATATTCTTGGTTGTTCCCCAGTGCTAACTTTGTTGTTTCATGAGCTGGAGAAATATAAGAGAATTTTCCAAGCAATTTAGTGTTTTCAGTTTGAAGTATGCTAAAAAAAATAAAATAAAAAAATAAAAGCTTCAAAATATTTTGAGGAATGACTGAAATAATAAAATGAGCTTTGCAAAACGTTATTTTTCAATGCAATTGAATAAGTCACGTCAATGCATACAATAGGACTAAGGATAAATGGAACAAGTATATCTGAAATGAGAAAAAGGAAAACTTAAAATGAGATCATAAAAAGAGTTCTGCATCATGAATTTAGATCTCCATGACATAGTTGAATGCATTTTAGACCCTCTTGGAGCGCTTTCGGTGACAGTTATTTTGGGAGAGAAAGCACAAAGTGAAATTTGTAATGAAGATGGACTTTAAGTCTTGGAACTCTACAGAAGGGTTTATCTCATGGTCATGTACAGGTGGTTTCAACATGGAGATTGTTCCATCCAGTTCTCCAGTGTTGGTAGATCCGAGAGGTGGCCTGCTTCCAAGTGTGCTGGTCTGGCAGATATTCTCAACCCCAACCCTAACCCAACACACTGAGTTTCTCAGTGATGTATTCTCTTGTGTAGTGTACATTCATGCTGTTGAAGTTTTGATACAGGTTTAAGTAGGTGCAGAGAACCAGAAAGGTCCAATGTAACCAAAAACAGGAGGACTAAAGAAGGCAGTTGAGCATCAAAATTCACCTACAACTTTTCTATCAATAAGAATTTATATACACACAACAATGACATATAAAGGATCAATTACAATGTTTATGTAAAATCTTGCTGGATTTTTTTTATTATGAAGAGGGTTTTTTCCCCCCCTCAATTATTCTTAGGTGAAATCACAGCTTCACCAGTGGTCAGCCAAAAACACATGATGGTTTGAGAGCAGGTAGAAGGTAAAAGATGGCTTAGGCCATTGAAAAAGATGTATTTAATTTACAACAGTATTAAACACCATTACATTTATTATAGGTAATGATCTAATAATCATGGCAAGATAAAAGCCCTTTTATTAGGTTTTCATTGAATTACATTGTAAAAAGTAGCTTTAAAGGCTCTTCACTGTAATTTGATTCAACTGTCTGGCACTCATACTGAACTCATACTCAAGTTGTTTAATAAGGACATTTTGGTATTTCTGACATTTATAATACTAACACTCTGAAAAGATAAGTAGGTTGTGATTTCTTGTTTTTGTAAGTTGCAGTAAGCAACATCTGTACTTTTCTACAGCCCTAATGCTCTTTTAAAGCTCGCTGACAAAACAATTTCAATATAATGAAACTGCTCACTGCAACTTCTCTAGAGAAAATCAAACTGAATTTGATGGCCTGGCTGTTCCTGACAATACATTTTATCATGAATACTGTTGAAGTTTCAATTTGCTCATTAGAAAAATATCTGAGTTGCCTTATTTGTTCTTGGTGTGAACTTTGTTTTACATAGGTGAATATTGATGTAAATAACAATTCAACAGATTCAGCAATGCAAATTATGAACAGCAAAATGCAACAAAATAGTCATAGAATCATAGAATAGTTAGGGTTGGAAAGGACCTTCAGATCATCTAGTTCCAACTCCCCTGCCATGGGCAGGGACACCTCACACTAAACCATATCACCCAAGTCATTTTGTTTATTATCTTGTAAGTCCATCTAAGTTATCCAGAGTTCAGTCATTCAGCGTGGATAAAGCTGAAGTAGAAACATCAACTTTATCTGTGTAGACTTGCTCATGTAAAATATTTGCATTGGAAACATGCAAATGACATTCTACAAAGCTTAGGAAATCTTGTCCGTGTGTTCAGCTAAAGCATTTACCTTGCTGAAACATGCATTCAAGTGTTTATTTAAGTATATAACTTTGATCTTAAAAATTCCAGAAATTCCCACTGAAATTTCCTAAAAATCACTACTTTGAGCATGAGAATTTGAAGAATTGGGTTAAGAAAACCCCAACTAACCAAAACAAAACCCAGTACCCTCCCATCCCAAATGAAAAGAATACTCCAACCATTGTAAGAATGATGCATGATTGTTCCTTTAGCGATAGTTTTAGAGTGCTTGGCTGCTTGATACTTTTGCAGAAATCAGAGCCTTCTGTAATCCTGTTGTCAATCAATGATAAAACTAGAGGGCAATAAAAGGGGAAAAGGATACTTTGATCTCGGATGGGAACAAGATATGCTAAGAAAGAATTTATGTGTGTTCTTAAGGGCAAAACAGGCATAAATGTTGCAATGTAGTTTGTTTTGTGCTTTTTACATTTTGATCCTGGTAAATATTAGAAAGGAATGTTTTTAATGTGGCTTGTGGTAGTTTCTGTATTTGTGGTAAGTGCGCTTTGTTGGGATGAGATGTGGGTTTTTAGTGCTTCTGTAGAGCAATAAGATACTTTTATATATCTGGAAGTAGACTTGAATGTTCAAGCAGCTGCATGCTTTGCCTAACATATTCTCAGGTTTCAAAGTTCAGGTTTACAGGCAAGGTTTAAGCAAAAGTTTAACACTACAGGAAATGAAAACAGATCACCCTAATGAACACTGTGGTTGTCAGGATGGTTTTACCTCTTGGAAATACACACTCGTGAATCTTTACTTTGCTGAGTGAAGGGTATTTGGGCTGTTTTGTCATACATATGAAAACACAGGTTCTGAAGTCTGCATGTGGCTTTCAACTCATGCACAAAAGTTTTGCAAGTGAAACTGTCTGCAGAATGCTTGAAGTATACTGAATTAGAACAATGACAAAAAGGATCTGGTGCTGTTTTGCCCTGTTATTCTAGCAAGTGTATTTTATGCAGAGGGTCCAGAAATAAGATGTCTGTGCCCTCACTTCCTTATTGGCTTTATAGCCAGAGAGGTATATGAGGAGAAAGCTGTCTGGAAAGGAAATACTGAACTGGGATAACTTCATTTTCTCCAAATATGATGTTTTGTACATAGGTGTAACTGCCTATGAAAAAAGTTGTAATTGCAGATCTGGGAAACAAGTGATTTACTATGAATGTGTTGACAGAATTTCCTTCATGTGAACAGCCCTTAGATATAGCTCTCTTTCAGAATTGTTTTTCTTCTGAATGAACATCTTGATCTATCTATCCCAATATCCATCTTTTTGCTGTTAGATCAAGCTTAAAATAACTAAACTGGGTTACTCTGCCTCAGCTGTTTTATCCAAGTGACATGGTTGCTTGCTTCCTTCCTTCTCTTGTGAAGTGTGACTTGAGCATATATAACCTCATCTATCAGGGTTTTTTTATGTTGCATTAATATGGCTTTTCAGATTCTTTCTCTAAAACATGTATAAGATGTGTGCTCTGCTCTGTTGCTCCCTGAGCAGGCTTTCAAAACCTCATGTCCCTATTCTTGTAACAAATTCATGTATGATTTGACAATACTGCCAAAAGATTGTGTACTGCTGGTGCCTTTTACCGTTTTTAACTTCTCTTTGCGTTCTGCAGGCTTCTGGTTTTCTTTCACAACAAGGGTTTTAACTTCACCCTCAGAGGACCTTGCTTCACTTTCCACTTTTCACATTGTCTTTTAACCATAAAGGGAAATTTGCCTAGGTCCACTCCCTTTAAACAGACACTTCTGTTTGCTTTTTTCCTATCTTGACCCCACATCAGATACAACAAAGTTTTTAGGAACATATGTAAGCCCCAGTCATTCAGATACTTTACTTAAGCTCTACAAATCATGACAGTGACTCTTCTGCATACATGTCACCTGTCCATCTTGATGATCTGTGTCCCCTTTATTTTCCAGTGCCACTCCAGCTTGTCCTTATTGATCACCTTTATCCAGTTTTACTTTTCAATAATGGCTTTTTTTGCAATGAGTTCATAACTTGTGGCTTGCTTGTGAAGTGATGCTGCAATGAAACTAGACAATGCATTTTGGTGTGCAGGAAGGGTTTAAGTTTAGGGGGCTTCTGTTCATCTCCTGTCAGTTGTTAGCTGTTTATTTTTAATGCTGGCTGCTCCAAGTGAAAAACTTATTAGTATATTGTAACTGGAAAGTTGGTCTAAAGTTTATTCTGTACCTTTGTCCAAGACAATAGAGGGACAATTAACAAGAAGGAATTAGGCTAACAGCTCATGATGGTGCATTCTCTATGGGCATTTGTTCAGAATTACTTCAGCAGTCTGAGAACAGAATTTCATATCAGTAGATGAACTGCGCTTAAAATTCTTGGCTGAGTTTTCAGTATTTATGGTTTATGTAAAACATTGGATTTGTTTGTTCTTCACCCTGATTTTACAGCAGGAGAATTTGTGCAAAGATGTGATGCTTTTTTGACACTTAATACTGAGTTTAAATAAAAACTGTTGTTATGTTGCATTAGACAAGTCGAAGACACTTTGCACACTGTGGGAGCTATTTGCATAGATGTTTTTCTGTCTTGGTTAATTACAGATGGAAAAAAAATCCTCAAGATTTAAATGTTCAAAAAGTAGTTTTATGCTCTGCTATGTTTCTGTGCATTGTTAGCAAAATGTCTCACTAGAGCGTTAAAAAATGAACGCATAATCCATGGAAGTTGGTAGGCACTCATTCACTTTGAATGCTTTGAGTCAGGGTCTAGATCATATTCCTTCAGTTTCATCTCATTTTTTTACTGTTTATTTTTCTGTCTTTAAGTGCTCTTCCACAGTTAACATTTGTCAAAGGGCACAAAAGCTATAAGCTTTAAATAAGGACAGTGTTCTCAAGGTTTTATCCTTAGTCTTCAATTCTGTCCTTAATTTAATTATTGTGGACTTTATTTCAGTGGATTAAGTGTTACCTGTACATAGTCAGTCAAACATTTTAAACTGCTGTGGGATAAGAAATGATGGATGATATATACTGCAAGTCCCTTCTAACTGAAATATTCCATTCTTAGAAATATTCTGTTCTATGTTATTACCAGCTCTCATGGACAGAGACATTGTGATCATTGTGCCCTATTACATATACAGAGGTGCTCAAAAGTTGCAGGAAACAAACTGAAGAGAAATAATCATGAATACTTATTGAATTAACTCTTTCAACAATGAATATTCTCCTGGCCAAGTCCATGAAAAGTGGAAATAAAACGACTGTCCAGTATATAGATCTGTTCGGTATAACAGATCCCACTTGGGTGGGAATCTAGATGACTGACTTTGATGTTTCAGTAACACGTCAGCGTTGGACTACAGTATCTCCACTTAATCTGTGGGGCAGGAGTATACACTTTAGTCTGCTGATTACCCATGGGGTACCATGGGTGGGGGGGGTTGCTGGAAACCAGCATATGTGAAGTGTTGACAAATAGCCACATCCTGGCAGGAAAAAGATCCCAAGTTTGCACCTTTGGACATAAGTCCTGTTGCCTGTATTGTGTGGCATGCATGGGAGAGGTAAAAAAAGAGAAGTTTGACTACTACTTTGAAGAAGCAAGGTACTTTGGAAATATTATCCCTGTCTTGCAACCACTTTGGGTTATCAAAACTGTTTACATTTTGTCAGAGCTAGTAATACATTTCTTATGAATATTACCTATTTGGATGAATATGTTAAAATTTATGTAGCAGGTAAAGTAGCCCCTAACCTAATGAAAATATTGTTTTGAATCCATTTTTAACAGTAGGTTCTTAAATTTCTTCTGGTATTCTATGGTGGAAAGGTCAGACTTAACTTTCTGATACCCTGAGAAAAGACAAGCCAAAAAAGAGATATGGTCATCTTGTAAAACGTATCAAGAATTTTAATTCAAATAAGTAACTTCTTTTTTCTACGGTACAAAAGTTGAAGACAAACTAAAGCTCTCCAATATATTTTAATAACACTTGCAGTATGCTGGTGGGGTATAAGAAATACTACTTTTTAATTTAAAATAAATCTAACTTCTGCCTAATGTGTGTGGTGGGCAATTTGCAATTATGACCTTCATGATGAGATTCCTCTATGAAATGAGAGGTGTATTAGAATTTAAATAGAGTTGTAGTTCTGCTTGATTTTAATTTGTGACCTAGGGGTCAGGAGTTATTGGGTGTAATAACACTGTGGTTATGTGACTCTTCAAGGCACATTTGTATAATGAGAAATCATACCTAGTTATAAGAAGCATGCTGATTATTTTATCTTTTATTTTTACCTTACCAATTCAAATATGCTGCTCTATCAGTCTCCTTCTTATGCTTTTTAAACACCAGTTACTATGGTTTTTCATAGAATCATTGAACAGTTACAGCTGGAAGGACCTTAAGATCATTCTGTTCCAAACCCCCTGCTGTGGGCAGGGACAGCTCATACTAAACCATGTCACCCAAGGCTCTGACCAACCTGGCCTTCAGCACCTCCAGGGATGGAGCTTTCACAGCTTCCTTGGGCAACCTGGGGCCTCACCAAGCTCAGAGTAAAGAACTTATATATAGTTTAATATAGATTTCCCCTGTTTAAGTTTGAACCTGTTCCCTCTTGTCCTGTCACTACAGTCCCTAATGAAGAGTCCATCCCCAGCATCCTTGTAGGCCCCCTTCAGATACTGGAAGGCTGTTATGAGGTCTCCACACAGCCAGCCCCAGCTTTCTCAGCCTGCCTTAATATGGGAGGTGCTCCAGTCCCTGATCATCCTCATGGACTCCTCTGGACTTGTTCCAACAGTTCCATGTCCTTCTTAGGTTGAGGACACCAGAACTGCACACAATGCTCCAGGTGAGGTCTCACGAGAGCAGAGTAGAGGGGCAGGATCACCTCCTTTGACCTGCTGGTCACGCTCCTTTTGATGCAGCCCAGGATACGGTTGCTTTCTGGGCTGTAAGCACACACTGAAGCTGCTCATGTTAATTTTCCCATTGACCAACACCCCCAAGTCCTTCTCTTTGGGCTGCTCTGAATCTCTTCTCTGCCCAACCTGTAGCTGTGCCTGGGATTGCTCCGACCGTGTACTTGACTTGGTGCAACTAAGTCCATCTAACAAGAATGTCAAGGTCCTTCCAGCATATCAAATAGATCTGAAGCTCTTAACAGCATGTGATTTACATAAATTTACACATTTCTGTTGTTTCCAGTATGCAGCCATAGTCTTTTGTTTACTCTTTGCTGAAAATTCAGAGCCTTTTGTCAGTGATTTGGGTGTACTTTAGCTGCTTGTCACTGTTCCCATTCCTGTGGCTTGGGTGACTAGTTGATAACAGCTTTATTAACCAAAATGAAATTTATAGTTTTTAACTACCAAGAGACAGTCCAAACACGTAAGAGAAAAAGAACCATTTGCACTTTTCAGCTAAGCATTCAAATGCCTTGCACTGAGGCATCATAACTTTGTTTTGTTGTTGCATATGCAGTCATCTCTTGGGGATAAGAGGAATGCCAAGTCTACCTTACAGTTCTTGTGTGTATCTGAGGAGATGCTGTCATCTTCAGTTTCAGTAGTAATGACACTCCAGCGAGTTCTTCCTTTCTCTTTGGTTTTACTGGCACTGTTTCCCCAGTACTGTTTCTGCAGATAGCTGCATGTTCAGAGGCTGGATTCAAGCTGAGACTTCCTGCAGCAGACTCAGCCCAGGGCCTTGATAATGCCCATTATAACAGGGGTGTCAAGGAGTCTTGAGCTGCTTGAGGTGGCTCTGTGTATGTACTACACCCTGCAATCTGCACCCAGGTTTTTCTGGCAGAGAACAGTATCTAGGCAATCTCTCATTGCTTGATATAGGCTCACCCGTCTTACAGGCTGCTTAAAAATGTCAAAGCTGCTGCTAGAGCAGTGCTGAGTCTAGAGAGCAAGATGGTATAAGCATGATATTTCAGCATGTTCTTATGGTGATATTAAGTGGAGTTACTCAGATTACAGTGAGCTTGAAATGAGGCCAGGTCTCATTCAGACATGTCCATATACTCCTGTAAACACAAAGCCTGAGATGCAGCCAGGGATCAATATGCCCTCAGTATGACTGGAAGTTTGCAGGAGTAGATCTTGTTGGAAATGGTAATTGATTGCCTTTGGCAATAGACATGGGATGAGGGATGGAATGTTGCATATACTCCAATTAAGAAACACATCAGGGATTGTTAATCTCTGTCCCATCCAGCTTTTTAGAAATGCTGTTGATTAGGAAGATGTAATAGACACAAAGTGTCAGGGTCAAAAATAGCAACAGCTGCTATGAAAGAAAGGAGAAAATGGTCTTTCCTTGACACCCTGCCATCCTTGTTGCAACAGGCAATCCAGTGAAAGTTCAATCAGATGAGTTTATAATGGGGCTGTCAGACCTGTGCAATGCACCCATCATGACTGCTTTAATGGAAGTGGCTGCAGGGTTAAATGGTATGTTAAAGTAATTTCTGCTCAGTATTTATCGCTTTATTCGTAACAGATTTAAGATACAAAATCGAAGTGTTCTCGTTTTGAACCAAATCTAAGGAATGTTCTTACATTGCTGCTATCCTTTACACTTACACTTCATAAAATAAGTTGTACCTGTTGAAAAATTAATGAACCTACTTCATTAAATAGTGGAGACAAATATATATCAAATGAAATCCTCAAATTGGAAGATGCTTCACAGATGGCTTGTGGCTGGTCTCTTAAGATTGTTAAGTTCAAGGTAGGCAATTAGCTTCAATACATTTTTATGAAGTATTCATGGAGTTAGATTTTATAATAGCATTAGTTCTCATTTTACCTTAATTTATAATCAGACACTTCACTCAGGGACACCAGGAACTCACCTCTACCCGTTGCCCACTTAGCATCCTACCTGCTTATTTTGGCAGTCTTGAATACATTACTCTGTCATTTGACACAGTCAGTGTCAAATTGTTTCTGATATAAGGGGAGATAGCATGAATGCAGAAACAAGTCCAACCTCCCTTTCACACTGTGGCTGCAGAGACTGAGAGGTGAAATTCCTTCCAAGAGGAGTAATAAAAATGTACAATTCCATATTATGGATGGGTGGTTTTGTCTGTATACTGCTGTACTGAGTACAGAGAAGAACAGGGGCTAATGGCAGAGGGAAAATATAATCTTCACATTTGACTTATAATGGCTTAATATGGTATGTGTGGAGACTATGGACAGTCAGAGAAGGGCTAAGAAGGGAAGATAATACTGGGTTCAGATCATGACTGCAGAAATCCAAGTAGGTCTTGATAAGCCTTCAACTTCTTGAAGAACATCTTACATGTTGAAGAACTTCAGAAAGTAGCTGGGGAGAGACAGCTTTGAAGGTCTAATTTTGTTAACTTGAGTGCACTTATGGTAAGAAAGAAATGGCAGTAAAATAGTTCTGCTTGTGCCTCTTCTCATTTGAATTCTGGAGAGTTCACTGCACTGACACAAAAGCATTTGTATTCCTTAAAATTGAATGTAGTGTTGCAAGTATCTGTTATCAGAACATGCAAAACAGAAATGTAATAACTGAGCTCATAAGGGCAGTGTTTTTTCATCCAAGAACTTTCCCCTTCTGTGTGAATATCTGAACTTCCTTCCCAGTAACAGGCACATTGTTTTCCAGTGTAAGAGAAGCACTTACTTAAATGAGTTCCTGGCTCATCAGTAACGTGTCTGCCTAGAGACTCTACAGAGCTTAGGGAGTCCAAATCTCATCAAGAAGTTGTAAATCTGTGCAAATATTTGGTTGTGAAGGAAGCACTAAAGGTTTGCTTTGGTTGATTTAGAATTAAATACCAAAGTGAAGAGAGCTCAACAAATGCAGTGGCTATCCAGGATACTTCCTGAAGCAGTGTTGCGATTACATAGAAAATATGTAGTAAAATATATGTTACTGCTGGAAGGGACATCATTATATTTCAATGTGAGTCAATCTTGGGGCTAGTAAGAAACATGTATCTGTACATTTATATTCCCCAAAAACAAGCAATAGGACAAGCATGCTGGGATTTTCCTGGGATTACTGCATGGTTGTGTTAAAAATGTATATAAAACTGCATGTTTGTATTAGAAAAGTATATAAACACATTTATATCTGAAAAATTGTTGCTAACCTGTTCTATATTGACACTGAATTTTTTTTAACTATTCACTGTCATGGTAACATTTGTAGAGGTTATGAAATAAAGGTAGTATTTTATATACGAAATAATCTTCACAGCTGAATTCTGAATTTCTTCTTACTGTGTTAAAAGCTATTTCTTTGCATTTCTGCAGAGTTGCTGGCTTAATCTTTAGGTTTAATGTAACAGTGGTGTGAGGCCTTTTCAGGTGGAGTGAGTAGTGGAAGGGCCATGGGAAATCCTCAGGAGAACACAGAAATGCAGGTCCTTCAGCTCAGAGTAGGAAAGGGAGTTGTTTGAAGGGGTTTCCTTAATGTGTGTTTCAAATGCATTGCATACCTGGAAGAGATGTGTGATTGAAGAGTGTTTAGGAATTGCTCTGGGATCATGTACTTGAGAGATCTGCTTCATTCGGTGTCTATTCCAAGTATCTCCGAATCGTATTATGTTAGTCTCAAATATAGAGTTTTCCAGTCAAACTTTGCTATAATAACAGTGAATAGAGGACATTATCTAACACAACTTAGAACAGTTGTAACACCACCTGAACTCACTGACAGCATTCAGTCCCTAAAACAGCTTGGACTCCCTTGTGTTATCAGTGGTTGCTTGGAGGTATTACCTCTCTTTGAGAGATGTATGCCCTGGGACTCGTCTGTTTTACCCAGCTGTGACTGTTGTACACAAGTTGAGAGCCCTCCTTAGCACATCTGGAAGCCTCCCACCTGGAAACAGGAGGGGCTGTTTCTGCTCCTCCATATGCTTACACCTCACTGGAGTGTGAACAGGCCCCTCTGGGTACCACCGGTGCTTGTAATGAGTAACTCACATTGTCACTGTGAGGAATGGACAGAATCATAGAGCACATTTGTTTTCTCTTTGGAGATGTGTTTGTCTTTGACAGATTTCATATCTTTACTATTGTGAACATGTTTGCTCTGATTTCTCTGTTAAATGCAGGATCAGCAGTTTTGAGAAGCTTTTCCTCACTAGTGTTGATTATGTTTCCACTTGAGCATTATTCTTACCCCTTCCTCATACTGTTATTTTCATGCTAGGCATGTTGTGGTTTCCTGTGGTTTCTCCCTGAATTTTGTGTTCTGATATGTGCAGGATTTTTCAGTTTTTTTTTTTAACTAGTAAAATGTAAGAATTTAAAC
The DNA here is from genome assembly GCF_012275295.1 of Melopsittacus undulatus. Classification (NCBI taxonomy): domain Eukaryota; kingdom Metazoa; phylum Chordata; class Aves; order Psittaciformes; family Psittaculidae; genus Melopsittacus; species Melopsittacus undulatus. Next base: position 70,333,928 of record NC_047533.1, read on the forward strand.
TTTTAAAATTTAATAATTTTAAATATTCATATAATCTTTATATGAAATGGTAAAACAACTTTTGATCTATAACGTGGCATACAAGGAGGTCAGCGACTCAGGAAGAATATGAATAACTGAAAAGTCTTTTTTTCTTATTGCTCGTATCTACTAGAGCAGAAATGCATTAACATACAGAGGGACAAAAAGTTGTATCAGTTGTGTCAAGAAATAGCTGATTCAAAAGATCCAAACCTTTGAAATCTGGGAGAAAAAAGCTTTAAACTCAGGTAAAAGATTTCTCTCATACCCTAAAGATAACAAAAGCTGTATGTTTTCATTGCTACCCCTACATATCTGTATGTAATGTGTAATATGCCATGAGCCTTTTCAAAAAATAGAAATAATGTGTTAAATGGGAAATGTACCATTTTAAAGGTGTATGTATATAAAAGGTTTATGATGGGTATATGTATATGACAGGTATATGATATGTTCAATATCTGCAATGAGAAGATAGGAAGGAGTAGATAATTGAAGATTGTACATGCATCCTGGGCAAGGCAAAAATTAGACCATGGAAAGAATAGAGTAGGAAGCAAACTGATACAAATTTAGCATTAAGAAGTTTGACCAGAATTTGCTCTAGAAAGTAGTGTTGATGTAAGCATGTTTGTCTCAAATACAGATTTGAAGGTTGTTCTTGGTGAGAGAGGCTTAAGGTATTTTGATTCATTAAAAGGAAAAAATAAGCTCTTGATGCAATGTTTCTTTTTCTAGCTACATTCAACTGAAAAAGATATTGGTTCGGTGCATTGTGAAATAATAAGAAAGAGCTGAAACAACAAAGTGGTTTACAGCATTTAATGGGGTATTTGAGATGACAAGAACTGAGTACTGGCAGCATTTTGATACAACTCTGCACTGTTGGAGAAGTGTCTCTCATGTCTGTTATGATGGAAAATTTCACTGTGTAATGTGTTGATTTTATGCTTCAGACTTGCTGGACGCAAGCGATGCACATGCAGTTAGAAACTCAACTGATAGTCACAGAAGTCAACTGGTGATATGAACTATGAAGCAATTACCAATTTGCTCTTTGGATTCTGTATCTTGAGGAGTAACATCCTGTTTTCAGTAAGCTGTTTTGAGTGGCAGATGAATTCTATAAGCGAGTGTAGAGACGTGTAGGTATTTTAGATTTCATTATATCCTATGGAGCTCTTGTTTCACTTTTATTTGAGTCTTTATGTATTTCTGATGTCTTAAATGTGTTTTGATCACAAAGCTCTGGTTTTGTGAGATTTCTGTTTCTTTGATTTTAATTTCTTTTTTGAGCCACAAACATTGCCAACAATGCTGTTTCTGCCAATTGAGTATAAAGTGTACTCTTAAGCGGACTGGTTGCTGGCCTAGTATGACTAAGTACTATTGTTTCTGATATGAAAGGGAAAAGCTTGAGACAATAAAAGTGTCTGCGTTGCTAAAAAAATTGTCCACTTTAGTCTTACTTAAAATATAAAACTTGTTTCCTGGCAGACTGAGATAATCTCTGGTTATATTTGTCTTGTATGAAATTACTCCTTTAAATTTGAGTGAAATGCTGAGAGGCCTGTTTGATGCTGCAACATGATGTTGTCTTCAAATTGCATCATCATCCTAGTTCCTAAGAATACAGAAAGGAGATGATTTTTTCCACTCCTGTGAGCTTGACTTGAACAAGAAGGAAAACCCTATATGATCCAAACTGTTTTTTCTCAGTGTATTTAATTTGCAAACTGAGTGTAGTGCATCACAATGTCCCTAAAGAGTCCTCCTAAGAGCACAAGGCTCTAAACACAGATATTTTTCTACAGCTGAGCTGATCAGGAGATTCTTTTATACCAAGTGAGAATTGGAATGTGTACTAAGTTAAATGGATCTTTTGCTTCTGTGGAATTTAAGCTGAGGAAATTATTTAGGACTTTGTTAAAACACAATGGTGGGGAAATTACACCTATAAAGTACTTTGGTTTGTGTTTTGGTTTTTTTTTTCATTATATATTATTCTTTGAGTAAGAGAAGAAAGCTTGAGCAATACATCTTAAATTAGATATGTTACGCTCCAGGCAAGGAGGTGTTCCAAGCAGAAGAAACTATTGATCCCATGTCTGGCTTTATAGCATGAGCACAGAGTGTAATCCATCATAAAATGAAAGCAAAACCATTAGCCTCTTTAAGCATTCAGTTAGACTATTACTTTATCTACCTTAATTGATACTGCTAATAGTATCATATTTTTTTCATATAGGTGGAAAACACCCTTGTTAGTGAGTCTCAGATAAGTCACATAATGACATTTAAGCAATAGCAGCAGGTGAGTTCCTGATCAATGTGACGTACCACCTTACTCTTTCACTGTTGTGATCTGAAATGGTTTGTGTTTGTTTCTAATGAGTTCAGTATATGGCAGCTTATGTGCAGAGCGTTGGGCGTTCCCTTTCAAAGGGACAGTGCTTTATCAAATCGATTTACTTTAATTATGGTAATAACTCAATAAATGTTAGCTAATACTGTTTCCTCATGTCTCACAGTTCTCAAATCTTGTGCTAATAAGATTTTAGCTATGGATGAAGTGAGATATTCTTCTTAAAGATATATACATGTGCACATGTAATAAATACATTTGTATATACAGAAATGTATGTGTGCATGTGTAATATATATGCATACTTTTTAGATTTTTTCCGCAATATACTCTATAAACTCTTTTACCATGGATAGATCTGTACATTAAATCCAGAAATACTGCATTTGCAACAAAGTATCTTGCAACTTAGGTGAGTTAGCATGAGTTAGAGTTGTAAGGTTAGAGTTTCATAACTCTAACTCATACATCTGAAGGGGTGCATCTAACAAATTAAAACTGAGTCAAATTAGATTAACAAAAGCCTCCTGAAATTTGACTGATCTAAAAACAAAAGGGTAGGTGAAAGCATCTCCATAAATATTTGTAGGGTTTTTTGGTTTTTTTGTTTAATACATGTGTTCCAAGATAGTGCTTAGGACACTGCGTTTTCCTTTCAGCTAAGCAATGAAGCTGTACTATAATTTATAGATTCCTTAGGATAATGTGCAAAATATATCTTATGTTTTTAGTATTCAAAACCTGTATTTTCTTAATGTTTTCAAACAGGTAAAGAATTTGTCAGCTTCAAAAGTAAATACAGGTTCCAATATATCTTTGAGTGTTATTTTGTGGAAGCTGCACAACACAGCTCAGGTCTGGGTTATTTAATAGACCCTTACTGTTTCAGAAGCTCCTTACTGATATCGGGAATAGGTATTTATTTTTCTGACATAAAAGACTGACTGACTACCTGGGCTTGCTTCTAACTTCTGACAGTGAGCTGGTAGTCTTCCCAGTCTGGTAGTCTTCTGCTGCCCTTTGATTGCATGTAGGTAGAGTTTGCCTTGTTCTGTTGCTATAATGGGAAGCCCGTGAAGAATATCTGCCAGTTATAGATGTAGCAGGTGTCGAGAACTGCAGCATCCCAGTGATTACACCTATGTCAGTGGGTTGTGAGTAGGCTAAAGGACTGACATAAAAGTATTGTGCATCAACTTAATGTAGAAAGGTAAGCTTGTAATAGCTGAAGAATTGCGTAGGTAGGTAGTGAAAGGCCCAGTATACTCTAAAGTGTATTTTGCTAGTGCTAAGGTGCCATATGTCCATGAATTCACATGTTCTAATAACTTTCTTTATATTCTCTGGGAAACTGAAATGATTGCACTAAATTTGAGAATGGTTTGATCCTTGTATGTGAGTCATCCTACTATTTGATTGTTGTTTCTAAAATTAAAACCCAATAATATGAAAAGGGTCTTGTTAAAATGACTCCTTGCTGATGTTTAGAGAACCTCAGCCATCTTTCACCATTCTGTGTGAGACTGAAACAAAAACATTTATATATTTCTGTGAAATGGAAGTGTAGAAATAACTGTTACTAGTCTGAAAGGTCAAGTTTTCAATTTGAGTGTCTCTGGTCAAGAGTAACCAGGAGTGTTCACCTTGGACCTTAGATATCTTCCATGCTCAAAGCGTTGTCAAAACTGATGCAATTCTGAAATGTTTTGCTTTTGAAACAAAACATTTTGACAAAGATATTGCACTGCTTGGAGCTCTCACTTTCCTATCCTAGCTTATCAAAACTATATGAAAAAGACAAAGTTTAAAACTATTTACAATATATTACTAATTTTATTATATGCTAACTACATAGGAGTGATACACACAGTGTAATTCTTATGCTTATTTACAGTTAAGGATAATGAAGCTATAATTTTCTATTTTCTTTATGTGTATAATTGTTCTAACATGTGGACGTAATTTCCTTTTCGTGTATGCTATTTATTTTTCTACTTAAACAGTACCTTTTTTCTAGTACACAAATGTAAATATAGAATACGATTATGGCAAAACAATTATAGGAAAATATTACAAGAATATGTATGAAGTTACATAATTCACACTTTCAAAATTGTCAGAGCAACTTCCCAAATTCAAGGAATCTGTGTATTTTATCAAATACTATTGCCAATTTGTACTGCTGGAAACCTGTGAACAGTCAGCTGTGTGTTACTAAGTTTTCAAGTAGGATTATATTACTTGACTGGAAAATAACTGCAGAACAAATTGAAATAGATGAGTCTGTATTTTCCAGCTCAATAAGATCTTTAACTGTTACACAAATTCTAAGCTACACAGCACAAAATATTTGAAAAGTGCTTTTGACTTAAACATGAGATAAGTGTGTTTGTTCTTATACTACATCCGTTCTGAAAGTGTAAAGGACATTTCAACTAATCAAATGGCAGCACTAAATCATAAGAATGTAATTATCTTTCTACACCTAGTCTTAGCTTCACTTTAAACAGTTTCATAACTGAGTAAGTCTACCAATTTTAAGCCAGATTCACAGTCTACATCACAGTTATAATTTCTTTCTGAGTTTCTGTTTAACATGTATGTTTTTTCTTGCCTATATTCTATCGTACCTATAGAAAATATAAAGCAATCCTGTAGTGACTGATATAATTCCATTGCATGGCTTGTTTTCTGACACGATTATAATTGCTGGGCAAACCAGTATTGCAACAACAACTTCTAATGGCATAACACTTGAGTAAGAAGTACAGAAGTTTTGTGGTTGCATAACTGTCTTCTATTGCACCAGAATATTTGCTGAAGGCAGGTCTTGTGATGAGATATAACAATGGCATTAATCTGGTTTAGATCTGACTAACTGCATATTGATTTTTGTTAATACCATATACATTTCAGATTTACCAAGCATTTAATTTAATGAATGCTGTTAGCAGGTTGTTCTTGTCACTTATTACTGCTTTTGCAGTAAGTAAGGTGATTTTCAATCTGTATAGCTCTCTCTAGCAATGGTATGGAGGTACACATCCTCAGCTGGTGGGTACCTCTTGTAGATAAATTAATCAACTGCCATCTATAAATGATTGACTCCTTTGTTTCTCCTGTGATGTACTCTTTTTAGCATCACAGCAGTCAAGATAGGTACAAGGGAGTGAAGAGAAGGTGCAAATAGTCTGCACTAACTAGGCTTATTTCCATATTTCCTGTGTTACTGATCTCAGTCAGTACATGCTCTAAACAGTGTAATTCAAGAGCCAGGTCAATCAACCTTTTGTGTCATAAGCTTCATTATTGTTAATGGGCATCAGTAGTTGTTTTGGGTGAAACATTTGATGTTTTCTGCAATGAAATGTTTGCTCCTAAATATGCCATTTGTAACAGGGTAATATTTTGAGATGTCTTGTAAGACAGGAATAGTACTTGATTTTATACAGTAGCTAAAATTATACTGGGGATATTAGGCTTCCTGGACAAAAACCTTGTATCATATACCTAGAAGTCTGGTTTTTGAATTAAATATTTCAGTTCTGTGGAAGTAATTGATCTTTGAGCCATGAATAGCCATCATAGATAAAATACCAAAGGCAGCAGTGTCTCACACAAGTCTAATTCCTGTTGACTGTCCTGAAGACACAGTGTTTATTTCCTATTTGTTAAACTACTGTGGTATTGAGATCTATTATAAAAGCTTGAATAGATTGTAAATTAGCTTATGTAGGATTAGACTGAGGGCATTTTTTGACACACATTCTCCTCACTGGAAAAACACTGTCCTGAAGCTGTTTCTGAGTAAGAGGATCTTTGGTCAAGAAGGGATCACAGTGGTTCACTCTTTTATCCAGCCTCTGGTAATGCATTTCTCTGTCTTTTTTCCAGCTACTTTTGAAATAAGCATGTAACCTAATCAATGACCCTGACCAAACAGCTGACAGTATCTTGTAGCAACATTCCTAATACCTGTTTTTGCTGGTAATTCATCTTATACAAAATAAGCTCTCTTTGGGGATCAAGTGTTTCCAAAGGATTGCATATGGTTGCTATTACTGTGTTGCTCTTAAACTCAATGATAACATGTCTGTTTTGCTCTACTTTCCATAAATGAAGACTCAACAGAGAAAATTTTATCAACATTATTCAGTAATGTTCCTCAGACCTTTCTGTATTTACAAAAATAACAGAACCTCTTTTTATACATAGAGTTCCACTTGTAACTCAAAAAAAACCTGGGCTTACTGTCCTTAACTGGGAGATGGTTTAGTGTGAGGTGTCCCTGCCCATGGCAGGGGGGTTGGAACTCGATGATCTTGAGGTCCTTTCCAATCCTAACTATTCTATGATTCTTGTTAATGTAAAGCTTTCCCTATTCCCCTTCTAATTTGATGTAAATGATTCACTAACATTTTCTGCTGAATATTCTGCCTTGTTTCTCTTAACAAAAAAAAGAGAGTGTCTTCAAGTAGATATATGTTGGCTGGTGAGAGGTTTGGACCATACTGTATCTGGCTGTATAGCAAAAGCTGTACCTGCCATTGCAGCTAGTAGGATAGAGACCATTGTTTATTTGTTGCCACAAGTCACAGTGCCTAACCTATGTATGGATGAACTCTTGTAATATATCACTTTGACAAGGTTGCCTGGCCTTGATGCAAACGTTTTACAACTAATCATCAAAGGAGAGGAGGGTTGGAAATTAAGGGATTGTCCCTGTCAGTGCTTTTGCATCCTGCTGACTTTCCATAAAGAGATTCCCAATCTTTAATTGACAGTTTCCACTTGCACTTACAACTAGACCTTGTGGATGTTCATAGTTTTCACATAGTTGAATGCAATTCCCTTTTCTGTAGATCCTGTTGGTGACTGGGGGTAAATCACTTTATAAAAGACAACACCTGTCTTTTCTGTCCTTTCTAGGAAAAGTCTAACCTCAGTCAGAGAGATGATTTGAGAGTCAGATTACTTGAGAGGAGTATGGCATTGCATTGACAGTCTTAAGCTTGCCTTTCATCTTGTCATACATCATCCATGCATCACCTTTTTAGAAGTGCATGCTGATTGCCCCATAGCAGCAGAGAATCCTCAGCTGTGCTGTGATATTGGCAACTGGCTACTTAGAGGCATATGTCCTGGAGCAGAGACAGAAATAGGCATTGATTACACCCTTTGACATTTGTACTGCTAACTGTGATACACAATAAAAAAGAGCTGAGAAATGCCACTCAAAATCCAGGGCCAGCTGTTGAGCTCTGCTGCTGACCCTTTCCAAGGGTCTTCTATGGAATGAATAGGAACACTTCCGATTGCAGATAGGAATATTAAAGATATCTAAATTAAAGGTACCTGTCTTTAAAAAAGAATAAAAAGCTAAAAAGTTGAATGATAGAAAGTATGATTCTGCTGGCTGTGCATGAAACTCTAGCACTGTCCCTTAGATTGTGTATTGCATCACCTTTTATGAGGTGTTCAAAGAATGCGTATCTCAGGTAGTGTACAGGATCTGATATCAGACAAGAGTAAGGTCCACAGTTATACTTAGGTCTAATTACTTTTCTTTGTTCAGTTTGCAATCATAAAATGTGATTTCAAATCTACTTGTAAGTTGTGTGCTTATTTAATTAGCTGCAGCATTGCTTTATGTAATAAATCTGGTTTTTAAGAAACAAAAATTGGAACCAAAAACATCCATTGCTGTTAGTCTTTCATGAACAAGATGTTTAGAAACTCTCTTTAGACCTTCATCATTTATGTAATGTCTTCCACAAAGAATGATGCCATTAATCTAGTAAAAAACCTCAGCTCTGGAGGGGTGCAATACAATAGAAGGAAGTAATTATGAAATTATCCCAGTTGTGACATAGAGAGAATCTTTTGACCATCATTTTTGTTGTATCATAAAGTAGCTCTCTTCTAGCAACATGCCTATGATAGATTCACTACTTCCTGCTAATTTCTGAATATAAGCAAATGTCATGGTTAATGTTCAGGACTACCTGCAAGTGCTTTAATACAACTAAAATTGATATACACCATAAATACTAGTGTATTGGAAGCTGGGCCTTGTGTGCCTGAAGTCTGAGATTTGCTGAGTCACCTAAAGCAAAGTGCTTCAAAATGGGTCATCTGGAGCTGGAAAGTTAATACTTTTAAAAAAACATACATGGGGACTAAGTATAGGAACCTAATTTCCATGTGTTTTAAATTGAGATATGAACATGTGATAAATTGAAAGAACTTGTCTGTTTTAAAACTGTAAACCCAGGGTATTGAGAAATAGCATTGAAACTGCTTAGAGCCAGCTGTGTGAGGTATCCAGATATAGAGCTGTTTCGGGAACATACAGGAATATTATACTTAGATTTATGTTACCAGATAGCATTATCTTTATGGACATTTTCATACCAATCTGTTTTAAAAATGTACATTGAAAGCTTTTTCATTAGCATTTGTATCTTACAGGTTTTAGTTTTATGTTCCTTGTTTTCCTCTGTCTGCCATTTGAAGTCTCTTCTCCTTTAATACAGCAGCAGCAGTTGGACTGCTGAGGTCACAATTAATTTTATAGATCTTAGCATTTTTCTCTTCTATCAGTCCAACATAGAAAATGAATCTGTGACAGGCTCACCAGCTGGTAGAGGTGATAAAACATCCGGTTACAGTTTAATAAATAATGTTAAAATGTGTATATCATGCTCTGACAGATAAATTGGAGCCATTTGAAGTAGCAGTCTGTCAGCTTTCCAAAGTGGAAAAAGCTGATGTGTCTGTTCTTAAGCTTCTGTTTAAATGATAGTTGTCACAGTCTTGTTTAAAAAATGCAGCTTGTTGTGTGTTTGGGGTGAGAAAAGAAGGTGCACTGCAATTTGTAGGCTAGACAATAACTCTGTGTTTGTTCAATGAGATCTTGGTTAAAGAATGGTTGTTAAAATGTGATTCCTTGCCAGGTTATTCCTCAGCAGGCAGTGTTATCACCCCTTCCTTGACCAAAGAGTGCCATTGCATGCTTCTTCCCAGAGCATTCCCCACACTATCACTCTTTAAAGCCAGAAGTGTGTTTCTGGTTTCAGATACAGCTTGTAACTGTGACACCAGTTCACTTGTCTTTAGATTTCTTTGATAATGCTGTAGGGGGAAAAAAAACCCCAGCCTGCTAAAAAAGCAGGGTTTTGTAAGCTGTTTTGAAGCAAAATGTTGACTGTTAGGAACTTGTGCCCAAATGGTGAGATACTGTATGAATTGTTTGGGTAGGACACCAAACTGTGATTGCTGCCCTATTAAATCTGCCTGAGTGCTGGGTCAGCAACTTTCTCCCACATCCTTCTGCACTGATCTCCCTCGTATAGAGTAACATTCCTCTTCTTTTGTTGTATTGGTATCTGTTAGTTTACAAGTTACAGATTCACTTGCTAAGTAATGATGACCACTTTTTCTGTGTTGCAAAGTATTAGTCTTGATAGTATCATTCAACTGTAAAACCAGTGGCAAAGAAATTAAAGGAAAGACAATATCCAGTTACAGCCTGTTGCTTGTCTGTCCCATGTATGTGTCCCTGAACTGTCTGAATAATTAATTAGTCATCTGATGAATTAGGCTTTCAATTTGTGACAGAGCAACCAAAGACTGAGCATGCTTTTTTTTTGCAGCTGTTCCTAATGTTAGTGTCATAGCTCTGTACAAATCAAGAAATATATTGAATTGCATCATTTTGGAGATGGACATAATGTACTTCTGCTCCAATGTATTGAATGAGTTTTGATTATATATCTGTAGTAAAAAATACCTCTGTTTTGCTCTAATTCTAAGGCATTTTTTCATTTTTTGGTTTAAAGTAATTAGGTAATTTAATTCCCACCCTCATAAAGAGCATACGTCCAGAGTGATGTGTGATCCATGTGGAAGATGGAGCATTTGGCGATAAAAGAAGCTGCAATCCAGTTTCAAATCAGTCTGATATGGGAGTGTGCTGGCCTTTTTCTTCTTATTGTAATGCCGTGGGTACCCTATTGTAGACTGGAAGAAACTTCTTTCCAGCACCACACAGCAAGATTGCTGAGAATCAGCTTGCAAAATACATTCAATGACAAGCTAATGTGTCACTAAACACTAACTTATGTCTTATTTGCCGTCCATATTTATCTCAGATTGTGTGTAATTCAAGTAAGTTGTGTGTGCAAATTAGAATCATTTGTTCACTTTAATAGTGAAATGCTAATTAAAATTCCAAGTTATTATTACGCTAGCAAACAGGCACTGAACTGTCTTTTGGTCATAGAAAGGACCAGGGCTACTTTTCTTTATTTAAAATATGTATCAAGCATGAAAATAAACATATCTTAACTGCTAAGTAATTCTGATAGGTACCTGCAATGCTCTCTTCTGCACCTGTATTCATTAGAATTGTTGTTAAGCATCAAATAGCAAACATTTATTTTACTTATCAAAATATCTGTTTTGTATATTCCTGAAGTTCCTCGTACAATAGCTACAGCAGTTACAGGTATTCTTATGCACAGTAGTCTGTTATTCCATTCACATTTTTTCTGCCTTTTTTGTCATTCTATTTGTAGTGGAATTGGCCTCCTGCTCCTGGAACTTAAGGTCATAGTGATTTCTTACTGTTGTGTATTAGACTGTTCTAGCTCTGACTCTGAACTTGGGGTTAGGTCTTCTTTTTTGTCTTTGCTTCCCTTTCTTATGAGTTCACTCCATGTGACCACTGAGATCCTCAGGATGGAGATTTCATGCTCTAATATCTTGGAGCTAGCCTCACACATTTTAGAAAGCCACTCTGGCACAACTGCTGCAGTGGGTATCCTGAAAATGGGCTTAATGGGAAGAAAGTGCAACTCTGAAAAGTAAGGTGCAATTAAAGTTTGGCACTGAAGAAATAAAAGCTCATGGGCTTATATAAACAATTACAGAGTTTATTCCCAGCAGGGATGAGCTGTGTGTGGGGTGCACAGATCAGCCATAGCCTGAGGGACTGCAGTCTCTTTAGTATTTTCCTCTTGCTGAGAATGCTACTTAGTGCTTGTTGTGGTCATGGCTTTTTACAGCTTGGGTACTTGCCAGCTGGAAATATCCTGAGACCACAAATCCAGTTCACTTAAGCCAGTGTATATCCATCAAATGCTAACAATATATGCTATATGCCACTCTCATTTGTCCCAACCAGCTGCTGTTTGCAGAGACATTGGAATGGAGAAGGGCATGGATCTGAATTGGCTCTATCATTCTTCATAACATACACAGTATAAATATATATATACTGCATCTAATAATGTCTCCCTCAGGCATACTGTTTGTCAGACAGGAGAGTTGAATTATTCATTGTGACCATGTATATCAGAAGTCTGCAGTAAATGCCTAGTATGTATTTTACTGAAAATGCTGTTAACTTAAGGGCAAGGCTCTATTTCTTATTTTTCAGGACCTGCAAATTTCTGCTAGTGTAGAGGTAACTATTGATATCCTCTTCTCTCATCCTTCTGTTTATCTGGTCCTTATGACTTGTGGACTTGACAAGAAAAGTAAAAATTTCCCCCTTAAAAGAAGAAAAGAGGAGGAGAGCAGCATAAGGAGAGGCAGGTCATCATTTTAAATGCACCTTAAATGAATATCAGATAGTATTTCCCAAAAACCCTAATATGAAGCTATCACTGATTTTCAATAAACTTGAGATTTTGATGGAACTGAACTCCAGCAGCTATGCAGTCTACAGACCAGACTCTTCATTGTCCATGCTTTTGTTTTCAGACCTTGAACTGTGCCCAGGAGAAGATATTCACAGGTGTTCAAGTACAGGATTTCTATTGAAATTATTGCTATTTGAGAACCAATACTATTTCTTCTTTATATACTGGATATGAAAAAAGCTAAGTGTTGTGGTGACGTTGGCTTTTTAACTTCCTGTTCTGGATAACAGAGGTGTAACAGATTCACAAGAAGAGAGTAGTGTATCTGCTCTTAAATGATTAACCTTTGAATGCTTCCATTTATTGATGGCATGAATCCATGGAGCCCAGGGTTTTGTTCCTATGGGGAATGTTTCTTTTTTTAATGACCCGTTTTCTGGACATCAGTGTGCAGCCCTAGATCTCTTTTCCATTACTCTGCAAAACAATGTACAATGCAGGTATCTCCCTTATGGTAGCTGATTATGAACTCAGGCCTTTGTCCTTGGAATGCAACAGTTTACATCTATCTCTAATCAGATGGTCTAAATCCCCCCAAGTATCACTCTTTGATGTACTGATCCACAGGTGATCTGTGCGCTCAGGAGAGAATTGTTTGTGGGGTCCTCCCATTCCACTTAAAAGGTGGCTGAAGAGGTTAAATCCTGCTCTCTTACTCATGCAAAAACAGTAATTGAACTCAAAGGCAACACCCCCATAAAAATTAGGGGGTTGCATAAACATCTTTAAGGCAACTGACAGGTTCCTATCTGTGAACTGGAATGCCACCTACTAATCTGAATTCCTGACTACCTGAATGTGTAACACCCTTTGCCCAGTGGTGACTGGTGAAAACTTAGCTGTGCAGATCAGTATGAAATCTCTCCTGGGAAAAGGAGAGAAGGCAAATGCAAACCCTTAGAGCTTGTTAAGATTGATTTTTAATTTGAAGACTTATGTTTTACTTACTATAGCCAGGGAAGAATTTGTGACGTATGAGGATGCTGGAGAAGGACTCTTCATTAGGGACTGCTGTGATAGGGCAAGGGATAATGGGTTCAAACTTAAACAGGGGAAGTTTAGATTAGCTATAAGGAAGAAGTTCTTTACTGTGAGAGTGGTGAGGTACTGGAATGGGTTGCCCAGAGCAGTAGTGAATGCTCCATCCCTGGAGGTGTTCAAGGCCAGGATGGACAGAGCCTTGGGTGACATGGTTTAGTGTGAGGTGTCCCTGCCCATGGCAGGGGGATGGAACTAGATGATGTTAAGGACCTTTCCAACCCTAACTATTCTAAGCTTACACCATACGTCTTTTGTGAGAGGAAGAAAGAGGGCTTCTCAGTTCCATATCCTGCAATCTTCTGCCATGGTACATTTATAGTAAGTGTTTGCTGATCTTGAGCGGGGATTTTATTAATTATTCAAGCCAATTATATTGCAATATCTCAATTTAAAACTTCTGGTGGCAGAAGATTTTCCTACTTGATATATTACCAAAAATCTTTACTTATAAACTCTCCTTAGAGAGACATTGGGGGGCATGTGGGTGGAAAGGAATGCTGCTTTTTAGACTTGCCTTAGCTTCACCCAGATGTAGCTCACAGACTTGCTGGCTGTATCCATAATACATGTTCCTTTTGCTTCAATCACATCTTTTGGGTTACTTGTTTTAAGGAAATTCCGTGCACACAGTTTTGTACAAGAATAGTTCCTCTATGCTTAATAGCAGAAATTTTCATAGGGTTACATTGCATCACAAATCAATGGGAGGGGGTTGGAGAAATAATAGTGAAATTTAGAAATGAATGACATTCCCACTCTTTGATTTGTTCTTCTTTAATATCTTAATTTGATATCTGTTAATAATGCAAGAAAATGGAGCATTTTCTCCATTTAAAGGCCTTTCAAAGTTAGATTTTTGAGTAGGTGTTACTGCAAATTATCAGGGAGATTGTAGGACTTGTAAATCCGGCTGACAAGTGTATTTCTCCAGTTTGTTCCCACCTTTGTAATCTTCTATATGACTTAGTTCTGTGTATTTCTGTAGTTTTTTACAAATGTGAATGAAGCTGCAGAAAATCCTGGCAAATAAGAGGATATCGAATGTCTTTTGGTTCTGAAACAATTTAAAACCAAACCAAAAACCTCACTTTCATACTGACTCTTTGGAAAATAAGAAAAAACATTTTTCCTGTTGGGGAAAAATTGCTTAAATTGTTTGAAAAAAACTTACTCCAATGTAGAGAATAATGTGGGAAAATGTGGTGGAGTGAGAGCTTCGGGCAGTTTAAATCAACTGAATAAAGACAATTTATAATGACAGTCCTAACAAAACCTGTCACTATAACTCACCTATAATAACTTGCTATATAGGGAACTGTCAATATTAATCTAGTTTAATAACATCCTCCTACTAAACACAAAACACTTAGACTGCCTATGTTAGTATAGAACAGGTGAGTGGTTTTGCAATGCTTTGTGAATCGGTGCATTTTCATTAAGTACTTGGATTTCTCTTTGGGTTTGTGTGTCCTACCTGCCTCTGGTGTATTTTTATCCTTTAAGAAAGGAACATTTAAAAATTATGATTTAATTGGCATTTAAATCATTAAAAATAATGACTTTATTTCTCTTCATGGTATTATGTATTTGTACAAAGCTAGAATCTCATATACTGGTATGCCATGCATTATTTCAGTGACAGGGATTTTACTGTGACATGGCTATTTATGATTAAATTAGTTTGCTAAAATATGTTTCTTTTAAATGATATTAAATTTCTTTCATGTGGTTGCTTATATGTCTGGGTGAACTATATCCAGGAAACATAACCAGTATCATTCAGTCCAAATAGGAACTGTTTTTCACAGTGAACTTTTGAAGTGGCAATCTCAATATGTTGACTTATTACAAAGTAGACAGATTAAAGTAATAAACATGTACTATAGACAGACATTTTAGTTATGATTTTTCATTTTCTTTGTAAATGTGATTTATTCAAACTATGTGCTTTGGCACTCTCATAATTACTGAAGTTGACCAAATCCCATTTAGGTAACTCTTCTCTTTCTGTTCCTCCTCCTATTTCAGAAGTTTATCTACTATTGCAGAAAAGTAAAAATGTATTTCTTGCAGTCTTCTTGGTAATCTTCTGCCATAGGGATTATTTATTATGTGAGTGGTGAACAGAAAAACTTCAGACTTTGTCAGGGTTGAAACTGCACCCAGTGTACAAAAATAAGATTAGGGCTGGCTTATCAAGTGCTAGGAGGAAATGGTATTGAATTTCATGTTTAATTTTCCAAGTCTGTATGCTACCCATTTTTTATTACTGTTAGTAGCAAATCCCATGTTTTTTTCCAAGGTCTGGTGGAAGTTTGCTCTCTTAAGCATTCAATTTTATTTTTTATAGGACCATTTTGCATTCTAATACCATAAACTCATCATCGCTGTGAAGGCAGGTTCTTTTAGGTGGCCTGAGTGAAAATGATGCTATCTCTATACACGTTTTTGCTGTGTACCAACCATATTTCTATCCCCAATACTCAGTTTTAGGAATAAACATATGGCAACAGAATTCAGGGGAGGGGGGAAATCATATTAAAATGAATCAAATAAATGATACTAATAAAAGCATAGGGAACTTTTTCAAAGAAAAACTATGGAAATGCTAGTTAACACCAAGCAAATGATCTGTAAAAGCTGATTTTTTTCTTTTAGTTTAAATTGAATTGTTTACTGCATTTAGCCTTTTCCCAATTCCAATTCAGTTTTCCTCATGAAGACCATTTTATGATTCACCGGCTGTGAGCTGGGTCATTAGAAAATGCATTTTGGTTTCTCAGGTCTCTAAGAACAGGCTCAAGGTAGTGATCTTTAGGTGTTTTAAAGACATGGAGTTACATAGTGGAGATAATCCTCCTGAAATGTACACCCTTGAACAACAGCCATGATATAGTGGGATTTGTGCTTTAATTAAAACCCACATTATTTCACTGAAGTTTTGACTTTAAGGGGCAGTTATTTGCTATTTTCATACAGAAAATCAAATCTGTCAACAGGGAACAAATTTGCCTCAACTTTTGTTAAATATTGGTCTTTTCTTGGTGTAAATGCTGGAATATCTCCAGAAAATTATCTTAATTTGCCAAATAATGACAAGGGGATTTTATGAAGATGTAGGTAGGTTTTGATTCTCAGGCTCAGGGTTACTTTGCCTGAAAGGTTCTATTTATAAGCACCAAAATATTAATAAAACAATACCACCCCTGATATGATATAAAGGAGAGGCTCTCATGGTGTTTCTGTAACCAGCCTTTACTTGGACTTTGGATCTAGCTAAAGGACTTTCTACCGTTTTATCACTACTAATAGCAGCTATTCCTTTGTGTCATGCCATTGACAAATGACTGTTTCAACACTGGTATAGGCGCTGGCGATCCTTCAAATATGCCTCTATTAGTTTAATGTGAAACAGGTTTCTATTCTTTTTCTGAAAAGAAGAACTAGCTGAGAGCTAAATATATGTAACATTAAGTTACTCAAATAGTTAAAAAATACAAGCAGTTGCAGCATGGTGTTTGGTCGAGCTGCAAATGCCATGGTGTTCCATGTGTGTCCTTGAATAATAACAAGTAGAGAAGGGTAAATTTCAGACAAACAATCTTTATTTTAAGGAAAAGGGGGCCAGCTGTTTTTGCAGCACATGTAAAGTGAATGATGATCACTATTGAACTATTGAAGTGATAGTTGCATTACTTCAATAAAGTGATGCAACTGAACTAATGGCCTTTGATAACTGGGGAACAAATACAGTGACTGTTGTAGTTAAGTGAATCTTCTACTGACATCGGAATGATTACTCCCTGAACTGAAGATAACAGTGAAAAACTTGGCCAGAAATAAATAAGAAGTGTCTCTCCCAGCTGTATTTTAGACTACATTAAAATCTATGTAATAAATAAGATAATTAGTAAAGAAACAAATAGGCGAAACAAAGTCTAAGCCTTTTGTTATTTTATGTATTAGTAGTGTAATGAGCTTCATGAGTGTTCAGAATTAGTACAACTTCTTTTAAAAACTGAATCTTTACATTAATTGTTTTAGAAGCTTCAGAGAAATACCACAAGATTAGGAATAAAGTTCAGTAGTTTCTGTTTCCAGGATTGAGGGCAGTTCTTTTAGAAATCTAAAGCAAAACTGTGGTACTAAGAAAAAGAGAATCTTTCAAGTAACCAAAACAAATGTGTTCCAGAAACAAGTGTTAAGTGTATAATATGTCACAAAAATATTTCCAAGCAGTGAATCGAACTGATAAAGCAAGAACTTTTAGGTGGGAATGAATTCAGCAGCCTGAAGTGTAAGCGATAAAGTAATACAATATGTTTTTGTGTTGCAATGCTTAAAAGTAAACTGTAATGTAAGCTCAGCAATATCTCAAGCACACCGCTAGAAACACAGGAAATACCATATTTAGTTATATTTATTCTTCAGATGTATATCTCGCCAAATTTCAAACACACTACCT
Organism: Melopsittacus undulatus; assembly: GCF_012275295.1. Lineage (NCBI taxonomy): Eukaryota > Metazoa > Chordata > Aves > Psittaciformes > Psittaculidae > Melopsittacus > Melopsittacus undulatus. The sequence continues at coordinate 70,351,527 of NC_047533.1, forward strand.
GTCACAAGAACTGTATATCTGTTGTTTTACTTGATTTATAAGTGTAGTAATTTAACAATGCAATGTATAAATAATTAGAAATTCTGTAAAAATCAGTGTAACACATAGATCTGAGATTGTTTTTGAAATGAAACATAACTTTTGTGCCTGCCTCATGATGATGAAAAGATCTTCATTAGTGAAAAGATCCATGATTCCTTAAGGCTCTATAAATTTGAAAGACATTTTTCAGACTTCAAATAACAAATTATACTGGAAAACTGTAATATCTTGAAAACTAGAACAAAAAAGAAATTGTCCATAAGTGTCTCCTGAGGCAGTGAAGTGAAATTGAGAGTGGGGAGAGAGTCCTCATCAGCCCAAATAGTTTGTAAGTGAAGAGATGTGTAGAAAACTGCTGAATCTTCAAGTGATGTTGGGAGTTGGTGGAGTTATAGCATCACTTGTGACCAAATACAGTTTCCCTTTAAGAAAATATCAACAGAATTTATTACAGTACAAATATTCCTGTAAAGTGGTCAAACTAATCTACAAGTAATTTCTGTGGGGAAAAAAACTGTGTGAAACAGCTTACTTTTGCCTTGAGATGCTGTTGCATATTCCACCAACACAGTCTCAAGACATGGAGGTGAGGTGGCTGCTTCTATACAGATCCCTAACTGTTAACCTTCCTGTCCTGGGTTCAGCTGTAGCAGTCATTTTTCTCTTTCTTAGTAGCTGGTGCAGTGCTTTTTGCCTTAAATCTGAGAACAATGCTGATAACACAGTGATGTTCTTACTTGTTGCTATGTAATACTCGCTCCAATCAAGGACTTTTCAGTCTCATGCTCTGCCAGTAAGGAGGGGCATGGGAAAGCTGGGAGGAAGCAGAGACAGGACACCTGACCCAAACTATCCAAAGGGGTATTCCATACCACAGCATGTCATGCCCACTATATAAACTGGGGGGGAGTTACTTGGAAGGCCCAGATCGCTGCTTGGGTTGGGCTGGGTATTGTTGGTGGGTAGTGAGCAATTGTATTCTCTTCCTTTGTTATTTCCCTCATTATTATTACTGGTGGTAGCCGTGTTTGTGTTATACCTTAGTTACTGGAGTGTTCTTACCTCAAACCCATGGGAGTTACATCCTTTTGATTCTCTTCCCCATCTCTGCAGGAGTGGAGGGGGAAAGAAAGGGGGAAGTGAGCAAGCAGCTGCATGGTTCTGAGTTACCAGCAGGGTTGAAAACCATGACACTTCACCATAGAGCCATAGGGGAATTCCTTACCTCTGCCACACTAATCCTCTGCTCTAGGGACCTGCTCCTTAATCCTTGTCTGGGCAGTTTGGAAAATTCAGAGAGAATCGGCTTTTATTTGCTTTATTTTGTGCTTCTCTTGTCTTCTGTATTATGGTTGTATATACCCTGAGCTGTATATATCCTGAGCATGTCAGAATGCTAGAGGCTCCGAATAGCTGCCTCAAAGAGATCCACAAAGTCAGCTGCTGGTGCTCAGTGGCTCTGCAGAGCAGGACCCACAGAAAAGTGGGCACGCCACTGACTGAACAAACAATTCTAATTTAAGGCTTTCAAGTTTTTACATGGTAGAGGCTTTGATTCCAAACTTTCAGTTCTATGAATTTATTGGAAAGTTTTACTCAAGTTTTTACCTTTTCCTAGATAGAAAATTAAATTACGGTTCTGTACAGGAGTGTTAATAATATCAACTATAGATTCTTAGGGGAAAATTCAAATATAGTAGGTGATTAGGGTAGTATTACTGGCTGGCAAATGAAAAAACTACTGTAAGCTGAACAGCAGGATGTAAGGATATACTGGTGAATTATAAAACACTTGGCACATTGCTAGGTATTTCTCTCTATGGTACTGTTATCTCATTTCAAATATTGTAATTAAAATTGGACAAGCTTTGAACTAATGTAGTTGAGACTTCTCTTCCCAAATGCACTCTAAATTTTCCTCTGACTTTATTTTGCAGAAAAGAGACTGAGAATAGAGAATTGTCATCAGGTCCCAGAATTTCATTCTCAGTTAGTACACTGCAGACTGAGTTCAAATTCAGTGCTACTGCTTAGGCCTTTTCCAAGCTTGATGTTTGTAAAGTGTTTACCAAACATAATGATGCTGGGAAAAAGATCTTGCATTCAGTAGTTTTGCCTATTTCAAAATAGATATGAAATGCTCATATTGAGAAAACCTGTGGAACTGTAAAGGATTTGTATATACACTTTTTTGATTCCTTTTCAGTAAAGGAAACAAACCCATGGCTTGGAAAGGACCTTAAGATAAGCTCGTTCCAAACCCCCTGCCATGGGCAGGGACACCTCATACTAAACCATGTCACCCAAGACTCTGTCCAACCTGGCCTTGAACACTGCCAGGGATGGAGCATTCACAACTTCCTTGGCAACCCATTCCAGTGCCTCACCACCCTCACAGTAAAGAACTTCTTCATTATATCTAACCTAAACTTCCCCTGTTTAAGTTTTAACCCATTACCCCTTGTCCTATCACTACAGTCCCTAATGAAGAGTCCCTCCCCAGCATCTTATAGGCCCCCTTCAGATACTGAAGGCTGCTATGAGGTCTCCACGCAGCCAATTTACATGAGATTTTTGTATCGTTTAGGGAAGGAAAAAATGAATGTAAATCCAAACAAACAACAAATCAGAACAAAACACCCTTCACCCCCAAAAAACCCAAACCAACAAACCTGGATCAGGAGGTCAGCTTTACCGTGTGCAGTATTTTCACAGCCCCTTGGGGTCTGATGTGAGGGCAGCCTGATTCTCCTTGGAAATGCCTTGCTGCCATGCTC